>NC_037353.1:40436851-41050757 GCF_002263795.3 Bos taurus | reverse complement strand
CTAAGTGTGTGTTGTGCATGAGCGAGAGGGAGAGAGAGAGAGAGATTGTTTGGGAAAAGTGGCTTGGAGTGCAGAAAGAGCTGTTATCTGAGAACGAGACCACACAGGCATGAGTCTTGGCTTTATCACGTCCACCAGCCTCTGAGCCTCAGGTTTATTCTTCTCTGAAGTGGGGGAAATGACAGAGGGCATCTTGGATTCAACAAAGCTTGAGTCATTCCTACCACATGCCAGACAACACGTGGGAACTTTTCACATATGTGAACTTAATGCACGATCGCACATAATTCCATTTGGTGGAGATGTCACCCATTCGTGGGTGTGGTTATGGAAAATGAGTTTCAGGGATTTTCCTGGGGTAGCAGACTGGATCTCCTGGATGGTACATCTCTGCTGCACCATGGTTGCTCCAGACTTGTATTAAGACTCTACATCATTCATTCACTCACTCACTCATTCATTCAATTCAGATACTTGTAGAGTGCCTACAATATGCCAGGCACTGTTCTAAGTTGGGGATTCATTGGTAAATAAGACAGATGAGGTTCCTGCTATGGTCTAGAGAAGAAAGGTTATAAACAGATAATATGGCATAAGGCAAGAGTAAAATAAAATGGAGCAATAGAATGCCCTGAATAAAATAAAATGGGGCAATACAGTAAGAGTGAATTCAAGGGCCATTACTTAGAAGGGACATGGCCTCCTTCAGAACAATATTATTAAAACACAGTCTGGATCCTTCTGCCTTTAAGGGACAAATGTGCTCTGCCAAGTGTCCAGAGACTCTGGAAGCTTATC
Source organism: Bos taurus (assembly GCF_002263795.3). Lineage (NCBI taxonomy): Eukaryota > Metazoa > Chordata > Mammalia > Artiodactyla > Bovidae > Bos > Bos taurus. Next base: position 41,049,959 of record NC_037353.1, on the reverse strand, counting down.
TTTATAACCACTCCAAGCTGCTTGGTGCCTCTCGCAGGCATTTTGTTCACTGTGATAGCTGTGTGTCCTCATCTTCAAAAGAAGATCAGATAATGAGATTGAGAGGCCACCAGACAAAACAAAATACATGGTTTTATGCCAATTTGAACTCAGTTTAGAAAGAAACATAAGGCATCATCTAAATAAACCCTGTTTTTTTCCCTAAATGAACAGTTGTGTGTGTGTGTGTGTGATGTTTCTTCCAATTAGCACAAGATGCTCTGTGGCCAGAACTCATTGATGAGTTTCAGTGTCACCGCTCCCCCGCCGGTCCCTTCTCCAGCCATCACATCCTGTTTATTGCCACTGGGATCTAGAAAGAATTAATCAAGAGCTGAGGATTAAGGACATCATGATCTTGGTGGGGAAGGTGGTGGGGTACTCAGTCGAACTCTGGCCTCCAGTTGCCGAGTCAGATTCACTCCCTTCTCAGACCCTCCCCAAGGCCACCAGGCCTTATGCCTGTCCTTACTCAGGAGCAGAAAAGAGCTCTTAGACACTTGCCAAACTGGGGGCCCACCTCTCATTGTCTTCGGCCTTGTTCACTTATGATTCATGTTACTTCCAAGCTCAGTTGTTCAGTTGTGTCTGACTCTTTGTGACCATATGGACTGAAACCCGTCAGGCTCCTCTGTCTATGGAATCTTCCAGGCAAGAATACTGGAGTGGGTTGCCATTTCCTTCTCCAGGGGATCTTCCTGACCCAGGGATTGAACCCACTTCTCCTGTGGCTCCTGCTAATTTCCATGCCCCCAGCTAACACAAAAGGCAGCCTGGCGCTTGCTTTCCTGCACTGGCTCCCATATCCTCAGTGAGCACTCCTGACGCTGCAGAGATTTTTCACGCTAGATGGGACCTGAGAAATCTTGTTGCTCAGCAGTTTGATTTGACTTGTGCATTTAATTATTTAATTACTTAATGGGGTTTTGGCCACCATGCCCTTTGTTGAAACAAAATTTTGCAGAGTTCCAAAATGTAAAACAGATACTAGCGGGTGGGGGGCCCAGAGTCCCTCCTCCTGGGCCCCCTTCTCCCTGCTGCAGCCTCTAGGGAGACCCTCAAAATGCCCCAGCTCTTCCCAGCAGCCCCGTCTGGAAAACACCCATCTCTTTCCAATCCCCTCCAGTTCCAAAAGGGCTGGGGCCCAGTGAAAGTAAAAGGAATAGCAGTGGAATCGGGGGGTGGCTAGTGTGGGAGGCTGATGGCAGAACTGGGGGGTTGGCTCGAAAAGTGGGATCCTCCGGGTTAGAAGGAAGCCGTGATCCGATTGCCAAGGACTTCCACGTGCGAGGCACACGAGTGCCGGGAACTTGCCGAGTGAGAGCCGTGATGACAGCTCAGTAATACATTCATCCCCAGGTGCTCTTTGGCGTGTTACGGGGTTTGATATTTTTATTTAACTGGAAGCGGTCGATCTGGTGCATGTGAGGCAAGGAGGCTGGGTCTGCTGTTGGCGGCCCGGTGGTCGTGTCTCCCCTCCCCACCGAGAGGGTTCCTGGCCTCTGAGTGCTACAGGCAGGGCGCCAGCGTCACTCTCACCTCATCCCGAGATGCTCTGGGCTTCATCTTAGTTTAACAACCTCTTGGAAAGGGTTTGGTCCCAAGTCTCAGTGCAAGACAGACAGACTGGGGGAAAGTGCTCTGGGCAGGGAGGCGATCCGTGGGGGTGAAACAGCTGTGTGCCCCAGGTAAGTTTCTTAACCTCTCTGGGCCCTTATGTAAAATGAGGTTGACAGCAATAGTGTTTATCTCACAGAATCAATGTGAGGCCACAGGAGGCAAACCTATAAGGTGTTTAGAACAATAGCCCAGTGAAAATGAAGTGTTCTTACTATTCCTGCCTCAGACATAGTGAGTCCCCTTCCCCCACTTCTCAGTAAAGGAGACCAAAACATTTAACTGCAGGTAGGGTTGCCTTCTGAAGATGATTTGGAAGAATTTAGTGGAGAAAATTCTACTGCTAGCTAACATGCAAGCCCCCGGTGCTGTCTGCCGAGTGCTTTGTCTGCATTTTGTTATTTAACTCTCACACTAGCCTTATGAGACTGGGTGCATAAATTCTCTTTCTCTTTTGGAGATGAGGAAGCCAAGGCTTGGGGAATTTCAGGAATTTGCCCACAGCCACAGAGCCAGCAAACAGGGGAGCCAGGACTAAAATCTGAGGATTTGATTCTTCTGGTTTTCTGTTTGCCTGTTTTCTGGCTTCCCTTGATTTTGATGTTTATTATTTTGTAAATATTCATTTTTATTTATTTGTGTGTGCCGGGTCTTAGTTGCGTCACACAGGATCTTCATGGCAGCATGCGGGATCTTTAGTTGTGGCATGTGGGATCTAGTTCCTCAACCAGGGATCGAACCCAGCCACTGGACTACCACGGAAGTCCCCCTACTCCTTCAATTTTTCCATGTAGGTACCAAGGATCACAATGGATGCTGTTGGAACAACTCAAAGCCACAAGTCAGGGTGGGGGCCAAACACAGGCTTGTGATTCAGGGGTGCAGAAGCAGCCTAACTGCCCCCTGCCACTTCAGAGCCCCAAGAATCACTCCAGGGGGCAGGAGTGCTGGGAAAAAGTGGCAATAAGCCAGGCTGGGACACCTTCTTCAAGACAACTTAATGATTTAATCTTGTGGATTCTGAGATGGAGAGCATGCACTGTGAACCAGCTGTGCAGTTTAGTTTCTTCCTCCAAAACAAAAACAAAAACAAAAACACTGGGAATAATAATTCCTGGCATAGAATATGGGGTCATAAAGTCTTCTTTCACTAAATACCAGAGGTATGCTGCAGGTTTTTGTAATGTGCGTGTACTGTCCATTGCCTATGCCATCCAGTACTGTGAGAACTGCAAGTTCAACGAGTAGGAAAATACCAGAGAACCTCACCGATCAATCCTTGAGGAACTGATTAGGATTAATTCCTAATTAACGAGGAATTTGTTTTGGCGGGATGGATTTTTTAGTGTCACCATAGAAACTCTCCAGGTGGGAAACCCTCATTTTTGAGTAGTAAGAATACGATTGTGTTGAATGTTGATCCACAGCTGCCCTTTGGATGGAAGAGGGAGGGAAGCTCGGACGTGTTGGGCTCAGTTCCGAGGACCACTCACCTGCCTGTAAGTGGCCTAATGCAGACTTGGTCCCTGGTCTGTCTGCGGACACCCCGATATTTTCATGACACCACGTGATCCCGCAGGGGCTCTGGCCATTGATAAAAAGAAATAGTGAAGTGGATCTGATGGCTTGGTGCTTGTCCATCTTCTTCAGCCTGTATCCTGCCTTAGCACTGTGACTGGCACTTGCACCCTCTCGGGATCTTGGTTAAATGTGTCCCAGAAAGAAATGTCCAGCATTGCTCAAGTCTCTCTCCTGACCATACCCACCAGAGTGGTTCCTGGGTCACCCTGAGGAGGCAGTGTGTCAGGTTCCTTTGGCCCACCTGACTAATGCACCCATCTGTGGCTTCCAGGCAGACAGTTCCCCAGGAATCCGCATCCACATAGCAGCCGAGTCTTTATACAGAGAAGCGTCTCTCCCAGATCAGCCCCTGCAGATGGGCTGCTAATCCAGCTCTCCCTGCCAACGGGCTGACTCTACGGTTGATTAGGGTAATGAGGCTTATGCAGGCTTCCTCTGTCCCTCCCCATCTTCTTGGCTCTGAAAGTTAGCCCACTGTCTATCAATACTGTCTGGCACCAGAAGAAAGCCCCTCTCCCTTCCTGCACCCAGCATCTGGTTGCCTGGAAACCGGGACAGAAGCCTCGAGCATCTTAGGTTTCTTTTTAATTTCCCTGCCAGGTCCTGAAAAGCAAGCAGTGTTTGTTTTAAGCAGAACCTTTGCACTGTGGAGACTTGCCTTAACCTTGCCCGGGATGATTTCATCAACCTGCGTAAATATGATGCGAAGTGGCAGAATAGCCACTCCAGGCTCAATGTCATTTGGTTATCGGGGCACAGAGTCATAATTAACAGTGAAAGCTGAAGATGGATTGTTTCAGAGGAGCCAGGACGAGGCTTAACTCATGCACGTCTGTGTGTGTGAGTGTGCTACGTGCGCCCAGGCACATGTGTTGAAATTGGCAGCTTTGTGAATTGCAGCCTGCTGTAGCCACATGCAGAAAGGAAGAGAGGTTTTTCTTTTTCCAAAAGAACAAAAGCCCATCTTGAAAATAAATGTCTTTCAAAAGTCACACAATTCGGGAAAAAGGCTCCAAGGCTGGTTGTCTCACCCTTAGCCTGTGCTTCAACAGCAATGCAAACCATCTTCAGAAAAGGGCCAGGCAGAGGTCAGGATTTAAAAAGTCACAAATGGAAGAATGCTCCCCCCACCAACCCCCAACCAATCCTTTGGCTTAACACTGAGAGGGCCTACCAGAGTTTAGGACTAAACTTGTCACCCGGCACTTTGAATGTGTCTTGGCTCACGCCACCTGGAAGCTGTGTGTTCAGGACACCGAGAGGCATTCCTTTTGGAGTAAATGGGATGGGGCTTTCTGTCTTGTCAAGGCTGCCCTGTGTTTCTTGCCCAAAATAAGAAATCTTTTGTAGAACCATTCAATCAGACCCCACTGAGCTAGCCACTTCCTAGGGATTATGAGCTAAGCTTCTTGACTCTGGCTACCCTCTTGCCACCATAAATGGTGTCCCATTTTACAGATGAGAATGGAGAGAGCCAAAGTGGCCAAGCATTTTGCCTGAGGTTATGCAGCTAGTAGGCAGTGCAGTCAAATCTGAACCACAGAGCTTACTCAGGAATCATTAAAAGAAACATTTTATCTGACTTCCTGAACCTAAAGATCTTTCAAGGAGATACTGGCTCTTCAAGCCAACAGTCTCTTGGAAAATTCTTATCACTCCATGAATAAATTGAAATAGGGCTAATAATAGATAGGTATGTGGCATGTCTGAAAAGATCTATGTGCCATATCTTGCTAGAGTTTTTTTTTTAAGGATGCCTTAATGCACTTTTTGCCAAGAGGTTGCAGTGTGGAATATTTTTACTAGATAACTAAATCCTAACCATGTGTCCTCATCCCATTAATTTCCTGAACTTCCTTTGTCTCTGTGTTTTGGGGAGTCCTGTGTGTTTTGTGGTATTTCCCTCAACACTGGTTTCTCTCCTTGTTTGAAGAATATTTTACAGACGAGCATTTGAAGACAAGGACTCATATGCTTTCCCCTGATCAGTGGAGGCAGAGTAGTTAATCAATAAGTGCCAATATTCAGCCTCAGCCTTGGGTTCAAATCTTGACTCTGCCAGTTTCTTGCCTGTATGACTTGGAACACCACAACAACCCATCCAAGCCTCAGTTTATAATCTGTGAAGTGGGCATGATAATGGTCCTGAGTTATTATAAAGAAGAATTACTTGGTAAAGTAATGAGCACAGTTCCTAACAAACAGAGACTCAATAAAGAGGAGCCACTGCTATTATTCTGTTACCAACTGGGAGGTCATGGGGTTATCTCACTAAGGTTATCCCACTAAGGTTGTGGGATAAATCAGAACCAAAAATTAGAAATTCGTAATCCTCGGAAGAGGCCCTCCTGATACAAAGAGAGTTTTGTCACTGATCCTGGTCTCATGACTCCTATAGTCTTTAAATTTTTAAAATACTTTAAAAATAGTTCTGACCTGGAGGAAAATATGTTCATAGTCCCATTAGTACAGACAGATGTTATACATGTAAGGTGAGTCTTGTGCTGTGTGCTCAGTCATGTCCAACTCATGGCGACCCCATGGACTATACCCACTAGGCTCCTCTATGAGATTTTCCAGGCAAGAATACTGGAGTGGGCTGTCATTTCCTCCTCCAGGGCATCTTCCCAACCCAGGGATCGAACCCTCATTTCCTGAGTCTCTTCCATTGGCAGGCGGATTCTTTACCGCTGAGTCACCTGGGCATATGGTAAGGTCCACGTTTGAAATCACCACACTGGATTTCAGCGAAAGAATTTGCAATAGCCTTAAAGGGAAAAAAAAAAAAATGAAATAAAATAGAAAATCTACCACAGAACCCTCACAGAGAAATATTCCTTCTGCTAGTTACCATTCATTCAAAGGTAACAAGAAATGAGGTGACTGTGTTAAGAGTAGGAAAGCTGTCACTGCTAGGGGATCAGGTCTTCTGATTTCTGTGTACAAAGCAAACCTTTAACATTCATGACCATTTTTCATCTTTTCAGCCTTTGTGGTTTCCTGGGCAAAGGTTAATTGGGCCCCAGTGTGTATCAGGGAGGGTGTTAAACATTAAGGGATACAACCCACATAAGAAACAGACCCTTCCCTTTCCAAAGGTTTGTTTGCGGGCCTATCTGCCTTCTCATGCATCCCTGTGGATTCTGCTAAGCCTCCTGATCTGGACCAGCTCTCCTCAATGCCCTGGCCTCATACAGTGGGGACTGGGCTGGAATTTACACCTCTGTGCTTTTGGCTGGGATTGGATTCTAGGGCTGTGAAAGGCTCCATCCAGCTTGCCTGCTCCCACTGTCTCTCCTCCAGGACCTTCATCACCTTGTGAGCCTCCACTGTACCTGTTACACCTTGCCCCTGACCCATCCGTGGGGCTCAGTAGAAAGATAACCATCTTTCCATAGAAAGATAACTCTTCTTGCCTTTGTCCTTTCAAATTATCTCTTATCTTCCCCACCCCAACCTCTCCCAGATAAACCCAGCTCAGCAATCTGCAGAGAGGATAACTTCCTATGTTTCCCTTTGCAGGAAGCTGTAGTGGAGTGTTAGTCACTCAGTCGTGTCCGACCCTTTGCGACCCCATGGACTGGCCTGCCAGGCTCCTCTGTCCACGGGATTCTCCAGGCAAGAATACTGGAGTGGGTTGTCATTCCCTTCTCCAGGGATCAAACCTGGGTCTCCTGCATGGCAGGCAGATTCTTTACCATCTGAGCTACAGAGAAGATCCTCAGGAAACTGATTTGCATTTTAATGCAAGTTTCCTGGAACCTCGAAGACCATTAGAGACACCTAAAGGATTGAGTCTAGGCGCCTCAGCCTAACACATCTGGGCTCATAATTTTAAACATATGGTTTGTTTCAGATCATGCCATCCACCAACCGGCCACTCCACTCCTGCCAACCTCCCCCTCAGCCGCACACTTAGCACCTTCTCCGCACAGCTTCCCATTCTTCAAAATAAAAGCAGTTGTCCTCGCTGCTGCTGGGGGAGGAGCTTTGGATGAGCTGACGGTTCCCAGCCATAAGCCCTCTTTGCTCTCATTATATCTGATTCTCAGAGCCCGTGAACTGTGGGGTCACTGCTTCCCCTTGACGGAGGAAAACACTGTGGGTTCAGAAGGACTCAGTACCTGATCTGAAGTCACATAACTAGAGGCGAAGCCAAAATTCAAGTCCAGGGTCACATGATTTTTATCCATCACACTGTACCTCTGACCTGGATAGCAGAGACCTTGAGAGCTTTAGACAGTTATTAGGAACCAGGCACTGGGCTTTCCGTGCATTTGCATTTGATTGTCCAGAGAATCGAACGTGGAGGGCACTAACCTCACGCTCATGGTAAAATGAGGAAATGGAGAATTTGAGTAACCTGCCAACGCCAAGGGTAAGGGCGATGCACCCTGTGCCTAGCCACCACTTCTTGTTCTTTGCAGTTGACTCACTGTGACTTTTGGCAAGTCCCTAACCTCTGGGGAGGAGGGGACTTTTCTCATCTGACAAACGCAATCGTTGGCCTGGAAAATGGCTAAGGTCCCTGCTACGGTTTCCACACGGACAACCCTGTGATGAGATGGAGAAGCGGAGCCAGCCTGGCCAGCCTCCCGTCTGTACTCCTAGGGTTTATTTACGCTCTGTGTCTCTGGCGACAAAAACTAGGCCATATGGGCCGCCCTGGTATAGCACGGGCTCAGTGACAGCCCGGGGAGGTGAGGTTCTGCTGCCCCTGAAGTAGGGAATCTCGTCTTCCGCGGTGCTGGCCTGCTGGGGGATTGCAGTCGCTCTCTGCACCCTGGACAGGTACCCGTGGACAGCTGCTCTGGCAAAGACAACCCCACGGGGCAGAATCTTCGCTGGCTGGCTCTGCTGCTTTTATTGCTTCATTATCTCTCAAGTCAAAAATCGTGAGGGCTGCAGTTTTGCCTGCAATCTGTTAATTTGCCAGCTCTCAGGGGCTCAGTTCTGGCTGAACCAAGCAAATTACACTCTTCTCGCCTTTCTCGAGCACCATCTTATTGCACATGCCCAGAGCTTACAAATGAAAGATACTCTTTTCTTTGTTGTCCCCAGTTTTACCCATGGCATTGCTGTATTGTAATGAGATGGAGTATTAGGGAAAATTTTGTAAATTCTAACACACTGAGCTCACATTCATTGCTTTTTGGTTTGTTTGTTGTTGTTGCTGTCAAGCAGAAATGCCCCCCTACCCTGAACACTCTGAAGCTGAAGGCTCAAGCTTTAATCTGCAGGGCCCCATGGATAGTACTTAGTTCAGTTCAGTTCAGTCACTCTGTTGTGTCCGACTCTTTGCAACCCCATGAACTGCAGCACACCAGGCCTCCCTGTCCATCACCAACTCCCGGAGTTCACCCAAACCCATGTCCATCGAGTCAGTGATGCCATCCGACCATCTCATCCTCTGTCGTCCCCTTCTCCTCCTGCCCTCAATCTTTCCCAGCATCAGGGTCTTTTCCAATGAGTCAGCTCTTTGCATCAGGTGGCCAAAGTATTGGAGTTTCAGCTTCAACATCAGTCCTTCCAATGAACACTCAGGACTGATCTCCTTTAGGATGGACTGGCTGGATCTCCTTGCAGTCCAAGGGACTCTCAAGAGTCTTCTCCAGCACCACAGTTCAAAAGCATCAATTCTTCAGCTCTCAGCTTCCTTTATAGTCCAACTCTCACATCCATGCATGACCACTTAACAGATTGCTTATAGATCATGTGTTAGCTCTCCCAGAGTCTGAGCTAAAGGGAGTGGACCTGCTTTCACAGTAATATCCATAGATGAGCTGGCTTTTGAGCCTGTGACAAGGACTGAGGGCACAGTGTGACATCTTTACAGAATGGTAAATCTTGCTTATTTTCCTGAACTAGGTTAAAGGACTACTTCATTTCCAAATCCTCCAGCAATACCTGGAAAAACTATTGGAAATTTGTTTCAAAGACTTGGGATTGTCCCAACATTTCTGTTTTTAAAAGGTTGAAAACACCGGGAGAGTTGTTTTTCTTTCTCTGTGAAGAGGAGGAGTTCCATATTGTAATAATGTTGTTGAAAAGAAAGACAGAAAGACAAGAAAAGGAGAAAAGGGTGAAGAAAAAAAAACTGCATCTGGCCCAAAGAGGCACCCACTCCAGACATCACATTGGCTCTGTTTCTCTTCCAGGTGGGGCGCCCTTTCTTCTCTCCCAGGGCTTGTGGTTTACCCCTGGAGGTGCTGAGCACCTGTGCCCGGGGCACCTTCTGGACTGTATCACGTACAAGGGACAAAGTATGTTAACAGCACATGTAATTGCAACTGCAGTGATTATCCCTAGTGAACCTGATCTCGAGGCAGCCTGGTCGCTGGAGCCTCCTTCACACAATCCAGAAGCGCAGCCTGCAGCCCCGTGTCACCTTGTGCTGTGGGCCCAGATTTGACGGCGATGATGAGATTAGCGCTGTTTGCTTAGTTTCCTTTTGGATTTGTGCTAGCTCATATAAGATCAGCCTTGTTTGATGGTTGCAAGATTTTTTCCAGTGACGGTTCTTGGAAATCACTTGAAAAGGCTGACTCTAAGGTTCTGTGTATGCCCAGGATCAGGGGGGCAGCGAGGAGGAGAGGAGGGAGCAGGCAGGACCAGCCTGGGCAGCCAAGCCTAGGGAAGGGGTAAGGCACACAGCTGGGCCAATCAAGTCACAGATGGGTGAAAGGATACGGTCCCCACCATCCAGGAGCTGGCAGACAGTCAAATACACGGCAGTCATGGCGAGAGTGGAGTTTTGTGTAAGAAACAGTGGGAACATGGAAGTATGGGGGTCTGAATGGATCCAGGGGATCAGAGAGAGGGTCGGGGGGAGGTTGACCACAACCAGATGGACAAGTGATGAGGGCTTATTAAATGATTGTAGTGCCTACCATTTATTGGGCACTTGCTAAATGCCAGGCGCTGTACTAGCAATATAGTGAAAAATAGCAGAGCACAGCATACAGTGCAGCTAGTGGTGTGTAGCATAGAACAGTACAGTAGAGTGTAGTACAGTGTCACATAGCATCTTATAGTAAGCTTTAGTGTAGGATGGTGTGGCACAGTTAGCATAGTGTAGTACAGTGCAGTAGAGTATAGTGTGGTGGAGTATGGTCGAGTATAAGGTAGGGTCACACAGTGCAGTGTGGTAGAGTACAGCATACTATGTAGTACAGCTTAGTAGAGTATAATAAAGTACAGTAGAGTATAGTACAGTATCATATACTATAGTACAGTTTGCTGCTGAGTCACTTCAGTCATTTCCAACTCTGTGTGACCCCATAGACGGCAGCCCACCAGGCTCCCCCGCCCCTGGGATTCTCCAGGCAAGAACACTGGAGTGGGTTGCCATTTCCTTCTCCAATGCATGAAAGTGAAAAGCGAAAGTGAAGTCGCTCAGTCGTGTCCGACTCTTAGCGACCCCATGGACTGCAGCCCACCAGGCTCCTCCGTCCATGGGATTTTCCAGGCAAGAGTACTGGAGTGGGGTGCCATTGCCTTCTCCAATAGTACAGTTTACTAGAGTATAATAAAGTATAGTATGGTATAGTATGAAAGTGAAAGTTGGTATTCGCCTCAGACTCTTTGTGACCCCATGGACTATACAGTCCAGGGAATTCTCCAGGCCGGAATACTGGAGTGGGTAGCCTTTTGCTTCTCCAGGGGATCTTCCCAACCCAGGGATCTAATCCAGATCTCCTGCACAGCATGTGGATTCTTTACCAGTTGAGCCACGAGGGAAGCCCCACAGTATAGTATAGTATAGTATCATATACTATAGTACAGCTTAGTAGAGTATAATAAAGTATAGTACAGTATAGTACAGCATCATATACCATAGTATAGTTTAGTAGAGTATAATAAAGTATAGTATAGTACAGTATAATGCAGTATCATATACTATAGTACGGTTTAGTAGACTATAATAAAGTATGGTATAGTACGGTATCATATACTATATACAGCTTAGAGTATAGTAAAGTACAGCATAGCCTAGTACAGTGGGGTGTCGTACAGCCACGTGGTATGGTGTAGCGCTGCACAGCACAATACAGCGCAGTGGTGGTAGAGAGCCGTGTGGGCAGGGGAGAATGCTACAGTCTAGTGTGGTGCAGGACAGCACAGTGCAGGGCCGCACAGTGTGATATAGTGGACTACAGCATGAGGGAGGAGCCAGGACTTGACCCAGGACAGGTAAGTCCCCACGGCCAGCCCCTTGACCACGGCTGACTATTGTGTGCTTTTGTATGCATGGCAGTAGTCCCCGGAGGGCAACAGCAGTCGGGCATGAGGGGGCACTGGCCACATTGGAGGACGTCTGAGGTTGGCATCCTAGATGACAGCCACGACCTCTTAGCTGTCCCCTCTGCAGGCCCTGCCAGCCAGGCACGCAGCCTCACAGTGCAGGCGATAGGAAGCGCCCCGCACAGCTGGGTCTCTGCAGGGCCCTCCTTGCTGGTCATCGGCTATGCTGGAAGAACACCGGTAGCTTCAACTCCATTCTCCTGAGGGTGGAGGCATGAGGGGTCAACCTCCTGCCTCTCACCCTTAACGCTGAGCAATCAGGGGAGGGCCCAGAGTCCGAGGTGGGGAGGGGTCTGCCACCAGGTCTCGTTTCCCTCCAGCATCGCGGCTTGGACACTGGAATGTTCTTGTCCCTGGCTCCACCTGGGATGTGGAAACTGGAGGAGACGGGCTGTTAGAAAATGAAAAATGAGGCGCAGAAGCAAGTTTCCTCATGGACTCCGGCCCCAGGAGCGTCAGCCTTTGCTTTGAATGCAGGTCCTTGTCTGTTTGGTTCTTAATTTATTCTCACGGATCTGCCCAAGCGTAGTTAAAGTTCATGGAAAGGAAATAGTGGAGAGCAGGGAGCCGAGGGCCCGAGGTGCTGCCAGGGAGTGGCAGACAGACCTGGAGTTGTGCAGGCTGGGGCTCCTGACCTGCCTTGTGCTGGAAGAAATGTTCTACACAAAATAGTCATCCTTAGAGGGACATGTGGCTGTGCCCACAGGTCCTTCCCCAGGGCTTTCCTGGGGAAGCAGGGCTGGCCCTACCTGCCCACTTCCTGGGAGAGTTCTGCCTTTGACTCCCTCTGACTAGCTTTATCCTGAGTCATTCAAAATGTGCAGGGGAAATGTTTAAGTGGGGTCCACAGTCAAAGAGGCCACCTATGCCACCTGATGCGAAGAGCTGACTCATTGGGAAAACACCCTGACACTGGGAAAGATTGAGGGCCGGAGGAGAAGGGGGTGACCGAGGATGAGATGGTTAGATAGCATCACCAACTCAACGGACGTGAATTTGAGCAAACTCTAGGAAATACAGGGAGACAAAGAAGCCTGCCATGCTGCAGTTCATGGGGTCACAAAGACTTGGACACAACTTAGAGATGGAAGAAGAGCAACAACAGTTCCAGAGGAGCCGCAGACAAGAACAATCTGTGTTGATGGTCTATCCAGTCGTGTCTCTATTGGAACAGATGGGGGTTCTTCTTTGATGCTGGGCTGGTTTCTCCTCCACCTTATTGCCTGAGAGGAAGATGAATAATGAGAGCTATTAGAGAGGATGACAACCTGGACCCTTGGAATCCTATCACCGACCCTTTGCACCTGTCACCTGAACTTCTTAACGATACATCCCAGTCCCTACCTGCCTTCACATGTGCTCCCTCAGCTGCCAAAGCAGATGCTCTGACATGCCCGTGACAGTGCAGCTCGAGACCCTTCTGTGCTCCCTACTCTACAAGATCAAGTCTGAGGTCTTGAATGTGACCTCTAAGGCCCCTCAAGATCCGGCCCCTCCTGGGGTCCATTCAAGCCCCTGCCACCTGGCTCACACCTGTGTTCCCTCCCACAAAGGACAGCAGCCTGCACTTCCTTCCTCTGTCCTCTGGCCTTGCTCTGGTTTCAACCCACACTGCCCTCTCTCCCCAAAGTGTTTCTACAGCTTCTTCTCCTGGCCAAGCCCTACGCCTCCTTCAGCACCTGCCTCCAGGTGACTCCTCTCCCAGGAAGCCATGTGAGCTCCCTCCCCAGCCACCCCTCACCCATTCCCCCATAGCTGGGGCTCCGTACTCTGTGCCCCTGTAACATACTGTGACCACTTTTATTCCCACTCAGCATGGGCCACTGACGTGTATCTTGACTGCCTGCCCAGGACGGGTGCTCGGTGAATCTTTCCAGAAGGAATGAGGAAAGAAATGAAGGGCAGAACGGGAGGAGCCGGAAGGATGGGAGGTGGAGAGAAGAGGGGTCCCCCTGTCCACTGCCAATTACCTTATTTAAGACCAGGATTGTTGTCACTCATTCTTATAGTCCTGTATTTGCTCCCAGTGGCCCCAGCAATCCTAAGAAAATGTAATTCAGACCATGTCATCCTTCAGCTAAAACTCGCCAGCCTCCCTGGAAGTGAAAGGTCCTTGTGCGGACCTACAAGGCCCTGCCTGAGTCGGACCTTGCAGATCTCAAGTCGCCTCTTGGATTCTCCTTCCTGCACCTTTCCCCTCTCTCTGCTCCAGGCCCACCTGCCTGCTTGCACAGTCGTGCATTCTCTATGGGATGTCCCCTCTCCCAAGGGTGCAAAAACTGACTCTTAAGGACAAAACAATCTTCCTCTTTTTACTTACAGAATACACATGTACACACAAGACACATACAGATATACAATAGAACACACATGTACACACAAGACATAAATAAGTATACGATAAAATTTCATCAGGAACAATTAGGGGAAAAATACCTAAAAAGCCTCTGTAGGAGAGTGATAATTAAAAAAAAAGAAAAAGGGGGGATTTCCCTGGTGGTCCAGTGGTTGTGAATCTGCCTTGTAATGCAGGGGTTGCAGGTTCGATCCCTGATGGGGAACTAGGATCCCACATGCCACAGAGTAACTAGGCCCGAGTGCCATAACTACTGAGGCTTGCACACCACAACTGGAGAGCCCAAGTGCTGCGACTCAAACCTGACACAGCCAAATAAATACATATTTAGAATAAAAAGAAGAGTTGAGAAACAGTGCCTCAATCTTGCCAGGACAGACCGACCCCAGGGCCTTTGCACTTGCTGTTTCCTTGCTTAGCATTTTCTTTCCCCAGATTCTTGCCCGGCTCACTCGCTTACCTCCTCCACTTCTTTACAGGGATGTCACCTCAGTGGGGCCTTCCCTGGGCACCCCATCCAGACAGCAGCCTTTCATGCTGCCTGTTTCTGTTTGCTAGTTTCTTTCCTTAGCCCTAACCTGTTTGGCACATGATATATTCTTGTTTATTGGCTTTTTATCCTCACCACCTAAAGGTAGCCTTTATCTGTTTTGTTCACTGCTATGTCTTCAGTGCCTGGAATAAGCTTGGGTGCAGAGTAGGTGCTCAATAAATACTTGCTTGATGAATGCTTGGGATGAACCTGGCACATATGTAATAGGTGCTTAACGCAGCAGTGACCAGAAAGCCCCGTTCTTGGCAGTGATTTCAACTTTCTTCCTAGTGTGATGCGGGTAATTGCAAGTAGGCAGTTCAAGTGACCCAAAATCAGAAAGAGGAAGACAGTCTGAGATTCTGAGAACAGAACCTGACTTAACAGCCCTGGACGATTGAGAATGAACTGTGTCCTGTAGCTTAAGGTGTGATGGGATGGCCAGCTGTGCTTTGGACCAGATGCCTATGGGACGCCTGGTGCTGTTGGTTTGCTTTAGAAAGGATGTCAGAGGCTGCAAGGGAAGGGATGCTGGCCACTGTCCCAGCCCTGGCCATATCATGTCCCCTACCCTGGGCCCAGGGACAACACGTGAGATGATGCTCCCACCCCTGCTGATAAGCCACAGTTCCCCCCAAAACACATGTTCCTTTTTAAGCTTTAACCACTCACTGGCCAGGACCGGTCATCACAAACTGGATTTTGTTCTTTTTAAAGTTAGGCACAGAGAGTACTTTCTGATGGTAGTGGAAAACTTCACAGGAGAAACATTACCCGATTTTGTCATCATTTTTTTAATGAGCAGGAGTTCCCTAGCCAGGCCCTTACTAGCTAATAAACTGATGTGAAACTGCATGCCAGGTTCTCAATAAGTCAAATGGCAAAACTAATGATCATTCAGGAAAATTATATAAATGAATTGCTACAATATTATGAATTATTTATAATCCCTCAAACCTAAAAATTCAAGGTTGATGATTAAGTTAGTCTTATAAAGAAAGGGAACCACATTCTCTCCAAAGAAAATTGTGGCCTGAGGTTGTCTAGCCAATGTGTACATGCCAACCACTTAGTAGATAATTACTTAGACCTTCAAAATCTTTATTTTGTTTCCTTTTCTTCTCTTGTAAAAGAGTTGTTTTTAGCTGTAAGTGAACCTCGTAAAGGGGCTCTCAAACCCACCAGCCTGGATGAGTTACTTTCCTTTCTTTCCTTCCCTTCCTTTTGCCTCTCTTCTTTTCAGACAGTTGCGTTTTTCTCCTCCTCTCCCCGCAATGCCCTTTTTTCTCCCTTTCCTCTACCTCTCTATTATGTTTACTATTATTATTATAAATGTTTTAAAATCATAAATTGATGGAAGCTCATTGTAAGAAAGAAATGGCAGCCCACTCTGCTGGGATGGGAGTTGGGGCGTGAGGCTGCAGATACAAGACAGACAAACCCTGGTTCCAAACATTAAGAAGCTTAGGAGGTTTGGAGCCAAGAAAATCTGAGGAGGTTTCTAAGGCAAGTATTCTTGTCTGGAAAATTCTATGGACGGAGGAGCTTGGTGGGCTACAGTCCATGGGACTGCAAAGAGTCGGACACAGCTTAGCGACTAAACTATCACTACCATCATTGCAAGAAACTTGCGGGGAGAGGGCAATAATTCAATCACCTGGTGAGAAAACTATGTATTTTTTAAAACATTTTGATGTACAGACTTCTCATTTCTTCCCCCACTTCCTTTCTTTCCCTTTTATGTTTTAAAACATGAGACTGGCATCAGACCAACTTTATAACTCTTTTTTTCCTACTTAACATGAGATGAAAAATTTTCCATCTCATGACGTATTCTTCCACAACATGTTTTAGGTGGATACTTCGTATTTCCATATAGAGATGAGCTATAATTCATTACAGGCTTCCCTGATAGCTCAAGTGGTAAAGAATCTGCCTGCAATTCAGGAGACTCAGGAGACTCGGGTTCAATCCCTGGGTCAGGAAGATCCCCTGGAGGAGGAAATGGCAACCCACTCCACTATTCTTGCCAAGAGAATCCCATGGACAAAGGAGCCTGGCAGGTTACAGTCCATAGGGTTGCAGACACGACTGAACACGCCTGCAAGATAATTTGTTAAACCAACCCTATATTGTATTAAGTGGTTTCAGTCGTGTCCGACTTTTTGTGACCCTATATTTTTGAGTCTTCAGGTAATCCTCCCCACCCTTTTTATTGCTATAAATAATGTGCTAAGGGATGTCCTCAAACAAAATAAATCTTTGTGCAAACTTTGGCTTTTTTGGAATACATTCCTAGAGGTGGGGTCACGGGTCATAAAGTAGGCAGGTTTTTCACTTCTCTTGGACTGATCAGTTCTCAGGAGTCAGATGCATCCCCCACCTTCCATGACAAGGGTCTGCCTATCGAGTAAGGGAGCTTTGAAGGCTCCTCTCTCTTTCCTTCAAGCTTTCTACTGACCTTGCCCCCAAAGATATCCTTTCCCTCTTCTTTGGGGAAGCTGTGCCAGGTAGCAGTTATATATCTAATGTAAATTCACATTCCCTCTCCCTCTGACCTAGGGTTAGCAGTCTTCAAAATCCACTGGAAAAATTCTAGCAATGCCAAGTCCTGGCTAGAGTTGCCATGGTGACAGACAATGACAGCAACATTTTATCCACCTCCTTAAATCTTCAGAAGCTCTCAAGTCTCAGAAGATGCCAGGGGAAATTTCTGCTTTATCAGCGGGTTCAGTTTAATCCAGTCCCACCCAGTTGGGGTGTCTCCTATGGGCAAAGCTAATGGCCAATAAGATTTTACCTGGATCTTATAAAAATACCACTTTCACACTGCTTTAATGTTTTTTTTTTTTTCTTTCCTCTTGCCTCTTCCCTGCTTTCATTATGTCCCTGATAATCCTAGATTTCTAAAAGTCAGTCTAAACACATGCCTGGGACATCAGCCAAGAAGGGGCATTACAAATGTGAGAACACAGAGCAAATGAAAAAGACCCTTTTGAAACAATCAGGAACATTTGATTATGGTCTAAAGTATTGGAGGTTGCCCCCCGCAAAAGTAAATTTAACTTACTCAGACATAAAACTGGCCTTGTGGTTACAAAAGAATATGGCTGTAATTTTCAGAGATTCGTACTGAAGTATGTGCAGGTGAAATGAAGTTATATCTTGGATGTGCTTTCAAATAGTTTAGCAAAGGAAAAGAAAGAGAGAGAATATTGATGAGGCAATGTGGCCAAATTTTTATAATGTTGAACTTTGATGATAATTTAAAAAATCATACTATTCTACTTTGAGTGTGTTACAAAGTTTCATATTAAAAAATTAATAAGAATAGTGTTATGGGGACTTCCCTGATGATCCAGTGGCTAAGACTCTGAGCTCCCAGTGCAGGGGACCCAAGTTCAGTACCTGGTCAGGGAACGAGATCCCACATGCTGCAACTAAGGATTCTGTGTGCCGCAACTAAGACCTGCTTCAGCCAAATAAACAAATATAATTTTTTTTTAAAAAGGAACAATGTTATGTGCCTTATATTTATTTTTTTCTAATGGAGCATTGTAATGATCACAAGGGGGCTTCCCAGATGGTGCAGTGGTAAAGAATCCACCTGTCAATGCAGGAGACACAGATGTGGATTCCATCCCTGGGTCAGGAAGATCCCCTGGAGGAGGAAATGGCAACCCACTCCAGTGTTCTTGCCTGGATAGTCCCATGGGCAGAGGAGCCCTGGCAGGCTACAGTCCATGGGGTCACAAAGAGTCGGACATGACTGAGTGACAGAGCACACACAATGGCCATGAAAGAGCATCAGAGCTCTCAGGTTCATTCTATGACTTAATATTTTCTTTAGAATTTCACTGGGGGTTGGACCACTGTGGTTTCAGAGCCCTAGTCCCAGAGTCCCAGTCCCAAGGCTGCAGGGGAGGACCCCCACACACACAATGTCAGTAGTGGGACAAAGGCTAAGATGACCCCTGACCTCTCCTCCAGGGCAGGGCCCAAGGCATGTCAACTTTTGGGTGGTTCTCAGCCTCAGTGTCACATACACCCTCAGTAATTTAACACTCAAAAATACATTATTCACAGAGAAAAAGTTTTTACTGCAGTTTACACACACAGGGGCCTGTGAGAGTCAACCTGCTTCCTCCAGCCTCCTTTGTTCTTGGTTGCTAGGCATCCCATGGCTTTATGAGAACAATATTTACTTTTATTTATTTTATTTGGGCTTGTATTTGAAGAGTCTGGGCAGCACCCAGGATGGCGGGGCTGGAGATTTTCTAGGGGATAAAATGCTCTGTGAAGCAGTTTGTCCATGACTGCATCGGTAATAGATCAGTCCTTCCCACACAAGGTCAAAGCCCTGGATTGGAGCTTGGGTCTCTGCTTGAAGCAGCAAGTGTGGGATTCCCACAAGAGATGTGGGTTCAAGGGGCTTCAGAATCCTGTGCAGAAATGCTGGCCAATCCACTGCCCCTTCTCAGTTATTCCACTGAGGGTTTTCTTTGCAAAAGAAATATTATAATACAGTCATAAAAGACTCAAATAATCGTATGGAAGTAGATTGCAGAAGTCTTGCTCATTACCCATCCCCCATCCCTTCCCAGTGGACCCTTTGTTATGGTCTCTGACCTTGTAGATCCCATAGTTTCTCAGAAGTAATTCTAAGGACCTACTATGGATGGAAGTTGGGGCATGGGACTGCAGATACAAGACGGACAAGCCCTGATTCCTACCCGTAAGAAGCTTAGGAGGTTTGGAGCCAAGAAAGTCTGAAGAGTCTCTAAGGAGAGCTCTAAAGGATGGGTTAGATTCAGAGTTAGAAGTTGTAGTCACATCTGTTTGGAGAAGTAAAGAGAAACCCCTGTTGCCTCTACTCACAACACTTCTGACAAGTGTGTAGAGAGTTCCCCCATACCAACCAGTTCTCCAACTCAGCAGACTGCAGCTGGGTATCCTACACTTCGGACACTAACAAGCCAGAGTTGGTGTAGACTCCTCGGATTAAAGACTCAGCCACACAAGACTGACCCCACTTCAGTTGCCAGTCTCAAGCTCCAAGCTGTCATCTGTGCTTCTGACTGGCTATAAACTGGAATTCTCATGATCCCCGCCTCTTGGGTGCAATAATTTGCTGAAATGGTTCTCAAAACTCCGGGAAATGCTCATTTCAGAGTGTATCATAAGGGATGCGGATGAACAATCAGATGAAGAAGTACATAAGGCAAAGTCTGGAAGGTCCCAAGCACAAGGGCTTCTGTCCCCATGGAGATGGGGTGCACCACCCTCCTAGCTTGTGGACGTGCTTACCAACCTGAAAACTCTTGGCTCCCCACAGTTTAGGAATTTTTACAGAGACTTCATCATGTAGGCGTGATCAATTATTAACTCAGTCTTCAGATCCTCTCTTTGCCTCTCCCTGGAGGGTGAAGGGTAGGACTAAAAGCTCCAAGAATCTAAACATAGCTTGGTCTTTGGTGACCTGCTCCCACCCGAAAGTTATCCAGGATCCCATCAAGCATTGCCTCAAAAGAACAGAAGAAACTCTTATCAGCCAGGAGTAGCCAAGAGATTTAGGCGCTCTGAGTCAGGAACCGGGATCAGAAACCAGATGCTAGAACAAAAGATGCTCTGAGTATCCCTATCATTCAGGAAATAGCCAGGGATTTAGGAGCTCTGTGTCAGGAACTGGGGGGAGAGACCAAATATAGTTCTCTTATTATGCCACAAGAAAGGGCATTAGTCTTGGGACACTCCAGATAACTTTTGAGCAGTACTCCAAAGGATGTCATTGTTCAGTCACTAAGTCATATCTGACTCTTTGTGAACCCCTGAACTTCAGCACGCCAGGCTTTCCTGTCCTTCGCTATCTCCCAGAGTTTGCTCAAAGTCATGTCCATTGAGTCGGTGACGCCATCCAACCATCTCATCTTCTGTTGCCCCCTTCTCTTCCTGCCTTCAATCCTTCCCTATGTCAGTGTCTTTTCCAATAAGTCGGCTCTTCGCATCAGGTGGCCAGAGTATTGGAGCTTCAGCTTCAGCATCACTGCAAAGGATGGGGCAGATTTAAATCACGGAGAAGGAAGACTTACCTGGTAGGGGAGAATGAGGGGAGCAGGGCCTGGGCCTTCTGCACATCTGTGGGCATGGTGTTCATGTCCTCTAGGAATCTTTTGGATACAAATGATAGAAAAATCTAACCCAAGTTAGATTTTTGCTTAGGCAAAAAGAGAATATGTATGGCCTGGTTAGACCCAGGAGCTCCTAAAATGTCGAACTCTATCCCTTAGTTCTGTTCTGATTCTTGTGGACTTTATTCTTGGACCATTCTTTTGTGGATCAAGAGGGTGGTCAGCAGCTCCAGAATCTGAAGTCTTTCAGGTTAGATGTTGAGGAGAAAAGAACACATCTCACCCTGTTAGCTGCTGAATAAGAACCAGGATTTACTCTCATGGGACAAATTCATCCCTGAAGCAGTCACTATGCCCAGAGATTGAAATTTTGCTAATTAATCTGTTCGGGTCACATGCGCAGAGAGAGACAGGAATGGTTGTTCACAGGATGTCTATGGATCTGTATCCAGAAGAAGGTATATCTCCTCGTATTCAGAGGACATCTTCAGAGCATGACCTCGGCAGGGATGCCAGATGTAAAGAGAGCTTCTAAAAGACTCCTTACTCAATTCCTGGGAGCCAGGTGTGCTCCACGAGTTCTGGGAGGGCAACTTAGGAGGGCCACACCTACCTCAGCTCGGGCTTTCCCGATCCTTCTGAGGGAAAGCTGGTTGCCTCCTGGATAAATCCAAGTCCCGGGCTTGAGATGACTGAATTGTTCAGGCTTCTGGAGATGATTAGTTGCCCAGAAAATCAGAATACAGAGAACCCAGGGAAGCATTCATTCAGAGCTTCTGGCCTGATATCTTGGTGGACTGAGGAGTGGATTAGGAGCCCCCACCTTGGCCATGGCCAAGGCAGCCACACTCTAAATAAGAGGACACCAAGAAAGGGGGTGGCGCTAGCCAGAGGCCTTAGAGCCCTGAAGCCCAGGCAAGAGGGAGCCCCTTCAGGTGTTCCTCTGGGGCACACCCTTGAACAGAGGACAAAGTCCTACTTCTGTGGAATCCAGCAGGCTCCCAGCCACTCCATCGGGACTCCTTTGCTCTGCAGGAGGGACCTGGAGATGGATCATTGCTGCAGCTTCAAGCAAATCCCCTGAAATATCGGGAAGAACTTTTGCTTCACTCCTTTTCATGGTCTTCCCCAAGGACCAGGTGTTATCTTTGACTGGAAATGAAAAATATGGGAATGAGGAGATACAGAAGGGAGACTCACAGGTGGTGAAAGGAAGATGAACTTGAGTTCAGAAGAAAACCAGGTGTAGGACTGAGATTTAAGTGTTTCCTCAGAAAGTTTAGAGAATGAATGCATTGCTTTTAACTGATACCTGAAAGTAGACAGGGAGAAGAGTCTCACCACTTAGCTGGGGAATGGGAAGGTGGAGGAATTAGCTTTCTGCTAAGTAATACTTTTCATTTTGCTTAAACCTTTTTTGGACAGAAGTATTTCAGAGTGTTTTGTACAGTGCTATGCATCCTAAAACATAAGATGTCACAGAACTGTGTATATTTTTGTCTTGGAGTTTTCATCGTGAACTCAGTTGGGATCATATCTTCTGAAGTGTTTAGGATTTTTGACAAAACCAGAAATCCAAACAAGTCTATGCTGGGTCCAATTTTGTTTTTTAAAGAAAGTAACCAACAAACATTTGACCGCCAGAGATAAGAGGGAACTTCTTCAATCTGATGAAGAGCATCTATTAAAAACAAAAATGAAACCACAGCTAGCATAATGGATGTTTTCCTCCTGAGGTTGGTGCAAGACAAAGATATCCATTCTTGCTGCTTCTAGTCAACATTTCAGTGGAGGTTCTACACAGGGAAATTGGCAAAAAACAAAAACAAAAATAAAACGTGGCCTGGTTGGAAAGGAAGACTTAAAATTACCTGTATTTGCAGATGACATGATCTTATATATAGAAAACCCCAGGTATTCCACTAAAAAGCTTATTAGAACTAATAAACAAGCCCAGCAAAGTTACAGAATACAAGATAAATCTATAAAGTTAATTACATTTCTATATACTAGCAATGAACAATGAAATTGGGATTAAGAAAACAATTCCATTTGCAGTAGTATCAAAGAGAAGAAAATATTTTAAAATGAATTAAACCAAAGTAGTGCAAAACCCACACTTAAAACTACAAAAAGATTTAAATAAATAGAAAGACCTCCTATGTTCATGAATTGGCAGATAATATTAAGATGGTTGTACTGCCTAAGGTGATCTACAGATTCAATATAATCCTTGGTCAAAATTTCAACTGCCTTCCCCCCGCCCCACCGAAATTTACAAACTGATCCCAAGATTTTTATGGAAACGTGAGGGACCCAGAATAGGCAAAGCAGTCTCAAAAAGAAGAGAAAAGGGTGACGGACTCAAACGTGCTGACTTCAACACTTAAAGTTACAGTAATCAGGACAGTATGGTACTGGCCTAAGTATAGACATACAGATCAATGAAACAAAACGGAGAGCCCCAAAATAACCAATACATCTATGGTCAATTGATTTTCAAGAAGGATGCCATTCAATGGGGAAAGAATGATCTTTTTAACAAATAGTTTGTGGCAACTGTATGCTGTGCTGTGCCTAGTCTCTAAGTCATGTCCAGCTCTTTGCAACCCCATGGACCGTAGCCTGCCAGTCTCATCTGTCCGTGAGGATTCTCCAGGCAAGGATACTGGAGTGGGTGGCCATGCCCTCCTCTAGGAGATCTTCCCGACCCAGAGATCGAACCCAGGTCTCCCGCATTGCAGGCAGATTCTTTACCGTTTGAGCCACCAGGGTAGCAACTGTATATCAATATGCAAACAAATGAAGTCAGACCCCCTACCTCACAACATACGTGACAAATGATCACAACCTTAATTACTTACTACCGTGTGTGGCACAACATGGGTTGCCTTACAGGTCTGGAGTTCAAAGTCCAGTATCGTGTCACTGGGCTAAAGGCCAGCTGTCCACAGGGTTGGTCCCTTAGCGGAGCACCAGAGGACAATCTTTTCTTTGCCTTTTTTCTGATTCTAGCAGCCCTCTGTATCCCTTGGCTCTTGGCTGCTTCCCCCATCTTCATAGCCAACAGCACAGCATCTTTGGACCTTCTTCCTTCTCTCCCACTGCTTCTGTTGGCACATCACCTTTTCCGCTTCTGTAGTTGAATCTCTTTCTGAGATTTATAGATATCCCTTATTAAGCATCTTGTCAGGACACTTGTGATTACATTTAGGGTTCACCCAGTAATCCAGGATAATCTTCCCATCTCAACTTGCTCACACGTGCAAAACCCTTTTTACCATAAAAGATAATAACCACAAACTCCAGGGATTAGGGCCTGGATGTTTTTGGGGGCCATCATCAGGCTCCCATCGTGGTGATCACATCCAATTGTAAGCCCAAAGCTATTGGAGGTACATGCAATGGGTGGGTCCCTCTCTAACTTTGTTGCAAGGAAGGTCACTTGGCTAGCGGGTATGGCTTTGGGACAAAAATTTATCAAAGGAAATATGCATGAACCATTGTTCTATCTGTTGGAATAATGTGACATTTATCTTTGTGAGGCAAATTTATCCCAATTGTATGGTGAGTATTTCAAGGCTTTAGCCTTCGAAAGGGTCCTAGAACCTAGGCTGCCTGCATCAGGCTTGTCCCTCCCACAAAAGGTTCTGGACTGCTGTCCTTTGATCTCTGAAATCTGCTCTGTGCTAATTTTCTCTTACCTCTCTTGCTTTCTGTTTCCTCACGGCACCTGCCTCTATGAGGTTCCCAGACTTGTAGGGATGAGGAAGCAGATATCAGAGTAGAGTACAAACACACATCAAGAAGTCAGAGAAAGGCCCTCTCTTCTTCTCTTCTGCCTCTATGAGTCGACTTTGGTATTTCTCTTTTAACCCCTGAACTTTTTGGTGAGTACACATCTAAATTTTCTAAGACATTGCAGATGAGATGCAAGAGATTGCTAGATTGCTGGATTCTGCACAACTGAAGCTTTCTTGAATCAGTCATCCCCGGGTGAACCAGATTCCCCTGAGGCCTGCTTGTACTGTCAACCTCCGCTGACATTTGAAATTAACAAATCTCCCATTTTATTCTTTCCTCTTCATTAGCAAAGTCGTTCTGAGCAAGTAAAATGGATGCAAGAAAGGACTGGAAGAGTTCTGTAGAACTTGATCCCAGCTTTCTTTGAGCTCTTTGCTCTGAATTAAAATAAGCAGACTTTTTTGCTGTCTTTGACAGTTGTGTGGCCCATGGTGATGCTTCCCAGAGGACCGTGTGACATTTTTATAGTTGTTTCCTGTTAAGCTCCCATCTCTCATTGTTTACAGAAGTTCTTCTTTGGGCATGACAGTTGTACAACAGCAGTGGCTTCAGCCACCACCACCTAAATTGGGTGTATCTACTGGGCCTTTTTGAAGAACTATGGATGGAGGTTCATAACATTGTACAGGAGGCAGTGACCAAAACCATCCCAAACAAAAAGAAATCTAACAAGGCAAAATGGTTGTCTAAGGAGGCCTTATACAGCTGAGGAAAGGAGAGAAGGGAAAGGAAGGGGAGAAAGGGCAAGATATACCCAATTGAATGCAGAGTTCCAGAGAATAGCAAAGAGAGATAAGAAGGCCTTCTTAAATGAACAATGCACAGAAATAGAGGAAAACAATAGAATGGAAAAGACTAGAGATCTCTTCATGAAAATTGGAGATATCAAGGGAATATTTCATGCAAGGATGGGCACATTAAGGACAGAAACCATAAAGACCTAACAGAAGCAGAAGAGATTAAGAACAGAATAGCAAGAATACACAGAAGAACTATAAAGAAAATTCTTAATGACCTAGATAACCATGATGGTGTGGTTACTCATCTAGAGCCAGACATCGTGGAGTGTGAAATCAAGTGGACCTTAGGAAGCATCACTATGCACAAAGCTAGTGGAGGTAACAGAATTCCAGTTGAGCTATTAATATTAAAAATCCTAAAAGATGCTGCTGCTAAAGAGCTGCACTCAATATGTCAAGAAGTTTGGAAAACTCAGCATTGGCCACAGGACTGGAAAAGGGCCCTTTTTATTCCAGTCCCAAAGAAGGGTAATGTCAAAGAATGTCCGAACTACCATACAATTGTGCTCATTTTACATGCTAGCCTGGTTGTGCTCAAAATCCTTCAAGCTAGGTTTTAGCAGTACACGAACTGAGAACTGCTAGATGTACGAGCTGGACTTAGAAAAGGCAGAAGAACTAGAGATCAAATTGCCAACATTTGTTGGATTATGGAGAAAGCAAGGGAATTCCATAAAAACAACTACTTCTGCTTCATTGACAATGCTAAAGCCTTTGATTTGTGTGGCTCACAACAAACTGAAAAATTCTTATAGACATGGGAGTACCAAGCCACCTTATCTGCCTCCTGAGAAACCTGTATGGGGGTCAAGAAGCAATAGTTATAACCGGACATGGAAAACTGACTGGTTCAAAATTGAGAAAGAGTATTACAAGGCTCTATATTGTCACCCTGCTTATTTAACTTATATGCAGAGTACATCATATGAAATGCCAGGCTGAATAAATCACAAGCTGGAATCAAGATTACCAGAGAAATATCAACAACCTCAGTTATGCAGTTGTGTGAGTCTCTTTGTGACCCCACCAGGCTCCTCTGTCCATGGAATTCTTTCTTGAAGCAAGAATACCCGAGTGGGTAGCCATTCCTTTTTCCAGGGAATCTCCCTGACCCAGGGATTGAAACCAGGTCTCCTGAATTGCAGGCAGATTCTTTACTGTTTGAACCACCAGGGAAGCAGCATCAATTCAATAGGCATGAGTTTGGGCAAACTTTGGTAGATACTGAAGGACAGGGAGGCCTGGGGCGCTGCAGTCCATGCAGTCACAAAGAGTTGGTTACAACTTAGTGACTGAATAGCAACAACAGATATGCAGAGGATACCACTTTAATGGCAGAAAGTGAGCCATTAAAGAGCCTCTTGATGAGGGTGAAAGAGGAGAGTGAAAAAGCAGGCTTGAAACTCAGCATTAAAAAAACTGAGATCGAGGCATCCAGTGCCATCACTTCACGGCAAATAGTGTGGAAAGTAGAAGCAGTGACAGATTTTATTGGGCTCCCAAATCACTGCAGATGGTGACTGCAGCCATGAAATTAAAAGATACTTGCTCCTTGGAAGGAAAGCTATAACAAACCTAGATAGCATATTAAAGAGCAAAGACATCACTTTGCTGAAAAAGGGCTGTCTAGCCAAAGCTATGGTTTTTCCAGTAGTCATGCATGGTTGTGAGAGTTGGACCATCAAGGAGGCTGAGTGCTGAAGAACTGATGCTTTTGAACTGGGGTGCTGGAGAGACTCTTGAGAGTCCTTGGACTGCAAGCAGATCAAACAAGTCAATCCTAAAGGAAACCAACCCTGAATATTCATTGGAAGGACTGATGCCAAAGCTGAAGCTCCAATACTTTGGCTGCTTGAGGCGAAGAGCCAACTCATAGGAAAAGACCCCGATGCTGGGAAAGATTGAAGGCAGGAGAAGGGGGCAACAGAGGATGAGATGGGTGGATGGCATCACCAACTCAATGGACATGAGTTTGAGCCAACTCTGGGAGATGGTGGAGGACAGAGGAGGATGAGGCAGCACATCCCTTCAGTCTTCTAAGAGAAAGGTGGGAAGGCTGAGCTTAACCTATTTGTGCAACTCACTGCTCTGAGGCTGAAACTGATATCCTTTACACAGAAGTAATCTTACACCACTTCGAGTGTAGGGCTTCACCAGGACACTCAAGTTCATACCCTCTTCCTTCTTCTGTGCTATAATGTCATCTACTTCACTTCTACATATCTTATTAACGCCATAGCACATTGCTATTATTTTTTCCTTAAATATGCAATCACCTTTTAAGCAAATCAAATGTTGATAAAAAATTGTCTTTCATACTTACATTTATTCACACTTTGAAGGACAGGGAAGCCTGGGATGCTACAGTCTATGAGGTCTCAAAGAGTCGGATACAACTTAATGATTGAACAACAAAAACAATGCTTTCAAGTGATCTTCATTTCTTTCCTTGGATCAACCTTGCCTGGCTATTTGAGCTAAGAAGGGGTTAAGCTATTCCCAGGTGGCTCAGTGGTAAAGAATCTGTTTGCCAGTGCAGAATCCCAGGTTCAGTCCCTGGGTCAGGAAGATCCCCTGGAGAAGGAAACGGCAGCCCACTCCAGTATTCTTGCCTGGAGAATCCCATGGACAGAGGAGCCTGGTGGGCTACATTCTATGAGGTCACAAAGAGTTGGACATGGCTTAGCGACTGAGCACGGCACACACAGCACAGAGTTGAGCTGTGATTCCAGAGGCCCGTGGTTCCTTTTGGTTAAACTCTGTCTGGGCTTCAGAACCCAAGCATCTTAGGGGGCGGGGTGCGGGGGACCTGTTTTCCAGGTCTTCGGCTGCTGCTGCTACCTTCTCTACTATAGTTGAGGCTAGTGGAGGCCAGGTGGGAAGAATTCGTGGCTGAGTAATTCGCTTGGGGCTCCTCCAGATTCCATCCATCCATTGACCCATAGGGTCCTCTCAGGCTCAACTAAGTCCTGCTGTCCTCCAGAGTCTCCACAGTTCTGGCAGGACCCCCTCTCTCCATCTTCTCATGCCAAGGTCCAGTTGCCTCCCCTGGTAAGAAGTCTGCTCACTCCTGAAAGACTTGCTTTTCTCTGGAATTCATTTCATCAAGGGTTTCTTGCAACCCTTGGCTCTTAGCCTGATAGAACACACTTTCAATTTTGTCCAAATTTCTCTTGTCATTACCCCCAAGAACAAAAGTACATTCTCTTACATGCTAACCAGAAGCAGAAGTCCTCTGCTTGTTTGCTTTGTTCTGTTCTCTTTTCTCCTTTATGAGCAGGTGGTCATGAGGAACTAAGAGGAAATGTACTGTATCATATGGGGCCAGGATGATCATGGAGTTCCTGTTTCCCCAGCCAGCATCTGGGATGCATGATGGTTTTGCTCCTACTTGGAATGGTCACTGTGCTTCCTTCGATCTAAGGGGAAGCATGAGCTTCCCAGGAGGCTCAGGGGTAAAGAATCCGCCTGCAGTGCAGGAGATGCAAGTTTGATCCCTGGGTTGGGAAGATCCCCTGGAGAAGGAAATGGCAACCCACTCCAGTATTCTTGCCTGGGAAATCCCATGGACAGAGGAGCCTGGTGGGCTGCAGTTCCTGGGTTCACAGAGTCGGACACGACTTAGCAACTGAGCAAATCAGCAAGTCAAAAGGGAAGCACAGAGGATGGAACCCGGACCACACACAGTGTCCTCACCCATAAGTGATAAGACACCTGGGTCTTACCCGAAGGCTCTGCTGCCACACCACTGCGAGGTCTTGGGCTTATCATCACTCTTTGGACTTTCCTTTTCTCCTCTGCAAAGTGAGGAGTTTCTGCTGCACCAACTTTGTGGAGAAGAAAGCAGTAGCACTTTAAGATTCTCGCTCAGCTTTTGCAGGAAAAAATAAATGAGTAGGGTGTTTTGTGGGATCTGAGTTCCGGTAACGTGAGAGGCCCCGTCATGCTACCCCACTCATTAACTTGTGATGATAATGTACACACAAGGCACTAATTCTTTATTTTTAAAAAATAAGATGGTGGTTAATTTGATTTGAATGCTCTGGTCTGGGAATATGCTTCATGATTTTTAATCCAATTAGTGTTGGAGATACTTCTGATTCTAAGGATATCTGGTTTCTGCTTATGGTATAAGTTCTATGTCCCAATGACTCGTGTTTCAAGAAGGAAGAAGTGGCAGCCTATAGTCAATAAAAAAAGGTCTGTATATATGGTTGCTTTGCTTTTTGTTATCAAACGCAAGCTGCAGGGAGTAGAGGCTTTACTTTTAGCTCAGATTTCTGTAAGCAGCAAAAAAACAAAAAACCCGCAGACAATTTTGACTTGAAGGTCTTACATACAAATTAGCATTATTTCTCAATCTGATCTCAAAACATCCTGTATCATGTGTTTAATCATGTCTGACTCTTTGCTACCCCATGGACTATAGCCTTCCAGGCTCCTCTGTCCATGGGATTTCCCAGACAAGACTACTGGAGTGGGTTGCCATTTCCTTCTCCAGGGGATCTTCTCAACCCAGGGATGGAACCCACATCTCCTGTGTCTCCTGCAATGCAGGTGGATTCCTTACCTGCTATAAACAAAAGCTACCACCATGACCACCAGACTGGGGAGCCTTCTGAAAGTCTTAGCCTACAAGTCAGGGGTCAGTGGGCCCACGGGTCAGATTTTGGTTTAAACAGAGTCATATAGGCAAACGACTTCAGTCCCGGATTTTCCCCATTCTTGCATCCTTTTCCTACATGTTAGACCTCAAAGTTGCTCTGAATCACTCTCCAAATAAGTGACATTTTCGCTAAGAAAATAGTGCCCCAGATCAAACCTTCTGTTTTGTTGGCACCATATCTATTCAATAGTCTGAAAGTTCTGAAGGGAAATGTATTTGTAGGAACATGTTGGTGCAATTTTCACACTTAAATTTTTGCCATGAGTAAAACTCATCACTCTCAAGGTAATTTCATAAGAAACTTTCTTCTGTCCTCAGCTGTTGTTGACAGAAGTCCCATGAAACCATCTTAGACGTTGACACAAATTGTGCCCTGTCGCCCCTGTGATAAATCAGTATACGATCCAATTTTAATGTGACAGAAAAGTGAAAGGAAAGCAGAGAAAAGTGAAGATACTAGACGGGAAAGCGCTGCGCAGAGCCGTCTGGTTGAGAACGTGCTCTCTGAGCTGTGATCCCACTCGTGTGATTGGGGAATAGTTCAAATCAAACCACCATCTCCTATATCCTTGTTCAGTGGAGAATGTTGCTAAATAGCTCTGGTGTTATTTCACAGGATGGAATTTAATCTCTCTGCAGCTGAAGCTCTCAGGTGATCAGACAAGAACAGGAAGATGAGTCTTACATATTTTCAGCAAGAAAAAAAAAAAATTCCTGGGACATAATTACCCACGTTACCCTCTCCAAACAATCTGGTTCTGTATGTTCAATTAATTATGAAAACATAGATGAGACCAACGAAAATACTGTACAGAAACTAAAAACAAATACTGTTCCATTAGTAAATGTTGTGGAGAGTATGAAAAACATACCTCTGTCAAGAATGTGGAAAACAGGGAGTGGCCCTGAAATAACATTTCTGGTTTTTTTTTTTTTTTTTTTTTTGAAGACTCTAGGAAAATCAAAAGCATATTGAGCTTTGGATCGGGGCTCATGGCAAAGGGGATAGTGACAAGATTATTTCTTCTTGGCACTTCTAGGAAGAGGATTAGTTAATTGAATCTGTGGTTTTTAGATTTAGTTGGTGCTTCTGGCGTGGCTGCTGGATGGACGAGGTTCTTGGGTCCATTTTCCTGCTCGGTCCTCTGCCCAGTTCTCCAGGATGAATCGAAAAGATTCTGTAGTCCATCAGCGCCCCGGCCTGTTTAGACAGACTGATGCAGTGAGGCACGAATGTGTTTGAGCAGCACAGGAAACTTCGATGTCACTGGGTACCAGAAAAAAAAAATAGTTTTTTTTTGTTTTTTTTTCAGGAGATACAGGTCTGTACCGTTATCTCAAGTCCAAAATTGGGGAGGACGCGTGATAGGGGGAGTACAAGTGATTGTGAAAGGAGGAATTCAATTCCAACCTTGAAAAGACTCCTCAATCTTAAGAAATGAAAATATTACTAAAATATTTAAGTTAAGGCAGAGGGATGGTGGGGGAACTCACTGATGTCTCTCTTGCACCTAATTTTAAGGCTTAAGACTCTGATAAAACTGTTCAGCTCTCACAGGGGTCTCTCACCAGATTCCCAAATGTGAGGGGTGTCATTGGAGATGTAGAAATAAGATCTCCAAGGAAATGCATATATGAATTGTGTTTCCATCCTACACCCATCAGCACTACCAAGTTATTAATCTTTATTCTAAGCATGAAAGCAATGGGATATTTTATCCCTAGTTTATAATCAGGGCATTTATGACCCAAATAGTTTCTTTCCTTTAAGTAAGATTAGTATGCCCAGTCTATTTCTCTAAAACACCCAAAGCAAACAAACCTTGACAGTTCTGCAGAGAACATGGAGTCTTCATTCTTTATGGTGATGAATGACCCTGCTCCCCACCTCCAAATCTCCTTAGAAGTCTGTGATCAGGGGACGTGGTAAAGACTGGGGGAGCGTGCAGCATCACACACACATTTCTCACGGACAGCTGTCCTACGTCTAAATGGCTCAGTGGCTGCGTAAGTCAGATAACCTGGACAAGTCTTCATTTCCTCATTCACAAAAGGACAGATAACCTCAACAACTTC
Organism: Bos taurus; assembly: GCF_002263795.3. NCBI lineage: Eukaryota > Metazoa > Chordata > Mammalia > Artiodactyla > Bovidae > Bos > Bos taurus. Next base: position 41,018,056 of record NC_037353.1, on the reverse strand, counting down.
ATCCTCCCCTCCCTGCAGACCTACTAGTCTAGGGGTTGATGAAAACTCTTCTTTTTTCCCTTGGGAGATTAAGGTTCATGTTTGTTAATAACAGGGGTCCCCAACCTCCAGGCTATTTGACAGTACCTCCTGTCAAATCAGTGGCAGCGTTAGATTAGAATAAAGTGCAAAATAAATGTAATGCACTTGAGTCATCCAGAAACCATCCCTCATCCCCCTCCCCAGGCCACGGAAAACTTGTCTTCCACAAACCCAGTCCCTGGTGCTAAAAAGGTTGGAGACTGTTGTTAAAACACAACAGTATTTATAAATTGTACATTTTATATATTTTTTAAGAGGGCTAAGTCAAAATTCATGATTCTGAAAAGAAAAAATTTACTGTAGTTTAAAAATATAAAGAGCCAATGAGCTTCCTAGTTGTATCCAAATTCTTGGGTACATTTGAGAGATAAGAACATTATCTTCTCATTGCTAGTGTATCACTCTCATCAAGAGTATGGCCTCTCCTGAGATGTGAGACAGTATCTTTCCCAAAGAGTCTAACTTTTCCAAGACAAACCAAGGCAACCAAATATGAAGAGAAACAAACAAGCAGGCAAAACAAGGAAACAAATATGATTCAAATTCTTGCCTCTTACATCATCCTAAAACAAAATTACACCTTCAGATGTTTCCTTTTAGAATTCTGACATTTCAAGTGTTTTGCATATGATCACTCCAGACACCAGCCACTGGGGAGAAACGAGAATGGCAAAAAGGGTTTCTCTCCAACTTAATTCCCATAAAGGGGTTCCAGCAGAGCACGCAGTGGAGGTTCAGCAAGAAGCAGGCTGGACTGGATTCTTTCCTGTTTCCTTCCTTCCCTACATCCTCTGCTTGACTCCAGAATATGCAGGGTGCAGTGTTATTTATTTTTGAGGCAGCCATGTAGAAAATTTAGGGAAAACTGCAAGATCTTGGATCTAGTCCTAATGTAGCCAAGCAGTGGCCATGTAATATGGGGCAAAGATCCCCAGGACTCAGTTTCCCTACCTTGGAGAGGGAAAATTGTGTGTGTGTGTGTGTGTGTGTGTGTGCACAGTCATGTCTGACTCTTTGCAAGCCCATGGACTATAGCCCCCCGCCCCCGGCTCCTCTGTCCAGGGGATTTCCAGGCAAGAATACTGGAGCAAGTTGCCATTTCCTACTTCAGGGGCTATTCCTGACCCTGGAATCAAACCCATATCTCTTGTGTCTCCTGCATTGGCAGGCGGATTCTTTACCACTGTGCCACCTAGGAAGATGAAACTACCTAAACAGTCTCCATGGTCTCATCCAACTCTAACATTCCAAGACTCTTAATCATTGTCTTCAAATATTAAGTTTCACACAGGTGTATCTTACTTGTTTGCAGAAACATCTAGAAGGGTTAAAAAAAAAATAGATACTAACTTCATACTATTTAAACCTCAGAGCAGTTTTGGGGATATTACTTCCTCTTGATAATTAAAAATGTTCAGAGATATGTATTTAAAATTAACTACTGAATTAGCTTAGAGTTAATTAAAAAAGAAACACATCGGCACTAAGTACTTGCTCATTCCAAGTTGACTGAGGTTTTAAATATTTAACTTGCAAATATTGTGATTCAGACAAACATAACTTTATGAACAAGGAAGTTCAGGAGATTAAAATCCAGGAACACTGAGGTGTAGCTGGGTCACATAGTGGATTGTGCAAACTCGTGGGCACATATTCATTGTTTGGGGCAAGATATTATAGTTAAGGATACACAGGTTCAAGTTGTGGAAGCTGGCTTCCACAGATTGCCCTCCATCATTTTTTTTTTCTCCCTTTGCTTTTTTTAAAATTCTATGCGTCTCTTTGGACAGGTTACCCCTAATATCAACAAGTTCTTTGGTTCCACATTCAACTAGATGTTAAACAGAGGTATCTCAGTTATCTGAGTACAACAAAATCTTTGATTAAGTACAACTTTGAATCACTTTGTGCCAGTGATCCATTTAATACCGCTCAGCTCCAAATTCACCCTTAATTGCCTGCTCTGGGAAAACGGAGAGCTTATTAAAAAAATTTCCCTTGCCAACTGGCAAGATACCAAGATTTGTCAATAGAGGGCGCCAGAGAGACATTTGCAGAAGAAAGGAGTTTTTCTCGCTAGTCCTGGCTCCAAACTCTCACATGACCTCTCCAGCCCCCGTTTTCTGTGGCGCCCAGGGCTTCCCAGTGCCCAGCTCTGACAGTGTCAGGGCTAGCAGCACCCAGTAGCCAGCGGCTTCCCCCTTAGTATCCCCTGGAGCAGTTTTGTAACGGAATACCTCCAGTGAGGGACTTCCCTTGTGGCTCAGCTGATAAAGAATCTGCCTGCAATGTGGGAGACCTGGGTTTGAACCCTGGGCTGGGAAGATCCCCTGGAGAAGGGAAAGACTACCTACTCCAGTATTCTGGCCTGGAAAATTCCATGGACTCTATAGTCCATGGGGTAGCAAAAAGTCGGATACGACTGAGCGATTTGCACTTTCAGTGTGATATTACCCTGTGAAGTACTTTCCCTGGCACCCCAAAGGGCAGGTTTCTGGCAAGCTTCTAAGTGTGGCACCATAATAACTTTCTTGTCGTCTGGTGAGCCATGGCAGAACCCTCTGTCTCAGCCCCGAGGGTGGGCTGGGTGAGGTGGAGGCTCGCCCTTGGGATCCTCCATCAGCCCTTAGGGCCAGTGCTCCTCATTATCTGCTATACGTATATTCCTTAGGACTCTGCTTATTCATTAGCAACCAAGTCCCCCTTATTCCAAATCTATCTTGTAGTTGATAACTCTTTATAGTAAACTCTTCATGTTCAAATGATTGTGTCATTTCTTTCTCCTGATGAGGCTCTAAGTAATATATATCCTAGGATGAGAATTTACATATATTTATGGGGGGAGGAGGAGATGGCTGGGGGTGGGGGAGAGAGAGAGAGGGAAAGAGAGATTTTAACCTGGGACAGAAATGGTTAAATTCATTGTTCCTGTGTTAATGTTGGGCGGCTAGTTTTGGTGTACACTCTCTTTTATCTGGTGTTAGTGGGTATCAGTCTGCTAGCGCTGCCATTGCAAAACACCACAGACTACGGCCTTAAACAACAGAAACTTCTCCCAGTTCTGGAGTCTGGAAGTCCAAAAAAAGGGGGTCAGCAGGTTAACAGGTTTGGCTTCTCCTGAGACCTCTCTCCTGGGTTTGCAGAGGGCCACCTTTTCACTGGGGCTTCCCTGGTGGCTCAGCGGGTAAAGAATCTGCCTACAATTGGGAGACCTGGGTTCAATCCCTGGGTTAGGAAGGTCCCCTGGAGAAAGGAAAGGCTCCAGTATTCTGGCTCGGAGAATTCCGTGGGGTATATAGTCCATGGGGTCACAAAAAGTCGGACACGACCTTCTCACTGAGTCCTCACGTGGCCTTTGCCCTGTGTGTGCACATTCCTGGTGCCCCTTTTTGTGTTCAAATTCCCCTTGTTATAAGAACAGCAGTCATATTGGATTAGGGTCCACCCTACTGGCCTCACATTAACTTAATTACCTTTTCACAGATCGTCTCTCCAGATCCAGTCACATTCTGTCATCCTGGGGAGTTTGGGGGAGGATACAATTCGGCCTGTGAGACATAGTATTTATTTTCTAACTTTGGTGTTAAAGAGCGTGTAGAAGTAACTCTGAGATGGTCACCAGACTTGGTTTTAAAAGACCTGATTTGGGGCCCAGGTTCTTCTACTGACCAGATGGACAAGTTGTTTAACTTCTTGAATCTCAGTTTTCTTATCAATTAAAGGGGTTGAAAAGGGCATAATGGAAATCCAGTGAGCTCATGAAAACACAAGTGCTTTGGAACCCACAAAAGACTTTAGAAAAAGTGAGGTATTCCTTCATTGGTATATGGACTCACACATTTAAAAAAACTCTCCCATTCCATTTCATACTTTACACTTATTAAAAGGCAGCTGCCAAGCTATTAAACTGGTGTCAAGTATAAATGATTTGTTTAGCCAAAAAGTCTCTTTGGCTTATTAGACATAAGAAAAATTTCTCTAGCCCCACCACAGTCTCTGTACAAGCCAGGTAACCTTAATTAAACCACAACTTTGAATTATTATCTCTCTTGTGTTCTCATTCTCTGCAGAAGTTTCAATAATAAGTAATGTATTTAGGGCCTCCTGAACTTACTTGACTTATCCCTAGTTTTTGGAAAAGATAGATATTACATGGCCTTTAGAATGCCAGCCAGCAAATTTGGGGGAGATTGTAATATTCCCTAATGGAGGGATTCTATACCTGATTCTCATATTACCCAATATCACATCATTTCTCCCCACACCCTTCTCCGTTGCAATCATCTTGCACAGTAGGAAACCAAGGTACCAGGCACCTCATCTTGTCTAGGACCTGAAGGGAAAGAAACTCTCAGGTATTGAGGAGGTTTATGTACAATGCACATTTGCATACATTTCATGTAATCTGCAAAACATCCCTAGAAGGTAAATATTATCATTATTAACTCCATCTTACAGATAAGGAAACTGATGCCCACAGAAGAGAAATAACTTGTCTAGGGTCAAGAGGCTAATAAATAGTAGATCGGAGATCAGAACTCAGACCTACCTGAACCCGGTCACCTGCCTGACTCTGTCTTATCACTACTTTGTTACCCCAAAGACATTCATAATGGCCTCGGTTTAATAGTGCTGTTAGCATTTTAATTGTTACGGGGACTTCCCTGGTGCCCAGGGGTTGAGAATCTGCCTGCCAAAGCAGGGGACATGGGTTCGATCCCTGGTCTGAAACTAAGATCCCACGTGCCATGGGGCAACTAAGCCCATGAGCCGTATCCACCGGGCCTGCACCATAGAACCTATGCTCCACAAGAGAAGCCACCACAGTGAGAAGCCCCAGCACCGCAATCAGAGTGGAGGGCCCCTCCCACCGCAACCAGAGAAAGCCCAAGCACAGCAATGAAGTCCCAACGCAGCCAAAAAAAATTTTTTTATAAAAATTAGTAGTTATTGGATGGAAAGCACTTTGCAGTTGAATCTAATAGAGCTTCAATTAATAAAACTCTCCAGTGATTAGTTACTTAAGAGTTTTCAGCTACATCATAGGCAATAAGAGTTAAGTGCTGGATCCAGAAAAAAATTTTTGGCATGTCTTCAACCATATGCTGTAATAGCACCAATTGGCCATTTGCCCCTTGTGCATATATAATCATTATCTATGATGATATTTATTCTGTTGCCTTTTCGGTTTTCCCTTTGCCATCTGTGTATGCATTGACTTAATCTGTAGAGCCAGTCGTGTTCACATATTTATCTAGTGAAAGAAAGCACACTCTGGATAACTATTTGTTTTCCTTGTTAATTTTTATATCAGGTTCAGCAGCTGAGAAACAGCCTACTTTTATTTTTATTTCCTTAATCTAGACTCTTTTCATTTGTACTAGATCTTTAGAGGCCCTTCATAAGCTTCACTTGGAAATCTTGTTGACGTCATCTGGAAGACTGATCTGATTTCAAAAGAAAAACAAAAAAACCAATCAAACTTTACTGAAATTGCAAAGACAAGTCATAAGGCTCAAAGGGAGAATGAATGAGACCATTGCTTTAATAGCAAAAGGGAGGAAATGACGTCAGTTAAGCAGGACCATTCGTGGGGAACCACCCTCCTTTGAGGTGTCCCTCTTGGGGTTTTTCCTCACAGGGCTTTGCAGTTCAATTAGTTCCATGTTAGGTTTCACCGGCTGCTGGATGAATTCCTAGAGAGAGATCAGGAATCATTTAACTCATCTTTCATCTCCTATTCTTCATCATGTCTCAAGTGCTTTCTGGACCATCACCTTCTCTACTTGGGTTATCACAATGGTTTCTAGAAGATCTCCCTGCCTCCTGTCTTCTCAGCATTACCTCCTGTCCACTATGGAATGTGACTCAGCCCAGAACTCCTCCATCTGACTCCAGGTTGATCCCAAAATACCATTTGAATGCCTTTGCTGACTCTGAAGGCCTTGAAGAATCTTGCCCAAGTCCAGTGTCAGCCATGTTTCTCATCATCTCTTCCATTCCCTTGACCCCTACCTCCTGCAGTACTATGAAGGAGATAACCAGAATGGTGAGACAGTGAGGACCAAGTGGTGGGGTGGCCAGAGCTATAACTAAGGGATCAGAGACGAACTCATTGAGGAGGTGACATTTGTGCTGGGACATTTGGGGGTTGACCATATGGAGAAGTGGGAAGGACCGTGCACTGAAATACAGAGGTTCACATATGAAGGCCCTTTGGGAACACAGAGTTGACCTTTTGAAAAGACCTAACTGAGCTTCTCTGGTGGTTCAGATGATAAAAGAATCTACCTGTACTCAGGAGACCTGGATTCGACCCCTGGATCAGGAAGATCCCCTGGAGAAGGGAATGGCTACCCACTCCAGTATTCTTGCCTGGAGAATTCCATGGACAGAGGAGCTCATGGGCTACAGTCCACAGTTGCAAGGAGTCAGACATGACTGAGTGAGAAACACACACAATTGGAGACCAGTGTGCCTGGTGAGGATGGGGAGATGCAGGACATGGAGCTGCGGATAAGGAAGCAGGCAGGGCCTGCAGGAGCTTATCCTCATTGCAAACAAGGCCACAAACTCCGGGACTGTCTACATCCACATCTGAAAAGACCATCCTGGGCACAGGGCAGAGTAGAATGGAGAGGGTGCCACTTTCAAACAAATATCTTCTGACGTCACCTCTCTGAACACAATCTATGTATAGATGAGGGGTTATTTATGCCTCAATAAACTGTGCAAGAGCCACAATATCTTTCTTTAGGCCTACATTTTGAAGTCTTCATGGAGCAGATCGTCAAGACACTTCTTTGGAATTATTATGCAGCTTGGATAATGTTCTTTCAATAAAGTCATAAATCTATTACTAATACTTGTGTTTAAAAATTAAAAATGTGTTACATATCTGCTCTGGACCAGGCATAGTGTTTGGCTTTGAAGATACAGAGACAAGCAAAAGTGATTCATTTTTTGGCCACAACACATGGCATGTGGAATTTTAGTTCCCTGACCAAGGACCAAACCCATGTCCCCTGCATTGAAAGCACAGAGTCTTAACACTGTCAGGGAAGTCCCTAAAAGTGATTTTTTAGAGTGTGGTAGTCAAGCATTGTTCTTGGTGGTCCACGTTTAAGGTTCTGTTGGTGCATCATTTTGGGACTCTTAACCAACCATGTATTGCTCAGTTCAGTTTAGTTGCTCAGTCGTGTCCGACTCTTTGCAACCCCATGGACTGCAGCATGCCAGGCCTCTCTGTCCATCACCAACTCCCGGAGTTTACCTAAACTCATGTCATTGAGTCAGTGATGCCATCCAACCATCTCATCCTCTGTCATCCCCTTCTCCTCCAGCCTTCCATCTTTCCCAGCATCAGGGTCTTTTCAAATGAATCAGTTCTTTGCATCAGGTGGCCAAAGGATTGGAGTTACCTTGTATTTATAGCAGCTTGTAATCCATTGTGACCATCAGATGATACCTTCAGCAAAGTCACATATTTTTCCTAGACTTCCCAGTTTTCTCAGTGCAGTTGAGTTTTTCTTTCTCATACTAGGCTTTAAGGACACATTCTCTTTGGTTCTGATGACATTTCTAAATTACAAATTTGCCTATTGGCTGCAAACAGATCGGGAACCACTTCAGAGAAGTTTTTCCCCAGCAATAAAAAAAAAATTTAAAAATGGTGCCAATTAAACAGTCCCAGGAGTGGAGTTGATGCTAGCCTGGCCACAGAAGTTTGATAGCATTCTTCTCAGAGTTGGCAGAAATTATAGCTAGAAAGTCTATTTCTTTAAAGCGAGACTGTGCTTGGGGCTGGGGACAGACCTGAGATTTGCAAGGACTTTGGAAACTTCCGAAGTATGTGCCCCACAGTTAGAAAATTATATCTTAGACAAGTAGCCCATTTTTGAGGAGAACACTTAGCCTTCTATTCATAACCACATTTGTTGCATTTGGATCCAGCAGAAAAAATTAAAATCTTGTGTTTGTCAGCAGTGAGGCCAGAATGCCTAGGCCTCAAGTTTAAATATTCAGGAATCATCCAGTGGTTTGCTTTTATTGTTCGTAAAGTCGGCAGAGACAAACCACCTGAGTAGTTCCAGATGTTGAATCAACAAGGCTGTACTTCCCAGACCTACATGTATAAAAGTGAATTTATAAGCTCAAAAAAGGCTGAGAGGATTGTATTGCTTCAGGATAGAAAGCTACTTTCATTCTTAAAACAGATTAAACACGGATGTCCAGCCCTGGCAAGTCCAGGTGACTTTAGCCTTTATTAAGCCATTTGAGGCTTCGAGTGGTAGTCCACCCCCTCAGCTCTCTTTGTAAAAAAGAAATCCTAGTGGTTGACTGGCCAACTCCAGCGGACTGGACTGTTTTAAGATAGCAAGTCTCTCTTAAATTTTACAGGAATAACTTGAGGGCAACATGGCAAAGAAAAATTTCTCCATGTTGACTCGAATTCTGGAGAACATAGAGACATAATGTGGTTTATGGCTATTAAAGTCTACTCCATCTCACTGGTATTTTGGCAACGAAGCCTAAGATTGTTCTAGGCACCTTGCTTTGTGAGTTGGCTACACGGGGTAACATTATCGGGTGGTAAGTAACATGACTTGCACGGGCCTGGGGCCAGGAGGGTGGAATTTTGCTGCCATAAATCTTGAAACTGTTGAAGGTGTCTGATGTTCAAGTTTATCCAGCACAGCCCAAAAAGTGAAAGTTCTGATAGCCAGAATGCCTACATGACTATAATACATAACCTTACTGAGTGGTAAGGAATTTTTATGGCCACTGGCAAGAATCCAAACAAAAACTCAAGTATCTCCCCACAAGGTATTTCAGTGGAGCGACCCAAGTTATCCGAGTATGGTTCTGGCTCATAAATCTGGGGTTGGAATAATAACCTTATTCTGGGTTCTAAATATTACATTACAGTGGCCAGAAGATGGAAGCATCTCTATTATTTACGCACAGTGCTGCTCCATTGTCGACTGATGAGTCATCGTGATGATCATACAATCCAGTGTATTTTGTACAGTAGCTAAAAGCTAACGTTTATTGAGAGGTGATTATGTGTCAAGTACAGTGGTAAGTGGGCTTCAGACATTATCTTGTTCAAGCCTCCCAGGTATAGCGGAGGAGGTGCTCTTGACAGATGAGAACTGCAAGCATAGAGCAGTTGAGCACATTGTCCAACGTCAAGGAGCCTGGTACACACCAGCCCCAGTGTCTCAACTATGCGCTAAATGCACACTTATGGCTTCTTTTAACAATGATAGAAAACCTTGAAAAAAAAATCTTGTGCACTTCAAAGTATTAAAGACACACAAAATGTATCAAGAATAATAGAAGGAATATTCATGAGGCTTCCCTTCAAGCATAAGACATAAATACTGCCTGAATGGCAGTGTTCAGCATGTATGCTCAGTCGTGTCCAACTCTTTGCGACCTCATGGACTACAGCCCTCTCTCATGGAATTTCCCAGGCAAGAATGGGAACTGGAGTGGGTTGCCATTTCCTTCTCCAGGGAATCTTCCCGACCCAGGGATCAAACCCCTGTCTCATGTGTCTCCTGCATTGGCAGGTGGATTCTTTACCACTGCATCCCCTGGGAAGCCAACACAGTTAGACCCAATTGCCTTCCCTACCCTAGGGGTAGCTCCTACACTGAACTGGACACTGGTCACTCCCATGCACTTGCTTTCTGCTTGAACTACATCAGCGTGTATCCCTAAGTTATGTATGTTGTATGGTTTGGCGTGTTCACATGAATGGTATGTCATGCCTAATGTGTTCTTTTGTGACTTTCTTCACTCAGTATTGCATTTGAGTCAACCACGTTGATTCATGTGGCTGAAGCTCTGTTCACTTTCACCGTAGGAGCCTGCCCTGTTTACTCCTCCTCTTCTAAAGGGCATCTTCACAACAGGTATGTCAGTGACTTTTACAAGCACTGTCTGCATTTAGCAGGATTGGTGCTGATGTCATCATTTTGCTGAGAGAAGCTGAAGCTGTTTCAACGCCTCCCCCAAGGTTTCTGTTGGAGCTGCAATGACTGAAGGCCATGTACTGTGCTGTGCTACAGCACTTCAGTCATGTGCAACTCTGTATGACCCCATGGACCATAGCCCCCCAGGCTCCTCTGTCCATGGGCCTTCCCAGGCAAGAATATTGGAGCAGGTTGCCTTGCCCCCGGCAAGAAGACTGGAGTGGGGTTGCCATGCCCTCCTTCAGGGCATCTTCCCAACCCAGGGATCAAACCCGCATCTCTAACGTCTCCTGCACTGGCAGGCAGGTCCTTTACCGCTAGTGCCACATGGGAAGTACACTGGATGGCTAATAACCTACAGATGTTTCCTGCTCACCGTTCTGGAGGCTGGAAGTCTGTGATCAGGGTGCCAGAATGTTTGGATTCTGGTTAGCGCCCTCTTCCAGGTTGAGAGGCTGACATCCTGTGTCCTCACATGGTAGAGAGAGAAAAGGAGAACTCTGGGGGTCCTGTCAATAAAAGCACTAATCGCATTCAAGAAGGCTCCACCCACGTGACCTAATGACCTCCCAAAGACCTCACCACCTAATACCATCACACTGGGGTTTAGAATTTCAATATATGATTTGGGGGCAGAGCAGGAGGGGAAAACGAACATTTAGTTCATTGCAGCTGCACAATCAGAAAAGGGCATAGCCGATATTTGAACTCAGTTCTGCTGACTCGTGCGTGGTCTGGGACTTTCCCTCCCACTGGACTTGACCTTCTCAGATAGCACTCTACAATCTGTGCTAACATCCCATCTTCTGAAGCCCTTTCTGGCTGCCTTTGGTCTTCTGTTTTTTTCATTTCTAGAACAATTTCACACACGTCACTGGGGGCTTGGCCCCCCACCCAGCCTCTTCTCTGAAGCTCTTGAAGGAAGCTGAGGGCGAGACAACAATTACTGCCTTATATTCACCACTTAGGACATCTGAAGGTCATGGTGGCTTGAAATAATGGAGATAAAGATGGTGTCTTCCTTCAAGCAGGCTGGAGCAGAACGCTCCACTTCTATTTTTGTTTGTAAAAGAGTCTTTAAAGTGTGTGTGCGAGTGTGTGTGTGTGTCTTGAAGCAAAGCCCTAGAGAGTGCTTCCACCTTGCCAGGGGCATGAAGGTTGAAAAGTAATTACAAAAAAAAAAAAGAAAAGTAATTATGTTTTGTCATGAGGTTTAATACTTGAATTTGGGGGGACTTGTAAACTGACAAATTGAAAAATAAGAAAGGACAGAAAGTAAAATGGTATCATTTGGGTGAGTCTTAGTTTTGAAGAGGTTGAAGATTGATAAATAAAGCTAGAAGCTAATTATTTCTACCTCTGACTTCCTTTCTTGGGAAGCAAAAAGATCATTACTATTTTGCTTTCCATAGCAAGCACTCCTAAAGGAATAAATTTGATTGTTTGGAGGGAGTATTTTTTTTTTTTTTTTGGTCACACAGCATTCAAGATCTTAGTTCTCTGACCAGGGATTGAACCCATTACCCCTGCAGTGGAAGGGAGGAGTCCTAACCCCACCAGCGAAGTCCCATTTTTTAAAAAGATTTTATTATTTCAGACTCGAGCAAATGGGAAAAATCCAAAAAAGACTGTCATTTAATTGTATTGAATTGATGTCACTTTTCTGGTTTTGATATTGTAGCATAATTATGGAAGATTGCACTGAGGAAAGCTGGGTGAAGAGCACTCCATTTTTTAAAGAAACTGCCATGTGAGTTTAAAATTATTTCAAAATTAAAAGTAAATAAGTGATATTTTTGCTCTTTGGATTTTGATCCAGGCAAGCCTCATCAATGGGCAGTTTATAGCAATGTGGTTAGGACACACGGAGAATGGGCATTCTTAAACAATATTTAGCATCCAGTAAGCACAAGCTGGAATTAAGATTGCAGGGAGAAATCTCAATAACCTCAGATATGCAGATGACACCACCGTTATGGCAGAAAGTGAAGAGGAACTAAAAAGCCTCTTGATGAAAATCAAAGAGGAGAGTGAAAAAGTTGGCTTAGAGCTCAACATTCAGAAAACTAAGATCATGGTATCTGAAATCCATCACTTTATGGGAAATAGATGGGGAAACAGTGGAAACAGTGTCAGCCTTTATTTTTTGGGCTCCAAAATCACTGCAGATGGTGGTTGTAGCCATGAAATTACAAGACGCTTACTCCTTGGAAGGAAAGTTATGACCAACCTAGATAGCATATTCAAAAGCAAAGTTTTTCCAGTGGTCGTGTATGGATGTGAGAGTTGGACTGTGAAGAAAGCTGAGTGCTGAAGAATTGATGCTTTTGAACTGTGGTGCTGGAGAAGATTTTTGAGAGTCCCTTGGACTGCAAGGAGCTCCAACCAGTTCATTCTAAAGGAGATCAGTCCTGGGTGTTCATTGGAAGGACTGATGCTGAAGCTGAAACTCCAGTACTTTGGCCACCTCATGCGAAGAGTTGACTCATTGGAAAAGACCCTGATGCTGGGAGGGATTGGGGACGGGGATGACAGAGGATGAGATGGCTGGATGGCATCACCGAGTCGATAGACGTGAGTCTGAGTGAACTCCGGGAGTTGGTGATGGACAGGGAGGCCTAGCGTGCTGCGATTCATGGGGTTGCAAAGAGTCGGACATGACTGAGTGACTGAACTGAACTGAACTGAAATTTGCTGGAAGGTAAGGTTAGTGCTAATGAAAGCATCGTAAGAAGTTTATGATCACCCAACCTGTTTGGGGTACTTTCCTGATGGCTTAGCCATGAAGAATCCACCAGCAATGCAGGAGATGCAGAGGATGGTGGTTTGATCCTTGGGTCGGGAAGATCCTCTGGAGCAGGAAATGGCAACCCACTCGAGTGTTCTTGCCTGGGAAATCCCAGGGACAGAGGAGCCTGGTGGGCTACAGTCCAAAGGGTCACAAAGTGTCAGACAGGACTGAGCGGCTGACCAGAGACAACTTATTGGGACACATTAGTGATGCAGTCCACTCCGAGATGTTTGATCCTTCAGGATTTTTCAACTTCGGTGCTACTGACATTTTGGAATGGACAATTCCCTGCTAGAGGGGGGCTGTCCTGCGCATGGTCTAGTCGTACGGTGATTCTCATCCACTAAATGCCAGTAGCAGCCCCACCCTCGCAGTTGTGACGATCAAAAACATCTCCATTCATTGCTAAGTGTCTCCAGAGGGAGCAGAATTGCCTCTGATTCAGAATCTCCACTGTACTCAGTAAACAGTCTTTTGTCCCTCCCTGCTTTCAAAAGAAAATGAAATTTACTGACTTTGTAAGTTGCAATGACTGCGCCCTCCCACTCATCCTTCTGTTGGCCTCAAAACACAAAGCCCTGGAGTAGAGATTCTAAATTAAAAAAAGAAAAAAACACAATTTCACCCATTCTTTACTGTCTTGGACATACCCAGTGGTATTGAAATAGAAGTATTTTGTACTCTTACAAGGCTGTCTGAAAGAGATATTTCAGAAGGAGAACTGTATACAGGGCCTCAAAAGAGCAGAGTGGAGACAGTGTTGGCAGTAGTATTGAGTATGATAGAGAGTCATAATTTCATATGTGAAGGTAATGTGTTACATTAAAACATTCACAGGCTTTCGTTTATTTAAGCCTCTGGGGCTAACACAGCACATTTCTAAATATTATGGATTTTGTAAAGGTGCATGACGAACAAGCAGACTGCCGGTACACTGGAAAAGTGATAAAAATCTGCACTGAGCTTAATCACGGTTTTCTTTGGAGTGTATATTTATGTGGTGATGTCAGCACGGTATCCTGCAACCGGCTGAAGGTCATGTTCTGTGTTCATCTGCAGAGGATTTAGAAACTCTCAAACAGTCTGGCTGGAGAAAAATGGCCCCTGAGTCGGCAGCCCCTTCCCAGGGTACGTTGTCCTCCCGCAAAGGAACTGAACAAAACAATCTATCTTTAAATGGATTCAAAACCACAGCAGATCCGTCTTTTGCCACATGAGTTATTTGAGTTATTGAGGCTGGCTCCAGTGTCAAGCCGTGGATGTTGCCTTAATGTATTTATTTAACCCAGGACTGCCACAGAGAAGGCAACCCACCTCGGCACGCGCAGGCTCACGACAAAGAGAACATTCAAACCAGATCCGTGGTAACAAACACATCAGGAACTCTGGGAAGGGAAAGATGTTGCAAGCCCAGCACAATGCCCGGCTTTATTCCCCACGTGGAGGCAGGCTGCAGCCAGCCAAACTGTAAACTGTTGTTCTCCGAGCAGACTCGGGGGATGGCGGACGTGCAGGGAGAGAGGTCTCCAGCAGGGCTGAGCAGAAGCCGGATGATGGCACAGACTCTCCAAGTCCCAGCCATCAGCAGCAGCCTTGTGTTTCCTTTTAGGGGCCCAGTATTGGCTAGATGTAGCTTCCCTGGAGGCTCAGTGGTAAAGAATCTGCCTGCAAATGCAGGAGACGTGGGTTCGATCCCTGGGTCGGAGAAGAAAATGACAACCCACTCCAGTATTCTTGCCTGGCAAATCCCATGGACAGAGGAGCCTGGCGGGCTACAGTCCAGAGCGTCCCAAAGAGTCAGACACGACTGACACGACTAAACCACAAGAGCAGTGGCTGGGTATGCTTGGTGGCTGCTGCACAGAAAGCTTCTAGAAGCCAATTGTCCACACTGATCCATGAGCTCATGCAGCATTCTGGCCCAGTCCACCAAGTCCCAGCCCCAGCACACCTCACCCACATCTGGGATTGGGTGGGGGTTGTGGTACAGGTGGGGGGATTTGATGCCCATGAACACTACCTTCACGTACAAAGTCTTCTAATTACAATGACTCTACAGATGACACACTCCCTGGGCCAGTCACTGAGGCTAATTAGCTGAGGCTAATCCTAGCTAACAGTATTCAGTTTGGTTTTTCTTGGTTTATAGGTTTGGCAATTGGGAGGCAGGGCAATGGTTTTGGGTGGAGTTACTCTGTTGGACTTCCCTGATGGCTCAGCAGATAAAGAATCCTCCTGCAATGCAGGAGACACAGGAGACGTGGGTTTGATCCCTGGATGGGGAAGATCCTCTGGAGAAGGAAATGGCAACCCACTCCAGTAATCTTGCCTGGAGAATTCCATGGACAGAAGAGCCTGGCAGGCTACAGTCTATTGGGTCACAAATGATCAGACACGACTGACTGCCTAAACACACAGAGGCTCTGTTACCATATGAGGTAGCCTTGTCTCTCCTTCAGATCCAACTGAGATTCCACCCTGAAAGTCACTCTGTGGGCCAGGGATCTTTCTATTGAGAATGACAGAAAGACAAAGCCAACTAACCTTAACCAAAAATGACTATGTACATTTATGTGCCAGGAACCACTCTAAGTCATTTCGTATATTAGCATCCTCAGTCTTCACCACAGGTAAGGGTATTATTATCCTTGTTCTAGAGATAAAGAAACTGAGGTACAAGGAAATGAAGCATCCTGCCTCCAAGTCACAGGGTTCTTCAATGATAAGACTGGGACCTGGGGCCCAAGCAGGCTGGATCCAAGATCTTTGCTCTTGAGTACCATCTGATACAGCTCATGGGTCAATGGGTCAGCTCAGAGGACTGGTTTGGATACTGGCGACCCCATAGACTGTAGCCTACCAGGCTCCTCTGTCCATGGGATTTTCCAGGCAATAGTACTGGAGTGGATTGCCATTTCCTTCTCTAGGGGATCTTCCTAACCCAGGGCTCAAACCCAGGTCTCCCACATTATAGACAGACGCTTTACCATCTGAGCCACCAGGGAAGTCCTTAGATACTGGAGGGATCTGCAAACACTAAGTATGAGCTGCTGGGACTTCGCAGCAGCTGGCTTTTTCTTTCTTGCACGTGTCTTATCTGCTCTGTCTCTGCTTCTCTTTGAATGCTGGTCTCATTCCCTCCTGCAACAAGAAAGCCTTCTCTAAGCATGGAGAACACGGCTGCCTGAAGCCTCAGCCTGAGCAGCCCAGTGGAAATGTTAACTTCTTCCTCGCAGGATTATGTATCAGCGCTTTGCTGGACTCAGTGAGGAACTCTTGGGTTTGCCCATCATCTGGCCAAGGTTGTCATCACTTCCTTTGGTAGGTTGCAGCATCAATGGCCCTAATTCTACACCATTCCCTGTGTCTAGATCCATTTTCATGAGACTTTTCAGTTCTTCCCATATTCTGTAATTCTCCATCCCTTGATTCTGATTTGACCACCTGACTGCTTTGGCCAATGGGATGTTGTTTTCTTTTTTTTTTTTTTTTTTGGCTGCCCCAGGTCTCAGTTGTAGCACACAAGTTAGGGGATCAGCATGCAGGATCTAGTTCTCCAACAAGGGATTGGACCCAGGGCCCCCTGCAATGGGACCTTGGAGTCTTAACCAGTGGACCAGGGAAGTCCCTGGCCCAGGGGATGTTAATGGATCTGATGCAGGGTGAGCTTTGAAAAGTCACTTGCACACTTCTGCTTCCACGCCAGAGGCTCTGCCATGGTATGAGAACGTGTGGGTTGGCGTGTTGAAGGCTGAGAGGGGTGGAGCAGAGCCAAGATGCCCCTATAGCCACTGTAACAGCCAGGCGACCCCCAGGTTTGTGAGAGAAACCAGCCAAGACCAGGGGTGCCGCTCGGCTGAGCCCAGACTAAACCATCCACTTGCAGACCCGTGAAATAAAGCATTGCTCTTACTCCTCTGTGTTTCTGGCCTGGTTTATCATGTGACAGTATTCACGATGGGAGAGGCAGGCCTGTGTACTGATGCCCGCCAGGACCACGGAGAGTCGGGGAGCTGGAGCCCAGAAGAAACCAGGTGATCTGAGCAGACAACCGGCCCGAGGACAGTGTTCTGGGCTGTCAAAGTAGCAGTTCTATTCCCACCTAGACAACATTATCTATTGTGCTATCTGAAGTCCTGTGATAAGCCGCGTGAATTTCTTTTAGATTTAAAAGACAAAAACTCTACAGATTTTTCTCAAGTGTTATTTTTCCTTATAAATAATGTATATTTGTTAACTGATTATATTTTCCTTTTTTGTTTTGACCTCCAGAAAGCTCAGGACCAAAATTGTGTCCCAAAATTAATAAATTTGGGGGGCCTGAAGATATGCATTTTGTTTTGCTAAACTTCTCTCTTTTTTTGTCTTACCATTTTGCATCTATTTCTTTCTTTCTCATGATTTAAAAAAATTCCCTATCTCCTCTCTCTCTCTTTATTCATCATTGTTTCATATTAAACCTTCTCAAATTCATCTGAGGATGAGCAGTGATACAAAAAATACAGCTAAACGTATTTTTGTGTTAGTCATTCAGTCGTATCCTACTCTTTGCAAATCCATGGTCTCTAGCTTGCCAGGCTCCTCTGTCCATGAAATTCTCCAGGCAAGAATACTGGAGTGGGTTGCTATTTTCTTCTCCAAGGGATCTTTCCAACCCAGGGACTGAATCTGGGTCTCCCACATTGCAGGCAAAATTTTCTTTTTATCATCTGAGCCTTAGATAAATAGCAGTTCAAGATGAACAAAAAATGTTTGGTTGTAGTACCTTTGACATCATGAGAAATTTGACTTAATATTAAACTAGATTACTAAAAACCTAGATTACTAAAAAATAAATAAGATTTCATTATAATAGACATGAACATTATGATTCCAATGAAATGAATTAAAACAGATCAAAATATTTGATAATCCATCTTCACAGTAGGAGTGCAAATTGGCCCAGCTTCTGTAAAGAGCAATTTAATAATGTCTATCTTAAAACGCATATATCCTTTGACCCAGCCCTTCTAGGAATCCACTTCTAGAAATTTATTTTATTTTATTTTTCAAATTATAATTTATTACTTTTTTAAATTAAATAAAAGTAATTTATTTAAATTTTACTTTTAAGCATTTATCTTTCAGTTTTACGGTAGATATGTAAAATGATATATGTATAATAACATTTGGGTTTCCCAGGTGGTGCTCGTGGTAAAGAATCCACCTGACAATGCAGGAGATGGATGACTTGGGTTCCATCCCTGGGTCGGGAAGACCCCCTGGAGGTGGGCATGGCAACCCATGCCAGTATTCCTGCCTGGAGAATCCCATGGACAGAGGAGCCTGTCAGGCTACCGAACATGGGATCACAAAGAGTCTGAAGAGACTGAAGCGACTTAGCAGGCATAATGACCTTCACTGTAACATTTTAGCAATAAAAAGGAGGTAGCCTAAATGTGTCTTTATGGGAGACTGTTTAAAATATGGTACAATCCATATAACAGAACAATAAATAGCCATTTAAACTTGAGAATATTACCTACATGATAACATTAAAAGGTCTTTAGGACTTAGCATTAAATAAAGAAAAGTATCAGTTCAGTTCAGTAGTTCAGTCACTCAGTCGTGTCCGACTCTTTGCGACCCCATGAATCGCAGCACACCAGGCCTCCCTGTCCATCACCATCTTCCAGAGTTCACTCAAACTTATGTCCATCGAGTCAGTGATGCCATCCAGCCATCTCATCCTCTGTCATCCCCTTTTCCTCCTGCCCCCAATCCCTCCCAGCATCAGAGTCTTTTCCAATGAGTCAACTCTTCGCATGAGGTGGCCAAAGTACTGGAGTTTCAGCTTTAGCATCATTTCTTCCAAAGAAATCCCAGGGCTGATCTCCTTTAGAATGGACTGGTTGGATCTCCTTGCAGTCCAAGGGACTCTCAAGAGTCTTCTCCAACACCACAGTTCAAAAGCATCAATTCTTCGGCGCTCAGCTTTCTTCACAGTCCAACTCTCGCATCCATACATGACCACTGGAATATACACCACCTTCTAGGGACGCAGAGGCAAGTGGACATAGGTACACATATAAGCCCACACGTATGTGGCTCAGCAGGTAAAGAATCCTCCTGCAAAGCCAGAGACACAGTTTTGACCCCTGTGTGGGAAGATCCCTGGAATAGGGAATGGATGCCCACTCCAGTGTTCTTGCCTGAAAAATGCCAAGGACAGAGGAGCCTGGCGTGCTATAGTCCAGACAGTTGCAAAGAGCTGGACATGACTAAGCAACCGAGCATGCACACAGCACGCATATATACACTTGTGCATGCACAGAATATCTCTGGAAGCAAGAAAACCAGGGACAGCTATTCATTCTAGGGATGAGAACTTAGATGACTGAAGCAGGGGTCAGAGACTTACTTTTCATTTTATACTCTTTTGTAATTCCTTAATTTTGTACTGTATTTTATGCAATATAGTTAAAGAAAATAATGAAGAAAATTAAATGAATTCTTACTGGCCTCTTGCATAAGGAATGACCACGATTACTTCTTATTGTTAGGGGAAAAGATGAATCTAACTCTTCTAGAAATTCCCTATATTAATGTAATTATGCCATTTTTTAAGTTACACTTCAAAGATCGGAAAGAATTAGCTAATACCCATGCCCCCCAAAGTGTATCTGTGACCCATGGAACACAGATTTATAACCAGCACCCATCATTACACTAGACACCACTTCAATCCAATTTAACAAACATTTACTGAGGGCCTCTCATCAGTCAGGCCTTTTGTCAGAAGCTGGAAACAAAAATACTCCTAAGACTCTGTCTTTGTCCTTAAGACAGTCAGACAGGCAACTAATACACTGTGATGAATTCTAGGATGCTTGAAGCGAGGGGCTGTTGAAGAAATCTTTTTATCTCTGGCATCTAACATATAGTAGACACTTCCAGAATGTCTGGGGGGTGAATAAAGGAATGATTGAATGAAAGGAGTATGGACACTCCTGCACAGGGTGTGGACAGAGGAAATGACCCTAGGTAGGGAGGTAATTAAGAAAGGATACACTGAGTCATGAAGAACTGCCCAAATCCATAGCCTCATTACCTGGCACTAAGACCATCACAAAAGGTATCCATGCAAAATGTTACTCATCATTGACATGAACTCTATTTAGTGAGTCAGGAGGTGAACAACATCACGATTTCTGGGAGAGCATGAACTGTGGGATCAGAAAGACCTGCATTAGAAACCAAAATCTTCACCATTTGTCACCTAAATGACTGTGAGTAACTTCACCTTTCTGAGCCTTAGCCTTCTCATCTATAAAGTGAAAATACTAATAATCTTATTTAATTTGCAGGTTAATTATGAGATGTTAAGGATCATTGATTCATTTATTCACTCATTGAAAAATATACAAATCAGTTAGTGGGTGCCTAGCACTGAGCTAGGTGCTGATTAATGTATGTACAAAGTTCAGCCCAGTGGTTAAATCCAGTAGGTATTAACACATGGAATGTCTTGGGACTATTAATATTGTCTGGTAGCTGGTCAATCCTTCTGCCTTCCAATCAGGAAGAATTAGGGAAGAGTCACTGGACTCTTCTGTTGGAACAAAATGAATGAAAGGGGATATCATTTAAAAAAAAAGAAAAACAAAGATGAGTAGAAGGAAAAAATTCACTAGGTTGAGAGTTACTCAAGCAGAGTGGATTCACATTCTCACTGACAGTCTACAATGCCTTTGGCAGGAATCTCACGTTCCTGGTTTAAGATGTGTGATTTTTTTCCTCCACAGGTAGCAGGGGATCTCCAAAGGAAAAATCAAGAAAAATGGAGCCAGGAATAGACAAGAAGTGATTATCCTCAGTAACCCCTGAACAGCATTAAACCTGAAGCTCCCTTCTCTCTTTAACTGGCTGAAAACAAAAGGGCTCACCCAGCTCTGAGCCAGGGAGGCTCTGAGTCCCAGCTGGTCAAGATGTTGCTGAGTTTTCATGTCAGAGGTGAGGTGGTGGAGAGTGGCCAAAATGAGAAGGGAGCCGAAGACACATGTTCTGAAGTGGATAAGAGAGGAGGGTGTCTGAGGGGTGCTCCCTACCAGCCAGGAAGATGCCCTGAAGTGCTGGTGGGCGAGACCTTCCTCTGTGCTGTGAATAGAGACAAGACACGTAAGCCAGGAGGCACCGGGCCTGAGGTCGTCTCCTCTCTGCCCCAACCGATACAGAGGGTAGGTTTGGATGAGTTACTGTGGACACTGAATCATGGCCTGTTCACAGTTTGCTGCGTGTGTGTGTGCATGTATGTGCACCTACACTGGGAAACGTGAAACAGACAGCGATTGTTGTTGTTTGAAAGGAAGACCTCCCAAGCCTGGAGAGCTATGTCCAGATGGGCTACAGGGTTGCAAAGAGACCCACATGCAGGGCTCTATGCAGACCCTCTGAGGGCTGAGATCCGAAATGAGGGACTTAACGCACCAGCAAGGATGACGGAAGCCAGCATGTCTCCTCGATTTTTTTTTTAGTATTTATTTATTTAGCTGCCTTGGGTCTGAGTTGTGGCACGCAGGATCTTTACTGCATCATGCAGGATCTTTCATTGGGGCGCATGGGCCCTGCGGTTGTGCCATAGGAGCTCCAGGTGCTCCCCAGTCTTGTCTCCTCCCTGCCCCTTGCACACAGCACAGCTGTCCCAGGGGGCACCGCCCTCCTCACTCCGGCACCTTTCTACAGGCTGCACCTTCTGTCTAAACCATTTGGCTAACTCCGTTGTGTTCTTCAAAGTTCAGATTGGGGGTTACCTCCTCCAAGAAGCTATTTTTGGCCTTCATTTCTTTGACCTCCCCTTACCACTGCAGATGGTGACTGCAGCCATGAAATTAAAAGATGCTTACTCCTTGGAAGGAAAGTTATGACCAACCTAGATAGCATATTCAAAAGCAGAGACATTACTTTGCCAACAAAGGTTCGTCTAGTCAAGGCTATAGTTTTTCCTGTGGTCATGTATGGATGTGAGAGTTGGACTGTGAAGAAGGCTGAGCACGAAGAATTGATGCTTTTGAACTGTGGTGTTGGAGAAGACTCTTGAGAGTCCCTTGGACTGCAAGGAGATTCTGAAGGAGATGAGCCCTGGGATTTCTTTGGAACGAATGATGCTAAAGCTGAAACTCCAGTACTTTGGCCACCTCATGCGAAGAGTTGACTCATTGGAAAAGACTCTGATGCTGGGAGGGATTGGGGGCAGGAGGAGAAGGGGACGACAGAGGATGAGATGGCTGGATGGCATCACTGACTCGATGGACGTGAGTCTGAGTGAACTCCAGGAGTTGGTGATGGACAGGGAGGCCTGGCATGCTTCGATTCATGGGGTCGCAAAGAGTCGGGCATGACTGAACAACTGAACTGAACTGAACTGATCTGAACTACCTACTACTCTCAAGCTGGTCCCCCAGCACCCTGAGCATTATAAGCCTTTCCACTTGCAGTCTTCAAGCTCTTTCCTTCCCTGCCCCCTCTGCTGGACAGTGGGCTTTAATCCAGGTCATGGCTCTTGTATCTTCAAATCACCAGGACTGATGACCTTATTGCACACAGCAAGAACTCAAAAACTTGTTGGCTGGATGAATGAACCAGTCACTGGATTAATGTGGAAAACTCAGTCACTGTGGGAAAATTGTCATTTTTTAATCAGATTCTTTTTCAAGGAGTTTAAAGTGTTCCACTGAAGTGACAGACCAGAGTCCACACTTCACCTCCTCCAGGATATAAATGAGGGAGCAGAGGGACAGTCCCAGCTGCTGAGGAGGGCAGAGAGGGGTAAGAATATGCGTTGTGTATGAGAAGGTACAGGCTTCCCAAGTGGTGCTAGTGGTAAAGAACCTGCTTGCCAATGCAGGAGACATAAGAGACGTAGGTTCGATCCCTGGATCAGGAAGATCTCCTGGAGGAGGGCACGGCAGCCTACCCCAGTATTTTGCTTGGAGAATCCCATGGACAGAGGAGCCTGGCGGGCTATAGTCCATGGAGTCCCAAAGAGTCAGACACAACTGAAGCAACTTAGTGCATGCGCGCACGCACACACACACACACACACACACACACACACACACAAGAAGGGACAGAGCCACAAAGAATCCACAGAGTAACTGGACTTTATGGGTTTTTCCAACATTTTCAAATGCCAGTGCCAAATCCTGGGCACAGCCTCTTTGGAAAGGTTTTTAAAAGCTTTTTTTTTTTCAGTGAGAGAGTAGTTAACAGAGCTAGAAATGCAAGACTTCACTGACAGGAAGTCATTCTTGTTTTTTTCTCTATCGTTGGAGAATGGAAAATCCAACCCCACTCCTCTTGAAGATTTGCAAACAGATGTAGCTCTTCCAGCACACCCACACCTGCTGTCCCCACTCCAGCCTCCAGTGGCTTCTCACAAGCAGCTTATTCCCTTCAAGGACGGAAGCATAATCAGTCTCCTGCATGAAGTCATTACTTCACAACGAGTTCTCAGTTATTTATTTTTCAAACAGCTGGTTCCAACCTCGTACTTGCATCAAAATGCAAAATCGCAAAGCAGTTATTAGCAGTTCACATTGGATATATTTAAACATTGGGGGTCAAGCCACAGGCCGGTTTTGTTCTGATTATCAGCACTGCTAAGTAAGCCAAGAGATGCTGGATAAAGATGATCTGGTAAAGGGAGGGGGTGATTTTGTGGGAGTGAATGGTTTTGCCAAGACTTCAGGGCAAAGACTCCTGCGGAATGTTCTGGAAGGCTGCTGTGGAAAAGTTATGCATTAAGAAGACTAGATTTCCTTTGATGACCAGTCACCTCAAGGATGAGGCTTGTAACACCACTGAGGCTGGGAGATTTAGAAAGCAGAGACACACATGAAACCAGGCTAAATCTTGCCAAAATCAGTTTGAAGGAAATACTCTTTTGTCAAGTAATTGAAAACAAGGGGAGAAACTTTGGCAAGTTCAGTTTTAAAACTCCTGTTTCAATAGAGCTGGGTGACTCTGGGCAAGTTGCTTGACAAGACAGAGCTTTAGTTGCCTCTTCTTTGCAATGCTAATTGTGAAACCTACCATAATTGTTGTTTGACCTACCATAAGGTGTTGTGAGGCTTCGAGATACTATACAAATGCACTTGGCAGGCTGACTAGGACAGCACAGATCCAGTATCAACATGTAGGCCAATCCCAATCTTCCAATCCATCACAACTCCCTGGTATTTTGCTTTGAAAAACTCTCTTTTCAAGTAACTGGGCAACCCACTTCGAGGTTAGAAAATAGAGAAAGAGGCAGCAGGTGAGATAAAAATGGTGACAGGGTCAAGGTCATGAAATCGCATTTTATTAAGGAAATGACAAGTGCGTATGGCCTGGGCTAGTACCTTCTTCTTTATGGGATCTTGCCATGATCATATCCTTTTTCATGTGGTGACTAATGTGGAGTGAAAGGTCTCTCCATACTCATAGGCCAAGAAAACTGGATCATTTCACTGTCACATGGAGGGCAGACCTCTCAAAAGAGAGGTTTATTTGAGTCACACTCCCTGAGGCCCCAAACTCCCAGGGGAATTCCATCCCATTCTTTTCTCCCAGTGCGTGGAGCTTGGGCCACGCAATCAGTCTATCTTTTGGCACCTGAGAGATGCCTGAGAAGCAGGTGTATCTGCTTAATATCCAACCTGTTTTTACTGCCAATCCCAATGACATAAGTGGGTTCAAGGGGCCATGATTTTAGAGGAGTCAGAGTTTGTCATGGTTCCAAGAATACTGTTTCACAACAGTCATAAAATGAGGACTCTGTTTAGCCCAAGAATATTGAGTTGGGGTGAGGAGCTCCAGCTGTGACACAAAATGATAAACTTCTCAGCAAACTGGCATGAGTATTGTTGTGCCGGTCTTTTGTCTTCTTGGGGAGGTCGCAAAAGACATTCAAGACACTGTGTGTGTGTTACGAGGAAATGAAGACCTTCCATCCCCTTTCCCTGCCTCAGGGGTGCCTGCTCCATGCCTCCCAATGACACTCAGACAATGAATAGTCTCGGACAGTTTAGCAAGGGCATTTAATGCAATCCTTTTCATGTGAAATGCCGAAAGCACAAACCAAAGATTATTAACAAGAAGTCTGTGGTCTAGGGTTCCGAGAACCAGCTGTTCACTGCCAGGCTCAGTCCTGGTTCAGGGCAAACCAACACAGCCATCTTTACTGTTGGCATAAAAATAAAGACGTGCCAAACCATTATCTAGGAAGGAGAGTGAGGTACTGAAAACAGCATACAAAGAGCATCTTTTGCTTATTTCCAACCACTATTTCCCATCAAGAGAATCACTCTTTCACTTGCTATCAGTCCTTATGGTTCTGGGAAAGCAGACTCCCGTCCCTAATTCAAGAGGTTGAGTGATCCAGGCTTAAACCAATCAGCCTATTGTATTTTCCCTGGCCACTCTGACTGAGAGAGTTGAGCATGTGACTCAGAATCAGATGAGATGAGATTTTCATTAGGAATTCTGGGGAATTATCACTGACTGTGAAGTGAGAGGGATGTGAGAACATTATAAGCTCTGGGGTAACTGCCGGAGGAAGTCCATGGCCCAGGAAAAGCCAAGTAGTGAGCTGAAAGACACAGGAAATAGGGTCTGAAATTCATCGTGTGAGCCCTGCCTTAAGCCTGCTTTAAGCCAGGCTTTTCCGTTCTCTGAGTCACCAGCTTTCCTTTTCTGCTTCAGCCACTTTGGGTAGGAATTTTGCCATCTACACCTCTTTATTGCCCCGTCTTTGCTTCTCCATCACTTCCTGTTTTTTATTTTTTTTTCTCTTTTTAAGAGCAATGCACACTTACTTTAGAAAGTTTCATAAATACACACACACACACACAAACAAAAACCCAAAGTAACTTTCCTGGGACCACATAGCTCTCAGGTGACTGAGCCATGATGCTGACCCAGCCTGGCTACTGCCGGAGGCTGTGTTACCAGTGCTACAATCTACCTTTAACCTCTCACAGATCTTCTAGGCATTTTAATGCAGATTGTTCAGTCTCTTCCTTCCTTAAGTATTTTTTTCCCCATGATTATATAGACTCATTGTTTTGCAAGTTGGAATGATAGTACAAATACAGTTTGTGTGTGTGTGTATTTTTTACTCAGTAATATATCATGTACATTTCCCCAAGTCATTAACTATTTCATAAGACCATCATTTTTAATGGCTGCATAGTATTTCATTTGAATTGAATGCATCATAATGTATTTAAACATTTTCATATTATTAAATTTTCAGGTGCTTTGTATTATTTTCTATTTAAAAAAGCAAATAGGTAGAGGAAGATTTTAAGTACACAGTATCTGTACTATAATCCCTGCTGCTGCTGCTGCTAAGTCACTTCAGTCGTGTCCAACTCTGTGCGACCCCATAGACGGCAGCCCACCAGGCTCCCCCATCCCTGGGATTCTCCAGGCAAGAATACTGGAGTGGGTTGCCATTTCCTTTGCCAATGCATGAAAGTGAAAAGTGAAAGTGAAGTCATTCAGTTGTGTCCAACTCTTACCAACCCCATGGACTGCAGCCTACCAGGCTCCTCCATCTGTGGAATTTTCCAGGCAAGAGTACTGGAGTGGGGTGCCATTGTCTTCTCCATAATCCCTGGTGGCTCAACAGTAAAGAATCTGCCTGCAATGCAGGAGCCGCCAGGAGACACGGGTTCAATCCTTGGGTCAGAAAGATCCCTGGAGAAAGGCATGGCAACCCATTCTAGTATTCTTGCCTAAAGAACCCCCGGGTAGAAGAGCCTGGAGGTCTACAGTCCATGGGATTGCAAACAGTTGTACACGACTAAAGCAACTTAACACACACATGCAATGAAGGGTGCATGCCATATACTGGTCAAAACCTATAAAATGTACCGCCCAAAGAGTGAACTCTAAACTATGAACTTTAGTATAAAGGAATGTTCTAATACTGCATCATCAGTTGCAATAAATATATGACACCAACGTAAGATGTCAATAGGGGAATCTAGGAACACTCTGTACTCTCTGCTCAATCTTTCTGTAAACCTAAGACTTCTCCAAAAAGCTTTCTATTCATTAAAAATAAATAATCAACAGTATAAATGAACAAGTAAGCAAAAGCCAACATAAATATAAATGTCCAGCAGTTCTAGTTACAGTTGACCCTTGAACAACATGGGCTTAAAATTCTTGGGTCCACGTAGATGTGAATTTTTAAAAATAAATATGTAGATAACGCTACACATCTGTGACTGGTTGAATACAGAAGGGCAGATACAGAGGAAGTGTGGGTAAGGGGGCTGATTATAAAGTTTATACACCGATTTTTCATCTGTGGGGAGTTTCAGCACTCCAACCCGGTGTTGTTCAAGGATTAACTGTATTTTACTACAATAGATTCATGGGGGTGGAATTACTGAAACAGAGGTTAATATATTTTAGACATGACACCATAGTTTCTTTTCAGGGAGAAAATATATACCACTTCACAGACTCCCCATCAGTATATGAGAGTCTGGTTCATTAGATCTTGTCTATGCTGAAAGTTGAGTTTTTAAATCTTTGTAAATTTACTAGGAAACATAATACCTAATTTTAATTTGCTCATCTTTGATTATTAATTATACAAAGTAAAACTGTATGATACAGATGAATGGTATAGAACAAATACTTCAGAAACAGAATTAAGTTATTGAAAAAAAATTAAATTCTACATCTCTTCACTTTTTAACAGATCAAGAATGCAAAATTTACAGATATATGTGTCTCAATAGTATGATTAATAATATACTTATATATTAAATTGTGTCTAAAATATATATTAATGTGATATGTGCATATCATATATAGCATATTATTATATTAGATAATGTATATTCTTTTCACATACTTATGAAATAATTATTTATCTTAACTCTATACTAATACTAAAATCCATGCCATGACATAAAGGCAACCTCAACTTATTTTTGATGATAGGCAGTAGATCACATGTTCTGCTGCTGCTAAGTCGCTTCAGTCGTGTCCGACTCTGTGCGGCCCCACAGACGGCAGCCCACCAGGCTCCCCCATCCCTGGGATTCTCCAGGCAAGAACACTGGAGTGGGTTGCCATTTCCTTCTCCAATGCATGAAAGTGAAAAGTGAAAGTGAAGTTGCTCAGTTGTGTCCAACTCTTAGCGACCCCATGGTCTGCGGCCCACCAGGCTCCTCTGTCCATGGGATTTTCCAGGCAAGAGTACTGGAGTGGGGTGCCATTGCCTTCTCCACATCACATGTTCTAACCAAATGCAATAAAGTTAAAAATAACTGGGAAGAAATAAAAAGCAAGAACTTCCAACCACTTGGGAAGTACACTTCTCTCTCTCAATAAATACATGGCTCTCTTTCAATACTCATTTTCTAAAGCAACAATAATGAGACTGTTCCACACCTAAACGCATGAGTTGAAGCTAAAGTTGTAGAACATTTTGTAACATTTGTTAATAATTCTCTCATGATTAACAAAAGGGTTAAATCAAACAAATTAATTGTGAAACTCAAAAATTTAGATGAAGAATATCAAATCTAAAGCAGAAGGAAAAAACGCAAAAAGCATGAAAGTAAATTTAAACTAGAAAACTTAAAAGCAGTAAAACTGATTGATTAATTCAAGAGATATACAAGCCTTAAAGAAAAGTCATAATCTACCTTAACCAAAGAATAAAAAGGAGCAGGAAAATACAAATACCCCAAATTAGACAAGATAAAGGACAGATACAGGGGAGCTTTCCTGGTGGCCCAATGATAAAGAATTTGCCTGCCAATGCAGAAGACTTTAGAGATGAGGGTTTGATCCCTGGGTCAGGAATATCCCCTAGAGGAGGAAATGGCTATCCATTTCAGTATTCTGGGGTTCCCTGGTGACTCAGATGGTAAAGAATCTGCCTGCAAAGCAGGAGACTCAGGAGATGAGGGTTCGATCTTCCCTGGGTAGGGAAGATCCACTGAAGGAGGGCATGGCACCCCACTCTAGTATTCTTGCCTGGAGAATCCCTTGGAGGAGCCTGGTGGGCTACAGTCCATGGGGTCACACAGAGTCGGACAAGACTTAGCATGAGCAGGGAGGGACAGAAATAGGGGGAAGTTTTAAAGTATTAAAAATAGTTTGTAAAACTGTGGAAATAAATTTTAAAACTTGGATGATACAAAGAATTATTCTAGAAATAATACATTTCTTATATCAAGAAGAACAAGGAAACTTAAGCTGTGAGACAATTATGAAGGAGCTTCTCCTGAAAAGGGCCAGGCCCATACTGCCTACAGGGCTCAAACCATAAAAGAATAGATATCAGAGAAATTATTTAAATTGTTCCATAACTCAGAGAATGGTGTACTTTTCAATGCTTTTATTGCTTTTATAAAGCCAGCAAAATACTATATCAAAATTTATTAAAGGAATACCCAAAAGATAACTATAGACCTTGCTTCACTTATAAACAAAATATTAGCAAGTAGAATCCATCAATACCAGCAGGTCATTATTATCACTGATATATAAGATCTGTCCAAGCCAGCACAATAAACCAAAACAGAAGGTGTAAGTATTGGAAAGAAGCAAGCTAAATTGTCATTATTCAAGGATAAAATGATTTTATATCAGAGAAAATTCAAGAGACTAAACTGAAAAAACTTAGAAACAGTGGTAATATGACTCTGGTTCCAAAACAAACGCTCAAAAAAGTAATAACTTTCCAACTAACAACAGTCGCTTGGAAAGTGTAATGAATAAAAAATTCTAGTCATAATTGTAATTTATATGTAAAAACTAATAAGTCATCTGCTCTATAGAGAAAACAACAAAACCCTATGATGGATAACAAAGGAAATTTGATAAAAAGGAGAGATGTAACTTTTAGACACACTATCCTAACTTTTTGAAGAAAGGAAAAAATAATTACTAGTTTTGAAGCTGTAAGATGACTATAAAATTCCTCCTGGAGAGAAAACTGGGTTTTTTGCTTTTCACCTGCTTTTGTTTTTTCAGCCGAGCACTTGGATGGGATGGGTTTATTTTGGAAAGCTGTCTTGTCCTTGTTGTCATCGGCTAGCATAAGATACTGAGATTGGGCTGGAGATGAGTGAACCAGAAGAAAGAAGAGAAGATATCAAAGCAAGAGGCCCAGTTGGAGCTAAAAGAGAAAGTGAGGACCTTCTTCCCGTAAGAGCGCAAGCAGATAGAAGTGTACGAGTTAACACATCTGGGAACTTCCCTGCTGGCCCAGTAGTTAGGACTCTGTGCTTCCACTGCAAGGGGTGTGGTCTCAATCCCTGGCTGGGGGAACTAAGATCCCACATACCCCCACGGTATGGCCAAAAACGAAAAATAAGTAAATAGATATCTTTAAAAGAGTAGATATCAGTATTGAAGGTCATTCTGTTGTGATCCATTATAACGCAGCCCGTTTGTGCAGCCTCCAAACCTTGGAAGATGGTGGTGGTGGTGCCGAGGGTGATGACGATGAGAGCCCATGTTTATTGAGCACTTACTTGCTGAGTGCCCCAAGCACTGTAACTGCATATATCATTGAATTGTTGTGAAAATCCTGTTTCCCATTACAGATGGAGAATTTCAGGCAGAGTAATTGGACCGAGTGCACAGCTTGCAAGTGGAGTCTAGCGGGTGACCCAGGCATTCTGACTCCAGGGCTCTACTCTGAAGTAACCTATTTCGTGTGTTCATGGCCTGGAGTTAAAGCCAGAGAAAAGATCAGACAGTCTCCAGTGGGGTGTTGTGCACTGCAGAAAGGACAGATGTGCCAGAATCAGAGCCAGAGTAGCGACCAAGAATCCTGCGGAACCAGGAAAATGGAACTGGCTCCAGGGAAAATATAAACACCAGCCCCCTCCACTGCCATGAAACCCTAGAGAGACCGAGAAGCATGTTGGGCTTCTATCAGGTGTGAGATGGAGTGTTGAGACAATTTTATTACATCTTAAAGTAAACGATTACTTCAGCTGGCTGGATAACATAGTTTTCTGCAAGAGACTGAAATATGGCTTATAATTATTAAAATGCCAATGCTCCCTGAACAAAATCTATTAAAATAAATTCAAGCACTCCCAAATTCTACTGGGACTTTTTAATTTGCCCCATTTATTCAAAATGTATCTAATAGAATAAACTTATACAAATTGCCAAGAAAGAGCTGAAAGAGAATTATTATCAAGGAAAACTTGACTCATGAGATAATAAAACACACTTTGAAAACACATGAATTAATAGAGTATATATTTCAAGTCAGAAAAGTAAGTAACATTTGAACAAATAGCTAAACATTTTTAAAGAAATCTAGATCTCCACATCATAAATCAAATAAAATTTCCAATGAACCAAAGATTTTAATATAAAGAATTAAACGAAAGTCCTAGAAGAAAATGGGGCTTCCCAGGTGGCACAATGGTAAAGAACCCACCTGCCAATGTGGGTGATGTGGGTTTGACCCCTAAGTAGGGAAGATCTTCTGGAGAGGGAAACAGCAACCCACTCCAGTATTCTTGCTTGGGAAATCTCATTGACAGAGGAGCCTGGAGGGCTATAGTCCATGGGGTCCCAAAGAGTCAGACACAGCTGAATGACAGCACTCACGCATGCACTAGAATAAAATATAGGTGAATAAACTTGGTGCGGCAAAAAACATTCCGAGTTTGACAAAACTCCAGCTCAATCCCTAACCACCAAAAAAGGGGAAAGAGGATGGCCTGACTATTTAAACTTCCAGATTGGATAAGATGTCTAATTGAGCACTTGCAAGTATTCCAAACTCTGCACCAAATCTCATTAAATGTAGAAAAATATACGTACTTTAATAATAAAATCATAGCTAGTTTGAACTGTAAAAGTACCATTTGGCACATAGGAAATTTTGAAAAACTCCTTAAAAAACCCAAATTGATCATATCAGTGTGTGTGTGTGTGTGTGTGTGCGCACTCAGTCGTGTCTGACTCTTGCAACCCTGTGGACTATAGTCTGCCAGGCTCCTCTGTCCATGGGATTCTCCAGGCAAAAATACTGGAGTGGGTTGCCATTTCCTCCTCCAGGGAATCTTCCCAACCCAGAGATTGAACCTGCATCTCCTGTGTCTCCTGCATTGGCAGGTGGATTCTTTACTGCTGAGCCACCAGGGAAGTTCCTCTACTCAACATAAGGAGGAGGGGAAAAAAAAGCCTGCAGGAGACCCATACTTCAGACATTTGTAAGAAAACCTTCCACGGATGACGGAGAGGTTGGAGGATGTTGGGATCCCAGAGGGAATGGGCGTGAAAAGGTGAGCCTGAAGCTACTGCACGTCTGTGGTGCACTGAGGACCTGCTTTCAAGTCCTAGATCCAGACAAATCAGTGAGTACACCTGAGGTCCAGAGAACACAGCAGCATCCAGGTAGCTACCGACCCCAAAGAGCAGAGGGAGCAACATCTCAGGAAAGAAAGATGGTGGATCACACACCAGCATTTTCTTATTCTCCCTCCCAAAACAATTGTAAAGAGATCTTGTGTTTACTTTTTTATTCTGTTTAATTTTCACTGGAGTATAATTGCTTTACAATGTTGTCCTAGCCTCCGCTGCACAAAAAAGTGAATCAGCCACACAGATATGTTCATCCCCTCCCTCTTGAGTGCCCCTCCCACCCCACCCCACCCTTATAAGTATCAAGAAAATTAGAGATACCAAGGGAACATTTCATGCAAAGATGAGCTCATTAAAGGACAGAAATGGTATAGACCTAATAGAAACAAGATATTAAGAAGAAGTGGCAAGAATGCACAGAAGAACTGTACAAAAAAGAGCTTCACGACCCAGACAATCACAATGGTGTGATCACTGACCTAGAGCCAGACATCCTGGAATGTGAAGTCAAGTGGGCCTTAGAAAGCATCACTACGAACAAAGCTAGTGGAGGTGATAGAATTCCAGTTGAGCTATTCCAAATCCTGAAAGATGACGCTGTGAAAGTGTTGCACTCAATATGCCAGCAAATTTGGAAAACTCAGCAGTGGCCACAGGACTGGAAAAGGTCAGTTTTCATTCCAATCCCAAAGAAAGGCAATGCCAAAGAATGCTCAAACTACCGCACAATTGCACTCATCTCACACACTGGTAAAGTAATGCTCAAAATTCTCCAAGATAGGCTTCAGCAGTACGTGAACCATGAACTTCCAGATGTTCAAGCTGGATTTATAAAAGGCAGAGGAACCAGAGACCAAATTGCCAACATCCGCTGGATCATCAAAAAAGTAACAGAGTTCCAGAAAAACATCTATTTCTGCTTTATTGACTATGCCAAAACCTTTGACTGTATAGATCACAATAAACTGTGGAAAATTCTTCAAGAGATGGGAATACCAGACCACCTGACCTGCCTCTTGAGAAACCTATATGCAGGTCAGGAAGCAACAGTTAGAACTGGACATGGAACAACACACTGGTTCCAAATAGGCAAAGGAGTACGTCAAGGCTGTATATTGTCACCCTGCTTATTTAACTTATATGCAGAGTACATCATGGGAAATACTGGGCTAGATGAACTGTAATCAAGATTGCCAGGAGAAATATCAATAACCTCAGATGTGCAGATAACCCCACACTTACGGCAGAAAGCAAAGAGGAACTAAAGAGCCTCTTGATGAAAGTGAAAGAGGAGAGTGAAAAAGTTGGCTTAAAGCTCAACATTCAGAAAACTAAGATCATGGCATCCAGCCCCATCAGTTCATGGCAAATAGATGGGGAAACAGTGGAAACAGTGGCTGACTTTATTTTGGGGGCTCCATAATCACTGCAGATGATGACTGCAGCCATGAAATTAAAAGACGCTTACTCCTTGGAAGGAAAGTTATGACCAACCTAGACAGCATATTAAAAAGCAGAGATATTACTTGCCAAAAAAGTTCTGTCTAGTCAAGGCTATGGTTTTCCCAGTAGTCATGTATGGTTGTGAGAGTTGGACTGTGAAGAAAGCTGAGCGCCGAAGAATTGCTGCTTTTGAACTGTGGTGTTGGAGAAGACCCTTGAGAGTCCCTTGGACTGCAAGGAGATCCAACCAGTCCATCCTAAAGGAGATCGGTCTTGAATGTTCATTGGAAGGACTGATGCTGAAGCTAAAACTCCAATACTTTGGCCACCTGATGCGAAGAGCTGACTCATTTGAAAAGACCCTGATGCTGGGAAAGATTGGGGGCAGGAGGAGAAGGGGATGACAGAGGATGAGATGGTTGGATGGCATCATCGACTCAATGGACATGAGTTGGTAAACTCCAGGAGTTGGTGATGGACAGGTAGGCCTGGCATGCTGCAGTCCATGTGGTTGCAAAGAGTTGGCACACGACTGAGCGACTGAACTGAACTGAACTGTACTGAGCTGAGTTCCCCATGCTACACCAGCTTCCCACCAGTCACCCATCTTACACGTGGTAGAGTATATATATGTTGATCCTACTCTCCCAGTTTGGGTCCTACCCTCCCCTTCCCCCTTGTGTCTGCGTATCCATTCTCTATATCTGTATCTCTATTCCCACTCTGCAAATACATTCATCTGTACCATGTTTCTAAATTCCATATATTTGGGCTAATAGACAATATTTGTTTTCTCTTTCTGACTTACTTCCCTCTGTAGACAGACTCCAGGTCCATCCGTATCACTACAAATGACCCAGTTTCGTCCCTTTTATGGCTGAGTTAAAAAATAATAATAATGATACATTGTATATATGTACCACATCTTCTTTATCCATTCATCTGACAATGGACATTCAGGTTGCTTCTGTGTCCTGGCTATTGTAAATAGTGCTGCAGTGAACATGGGGGGGGTGTGTCTTTTTGAATTATGGAACAGATAAACGCTCAAGGACAAACAGACTGGAAAGCAGAACTAACAAAATCTGAGATGCTGGAGTGCAGATGGACCAGTGCTGACTGGTTCCTCCAGGGAATGGGGGACGCCAGGCAGTAATCTGATTTATGAGACAAACTCCCTAAAGGCACCTCTGGAGCAGGCAGTGGAAGAAAACAAACAAATGGCTGTTTAAGAAGTTGGTTTCCCGACCCATTACCACCACTACCACCCAGGCAGAAACGCAGAGCCCCAGCCATAGGGATGGAAAGTCAGGGAATGCCAGGGACAGTTGAGAGCGGGAGTGCCATTCAGGGGTGAACTTTCACCTAACTGAATGCCAAATTGTAATCAGTCCCCAGAACTGTGGGAGGCAGGACTATGCCCCCCAGGTCAGTGATGCAAGACCTTCTCTAGGAAATGTGATCAGTCCAAGCGAAGGACCTGATCATCTTGCAAGAAGCCCATGGTTTACAAATGCCACACTCGAGTTCAGAGATTCCAGTCACCATTGTTTTCCTCCTCCCAGAACAGCGATCTGTGTCACAACTGCCCTTTCCGCAGCGCTGAGCACAGCTCCTGGACTTTGCCCCTCACAGACAGGGCATGAGCCCAGTCCTGCTGCTGGCTGGCACGGCATTGTGGGGAGTTCTTGGCTACCACCCACTTAGCCGCTTGAGCATCTTTGTGAAACAAACACAGCTGAGAATCATATGCCAAGTCCTCCAGGAGGGGCTGCAGTAGGTGGTACCCAGAGAGGCACTGTGGTGTGGTGATTAGACACACGCTCTTAGAATGAGGGAGGCCTGGGTCCACATCCCAGCAGCTAGCTCCCTTCCAAATCATGAACCTCCGGTAAGCCACTCAGCCTCTCAGAACCTTCAACTGCAAGCCACTCAGCCTCTCAGAACCTTCAACTGCTATCTGTAAAGTTGGGAAAATAATAGCACTTGCGTCCCACTCCCCCACTTCCCTGGCTGGTGGTGGTGAGAATTACAGAGTGTTTACTCTCAGCCCAGAATCTGGCCTGTAAAAGCACAGTCCGTGTTTTCTTAAAATGATCAAAACCTTAAAGCATGCGCTTAGACCAGAGCCTCCACTGGAATGCCAGGAGCAAGGAATACGCAAGCTGGACCATCTCCTGAATCGGAACACATGCTCCATCCTAGCTGGTCCTTGTTGTTGTTTTTTTTTTTTTTTTCCCATGAGACATTTTAGAACTTCATAAAAATAGAAGCATTGTTTTAAGAGCAGGGTTTGGTTTTGTTTTGCTTTATTTTGGGGATATTGAATTATCAATTTCTTTGTTTTACGGTTTATGCTTTTGGTGTCCTGTGTCAGAAATCTTTGCCTACCTCAAGGTCACAAAGATTTTCTTCTATGATTTTAGAAGTGATTTAGATGGAGTTAGCTTTTTTGTTTATATTTATGATCCATTGGATGTTAATTTTTGCATGTGAGATCACACAAGGGCTGAGGTCATCACATCATCTTTGCTTGAATTACCTTGGCCCATATGTCAGCAGATAAGTGTATGTGTGGGCTGATTTCAGGACTCTCTGTTCTGTTCCATGAGTCTATGTGTTGAATACCACACTGTCTTGATTACTGTAACTTTGTAGGAAGTTTTGAAATCAGGCAGTGTAGTTCTTCAGACTATAGCTCTTTTTCAAAATTGTTTGTGCAAATCATCTTTATAATGCCCCACTTAGATTTTGAGAGGAAAATCAAGTTTTACCAGACATACGAAAAAACCCATAAGAAAATTAAAAATCAAAATAAAGAAACTGAATCTGCAGCTCCAATACTTCAGCCACCTAATGTGAAGAATCAACTCATTGGAAAAAACCCTGATGTTAGGAAAGATTGAGAGTAGGAGGAGAAGGGGGTGAGAGAGGATGAGATGGTTGGACGGCATCACCGACTCAATGGACATGAGTTTGAGCAAGCTCTGGGAGATGGTGAAGGACAGGGAAGTCTGGTGCGCTGCACTCCATAAGGATGCAGAGTCAGACCAACCTTAGTGATCGAACAACAAGAGAAACCACAAGAGCAAGTTAAAATAAAAAGAGACATTGCACGCAAGGAGGAGGAAACTCCAAAAGAAGCGTCATTAATATCCTCAGACGTGAGACAGTATTGACTCTAAGAATTAAAATAGATAAAATTTAAAGGGATATTCAGAAAACAGAAGTGGGAGAAAGCACTTCAAATGACATTATCTTTGTCAAATGTGTAGCGAACCTCCCCAGAGTTATCCACTCTATTCATTAGGCACCTGCTGTATGTCAAGCACAACATAGGTCAAAGGTCATGGATAAGACTATAGGATCCTTGAACAGGAAGACCTCAGAGATCACCTTCATTAATTTCCAGATGGAGAAATAAAAGCTCAGTGATGTCAAAAACCTTGCCTAAGATCACACACCAGTTGGTGGCAAAGCCAAAACGAAAATTCAGGGGTCTTAACACACCCATTGTTGTGTGTCATTGATTTCACTGCACTGATTGTAATCTTGTCTTTTAAAAGCTCTGTGGAATAAAAGGTAATCTGATATTAAAAAGAAAGCAATTCAGTTAATAAGAAGGTAGGGGAATCTTGTCAATAAATAGTACTTTGTGTGACCCCAGCTCCTTATAAAATGGCTTGTAGGGATTACTGCACTGTTGCTGAAAGGAATAATTTATCTACCTAGAGACTTGAGTGTTTATTTTTTTCAAATCTTAACTTTTTTGATGGAGAGGTTAAACTTTACAAACATCAAGGAATTCAGTATCAGGGAGGAATCTGAACTGTTTACGGCTCCTCTCATTACTTAGAAATGGAATCCTCCCTATGATCTGAGGACCCCTTGCTCGGAGGCGCTGTTGCGTGGAATCCTCTGGAGCACTCCTGGTCTTTACCTTCCTTTATTTTCATGTTGACTGTTGGTGGGGGTGCTGGGAGGTGTGAGGTTGAGGGTGGCCCATTATTCACAGATGAAAGCCTTTCTGCTCTGACTTGTTGATGCTCCTCTTAGTCTGAATTGAATCCAGCACCACGTTGGAAAGATCTAGAGGAGAAAGCCTTTGTTAGGATAGGCATACTTTTGTTCTTAACTGCACAATAGGAAAGAAACACAAGAGACTCTTGAGTCAGATTCCAAGAGATTGTAGATGGTACAAATCCCACAGGTTGATCAGTTGATCTATCTATCCATCCATGCATCTATCGACATAAAGGGGTAGATGTCCTCCCCATGGATCACAGGCTTGTCTGGCAAAGGGGTGTGTGTAAATCAATGAAGCTATGAGCTGTGCCTTGTAGCACCACCCAAGATGGGTGGGTCATAGCGGAGAGTTCCGACAAAACGTGATCCACCGGAGGAGGGAAAATGGCAAACTACTCCAGTGTGCTTGCTTCGAGAATCCCACAAACAAATTTTTAAAAGAGAGAGTAGATTTCTCGTGAGCTTCTCTCCATAGTCATTCCTCTTGCTGTGGTCTGAGCTGCATGTGTAATTTTACGCCACTTCTATCTGATCACGCAGTTATGACAGTTCCATGCTCTCTTCTTCAAAGCTTCTCATTCTTTAATTAGGAGGTGTTGGTTCTGGTTTCCTAGAAACCTAGGGTATCTGCTGAGGGTCAAGTCCTTGATATCTGAGCTCTCTCATAAATGACAGAGGAGGGAGGGGGTTGTGGAGTTGGAAGCCCTTCTTCAGATCTAGGAGGTAAAGATTTGTGTTGTCCTAATTGAGTCCAACATGACAACTGGGCGTCCACAGTTGTCAACCAGTTGACAACCTGGCCCCACAGGATAAACTCTCAGCGTTAGTGTTCCTTGTTCTCTTAACTTTAACCTTTTCTTTGACCCAGATTATTCTGCTCCTGTCTTCCAGAGGCACCTGGT
Organism: Bos taurus; assembly: GCF_002263795.3. Lineage (NCBI taxonomy): Eukaryota > Metazoa > Chordata > Mammalia > Artiodactyla > Bovidae > Bos > Bos taurus. Next base: position 40,979,441 of record NC_037353.1, on the reverse strand, counting down.
AAATCCTCACTTCCACCCACAGGCTTGTTTCTCTGCTTTCCATATTCCAGCCTCACTGAGGTACTCTTTCCTCCAACATGCACACTCACACCTTTGAGCCTGGTGCCTGCTGTTCCCCAGTCTGGAACAGCCTCCCTTCACGGTCCTCTTCACTCCATGTGGCATTCCCAGACCTTCACTACCCACGGGGAGACTTGCTCCCAGGCTCTGTGCTGTCACCATGCAAGCTTCTAAACTAGGAACCTTCCAGACCACTTCCAAAACTGCATCTGGCCAGCACCTTTCTGTATTGAGGCCTTGAACCCCTCCAGAATGGGAGCTTCTTGGAGTCAGGGGCTATTTCACCCATTCTTGTGGCTCTCCAGTGCTGTTACATATAAAACCTCATTTTAGAGTAAAGAGCATGATTGTCAAGAATTAACAGTGTGCTCTGGGAGCTATTCCTAGAGGCCTCCTCTTCAGTTATTTTCTGAAAACTTTTCTGAGTTTTAGGGGTCTGTCTTTAACAAATTCTGGAGATATTTCTCACTCCAGTCATTGTTAATTTCCCACAATTTTGCTAATTTCTCACCATTAGAGCCAAGGAAGGGACTTCTAATTTTACTATCAAGCATCTGCTTTTCACTGAATTTTCAGAGTAATAGATTTCTCTACTTTATTTAACTGTAATTATAATACACGAACCATGTGTTCATGGTTTCAAAGTACACATAGAGTCTTCTGTTTATGCTATGAGAAAGACCATAACAATTCTGTTATTAATACAGGGGTCAGATTTTCTTTGCCTCGTGGGATACTAGAAACTTGTAAAGTAACAGAACTAAATATTATTCTGGCGCAGGTACCATAGTACTTCACGTGGAGTAATCGCTTTTGCTTTTGTTCAGTGGCCAAGTCGTGTCTGACTCTGTGACCCCATGGCCTGCAGCACGCCAGGCTTCCCTGTCCTCCATTATCTCCCAGAGTTTGTTCAAATTCACGTCGATTGAGTCGGTGATACTATCTAACCAGTGGCAGCTCCTTCTCCTTTTGCCTTCAATCTTTCCCAGCATCAGGGTCTTTTCCAATGAGCCAGCTCTTCACATCAAGTGGCAAAGCTTCAGCTTCAGCATTAGTCCTTCCAAGGAATATTCAGGGTTGATTTCCTTTAGGACTGATTGGTTTGATCTCCTTGTAGTCCTGTTTGTACTACACACAAAATCTGACAGTAACAAGGATGCCACTCAGAACACAGCAAACCTGCATCCTAAGTTATTAAGAGGGAGAGGAAGTATCCAGATTTTCCCTACCCACTACCTCTCCCCTGCTCACCCAAGAGAATCCATCCTGCTGCAGGGTCTTGTGGAGAAAGGCTTAGGGGACCAGTGGAGAGGGAGGTGCTCCAGAAACCCTATACGATGGATGGGTGGCTGCTGGGGAGAAACATGCCAGAAGAAATTATTGTTAACTCTAAATTTGGATACCCTTCACAGTTTTGAAAAGCCCAGGTAAGGTTTGGGATTCCTTTTTTAATTACTTTTTTGGCTGCAAGACTATGGCTCTTTGAATGTAGTGCTGCCCATGTGGGTCCCAGGATTTAGGACGGTTACAGAAAATAAGGCTGCTCCCAGCTGGGTTGGTTTGCCATGCTTATCTGCCTAAACATGCCTACTGTATGCCGTGCAGACATTGTCTTAAAGGAAGCTAATTACTATGAGAAAGAAAAGGAAAGTAGGAAATGGCATGTAATCTATAAAATAGTTTCAGAGAAGAAATATATTCCTGCTTGGCACAAATAAAAGGACCTTTTTTGTTGCCAGAAGAAAGTCAAGGGCTAGTTTTCAGGGCTGTGAAAACCTCAAAGTTTTGCCTGGAGGAATTTCATCCTATAAGAGAATTCTGAAAATCTTGACTTTGATCTGCTTTGTTTGATCCATGTAAAGCAATAGGGGCAACATCTCAGGGTTCAGTGGAATACCCCATTAACCCCCCATCACCATGAAATGATTGCTTCTTCTTAAACAGAGGCACGTTTAAAATAACACAGAAGCTTCAACCAAAGGTCTCTCATGTGTCCTAAACAGTCCCATGTGGAGGACACAAAACCATTCTCAATCAACCCAATAATCTAGCTGGTCTTCAGAAATCCATACCGACAATAGTATAAGCCAGGGGTTTATACTGCATTTGGCGGAACTTGATGTGGGGACTGGCTCTAGGCCGCCTCCATAGCCTACATCTCAACTGTGCTTGTTGATTGTAGAACCTGTTTTATACTGTGGCCCGGCAAGCAAGATGTTATTTGAACAAAAATTGCCATAGCTTAAAAAAAAAAATGGTTAAAAACCATGAGCAGCCCACCCATAGCTACAGATGGGCTCTGTTTTCAAACAGTGTGTAAGTCACTTACTTGGAATTCAGAGCACATATCCTCTCCCCTTAAAGTAATAGCTAAAGATGGTAGGCAAGATCCTAAACTCCTTCTTAGATGCCAGGGTATCATGGAATGGCAACTGCAGATGGATATTCTAGAAGCAGGAGGCTTACCGCAGCTCTAAAAAAAGGACAGAAAGTGTAGTCATGGTAAGTAATATTATTTATTGAACATATGGCATATGTATATGTCAGGGTTTCCTATACATGTATATGTATATGTCTATACATGTGTGTGTAGATCTGAATGCATATATATACATGTATGTATGTATATGCATGACACACACATATATGCATGTAAATATGTATATGACATATACAAAAACATGTATAGGAAACCCTGACATATACATATACAGTATGTTCAATAAATAAAATCGTATCTATTTCATATATATGTATATGTCATATACATATATATGTATACATGTATATGCCGTATACATATATATGTATACATGTATATGTGTATGTCATATATGTGTATGTCATATACATTTATATGTCATATATATATATATATACATGTATATGTATATGTCCATTCTTTGGGGGCTTCCATCACAGCTCAGTCAGTAAGGAATCCTCCTGTAGTGCAGGAGACCCTGGTTCAATTGCTGAGTCAGGAAGATCCCCTAGAGAAGGAAATGGCAACCCACTCTAGTATTCTTGCCTGGAGAATCCCATGGACAGAGGAGCCTGGCGGGCTACATTCCATGGGGTCGCAAGAGTCAGACATGACTTAGTGACTATAACCAGGGCTTCCCAGGTGGCGCAGTGGTAAAGAATCCACCTGCCAACGCAGGAGATGAAAGAGATGCGGGTTTGATCCCTGGGTTTAGAAGATCCCCTGGAGGAGGAAATGGCAACCCACTCCAGTATTCTTGCCTGGAAAACTCCATGGACAGAGGAGCCTGGTGCGCTACAGTTCATGGGGTCAGGAAGAGTCAGGCATGACCTAGCACGCACACACACACGCACAGACACACACACATGTCAGGCTCTCTTCTGGGTGATTTACATGTGTCATCTCATGTGTTATTAGAGTTGACCCTCGTGCCCTCTGTGTGCCAGGCACCTTTCACAGATTGCTCATTTAGGTTTCTTAAAACCTATTTTATAAACAGAAAAGCAAAGTCAGAGTTGATTTACTTGCTTTCATTTGCTCGTGTTTCAGTCATGTTTTCCAGTACTGGGCAGGGTGATGATTCTTTTCAAGCAGTCGGCCCATCAGCCCCATACCTACAGAAGCACACTTTGGGCCACACTGGGAGGGGTGACAGGCTAGGTGGAAGGTGTGGCCATCTGGGCAGAAGTCAGCCCAGAGAGAGAGCTAGCAGAGTCTGTCTGCTGAGGCCCCACTCACCAGCTGCAGGGGCCCAGCAAGCTGTGTGACCTCTCCAAGACCCATTGTCCTCATCTGTGTATGGAGGATAATAGCAGCCTTCACCGTGTGGGGTTTCAGTGAAGATTAAGTGGGGACACATTAAATGTCTTAGCTGGGTGCTGCGTGCTTAGCTGCTATTGTAACACAGAGTCCCCTGCTTCCCTAGTCACTGAATTCATAGCTAAAAAGCCACACCTCGGCCACTGTGGACTCCTGACCCACATAAGAATTAGAGCACTGCCGGCGATTTCTAATAGAGACCTAATTATAGACTCTAACATCATAATGGGAAAAGCCTGTGAAGAATGGCAGCCTCCGACTTTCCTGATAAAAAAAAATCTGTAACAAGATGGCGAGTGTGGCAGTCTAGTCCTCGGGTCAGGGTTCCAGTTCCAGGACTCCAGACTTCCGGCCAGTATCTCTCAGGGTCAGTGACAAGGAATGGCCATGGGAAGCCTGTGTCCAGGCTTCTTCAGGTTTTCTCAGAGGCCTCATGAGATGGGGCTTCTCCAGAAGGTTTTCTTTACATTTTCTTTCTTTTTTTCTTTTTAAATGTTTATGTCTAGAAGGGGAGGAAAGCTTACCTTTAAATTGAAACTTGTAGAAAAATGACAGGGATGAACTCCTATTTGCAAAGCAGAAATAGAGATCCAGGTGTACAGAACAAATGGATGGACACCACGGGGGAAGACAGGGGATGGAATGGGATGAATTGGGAGATTGGGACTGATGTATACACACTACTGTATATAAAACAGACCACTAATGAAAATCTGCAGTACAGCACAGAGAACTCTACTCAGTGTTCTGTGGTGACCTAAATGGGAAGGAAATCCAAAAATATATGTATAACTGATTGACTTTGCTATATAGTAGAAACCAACACCACATTGTAAAGCAGCTATATATGCCAATAACATGTTTTAATAAAACACACTTTAAAAATAAATAAATAAATAGGGCCTCTCTGGTGGCTCAGTGGTAAAGAATCTGCCTGCTAATGCAGGAGACAGGGGTTCAATCCCTGGTCTGGGAGGATCCCACATGCCGCAGAGTGATTAAGCCCTTGTGCACCCTAGACTAGGCCACGCTCTGCAACAAGAGCAGCCACAGCAATGAGAGGCCACGCAATGCAGCTAGAGAGTAGCCCCCACCGGCCACAACTAGAGAAAAGCCCACACAGCAGTGAAGACCCAGCACAGACAAAAATAAAACAAATAAATAATAAATGAAATTAAACTTTCGTGATTCCATGAAGGCAAGTGTTGTGCAGGAATTGAGAACTGCCTGACTGAGTAAGATAAATGGGTAGAATTGTCCAAACACTGCAGGATACAGAAGAAAAGACAAGGCTAACCACAACCCAGCTCTCCAAAAATGAATGCATATATACGTACATCAGGTTATTATAAACTGAACTGATATAAAGGATTACAGCACACTATGTACAAATAATAAAATAGCCAAATAATTTTAACTGTAAATTCCATGTATCTGTAACTTCCATGTGATTTCCTATTTCTTACAAATGCCACTATTTTTTCTAATTTGCAATTCAATAGGGTCACAAGCAGAGACATTACTTTGCCAACAAAGGTCCGTCTAGTGAAGGCTATGGTTTTTCCAGTAGTCATGTATGGATGTAAGAGTTGGACTGTGAAGAAGGCTGAGCGCCGAAGAATTGATGCTTTTGAACTGTGGTGTTGGAGAAGACTCATGAGAGTCCCTTGGACTGCAAGGAGATCCAACCAGTCCATTCTAAAGGAGATCAGCCCTGGGATTTCTTTGGAAGGAATGCTGCTAAAGCTGAAACTCCAGTACTTTGGCCACCTCATGCAAAGAGTTGACTCATTGGAAAAGACTCTGATGCTGGGAGGGATTGGGGGCAGGAGGAGAAGGGGATGACAGAGGATGAGATGGCTGCATGGCATCACTGACTCGATGGACTTGAGTCTGAGTGAACTCTGGAAGATGGTGATGGACATGGAGGCCTGGCGAGCTGCGATTCATGGGGTCACAAAGAGTCGGACACAACTGAGCAACTGAACTGAACTGAACTGAGGGTCACAAAATCAAAATACAAATAAATGCTTGAACACAATTTGAATCAGCAATATCAGTCACATCACTGATGGATGGGTACACTTTTAATGAGTATATGACTAACACATGTTAGTTGGTATTTTTATAATAAAAAAGTGAAACAATGAAGATCTGTGTTGGAAATTTACCCATTTGTCAATGATGTGAGTGACTTCTTTGCTGGGTAAGATAATAATGATATACAGTGAGAACAGTTCCTCAGTTTGGGGGGAACTATTTACAATGTAATGGCTATATATGACACATACTCATGTTTAACTGTATTATTAACATGTTCTCCATCATTTTCTTATTATTTATTTCTGAAACTGTTAGTCGTTCAGTCGTGTCCAACTCTTTATGACCCCATGGACTGTTGCTTGCCAGGCTCCGCCGTCCATGGAATCCTCCAGGCACAAATACTGGAGTGGGTAGCCATTCCCTTCTCCAGGGGATCTTCCCAACTCGAGGACCGAACCCAATTCTCCTGCATTGCAGGCAGATTCTTTACCATCACTTTCTTAAATTGAGAAAAAAAAAAAACAATAATTCACACATTTCTGTGGTGTAAATATACCTATCATGGCCATTTGAGGTGACCAAGGTGACATCACTGAAGACGAAGGTGGTAGGAGGTACCCGGTACCGTTGATAAGGTGTGTTTCTATCATGCTAATAGGATTGGTGTAAATACCTCCAAGAGCATGAGTATTAGCAAAATGTAAAATGACTAGGAAGTAACGAGATTTGGGGCTTCCCAGATGGTGCAGTGGTAACGAATCCACCTGTCAATGCAAGAGACACAGGAGACCGGGGTTTGATCTCTGGATAGGGAAGATCCCCTGGAGTAGGAAGTGGTAACCACTCCAGTATGCTTGCCTGGAAAATTCCATGGACAGAGCAGCCCATCAAGCTACAGTCCATGGGGTCGTGAAGAGTCATACATGACTGAATGACTGAGCACACACAATGAGCTCTTTGTGTCCATTACCTTTGACTATAATATAGTAAGTTGTACATATAACTTAAATTTTAATATGACTTTTATTTAGCCAGATTGCAAAAATCCCCAAAATTTAAGCCTCACTATCTGGCTAGTCGGAGAAGGCAATGGCACCCCACTCCAGTACTTTTGCCTAGAAAATCCCATGGACGGAGGAGCCTGGTAGGCTGCAAGTCCATGGGGTCGCTAGGAGTCAGACACGACTGAGCGACTTCACTTTCACTTTTCACTTTCATGCATTGGAGAAGGAAATGGCAACCCCAGGGACAGGAAGCCTGGTGGTCTGCTGTCTATGGGGTCGCACAGAGTCGGACATGACTAAAGCAACGCAGGAGCAGCAGCAGCAGCCAGCTAGTACAAGGAGGCTTCAACACACCCCAGCTGACCAGGAAGGGGAAGGCGGAGCTGGGTATGTCTCCTGCAGGCAGAGCCCAGAAAGAGGTGGGGAGCAGGCACAGAGAGCAATGGATAGTGGCCTGTGGAAAGGCAGGAAAACCCAGAACAAGCACCTTTTGTCTTAAGGTGGTTGCACTGTGAAGGGATCCCATCACTGACTCCTGGCTCCTTTCTTCTCACCTCTGAGGTCCCAACTTAAAGGCAAGTCTCCAGGAGGGTGGCTGTAACTGCCTGGCTTCATTCTTCTCCCTTTCTATATGTTCATCTCATTTGTAACAACCTCCTAAAGACGAGATTCCCAGTAGATTTCAAGCCATACAAGGGCAGGGACTGTCTGGTTTCTGCTCCGTCCTCAGGACTGTGCACAGAGCTCGGCACTTGGGAGGTGCTCAGTAGATATTTGGGACATGAACCTAAATGGTTCATTCCAGGCTTATGAGGATTCCAGGCATTGCCTTCCCCTGCCTTTATCTCAGCCCCTGCTTCCTGTTTGTATTTGGGTTGCAGATAAAAGGTGCAGGTGAGTTGCAGGGCCTTATCAACTGGGCAAACTTAGCCAGGTCACCTTTCAGATTACAGAAACTATGGGAGGAGAGGCTTGGGTGTGGAGGTCATAAAGGGAATCTCTGGGCTCCCTTCCATAATCCTGAAGCCATTTTATTCTCTCACTTGCTCACTCATTCTTTGCTCATTTACCAAGTATGCTTTGAACACTGACTCAGTGCCTTGCCCTGGATGAAGTTATCTGGTAGCAGCTCAGTCTTTGGCAGGACAATATTTGCAAAGAAGTCTTTAAGAGTCAGCCGGACATGGCTTCAAAGTCTGGATCTTTACTGACAGCCCGTGAAGCCTGGGGTATGTTTCTAAGCCTCCGAGAACCTCAACTTCCCTCCTTTGTGAAAAGCGCTAATCACGTTTATCTTTCAGGGCTGTGATGGGGTCCAAAGGAGATGAATAGCTAAAATGACACATGGGAACTCTACATGGGTTAATTCCAAGCATACCTCGTACCCCACCCACCTCCACCATGTCTCTAAGTGATTTGTTCCACCTCCTTTTTCAAAGCATCTTCTCTTCTCCAGTGTTAAGCCATTTGGAAAGCTTGCATTGGTGTTATTCAGAGCTTCTCCGAGGGAGTGCAGAGACCACCAGCATCAATCAGCCAGGGAGCCTATTAAGACGCACATTCCTTGGCTCTGAGGTAGTTTGATAGCATCAGACCTCTGGTGGCCCAGCAGACACTTTCCTGAGGCAGGAACACCTGCACTTTGTACTCACCACCTCCGAGGGGGCCTGAGGCAGCCGCCATTGGTGCCAAAGATCTAGACTCGGCTTGCAGAAAAACCAGACTCGAAAAAGGGTCCAGAAACACCTGTGTGCTCAGCAAGGCGCCTGGAGGAGAAGGAGCAGGAGATGAAATATATTGGCAGGAGTAAGTGTGAGCACGGTAGGGGAAACAGGGATGGTGGAGTTGCCAGATAGAGGTATCTGGGCCAGGCAGAAGCAAGGGAACCACACGTGAGCCTGAGGGTGGACATCTACCTTAGCCCAGGGATGGCAGCATGCTCCAGATGCCAGGCGTTACATGGGTAGGTCAAGACCTGACCAAGCCTCACGGGTGGTGTCCTGACAGTGACCTTCTCCGGATCAGTCCTGGCTAAGAAGGTTCTGTCCCCTTATTAGATGATGTACCCCGCTGACATCAATGAGAACTTTCTGGATCCAAGGTTGAAATTCACATTTAGATCCTGGCACTGGCCCCTTTACAAAGGGCAGCATCAGAAAACTCAAACACCTCTGTTTGCTCATCGCTCAGTGAGGGCAGCAGAGCCCACCCCTCAGGACTGCGGGGAGGAACCAGTGGAACAGACGGCATGCTCAAAGCCCACCCAGAAGACAGACTCAGAGGGTAGGTGCTCAGCGAATGTTCCAGAACAGAGCGTGGCAGCAGCCTGCCCCTCTCCCTGGGCTCTGGCAGCCACACAGCCCTGAAGCCACCCACAGAGATGGTTTTCTGTCTGCCTGTTACACTCACTGATGGGCCTGCACTAAACACAGAAGGTTTGTATTTTCAGTGGAGGGGCGGGAGAGACGAGGCGGGTGAGGCCATGGGGGGCCTGTGATTCAGAGCTTGCGGCTGCAGGCTAGCCCAGGAGGTTCAACAGAGGTGGATGTGCCAGTGGCCAGTGAAGGACAAGGAGGACTGGGTAAAGACCTGGGCTTCTTGGCATTCTACCTGGAACACGCCAAGGTTTTGGCTATTTCAAGCTACAAAAGCAGCTGTGACCCATTGTAGCTGAGAAGGGCCGCTAGGCGAAACAGTGATGTGTGTCCCCAGGATTCCCGACAGAGGCGGAGCTGCTGCCCCCAGGGGAAGTCGCATTGTAAATCTGGAAGGGGCACAGCCTGAGGGGATTCAGCATCCCCTGGCTGCCCCAGCATCTCCACTGTCTCTCCCCTTTCTTCTCCTTTCCCTGGTGCATCATCATTCTTGGGACTTTAGGAGGGGCGGGCCCAGGACCCACTTTGACATCACACAGGGAGGACGGGGAACAAGGGTGGGAGGGCTCCTCTGCCCTGGCGGGCTTTCTTGGAGGAGCTGGTGGTTCACTTAAAATGAACAGCTTTCAGCTTTCAGAGCATCTTCAGGGACTTGCTGTGGCAGCTTCATAGCAGCAGGGGGTGGGGAGGGGGGTTGCTCTGCTGGTAGCAAATGCAAAACCACTGAGGGGACATTAAGTGCCCCCTGATGTATGTGAGAGTTAGACCATAAAGAAGGCTGAGCACTGAAGAACTGAAGCTTTTGAACTGTGGTGTTGGAGAAGACTCTCAAGAGTCCCTTGGACTGCAACGAGATCAAACTAGCCAATCCTAAAGGAAATCAATCCTGAATGTTCATTGGAAGGACTGATGCTGAAACTCCAATACTTTGGCTACATGATGTGAAGAACTGACTCATTGGAAAAGACCCTGATGCTAGGAAAGATTGAAGTCAGGAGGAGAAAGGGGCAACAGAGGATGAGATGGTTGGATGGCATCACCGACTCAATAGACATGAGTTTGAGTAAGTTCCAGGAGTTGGTGATGGACAGAGAAACCTGGCTTGCTGCAGTCCATGGGGTCACAAAGAGTCGGACACAATAGCATCTCTGTTCTCTCTGGTGGTGCATCTGGGGATACAACGAGAATGAGCCTGCCTGGCCCTTTCACAGAGCTTCTGTTCTAGACAACAAATGACTCAACAAATGTGTGATTACAAATGGTGATCCGTGTCTTGGAAGAAGCCGACAGCACTTGGTGATAGAGAAGACTGGGCCTTCAGCAAGGCCTTCCTGAGGAGGTGGCATTTCAGCAGTGACCCGAAACAGGAGCAGGCAGATGCTGTCTTGTCCTCAAAGCTCCCCAGCTTCCAGAAAGAACCTCATCTCTGCCTTCTCTGTCACCACGAGGCTCTATTTTGCTGTGTGTGTGTCTGTGGTGGAAGTGGGTTGGCAACACTTGATGTGAGACCCCTGAGCCCAGCCAGCTCAAGCCCCACAATCCTGAGCCCCCAGGGGCTTGTATAGGTGCCCCTCAACCCCAGGACTTTAGCCCAGGACCCTGAGGACTGAAGCTTCCTTGTCTCCCTCACCCTCAAGCACCTCTGTTCTTCCTTGGCCATCTGGTCAAGGCTGGATGGCAGGGTCCCTCCAAAGAAATCCCAGCAGAGAGGAAAGAATAGGGCAGTCCACCCCCAAGGCTGGGGGCCTCAGGCAGGGAGGGGACACACGGGGTAAGCAGATTTATTCACACCCGTGTCTGCACCACCTGACTCTTGGCTTGACAGCCCAGGGCTCCCCGTGCCCCCTCAGACTCGCTTCCTGGGCTGGAGTAGGAGAGCTCGCTCACTCCCCCAGAGCCCAGAGGGGGTGGCGGCACTGCCCTCTGGCTCCCATATCGTCCTGCTGTCCTGCGTTAAAGCCCTTGTGCCCTCAGCTCCCCGCCTAGATGACAAACACAGGGCCTCCCTATCTCTGCTCCATCTCAACTCCCCTCCCCACCCCCAGGGACCCCAAATGCAGGAACACAGGCTCCCAGTGCTTTCGATATGAATTTGGCTCTGGAAGTGGTTCCTTACTTTTTCCCTGCACCAGCTTTGCCGCGACCTTGGCATTGAGTCAGGTAAGACGTCCTCCCGCCTCTGCTCTGCACTGTTGCTGGGCTCAATGCCAGGGGTGCCCCACGCCGGACAGAGACCCCCAGCCCGGCCCTTCCTCCACACTGAGTGTGCTCCGAGGTGTCTGCCAGCTCTGGCGTGGGTGTCCTCCCCTTTCTCTCCTCGGAAGCCTTGGGGGCCTGCACCCCACCTTTGCACCCCTCGCCCCTCCCATGGCTCCACTCACGTCTCCTCTGGTCTGTTGCTTCCACCTTCCTGAGTCCCGAGCCAAGCCGTAAGGATAGCCATGTGTCCCGACCCAGGAGATGGCCTGTCCTGAGTGCTCTTTGCTCCTGGCACTTGAATGGTGGCTTTGGTCTAATCTCATGGTCCTTTAAAGGACATATTTTTTGCTCCCCGACATAGGTTAGACTGCGCTCAGAGCAAACCCCATGCAGTTCTTACAATTCGGGGGGGGTGGGGCGGGGGGACAGGGTGAGCACCATTATTTTCCCAGTTTTACAGATGGGAAACCAAGGCTCTGAGAAGCTGACATGCCCAAAGGCTCATGATTTGGAAGGGCAGTGCTGGGATATGAACCCAGGGCTGCCTGATTCCAAGAGTGCATGTCTAACCACCACACCCCACTGCCTCCCTGGGCACCACCAGCTGCAGGCTCTCCTGCAGGACTCAGCAGCTCCTCAGCTGGCAGCCTGCCAGGCTCTGTCTGTGGGATTCTTCAGGCAAGAATACTGGAGTGGGTAGCCATTCCCTTATCCAAGGGATCTTTCTGATCCAGGGGTTGAACCTGAGTCTCCTGCATTGCAGGCAGATTCTTTACCATCTGAGCCACCAGGGAAGCCTCTTTATGAAGATGCTTAGTAGCAAAGTGGGAGGTAGCCGAGAACTTCCCACAAAGTAGCTCTGACCACAACATGGCAGGGCTCATCCCCCACCCTGGAGGGGAGAGGCCAGAGAGCAAATAGCTTGTAAACCCTGCAGCTGCCACTGAAACGCTGGAGGAGGGCACCTGGAAGGAGACAGAAAGGCTCCTGGCCAGTGAAGAAGCGGCTTCGGGGCCCACAGCCAGCCTCACCAGGCCCAGAGTCTGTGACTCCAAAGCAGGGTACTGAGCAAGGATTCAGAAACTGTGCTGGTCCGGGGGCAGGAGAGACAGATCACGATCCTGTGAAGTGAGCTGTCATGGAAGCCCTGAGCCCTCCCGGGCACCAGCCTGCAGTTGCATAGCTAAGGTGAGACACCCCCGGGACCTGGTTCTCATATGTGAGCTTCTCTCGCTGTGTCCTGGGGCTTCCCAAGGGCCAGCCAGTGCCTTGGCAACTAGGAACTCCAGAACACCACCAAGAATAGTCACGGTCATCCCAAGACCGCTGGAGGCAGATGCCCTGAATACAGTTGAAACAGCCGGGCGGGGCAGAGCCTCAAGGATCCCAGGCCAGAGACAAAGTGAGAGGCTTTGCCAGCTGTGCTGCACACATGGCCATTTATATTCACTCAACGAGCTTTCATGGAGAAGCACAGAGGATGACTCTGCAGTGATGCAGAGGGTAAAGGGGACGGTAGATCTCTCTCTCTCATCAGACAGACGCACACACACAGTCTGGATGATCACAGATATTATGGAGAGCAATGGATACTAAGAAAGGCTTGAGTGGGCTGAGGGTAAGATCTGGGGAAGAATGGTCTCTTCAAATTCCATCCGTTTCAGCCATTACTTCTGCCTACGGCATCCTGGACTCCCTCTGCTTGGCCAACCTCCCATTCTGCACAGAACTCTCCTCCTTCAGGAAGCCTCCCCTGATTGCCTCCCTCTCCAGGCTGGGCTGGGCATGGCTCTCACACAGCCCTGTGCCCCTGCCACCTTGGCCTTTAGTGCGCTGAGTCACATATGACCCTGCCTCCTCCCTTGGGTTGTGCCATAGAGGATGCTGTCCCATCTTCCTCCTCTGGGTCCCCTTTGCCCAGCCTGGGTCAAGAAGGCCACAAGGGTTTGGGGGAGGTTTGTTGAGCTGCATGCAGGGGCGGGGCGGGGGTGGGTAAGCAGATCCGGGGAGGAGGGGTATGGCCAGGCTTGTGGGTGGTGGCAGGCCCTGGTTTGCTTGGGGCTGCGGGCTCTGAGAGAAGCAAGGTGGCAGGTGGCCCTGGAGAGGCGGCTTTCTCCCCAGCCCCAGTCCTCATGGTCGCCAATGCTGCGCTTGTAGGAATCCCGGGGAAAGTGCCATGGCTTGTAGGAATCCCGGGGAAAGTGCCATGGCTTCTCCCACATCCATTCAAATGAAATCTGAGCCCAGATGCCCCAGGCACCCCTTCTTTGCAGAATCACTGTGTTCTTTGTTTCGCCCCCTCGGGCTGAGCTGACTGCAGGAGCATCAGGTGCATCCCTGGCAGGCCCTGGTGTGAGAGGTAAGGGAACGCTGGGTACAGTTGGTCTGATGAAGTGATCAGGGCTGAGCTTTTGGCTTTAATTCCACATTTCTTGCTCCTGAAGCATTGAGAATAAAACATCCTCACATGTGGCATACTCAGACAGAAGCTCCTCTCTCCTTAGTTATCAGCTCCTCACCAGCATGAGAGTTTTGGGGCTGAGGCTGAGTCATCCAAGCCTAGGGGATGCAGCAGCAAACACGTGGGGATTGGGGGTGGGGTGGGGCTCCCTTCCACAATGGCTGGACTCAAGAGTGCAAACTGCTGACCTGCCCTGCAGGAAGAGGAGATGTTGACCCAGAAGTTCTCTCCCCTCCCCAGCTGGGAAGCAGGGAGATGGTCCCCTCACAGTTGTCCCCAGAGCTCCTTGAAGAAAGCCCATGCTTCCTTCCGGACACCTGAGGGATAATCATGGAGGGAGCAGGGTTTGTGGCCAGTTGCCAACTGGGGCACAGGAGATGGGGGCAAAGACAGAGAGGTCTGGAAGAGAGCAAGAGGCCAGGAGGGGGGACTGGAAGATGTCAGTTTCTTGGGTAAGTTTCTTAGGAGGAGGAGGAGCTGGAGATACAGGTGCAGACACCTCCGAAAATTCAGTCTGATACTCGGAAAAGACAAAGGACCGGCAAGGAGGCATCCACAGCAGGAGAGGAGGTCCTGTAGCTCCATGAGTGTGGCGGGCAGAATAACAACCCCCAAAAGGATTCCCAGGCAGCTCAAGTGGTAAAGAATTGGCCTACCAATGCAGGAGACCCAGGCTCAATCCCTGGGTCAGGAAGATCCCCTGGAAGAGGGCATGGCAACCCACTCCAGGATTCTTGCCTGGAGAATCCCATGGACAGAGGAGTCTGGTGGGCTACTATTCAAGGGGTCACCAAGAGTCGGACAGGACTGAGTGACTGAGCATATATGCACACACACACACACACACACACACACACACACAGACAAAGATATTTACATCCTAATCCCTGGAACCTGTGACTATCTCACCTTACAGAGTAGGCAAAAGGGACTTTGCAGATGTGATTAAATTAAGGACTTGAGATAAGGAGATTAGCCTAGATTATCCAGGTGGGCCTGGTCTAATCATATGAATCCTTGAGCTGAATGGTTAGAGAGATGCAAACTTTGAAGATGGATGAAAGAGCCGTAAGCCACGGATTGTGGGTAACCTCTATAAGTTGGAAAAAACAAGGAAATAAGTTTTTCCCTAGAGCAGATTATTGTAACACCTTGATTGTAGCCTAGGAAGACTGTTGGACTTCTAACCTACAGAACTACAAGACAAATTTGTGCTGTTTTAAATCACCATGTTCATGGTCATTGGGCTTCCCTGGTAGCTCAGAAAGTAGAGAATTGCCTGCAGTGCAGGAGACCTGGGTTCGATCCCTGGATCAGGAAGATCCCCTGGAGAAGGGAATGGCTACCCACTCCAGTATTCTTGCCTGGAGAATTCCATGGACAGAGGAGCCTGATGGGCTACAGTCTATGGGGCCACAAAGAGATGGACACAGCTGAGCGACTAACATGTTGATGGTCATCAGCGACAACAGCAATAGAAAGCTAATGTCATGACAAAAGACCTTCCTAAACTCCACCCTTTTCTCTCCACCCATGCTCCCACCAGGCCAACCTGACCCACCTCCCACTTCCGCAGGTCCCTTCTCTCCTGCTCCATCCCTACCTTCCCCACCAGACTACCTTCCTCCTTGCCCCTTCTTAGATCTCTTGGCATCCACTCCACCTAGGCCACCTGCCCAAAGCTATTTCCCTTTCAGTCCTCCCATCTAGATGCTGGAGTTATCATCCAGAAACTCAGTTTAGATAAGGAGAATTCCCATTTAAAAGTTGTTTTGAGTGTCCTGTTGCCTAAGGACGTGGATCCAGTTGCCTGCATCTGGCATCCAAGGTCACCAGCAGCTTCCTCCTTGGCCTTCCTCTCCACCACTTCTCTTCCTGCCGTGTCCCAGCCATAGGCTCCCTGTCGGTGCCCTGCCCTCCCCATCTCGCCAGCTTTGCCTGGTTGCCTCCATTGCCTTGAATACTCTCCCAGTCCAAAGATGCTCAAGTAGACCCTCTTCTTTCAAGTCCCTGCTGCTTTGGGAATAATACCCCAAATCGCTCCCCTCTAAGATTGCTCACTGCCTGACTTGGCTTTCTCAGAGGTGAGAAGACCCTCTTCTATCTTGTTATTTGCTTACTGCCTTGTCTCTTGTCTCCCCTGGTCCATGCTAACTCCTGCACAGCAGGGATGGGCCTCGCTCATCTTTATTGAACATACACACCTTTCCTTGAGAAATGCAGGTGGAGAGGGAGCACTTGGGAGCCAGTGGAGAAAGGCAGGGAGACGGAGACATCTGAGACCTTTGGCAAATAATCCCAGTGGCTAACTTTCTCCAGCACTTGACAGTTTTCTAATCACATACAAATCTACAAGCACATTCGAGTCTCCAGTAGAATATTTTACTGAGAATCTTTAAATCCAGCTGCTGACATTTACTAAGGACTTGGACCTTAACACAAACCCCAAGAGGTAGGGGAAAATGCCAAAAGTTTCCCTACAGTGCAGCTAAGGAGAAGCAAAAATGAATGAGAAAGAAGTCATAAAGGAAGTTGTAGTTCTCACACGTCGCAGCTGGTGGAACTGCTACACATGAATTATCCTCTCGGCTCCTCGCCACCAGGTGGGGAGATGATCGCAATTTCCCTTCTGTTACAGATGATGAAAGTGTGGCTTAGACGGGGGCGACCCCCTCAAGGTCACGTGGCCAGGAAATAGCAGAGCTGGAACTGGAACTGGGGCTTGATTCTACAACCTGTGCTTTTCCCACACGTCCGAGGAAAGGATGCGTCCGGTATTTTGTCGCAGAGTGGTTGATCCCACCCTGAGCCATACAGACTTAAAGGGTTTTCTCCACCTTCCCCACATCAAGTCCACTTGTGTCCCAATTCTGTGTGCCTGGGCTGAGACCTATCCAGACCACCCGTCAAAGGCTGAATTGTGCCCCATGTATTGAATTCTTAATCCCAGTACTTTAGAATGTAATCATATTTCAAGATAAGATCTTAAAGGAAGCAATTACATTAAAATGAGGTGTTTGAGAGGGGCCCATTTCCCAGGTGACTCAGTTGCAAAGAATTTGCAAAGCAGGAGACCCCGGTTTGATCCCTGGATCAGGAAGATCCCCTGGAGAAGGGAATGGCAACCCAATCCAGTATTCTTACCTGGAAAATCCCATGGGCAGAGGAGCCTGGAGGGCTACAGTCCGTGGAGTCGTAAAGAGTCAGACACTACTGAGCACACACAGACACACACACACACACACACACACTGAACCGATGAATGGGGTCCTTGTAAGAAGAGGAAATAACGATACATGGAAAGACACCAGAAATGCGCACAGACAGAGCAGCAAGCCAAGAGAAGCCTCAGAAGAAACAAACTTCTTGATTTCAGACTTCCAGCCTCCAGACCCATGAGATAATAAATCTCTATTATTTAAGTCACTTATACTGTTGTGAGTGTGCGTCATGAGTGTGATCAAATTGCCAACGTCCGTTTTATTATTGAAAAAGCAAGAAAGTTCCAGGAAAACATCTACTTCTACTTCATTGACTACATCAAAGTCTTTGACTATGTGGACCACAACAACCTGTGAAAAATTCTTCAAGAGATGGGAATGCCAGACCGCCTGACCTGCCTCCTGAGAAATCTGCATGCAGGTCAGGAAGCAACAGTTAGAACTGGACATGGAACAACGGACTGGTTCCAAGTTGGGAAAGGAGTACGTCAAGGCTGTATATTGTCACCCTGCTTATTTAACTTATATGCAGAGTACATCATTAGAAATGCTGGGCTGGATGAAGCACAGGCTGGAATCAAGATTTCTGAGAGAAATATCAATAACTTCATATATGCAGATGACACCACCCTTATGGCAGAAAGTGAAGAGGAACTAAAGAGCCTCTTGATGAAAGTGAAAGAGGAAAGTGAAAAAGTTGGCTTAAAACTCAACATTGAGAAATCTAAGATCACGGCGTCTGGTCCCATCACTTCATGGCAAATAGATGGGGAAACAATGAAAACCATGACAGACTTTATTTTGGGGGGCTCCAAAATCACTGCAGATGGTGACTGCAGCCATGAAATTAAAACATGCTTACTCCTTGGAAGAAAAGTTATGACCAACCCAGACAATATACTAAAAAGCAGAGACATTACTTTGCCAACAAAAGTCCAGCTAGTCAAAGCTATGGTTTTTCCAGTAGTCATGTATGGATGTGACAGTTGGACATAACAAAAGCTGAACTCCAAAGAATTGATGCTTTTGAACTGTGGTGTTGGAGAAGACTCTTGAGAGTCCCTTGGGCTGCAAGGAGATACAACCAGTCAATCCTAAAGGAAATCAGTCCTGAATATTCATTGGAAGGACTGATGCTGAAGCTGAAGCTCCAGTACTTTGGCCACCTGATGCAAAGAACTGACTCATTGGAAAAGACCCTGATGCTGGGAAAGATTGAAGGCAGGAGGAGAAGGAGACAACAGAGGATGAGAGGGTTGGATGGCATCACGGACTCAATGGACATGAGTTTGAGTAAACTCCAGGAGTTGGTGATGGACAGGGAAGCCTGGTGTGCTGCAGTCCATGGGGTTGCAAAGAGTCGGACACGACTGAGCGACTGAACTGAACTGAACGCTGCCGTATTCTGTATGGCAGCCCTATGAAACTGATTGTTGT
This sequence comes from Bos taurus, assembly GCF_002263795.3. NCBI lineage: Eukaryota > Metazoa > Chordata > Mammalia > Artiodactyla > Bovidae > Bos > Bos taurus. Next base: position 40,960,839 of record NC_037353.1, on the reverse strand, counting down.
TGTCGTTTAGTTGTTCAGTTGTGTCTGACTCTGACCCCATGGACTGTAGCCCGCCGGGCTCCTCTATCTGTGGATTTTCCAGGCAAAAATACTGGAATGAGTTGCCATTTCCTCCTCTAGGGAATCTCCCCGAGCCAAGGATCAAACCTGTGTCTCCTGCATTGGCGGGTGTATACACTACCTAAAGAGTAAACTGTAAGGCCATGCACACCTATTAGAATGACTCAGAAGAAAAAAGAAAGGAGGAAAATAAACAGACAATTCCAAGTGTTGGGAAGGATGCAGGGCAACTGGAATTCTCATGCAGTCCTGGGGGGAAAGCACAATGGTGCAGCCACTTTGTAAAACAGTTTGGCCGTTTCTTATAAAGTTAAATATACCCACGTGACCCATCCATTCTACTCTTAGGCATTTACCCAAGTTAAGCAAAACTTACATCCACATAAAACCTTGAACATAAATGTTTATAGCAGCTTGATTCACCATTACCCCCAAATGGAAATAACCCAAATGTCTTCCACCTGGTTAAAATTCTGTACCAGTCTCTGGTACATCCATACTATCGAAGGCTATGCAATAATAAAAAGGAAGGGGGGATTTGTTCATGATGTCTTTGATGGATCTCAAATGCATGATGCTAAGTAGAAGGGGACAGCAGAGGATGAGATAGTTGGATGGCATCAGTGACTCAATGGACATGAACTGGAGAAAACTCTGGGAGATAGTGAAGGACAGGGAAGCCTGGTGTGCTGCAGTCCATGGGGCCAGAAAGAGTGGCACACATCTGAGCAACTGAACAACAAGAGGAAGGAGCCAGACTTTAAAGGCTACACATAATATGAGCTTCCATTCACATAACATCCATTTATGTAACATATAATCATACTACACGATTCCATTTATGTAACACTGAAGAAAAGGCAAAGTTAAAGAAATAGGACAGACCAGCGATTGCCAGAAGTTGGGAATGGGGAGAGGGGTTGGTTACAAAAGAGAAACCCGAGAAAATATTTTAAGGTGTTACACCCATTCTGTATCTTGACTGTGAAAGTAGCTACATGACTACACCATGAAGATGCATTTAATGGTCTGTAAATTTTTTAAGTGAATGAAAAGAATGTAGGAATGTAAGGCTGACATCAGCTCCCTTCATCTGTGCGGTGCTTGACAGTTTGCTAAGCCTTTCCTGTACGCTCTCTTTCTGATCTTCTAGAACGCTGTCAGTCAGAGCCCTGAGTAGAACTGCTTCACTTTATACATGTGGTTCGGTGACCAATCTCAGGATTGGTAGCATGGCGATCCTAACCCAGCCCCTCTCACTCAGCCCCATTCTCTTCGTCCAGACAGACGTGGCACCCCCATCTCAGACCCCGGGAGAGACACGGAAGACAGAGACGGTGGGACTGTGCCTGGGGCACCCTACCCCCCTCAGGGAGGGGCTTATATGAGGCTGCTGGGCCCACAGCTATGCTCAGTGGTCATGGGCTGGGTATAGAACTGCATAGTCATGGTTCATTTGGGTCTTTATGGACTTGGGCAAGTATTTCCTGGAGCCAGGAGTCAAATTATTTTGCACAGTCACAGGTCTCGGTTAGCATGCTTTGTCTCTGTATTGTTTAGGATAGGAACAATAAAGTGTGTTGATTTCAATAACAGCAATACTTACCTCATGGGATCGTTGGGGAAGTTATATAGCAAATGTGTTTAGCACAGCCTCTGCTCAGTTATTAGTTTGAATGAGGTGGGAAAAAACCAGAGCCACAGATGAGAAAGCAATTTGAATAAGATGAGCAGTTGCTCCCGTTGGTCAAAGATTGAGGATGTTTCAGAGATGTGGAATTTTCAGTTTTATCACTCAAACAACTTCCACTCCCACCCTCCCCCCAGCCCCTGGTAATTAATTGTCATTCTACCTTCTGTTTCTATGAATTTCACTACTCATGGTTCCTCATGTAAGTGGAATTATTTAGCTTTGTGGCTTTGAGACTTAGCATTATGTCTTCAAGCTTCCGGATTCCCTCGTGTCTGAGTAGTTAAGAATTTGCCTGCCAGTGAGGAGATGTGGGTTCCATCCCTGGGTCAGGAAGATCCCCTGGAGAAGGAAATGGCAACCCACTCCAGTATTCTTGCCTAGGAAATCTCAAGGACAGAGGAGCCTGGCTGGCTACAGTCTATGGGGTTGCAAAAGAGTCAGACTTGACTTAACAACTAAACAACAACAAATCTCAAACTTCACCCACATACCGTGTGCCTATGTCAGAATTCCACTCCTTTTTAGGACTTAGTAACATTCCATTGTATGAATATTCCACTTTTGTTTATCCCTTCATCCCTTGCTGAACACTTGGGTTGCTTCCACCTCTTGGCTGTTATGAATAATACTGCCATCAACATGGACATCCTTAAGCACCTGAAGTGTTGAACAATGTCATAGAGTAGAATGGGGGGCCCTTAGTGGGTAGGGAGTAAGGATTCCAGAGTGGCAAAGGCTCTATCCTTCAGAACCTTTGCCAGCATCCCACTTTGCAGTCTCTGCTGAGGATGCTAAGACGGCCCTTTGGAAGCAGCCCAGCTCCTCTCAGAGGCCCCTGAACTGGAAAGAAAGAAGCCCCCAGAGAATCAAGCTGCCAGGGAACCCGAGATCCTACACCAATCAGAGGCACCCTTGGAGTAAAGAGCAAAGCTCCACCTCTTGCTCTCATACCTCTCTCCTGTTCAAAGGAAAAAAAAAAACTGAACCTGAATGGGAAAATGCCCAGGAAAAGGGTTAAAAATCAAGCAACTGGGTTCAAAGTTAGGACTCCCCTCTCCACCCCCATCCCACCACTTACTGATCTTTGATGCTAAATGCTGAGCTGGCTCCTCCCATGCCTTCCCACCACTGCCCTCCGAGGGATGTATTACTAACTCCACCATGCACACCCGGAAATTAAGGTTGGGAGGGGTTAAGGGAGGTCGTTCGGCCAGGAAAGGACAGGGGGCTGGGATTCCAGCTTGGGTTTGTCAAGAGAGCCCAGAGGCCTTTCTGGGCCTTTCTCTCAGCCTCCTAAGTATGAGCTGTCAACTGCTGGGCGATCAGATCTCCAAGATTAACAAGTCAACAGGCTCTCAAGCCGCTATCTGAAGGTAAACAAGTCAGTATCACCTCCCGAGGAGGGTTTGCAAGTGACATTTTCCCTCTGTGGAGACAAAGGTGGAAATCTACACCTAATCCAGCCCAGGGCAGGGGCTCAGGTTTCTCTCAGGTAGGGAGCCTTTGCTGCCAGTCCCCTGGAGATCCTGGCTAGGCACTGTTTCCAGGAGGGTCTCCCCTTCAGCAGAGAAACTAGAGCAGAAGTCACAGAAACTCCAGATAAAGAGCCTTGGGGTGGGTTGGGAGGGCACTCAGCTTAAGCCAGGTCTGAACTATTTCCCTCTATTCTGCTCCCCAGGCATGCGGGCCCCCTGCAAGGCCCTAACTATACTGATCTTATCTCTTCCTTCGGAATTTTCCCACAGGGAGGTGGGAAAGGTCAGCAGTGTGTCCTGGGAGTCCTGGAGCTGGCTCAGTCCCTTCTGCTGTAGAAGGGCCATGGCAGAGGTCGCAGAACCCACACACACAGGTGCTCCACAGGTCCCAGTGTCCTTCTAAGACACAGTAGGGAGCTCTGAGTAGGGACCATGATGCCTGGCCTTCAAAACAGCTGAAAGTCAAATGCATTGGCAGGTTATAATAAGCTCCCATATGACAGGGTTTAAAACTGACCCAATCGGGGCATGGGGCAAAGGGCCAGAAACTCCATCAGTGAATCTCACAAACAGAATGCTGAGTAAAAGAAGGTGGGCCTGAGCAATTTCACTTATTTGACAGATGGAAAAAACAGGCAAATCTAACATGCGTGATCAAAAGTCAGGAGAGTAGCCACACTTTGGGAAGGGGCGTAGTGATTAGAAAGGGACGGGCAGAGGGGCTTCGGTTGTTGTTCAGTTGCTAAGTTGTGTCCAACCCTTCATGACCGAATGGGCTGCAGCACTCCAGGCATCCCTATCCTTCACAGAGTTTGCTCAAACTCATGTCCATGGAGTCAGTGATGCCATCCAATTATCTCATCCTCTGTTGTCCCCTTATCCTCCTGTCCCCAATCTTTCCCAGCATCAGGGTCTGGGAGCACAGGAAATTCTGTTTTTGAATTCAGAATTACCAGATTCTGGTTTTCGCTCTGACTGCTGGCCTTACAGACTTTTCAGTTTGATCTAATTTATCCAGTTTAACATCCAACATAAAGTCTGTTGTAGTACTAACATCAGTATTTTTAAAAATGTTAAAAATAAGTAGAAACACAGTGAACATAAGATCAGTTCAATTCAGTCACTCAGTCGTGTCCAACTCTTTGCGACCCCATGGACTTCAGCACACCAGGCTTCCCTGTCCATCACCAACTCCCGGAGCTTACTCAAACTCATGTCCATCGAGTCGGTGATGCCATCCAACCATCTCATCCTCTGTTTTCTCCCTCTCCTCCTGCCTTCAATCTTTCTTAGCATCAGGGTCTTTTCCAATGAGTCAGTTCTTCATATCAGGTGGCCAAAGTACTGGAACTTCAGCTTTAGCATCAGCCCTTCCAATGAATATTCAGGACTGATCTCCTTTAGGATGGACTGGTTGGATCTCCTTGCAGTCCAAGGGACTCTCAAGAGTCTTCTCCAACACCACAGTTCAAAAGCATCAATTCTTGGGCTCTCAGCTTTCTTTATGGTCCAACTCTCACATCCATACACGACTACTGGAAGAACCATAAGATACTGTCTATTAAATCCTGGGGAGAAGCCAGGGTCTGCTAGGGCTACTGCTGGGATAGTCAAGAAGGTGTCACAGGTGCCCAAGAGGGGTCAAAGTCCTGTTCCTCTTCATCAGAATGTTTGGGGGAGAATGACTTTCTCATTGTGTGATTTCAAGCTTGTCCAAACACTTGGGAAAACTTGAAGGAGGTGACTTATTCCCAGCCCCAGGTAAATGATTAAAGTAAGCTAAGTGTAGAGAGTTGGGGGTTGGGGCAGGGGGCAGAGACAGTTGTGGGCTGGGACAGGTGGGCAGGTAAGAGGACGGGCAATGGGGGACCAGTAGAAGTCCCAGTCCAAGGCCTCGGTGCTGAGGATGAGCCAGGTGGGTGCTGGGAGGAGTCTGGGGATGCCCAAGCGCCAACCACTGGCAGAAGGAGGAGACACACAGAGGCCACTGGACTGGCAGGGCCCTCGCTGTCGGTGTCCGGCTCTGGACTATGTGCCCATCTAGATCTCAGGTCTAGTCTAGAATGGAAGCCAATGCCTTTACCTTTCCAGCTCAAGGTGATCCTGGGGAAAAGATCCAGGTCCTTAATTTGGGACCACCTAGGCATCCGCCCATTCTCCCTAGATTTTCAGGGGCCCCTGGGAACTGACAGGATGCATCTGCCTGCTCTTCCACCCAAAGCTTGGTCTTCAAGGGTGAGCCCAGGACCCCAGCCTCACCCACGGAAGCTGACCCACACAGTCGAGCCCAGGAAGACCTCCCAATCCGCACTCGGCCCCCCACCCCCAAAGTCTGAGCCAGAGCTTCCCGGGCGCCTCCACAGGCACCTAGGCGGGCCTCCCGAGGCTGCTTTAGTATTAAGCGTTAATGATTAAATCCGGGTTCTCCATTAACCTCGCCGCCGGCCTTTGTCTCCAGCCGCCTTGGAGCCTCCTCCTTTGAAATGCCACATAAAAATGATAGATGCCGTTTCCTCCCTCGATCGGATCAACGGGTCCTGTTTCCCTTTAAAGTCTGCGTGGGGCGCACAGGGCGTGCCCCGCTTAAACTCGAGAGCCCGCGGCTGGCCTGGACTGCGGTCTGCCGTCCCACAAGATAAGCGCGCGGCTCTGGGGCGCGGGGATGGGCCGAGGGGCACAGGGGGGCCACCGACCCCCGCTGGCCGGCCCAGTGCACTGAGGGCAGGCGAGGATTTGGAAGGACTTTTGGCGAGGATCACGTGGATGGAGTTAGTGGCATCAAGGGCAAGAAGAATGCACAGGGCAAAGCTTGCAAATGAGACCTGAATGAGAAGGGATGTGGGCATGGTTTGTAAATTCCAAATTCTGTCGCCTCCACTACCCAGAGCCGGGTGCCTGGACCAGAAGCATCCGCCTCACCTGGGAACTTGTTGGAAATGCGGAATCCCAGGCGCACTGGGTCAGAATATGCACTTGGATTAGATTCCCCAGGTGACGGATGTGCACATTAGAGTTTGAGAAGTCTGGTCTACATAACCAGTGGCTCTGGTAATAAGAGTAACAATCTTGGCTGATGTGTACTGAGTGCTTATCATGATCCAGCATGGTTTCAAGCACCTGATAGGATTGTCCTGTTTAATTCTTACAACCTGTCAGGTGTACCATTTTGCAGATGAAAAGGTTGAGGTCCAGGAAAATACCAGATGCCTTGCCAGATGTCACACGTGTAGGGATTAGAAGCCCAGGTGGGATCAGCTTCACATACAAGCACCTTCTAGGTTAGCTTTGGTGTGTAGGCACGCAACAGGCTGGGGACTGTCCTTTGGAATAACCAGGGGCCAACTCCTCCTGGCGGCTTGATGTGCACCCAGCTGAGATGGGCTAGTAGCAAGCACGCTTGATGGGCTTCTCCCGTCACCCGCCTCCATCTGCTGCAGATAACCTGACACGTCTAGCCCCCACCCTCCAGCTTTTAGGAAGAAATACTGGTGCTGGATATAAGCAACCGCCACTGAACAGAGCCCCAGGTCCTCTGTGGCACCATGAAAGGGTTAAGTTAGGGCTCAGCCCACTACATAAATCTGTGTTTATCTGCTGCAAAGTAAGCTATTTAGGTTTCTGATTTACAATCCTTGGTTTTCATAAAAGTCAGTCATTCCCAGTAAAAGAATGTGGGTTAGATTTATAGGATCTGCGTTAGTCTTTAAAGCCCAAAGCTGGTCTATGACTCACCCTTCGTAATGTTTTTGCTCTAGTCCGGAGATATTCATGCCCAAAGAGAAAGATTCAGATCTCTGCCCTTAAAATGAGACTTTTGGGGGGAACTAATTATAATGGCGTCAATTGTACTATGCTTGTAAATTTGCTGTCCTTGGGGCCCCCTAGAGCCTGTTTTCCAGGGTTTTTATTCGTCAATAAAAGGCACTCTGGTTTGCAGCTTGGCGTATAAGACCTCCATTGGTATGAGCGAATGTTTTTTCCTACCAAAGTATTAGAAATAAACAGCCCACCAGTGGGAAGGCGGAAAAAAATTATAAGCAACGAAAATAAATCTTGGAATGTTTGCATTTGGTGACTTCAATAAAATCGGTCACTTAGTCCAACAGCTCAACTGGCTACGTGGAGCCAGCCTGGTATTTTTATTTTAATTTGCGTTTGTGTTCTGCCAGTGTGAAATGGGGTCAAGGCAAGACACGGTGGAAAAAGACTTTGATGTTTCCTTGAAAAATATTTTGCACTGTGACTTATGGTATTTAGTGTCCTTCTCCCCCTCCCAACCCCCAGCCCCCAACAAGCTGCATGTGTAACCCATGACCATCACATGTGATAAAATATAGCCATCATCAACAGTCCTCCTTTCAACTCTCCCCCCTTCCCCGATGAAGTCAGAATTCAAGGCAGAATGTCTTAACAATGCAGAGTAAAAGTGCTGATCAAGATAATCAAGTATGATTAAAGCGGTCGGAGAAAACCAAACTTTTAAACTTTCTCCAAGACAAAGTCAAGGTGAGGGGCCGAAGTGCAAGGAGGGTGGGGGGAGAAGCTCCTATGGGCTGGGCTGGCAGTCAATTCAAATAGAACTGGGTTAGGAGGGGAAGGTTTGCCAGCCGGGTAAGAAGTAGAGAAGGATGGAATGAAAAGGAAAGCAGAGAGCAATGAACCCAGAATGAAAGTGAGTTCTTCTTCACCAAATATGAGAAAGACTTGGTTATGTGTACAAGAGCTTTAATTCTGTCTCAACACAGTCTGAGATTGTGCACGGGAGAGTGAAAAAGTCAGTCAGGAGGGGTTTGCTGTGGACCTACCAGGTGCAAGCTGAGGCCCCCCGGGACAGGTAGATAAGTATGATTGGCTCTTGACCTTTTCCCAGACTAGTCCCTGGGCATCTTCCTTAATTCATCATCACCTTCACCTCAGTGCAGAGTATGATGATAAGAAGGTCATTTGGGGCTTTCAAAAATGAACAGAATGTGGTTTCTGCCCCCAGAGCTCAATGGTACAGAGAGGAACTATACAGATGGCTCCAATGTGCCCTATACACAGGGACTAGGGCAGTAAAGAAATCAAGGAAGGCTTCAGGGAGGAGGTGGTGTTTCTGTGGCTCTTGAAGACTCAGTAGTAATTTGACATATAGAGATAAGGAACAGGGATAATCCAGGGAGAACAAAAAATGAAAAAAAAGTTTAGGAGGGTGTTGGTCTGTGTGGAAAGAGGCAGGAGCCTTTTATGGATGCTTCATGGCATGTGAGACGAGAGGGTATAGGCCTGGTATGGGCAATCTTGAACCCTTATTAAGGAATCTAGATGGATCCTTCAAGTACTGGAGGCCTTCCCTGACCCACCAAGTCTGAGGTCTATGGTCCTTTTGTGGCCCAAGGCACACGCAGCCTCCCTTCCTATTACAGCACTTTTTCACCCTTGCAATTGAGCTTCATGATTATCTCCTTCATCAGGTCATGAGCCCCAAGAGTCTTGTTCACTGTTGCAATCCCAGCCCCTAACACAATGCCCAACACATAATAGATAAGTTAAGAAACATTGGATGCAAAATAAATGAGATAACAGTTTTCACAAAAAAATTAAAAGCTTGTAGCAAGGACAGGCAGCTTGGAGGCAGGCTTCAGAGAATTTGGATTTGGGGTCTAGGGTAGACTGGAGTCCAGAGAACCAGCAGGCAGAGATCCTGAGAACTGGCAGGCAGCTGGGGGTACGGTCTGCTAGGGGTGGGAAATGGAACGGATAGGGCAGCCAGGATGCTGAGAAGTTTAGAAATGATAAGAGGAGCATGGAAAAGGAATGAATCAATGAATAAGTTCAATCAGAGATGTACTGCATTTGAAGTGTGCTGTTGATTCCAAATAGAGGGTTTGCAGCCATCAGGTGGAAACGTAGCACAGAAACATTTGCACAGAGAGTTCCAAAGAGACAACGCAGAGAGAAAGCCAAAATTGCAGCCTGAGAGGTTGCCTATTTTTAGGAGCTGGTACATCAGACACTAAATCTGAAATTCCCTTTTCTACGATCTCTATCTTCTCTACCTATTTCAGTTGAAATCACTTTGGACTCACAGTGCGTCTGCCAATTTTCCCCCTGACCTTGTTTTGATCTTAAAGCCTCATAAATCGGAGGCCTCTCTAGGCATGCACCCCCACCCCCCAGCAACTTGGGAGACAGCCTGGCTAGCAGCATCCTTGAACTTTGTATCACATTGTGATAAACGGTCCTGGACAATGAACTGCCCTTCCCTTCCCTCACCTTGGCTCTTCTGCCATCCCTGGACACAAATTATCTGCTAAGAGAGCGTATAAAAGCAGGTGTTTTCAGCTCACACATTGGAGCTGGCTGGGAGTATCCTTGTGTCATGAAACAAGGCATTGGCCTCATAGCCTGGGAGCAAAGAAACAGAAATGTAACTGACCAAGGTCAGAGATGACGGTGAGGGAGAAGAATGATGGCCAGGATGGAGTGATGGGCAGGAAGTGAACTTTCTAAACTGGGAGAGATTGGCCTGAATTTGAGTGTTCATGAAAGGAGAGTATTTGTGTAGACGAATGTGAGGATAAGGATGGAGGGTTGACCGAGGGGGCAGTGTCTGGGGAACCATGTCAGCCTGCGGCCAGGACCTCCACCCGGACAACCAGCCAGGAAGAGCCTTTGGCGGGGTAGGGAGAGAGTGAGGGGAGTTCAGGGGTCCCACGTGACTAGAAGACAATACAGAGCTGGACTCTGGGCCAGTGGCAGCTTTCTAACCTCTGCCAAGCTACGTTTCCAGCAATATAATCATTTCTCTGGGCAGAGTGTCTGGGGTAGTTTGGGAACACTGGAACACTCAACCCCCCACCTCCTGCCATCCCCGAAGGCCAACACAGAACAGAAGGTCCTCAGCTCCCCAGTGGAGCTGTCAGAAGTGCCTATGGTGGCCTCAGGTCATCCCCAGCACTGCTCAAAAATCTCCTGGAATCTGTGCCTCACGCTCCCTGCTGTGGTCTCCATGCCATGCTCTGGTCAGCAGAGGCTGCTGAGATGAACTGACCCTCATTCGCAGAGAATTTATTTGCATTTCTAGAAGCAGGCATGCCCTTACAGGAAGGATCCTCCCATGGATAAACAGCGGTTGCTCTCGTAATGTGTAGGATCAGCCAAGACTTAGGGTCCAGTTGTAGAAATGGTGACACCTTGGAATTGTCAGAGTCTGGGGGCTTAGTCCTGGCGGGAGTCTTACGGCACATTTAAGGTAGTTTTAAAAGAAACTCTTGTGTATATGGTGTGACACAACATTTAAGCCATTTTGATATGTATGACTTGGTGGCATTCGGTACATCCACAGTGCTGTGCAGCTACCATCACTGTCAAATTCTAGAATATTTTTATCACCCAGAAGGAAACCATGTGTCCATTAAGCAGTTCTCCCCAGTCTCACCTCCCCTGCGCCCCTCACAACCACTGATCTGTTTTCTGTCTCTGTGGATTTGTCTATTCTGGATATTTTATATAAATGAAATCTTACAGTATGTGGCCATCTCACTGGACTTCTTTCACTTCATATAATTTTTCAAGGTTCATCCAGCTTGAAGCTTGTAGCAGGACTTCATTCCTTTTTATTGCCAAATAATATCCACTGTATGCATATATCTTATTTTGTTTATCCACCTATCCATTGATGTACATTTGAATTCTTTCCACCTTTTGGTTATTGTGAATGATGCTGCTTATGAACATTCACGTGCAAGTTTTTATTTGAGCACCTGTTTTTTTTTTTTGGTCTATACCTAAGAATGGGATTGTTAGATTGTATAGTAATTCTATGTTTAACTTACTAAGGAATCGCCAAAATGTTTTATGCAATGGCTACACTGTTTTACATTTCCAGCAGCAGCAAACCGGTGCCGCTTTCTCTGCATCCTCACCCATACTTGTTAGTTTCCTTTTGTTCTGTTTGTTGCCATCCTGGTGTGTGTGAGGGGATCTCATTGTGTTTTCATTTCCATCTCCCTATTGACTAAGAAGGTTAAGTATCTTCATGTGCTTGTTGGTTATTTGTATATCTTCTTTGGAGAAATGCCTGTTCAAGCCCTTTGCCCATTTATAAATTATTTATTAATTGGGTTGTTTGCCTTTATTATTATTTGGAGAAGGCAATGACACCCCACTCCAGTACTCTTGCCTGGAAAATCCAACGGACGGAGGAGCCTGGTGGGCTGCAGTCCATTGGGTCGCTAAGAGTTGGACACAACTGAGCGACTTCACTTTCACTTTTCACTTTTATGCATTGAAGAAGGAAATGGCAACCCACTCCAGTGTTCTTGCCTGGAGAATCCCATGGGTGGGGGAGCCTGGTGGGCTGCTGTCTATGGGGTCGCACAGAGTCGGACATGACTGAAGTGACTTAGAAGCAGCAGCCTTTATTATTGAGTTGTATGCATATATCACATACATTCTTTATATATACATATATATATATATATCAGAGAAGGCAATGGCACCCCACTCCAGTACTCTTGCCTGGAAAATCCAATGGACGGAGGAGCCTGGTGGGCTGCAGTCCATTGGGTCGCTAAGAGTTGGACACAACTGAGCGACTTCACTTTCACTTTTCACTTTCATGCATTGGAGAAGGCAATGGCAACCCACTCCAATGTTCTTGCCTGGAAAATCCCAGGGACGGAGGAGCCTGGTGGGCTGCCGTCTATGGGGTCGCATAGAGTCGGACACAACTGATGTGACTTAGCAGCAGTATATATATGTGTGTGTGTGTATATATATATATAGTGTGTGTGTGTGTGAAAGAGAGAGAGAAACAGAGAAAAACTTGAAGATGCTACCACCTTGAAGATGGAGGAAGAGACTACGAGCCAAAGAATGCAGGAGGCTTCTAGAAACTGGAAGAGGCGATGAAACAGATTCTCCCCCAGAGCCTGTGGAAGGAACACAGCCCCTCTGGGACTTCATTATTTTGACCTAATGAGACCTGTTTTGGACTTATGACCTCTAGAACTGTAAGATAATAAATTTGTGTTAGGATTCAAGCCATGGAATTTGTGGTAATTTATTACAGCATTGTGTGTGTGCTAAGCTGCTTCAGTCCTGTCCAGCTCTTTTTGACCCCATGGACGGTAGCCCACCAGGCTCCTCTGTCCATGGGATTCTCCAGGTAAGAATACTGGAAGGGGTTGCCATTTCCTTCTCCAGGGGATCTTCCCGACCCAGGGATAGAACCCACAGCTCTTATGCCTCCTGCATCAGCGGATGGGTTCTTTACCACTAGCGCCACCCGGGGTGGCCCAATTACAATCCTAACAGGAACCTAGCACAGGAGGAGCCGGTGGAAGATCCCCCCACCTCCCTCTGCATGGGGAAACCTGGGGCTACAGATCTGAGAAGAACTTTGTGTGACCACATTTGCTCTCTCCAGGAAGACCACCTTTCAGAAATCCCAGGTTTCTCTAGATGGAGAGGTAGCATAAATGACTTGTGATTTACTGTCCAGGATTCACTCAGAGAAGTAGAATCAGGGATTTATTGTAAGAACTGAGTGTTACCTGAGACTGAAAACTGGTAGGACATTCTCTGAAAGGCTGTTGCCTCTGGCGTCGAGTCTGAGGTTGATTAGGTTTACAGAGCAGTAGGTTCGAAAAGAAGGCTGTTGTGAAGCAGAGGAGAGCAAGGGTCAGCTGGGATCTGCCTGGGAACTGGAACCGAAAGCTATCTCCCATGCAACCTCGATGACGTAGGTGACCTGCTGGAGAAACCGTGTCCCGTGCCATAGAAGTCATAGGCACCTGGCCCAAGACTGGGAGAAGTTGAAGCAGGAGACCCAGTAGAGCTGCTGAAGCTACTGGTACACGTGCTGCTGTGAGTGTCAACAGAGTGAGTCAGTGAAGCAGTGCCTCAGACGGGCTGCCACCGTCCCCTAGACTGACCTTCAGAGCCTGAGGCGGCGACTGCACCACCTGCGCTTTGCAGTAGCTGTTTCATGCTCTGAAGGTCAGTCTAGGGAACGGAGGCAGCTCATCCATACACTGGTATAGCCATACAATGGAAGACTACTCAGGCATAAAAAAGAATAAAGCACTGACATACTACAACATGGATGAACCTTGAAAACATTATTGTAAATGCAAGAACCAGTCTCCTATTGTATGATTCCACTGATACGAACATTTAAAATAGGCAAATGCATAGAGACAGAAAGCAGATGAGAGATTTCTTAGAGCTGCTGCTGCTGCTCAGACACTTCAGTCGTGTCCAACTCTTGCGAACCCATGGACAGTAACAAACCAGGCTCCTCTGTCCATGGGATTTCCCAGGCAAGAATACTGGAGTGGGTTGCCATTTCCTTCTCCAGGGGAATCTTCCCATGCCCTCCTCCAAGGGATCTTCCCAGCTCTCCTGCTTTGCAGCAGAATTCTTTACCACTGAGCCTCTGGGGAAGCCTGTCTTAGGGCTAAAGGGTTAAGAATAAAGGGAAGTGAAGTCGCTCAGTCGTGTCTGACTCTTTGCAACCCCGTGGACTGTAGCCCATCAGGCTCCTCCGTCCATGGGATTCTCCAGGCAAGAATACTGGAGTGGGTTGCCATTTCCTTCTCCAGGGGAATCTTCCCAATGCAGGGATCGAACCCTGGTCTCCCACATTGCAGGCATACGCTTTAACCTCTGAGCCACCAGGGAAGCCCCAGTAAGAATAAAGGGAGAGTGACTGCTAACGGACCTAGAGTTTCTCTTTTGGTGTAACAGCAATGTTCTACGATTGACTGTAGTAATGACTGCACCACTCTGTGAATGGACCAGCAACCACTGAACTGAAGGTACAAAGTATATGATCACATTGCATGATCATATAATAAAGCTGTTAAAAAATCATGCCACTAGTAAAGAGTAAAGCACATGGTCCTGCTAGGGTTTATTTTTTTACTCGAAAGCCATCTCAGTCCTTAGTATTAGCAGATCCCCAACCTCACCAGGTAGAAGAATCACATGATGAGTTTGTGAAACATACAGATTCCCTGGTCCCCTTCCCAGAGTCCAGCTCAGTAAAAGCAGTGAGGTTCAGGGAATCTTTGTGCTCCACAAGATCCACATGAGTTGAGTGCAGGTGGTCTGAGAAACCGATATCCTCTGCTTAATATAATGAGGGTGTCGGCATCTCAGAGCCAAACATGGCTCCCAATAGTCAATAAGATTAGAGAAAGTGGAACTTACAGAGGTCAGGCTTTTTAGTGGTTTTTTGTTGTTTTGTTTTCCAGACGCTGGGTAGATGTAAAGGAGGGAAGGAAAAAGAGAGGGACATGGATGCTCGTAGACCAGGAGACTGTATTGGAAGAAGATGCTGAGTCTGAGGGCTTCCCAGGCGGTGCTAGTGGTAAAGAAGCCGCTGCTAATGCAGGAGATGTAAGAGATGCAGGTTCAATCCCTGGGTCGGGAAGATCCCACGGAGGAGGGCATGGCAACCTGCTCTAGTATTCTTGCCTGGAGACTCCCATGGACAGAGGAGCCTGGTGGGCTACAACCCCTGGGGTCGCAAAGAGTCAGACACGACTGAAACGATTTAGCACACACGTGTGCACTTAGTCAGAAACCCATCTGAGGGAAGGCATACCAGAGAAGAAAGGAATGTCAACAGCATGTGGAAATTACTCCAAAGAGGAGAGAGAAAGCAAATACTCACACACTAGCAAAGTTGACCACCTGCCTGAGGCTTTCAGGAGACTGGCTTCAAATTCAAGTATAATCCTTGAGAGAAAGAGGATTTCAGTGAACCTGAGGTAACGTCAGTTCTCTGGGGCTTCTTTTTGAAGAACTAATCTGAACAAGTTTGGAAAGCACCCAGCGGTGGAGGTTAAATTTCAATCTTTTTGTGTGCTTACATCTCTGTTCTCTTTACCTCTGCCTTGAAGTGGAAATGATTGATGCCTAAGTAACTTCAACTAGTGAGTAATGTTTACTCAGACTGCAGGGGAACAAGATAGGGCTTAAAAATGAGGTGGACATTTTTCCTTTGAATGGCGCAAGTTGAGCCTTTGAAAGTCAAGTGTATTCCCAATTGCTCAGTAGAATAAAGAGCAAGGGGCCAGCGGGCAAAAGGTCTCCTGCAAATGATCAATGTACAGTAGTTAAGTGGAACTCAAATAGTCTCAGAAAGCCACCTGAGTTGAGGCCCCAGATGATAAATATTGACTCATTTGGGGGAATATCTTAGGTCTTGTGGTGAGCCCTTTTGACCCAGGAACTGGAGGGCTTTGTAAATAACCTTCTAAAGTTCTGAGGAAAGAGACAAGTCATGTTCCCATATTCTAAACTCTCTCTAGATAACGCCCGCACCCCCTCAGAGGCGAGGGAGCCTGGCAAGGAAAGGGAATCTCCCTCAACACCAGTGATGGGGCGATTGCTGCTAGAGTTCAGTCTCTCCCATGTGTGGGCTGCTTCGTCCCAGTTGGTGCGTGCTGACCTGTTGAAGTCAACAGAACTCAGACCAATCCAAAACACACCCAGTGATTAGGCTGGGTACACTCTGATTCAGTCTGAAAATACATAAGCAACAGCAGGAGGGACTTCCCTGGTGGCTCAGATGGTAAAGCGTCTGCCTACAATGAGGGAGACCTGAATTCAATCCCTGGGTCAGGAAGATCTCCTGGAGAAGGAAATGGCAACCCACTCCAGTATTCTTGCCTGGAAAATCCCATGGATGGAGGAACTTGGTAGGCTACAGTCGATGGGGTCGCAAAGAGTCTGACACGACTGAGCAACTTCACTTTCTTTCTTTCTTTCATTTGCAAGGGTATTCTAACAATTGACTTGGTCGTCTTTGAACCTATGGATTGAAGATTGAACAAAGGACCTACACTCTCCTGGGAAGTAAAGTTAAAATTTTCTGGGCTCTGAATGATAGGTCCAGCAGGGTGAGGAAACAGTTCTCTCTTCTTCGTCTGTGGGGTGAGGTTGGAAGAAGAGCTGGGGGTCTCTATACACGCTGTCTCCCACCTACCTTTCAATGGTCTCTGGATTTGGAGGGCAAGAGCGTGGCGATCTATACTGAGAGGACTAACAAGTTCATTGCCACCATTCCCATCACACCGTGACCAGCTGATGCTCAGTCCTAAAGTGAAAGGGAAGGAGGGATGGAGGAGACTCCCAGAGCTTCTAAAGGGGGCTTTGGGGTTGGTTTTCTTAGATGGAGCCGAGTGGGTGGGAAGGACTCCAGATCCATGAGTTGGCTTGTACTTCTGGCTGTTATACAGCAAGGAATCTCAACTCCAGAATACTTCGATCTTTAACTCCTTCATATTTTAAGCATTTATATTCTTATTTCCTACTCTACTCCTGTTAAAATTTTTAATAAAGTTATCTTTGAAAAATCTCAATCATTCCCTTCGAGCTAAGCAACAGGAGAATTTTCCCCTTGCTTGAGCATATGATACCAGCAGAAAACAAGAGATATATAGTACCATATCTTTCTCTGGTATCATACTTCCATGTGCAAAGACGATTTATAATGGACGGGGTCAAGTTTCAAATGATGGGCTCATTCTTCATGATCACTGATCATAAAGTTGGGGGGAAAAGCTTTATATGTTGCTGTAAAAATTTGATGTTGTGCGACTTTCTTAAGATCACACCACTTGTAGGTAGCAGAACCATGATCTCTGTTTGGGAGAAAGGAAAGATGGATGTGTTCTGAAACAGCCAGTAAAGATGTCTATATTTGTCAGAGTTTGTTAAACTCTGCAGTGACAAAGATCCTCAAATCTTATTGGCTTTCAGCAACAAGAACTTCACTCTCACTCGTGTTGAGAGCTGCAAGGCGGCCGCAGGTTCCACTCCATGAGTCGTTTCATTCTGGGACATGTCCTGAGAAGGAACAATCGTACTTGGGATATTGTGTTCTTTTGGCAAAGGGAAAAGTACAAGAGACCAGGTCAAGCCACGTAACTACCTTTAATGCTGCTGAGATGAGGCTTCTGTCTTACCCATTCACATTCCATCAGCCAAAGCAAGTCACACAGCTAAACCTGGAAGCAGGGCAGGGAAGAATCCCCTGCAGTTGGTCACGTGTCAATGAATCAGGATGTTTGGTTCTCCTACAGGGAAGGCAGTAGGAGGGAATATTAATATCATCAACCGTAGCTTCCAGAAGGCAAAGTAGTTACTTACAATCTGTAAGCCTTGGACTACTGGCAACCATTCCTTCATTTAACAGGTTTCTATTAAACATCCCCTAAATGCCAAGGCACTAGGGAGCAAAAACAAGTATGTTTTCTGTCTTTGTGGAGTTTATGGTTGAGAGAGAAAGACCAAGATTAATTATGCTGCTGCTGCTGCTAAGTCACTTCAGTCGTGTCTGACTCTGTGCGACCCCATAGACGGCAGCCCACCAGGCTCCCCCGTCCCTGGGATTCTCCAGGCAAGAACACTGGAGTGGGTTGCCATTTCCTTCTCCAATGCATGAAAGTGAAAAGTGAAAGTGAAGTCGCTCAGTTGTGTCTGACTCTTCTTGACCCCATGGACTGCAGCCTACCAGGCCCCTCTGTCCATGGGATTTTCCAGGCAAGAGTACTGGAGTGGGTTGCCATTGCCTTCTCCAGAGATTAATTATAGAAGTACATAAATCATGATGGAATTCTAACAAATGTATGTGGTGTGTGTGTATACAGACCTAGTCAGGGGATCCAAGAACCCAGAACCATGTGTGCCGACCCACAGAGAGAACCTGACTTCCTGGGCTCCATCGTGATGCGTGCTGACCTGGTGGTAGCAATGCGCTCCCCTGTGACACCGCTTTCTATCAGTTACAGGGTGCCCATGAAGCTACTACAAGGATGTGAGAATAACCAACCCCACAGGAGGACAGGAGGACCTTGATCTTTATGGAAAGAAAAAATGAGGCCCATGGCTAGAGGGCCAGGATGGGTGATTACCCCAGGAGGAGGCTGCTAAGATGTAGCAGTGATGAGACAGGGAGTTACAAGAACGCAGGCTCACTTTTGCCATCTAGGAGCCCTCCCTGGGTGGGCGTCAGTTTTCTCATCTATGGGGGTAATAATGCCCTTCAGATTCACGTGACTGTGATTGGAGATGGGATAAAGGTTCCCCCAGTTAAGTTCAGTTTAGTCGCTCAGTCGGGTCCGACTCTTTGTGACCCCATGGACTGCAGCGTGCCAGGCTTCCCTGTCCATCACCAAATCCTGGACCTTGCTCAAACTCCTGTCCATCATGTCAGTGATGCCATCCAACCATCTCATCCTCGGTCGTCCCCTTCTCCTCCCACCTTCAATCTTTCCCAGCAGCAGGGTCTTTCAAATGAGTCCGCTCTTCCCATCAGGTGGCCAAAGTATTGGAGTTTCAGCTTCAGCATCAGTCCTTCCAAAAAATATTCAGCACTGATTTCCTTCAGGATTGACTGGTTGGATCTCCTTGCAGTCCAAGGGACTCTCAAGAGTCTTCTCCAACACCACAGTTGAGAAACATCATTTCTTCAGCGCTCAGCTTTCTTTATAGCCCCCGACCAAAGATTGTTAAGAATTTTCAACTGGGAGATTCTCCTGGTGAGTCCAATGTAATCACAGGGTTCTTAGATGAGGGAGAGAGAACAGAAAGTCAGAGGAGGAGACATGAGACAAACAGAGATGAGAGGATTCGAGGAAGGGACCACAAGCCAAGAAATGTGGGCGCCTCAAGAATTCAAAAAAGGGAAGAATGGATTCCCAGCAAAGCCTGAGGAAGGAGCACTGCCCCGGGAACCCCTTGGTTTTAGCCCCACAAGCTGGTGTTGGAAGACTGACCTCCAGGACGGTAAGGTAAGAGGTTTGTGTTGTTTCAGGCACATTCATTACATTTGTGTTGATTGGTTACATCATCAATAGAAAACTAGTACACGCGTTAAAATAAAATCATGGATGTTCCAGTTCTTTGAAAAGGGCTTCCTACATGAAAATCGGAAATGTTTGGGCAGCCGGGAGGCGTGGAGGGGCGGAGCTGGCCTCTGGATTGGTCAGACTCACCCTCCTTATTGATTCTGGCCCTCTCTAGGTGGATAAAACTCCCAAACAGCTGGATGCTAGCATCATCCTTCCTGTTACCACAGAGGCATGTACTACTGAGCCACCCCACCGCCAACAGAAATTAGCAGCACCCCTCCATTCCGTTTTCACCAGCTCTGGAATCTTTGGTGGTTCTCAACCCTGGTGTCACACCAAAATCTCCTGGAGAGCTTTGAAAATATTCTTGAGAATGGTGTCCACCTTCAGAGGATCAGATGGGCTTGCTCTGCAGCGTGGCTCAGGCCTCAGCATTTTTGAAACACTCCCATAGAAGCATCCGGTGTGCAGCCGGAGCTGGGAGTGGCTAGCCAAGAGGGGCCACCGCTCGGGTCCGCGGGAGAGTGCCCCCCGCCTCCGACTCACAGGGACGCTGGTGTCCAATTTCTCCCAGCCCCCGCAGCCTGCCTGGCGTCAGCTTTGCCCACTAAGCCAGCTCCTCCCAGACAGGCAGGCTCAACCATAAATTTTAATTCAAAATTTTTCCTTTTTATTATTTTCAAAGGCTCAAGGCCCTACATGAGATGAAAAACTTTTCTCACACTGAAACCTGCAGAAAAGAAGAGAACTTCTCTGCAAGTTCCCCATTGACAAGATGCGTCGTATTTCAGCAGCCCCACCCCCTGTACATGCACACACACACACACACACACGCGCACGCACACTCACATGTTAAACTAGTTATTCTTTGCATCTGTGGATACTGTTCTATCCAAGTGTGAGGCCACTGACTTTGCTCTGCTAAACTCTTTGTGTGGCGGCTCCTTCTCTGGGGCCAAATGGAAAAAGAATCCAGATAATCGTGGATAATGTAAGTGCTGACAGGTCCGGGCGCACAGCTCCACCTGTACGGGCTGCCTCCTCACTGAGACCCACAAGCGTGCCCCAGCACGACTCGCCGCGGCTCCTCGCTGGCGTGAGCTCACCTGCATTCCCGGGTTGTTTTGTTTCTTGCCTCTGCACCCGCCCGACGCCCTGTGCCTGAGACTGACTGAGCCCCTTCTGGCTGGCCTCCAGCCTGGAGCCTTGAAAACCCGAAAACCCGAGGCTGAAGCCTTGCTTAGCATCTGGAGGGCAGTCCTGGTCCTGCTCAGCCTCCCTGGCCTGAGTCTGGGAGTGGAGGGACCATCCTTGAGGTCACACGGCCCCAGGCAGCGAGCACTTGGTCTGGGAGCCCTCAGAAAGACACAGGGCCCTGGTGAACTGGAGAAGCCGGGTCCAGTGGGTCTGATGTGGGCCCAAGGTGCTGTATTTCTCACAAGCTCGCAGAGGAGGCCGATGGGCCTGGTACCTGGACCACACCTCGAGTAGAAAGGCCTGGGGGTTTCCATTGGGCTTTGCATCTAGGACCAAACTCAGCAGGAGCTTTAACAGCAGCATCACTTGCTTATAGGCAGACAAGCTCCAAAGGGAGCCATGGGGGACGCTTGAAGGTCAGCATAGCAGGCTGACCCACTTATGGTCCTAGCTGATGTACGGATGTAGCCATGATGATGCTGCCCCCAGGCAACCGGTGGAAGAGGCCTCCCGTCTCTCTCCCTTCCAGCCTGTACCCCACAGCCCAGAAGCTGAGACAGTATCCCCTTGTTAGATTCCTTCTGTAGCTCCCTTAGACTAGGCGAGACCTTCCCAAAATCTGGGGCAGCATGTTGGGTCTCTCCCTCGGGTCTCAACCCACCTCTCCAGCCTGAGCCTGCTGCCCCACATCCCTGACCCTGACCCCTGACCCCTGTCCTCTCTCAGGCTGGGACCCCGGACACCCCATCCTGGTCGGAGGCTGAGCTCGGAGCCACCTCCGCTGTGTGGTCTCCCCACCTTCCGCTAGAATGATCCTTGTGTCCCCAGGGCTTGAAACACCTTGTTCAGACCCCTCCTCTGCAGCTTTCCTTGTTGTGCTATAATTGTCTCCCCTGCCCGCCTCTGAGTACCTTAAAAATAGCACCTGCCAGGCATGCGGGTCAGTCGCAGGCAGTCAATACCTGTTTAAAATATAAATAGGGTGAGCTGCCTCCCAGCTGTGCACAGAAGAAATCCTTCCCTAACAATATAACAAAAATCAGCCCAGTTCAGAGCCCAGGAAGCAGAAAGGGCATTCTCTGTACGGGAGCACAAGCTGGGCAGAGAAGGACTGTGCTGAGATAAGAGGAGATAGATGAAAAGTCATGTCTCGCTCTGACACTCCCCCTTAATCTTCTTTCCTAAAGAAAAAGCCCCAGGTCTGCAACACGAGCCTCCTTGGAACCAGCAGGTGTATGGAGACCTCGTGGTGTGAGGGCTGAGGATCCCTTTGACAAAGAAGTTCATCCCCCACGAAGGGAGGGTTGGGTTCTGGTCCAAGGCACCCGCCAAGGCCAAGGGGCCGTTGTCTCTGAGGCTTCAGCCTTTCAGTGATGAGATAGGCTCAAATGGCAAGCCAGTCCAGTATTCGTGCTTGGAGAATCCCAAAGACAAGAGGAGCCTGGCAGGCTGCAGTCCACGGGGTCGCAAAGAGTCGGACATGACTGAGCACACACTCAGGCTCACAGCTTTTCCCTCTTCTTTCTTTCCGGGGAGGTGTAGGTCTTTGTTAAGAGCTTTGTAGAGCTCCCAGGGAGCTCGTTTTGGGCGAAGCTATTCCAGGAAAATACAGGAGATGAAAGAGACACGGGTTCGATCTCTGGGTCGGGAAGATCCCCTGGAGTAGGAAATAATGGCAACCCACACCAGTATCCTTGCCTGGAAAATTCGTGGGCTTGCAAAGAGTCAGACACGAGCGCGCGCGCGCACACACACACACTTCTTATTAAATCAAACACATTAAAATACATGCCTGGTTAATATTCGAACACATTTTCACATAACAATTAGAGTGGCAGTTGACTTAGATGCAGCCTTATGCTTTGTAGACATTAAATTTTAGTTTTGTTTTTTTCACTCCCTATCTTTGAGGGAGGGGATGTGGCTTAAACCCTTCTGTACAGTCTGGGTCCTAAGCAAGCCCCATGCCTCTGGGGCCCTGGCAGACCTGCCTGGCTGGGCCGTGGGCCTTGGGAGAGGGGAGTAGGAGGCAGGGAGGCATCACTTTTCTCTTCTCCCATTATCTTCTTGGACAAGCATCAGTGTCCAGCTCATGGCGTCTCTTTTCCGCCTTCAAGCGGGATTCTTCCTCCAAGTTCTCTCCTTTGCGGAAGCGAGGGGAGTGAGCGCCCTGTTGAATAGAATAATTTACCTTGAGCCAGGAACTCAGTGACAGTCCACTCCTTAAGCCACCTAAGTCATGAGGACCCAAAAGTCAACCTGTGGGTTTCTATTTTTCTTTGAGAGGTACAGTCTCCAGGTATGATTGTACAGTTACTTTTCTTTGATGTTGCCCAGCCCAGGGCCCTTTCTAGTGGCCTGACTCCTGCTGAAAAAGCACTTCTGCGGCCCAAGGGCCATGGCGGTGCTCATCTCTGGCCCTCCCTCCCTACTCTACATTTTTTCTGAGTCCCTTTAACCCCAGGTGTCTTCACTGCCCTCCCTGCCAGACGCCACCCCCCCACCCCCCGCCGCCCCCCGGAAACACAGCTGCAGCGCGAAGCCTCCTGACCTGGGCTGGGCCAGGCAGGTGTGCTCTCCACATTCCACTCCACACTGCGCCTTGCCTCCGGGCTGGCTCAGACAAGCACCCCTCTCCAGCTCCGGATGCACCCCCAGAGGCCTTTCCCGCTCTGCGGCTGGGCCTAATTGCAGCGAAGCCTGGATGCGAGCATCAGGAGGGACCAATGAGAACAGGTGAATGAACAAGCCAGACGCTCCCGCTCTGAATTCTTCACCAGTCAGGATGCCCCAAGCGTGAGGCCCAGAAGCAGAGACAGTGCAGGGGACGGAGCTAATTAAGCTGTAAGCCAGCCCCCAGAGTCCCCACTCATTTGTAATTATGCTCTCTGATCTCAGAAGCAGCCTGGGGCGCTCTGGGAGGGCAAGGTGGAGAAGGGGAAGCGGATGATTGAGAAGTTGATCGGGCCTTTTACAACGGATTTTCATGAAACTGACATGTACACCCTTCTCAGAGACTCCAGCTCCCTGAAAAGAACCAAAAACCGTGCCTAATTCTGCCAGGTGATCTGAGGAGCTCCAATTGGCCGGCCCCAGGGGGGTGCTGACTTATTTTATGTAGGTCAGGGGACCCCTGTGTGGTGTAATTTTGGAAGCCCCCCGCCTTGCTCCTGCCCACAGAAATACCCTGGTTCAGCTCACTGAGGCTGGCAGTCAAGTCGTGCAAGCATTCTAGTGCTTTGGCATCGCAAAAACCCAAACGCTGTGCTTGCTCTTGCAGACGCTGACTTCAGTGGACAGGAGGCACACCTAGTCTCTGTGACAGGACCTGACTGCTGTGTACCCCAACCCGTATTTTTTGTAAACTGTCAGCAAATCAAAACATGATCTAATTTTTAGACCCAATTTTTCGAATAAGTAAACTGAGGACCAGAAAGAGCTAACGACTTAATTAAAGACCAAGGAGACAGGATGTAGCAGAGCAGGACCTGTACCCTCTGGCCTCCAGTCAAGTGGACTCTGCAGTTCATAAGACGTGGGGTACAAAGAACAAGCTAGAAAGCTAACGATTGACCAAGCATCATTGTGGAGGCTGGTATTGGGTGGGGAAGGGAGCCTGCAGAAAGGGTTGGAGTCCGAACTTGGTCCCTGTTATCACCTTTGGTTACTTTTTGATTTGTTGACTGTTAGCAAAATCCAGGTTGAGAACACAGCCATGCTCCAAAGGATAAATTGCAAGCAGAAGCTCTCGAGCCGATGCGCTTCCATCTGTTAAGCTCATCCCGTGTCCTAACGGGTCCTGCTGACAGCTGACTCGGGTCTGGGCCCCTGAGCACAGGCTCCCCCAGACCCTGCTGCTCCCCAGACAGCCCCACAGAACCAAATAGCAGCCGCTCGTCTTCGTGTGCCTTTGAAGAAAGCCAGATAATACTGGGCTCAGCCTAGTTTAGGCAGTGGCTATTTCTTTTAAAAACAAAGAAGGAGACAGACAAAATTCCTGCCTGAATCCGTTTGCCCTGGCCCTGTGGCCAAGCCCCAGGAATTCTGCCCTGGCGGGGAAGATTCCAGCCTCAGCACTTTTCTGAGCAGACTTGCGGACTTGGGCCAGAGTCTCCGCCCCTGACTCTGGTTCCCAGAGTGGCAGCAAGGCATGTCAGAGGGAGCTGGCCTTCCAGAGCCTTCCAGATCTATGGCATGAAGCTAGGGGATCTTGAGACTTTTTCTATTTTTGTTACAAATTGTAAACAAAGCTTGTTTCATGGAGTTTTAATAAAGACTCCAGAGTTAAGGAACTTAGCCTAGTACCAGGCAGAGAGTAAGCACCCCCAAAATGGTCATTATGAAAATAATACATTTCTAGTGATAAAGGTAGCTGTCTCATTATAAACAAATTTAGAAAATACTGAGATGTACGAGGAACAAAATGAAATTTATTTACAATCCAAACTCACATACATGGGACCTTATGGATATATATCCTTCCAGAGTTTTTTCATAAACTCAATATATCTGTATCATAAACTGGATTATAATATAATAAACTATATTATAAAGCTGGGTTTAGAAAAGGCAGAGGAACCAGAGGTCAAATTGCCAACATTCACGGGATCTTAGAGAAAGCAAGGGAATTCCAGAAAAACATTGACTTCTGCTTCATTGACTACAAGAAAGCCTTTGACTGTGTGGATCATAATAAACTGTGGAAAATTCTTAAAGAGATGGAAATACCAGACCACCTTACCTGTCTCCTGAGAAACCTGTATGCAGGTCAAGAAGCAACAGTTAGGACCTTACATGGAAAAACTGACTTGTTCAAAACTGGGAAAGGAGTGTGACAGAATTGTATAACTCTGGTGCTGGAGAAGACTCTTGAGAGTCCCTTGGACTGCAAGGAAATCAAACCAGTCAATCCTAGAGGAAGTCAACCCTGAATATTTATTAGAAAGACTGATGCTGAAGCTGAAACTCCAATACTTTGGCCACCTGATGCAAAGGGCCAACTCATTGGAAAAGACCCTGATGCTGGGAAAGATTGAGGGCAGGAGGAGAAGGGAGTGACAGGGGATGAGATGGTTGGATGGCATCACTGACACAATGGACATGACTTTGAGCAAACTCCAGGAGATAGTGAAGGACAGGGAAGCCTGGTGGGCTACAGTCCATGGGGTGGCAAAGAGTTGGACAAAACTCAGTGACTGACCAACAACAAATAAACTGGATATGTCTGTCTCACACAGCATAAATGGAATGTATTTATTCACACAAAAATTTTGTTCATAAACATGGTTATATGTATTATTTGACTATATTTTCACTTTACAGCATTTCATGAGCTTCTTTTCATATTAATATTAACAAATATTCATTTAGTTATTATTCAGAACCACACAGTGTTCCATTATATCACAAACAACTCTTCAGTGAGCATCTTTGCACATAGAGATTCACTCACTTCTGGATAATTCTGTGTAGTTAAAGAGCTTAGGGCCACACGACCCAGCTCCTCTCTAGAATGAGTGGACCAGTCTTTATCCTGAGATCCTTTCAGGTACTAACAATACATTGACACGAGTCTCTCATCATTATTCATGGATTCCGTGTTTGCAAATTCTCGACAAGCATTCCCCAAAGTGTTCCAGAAGTCTCTATGGAAAATAGGATTCAAATGTTGGATATTAAACTTTTAATGCCCCTGGTATACATAATAAGCATTCATTAAATACGGCGTGTGTTGAATGAGTGGGGGGAATAGCCAGAGGTGGTTATACAATTTGGACTGCAACGCAGCATAATGAACTCTTCTGCTTCCTCCTTTGGAACCGGGGTGCTCCTCACCACGTTTGGGCGGCTCTCTACGGGCATTTCTCTGAGGCGCGTGCACCCGCCTTACACGCCCCCTTGAGAAGCAAGGTCCAGATCACACCCTTGATCCGTTGTTACCCCCGGAATTACCAAGCACAGTGGGAGTGCAGCATGGATGATCCTATGTCCCAAACGAAAAGTCAGAAACAAGGATGTTATCTGATTTATAAATCTACTTATGGGGAAGAAGAAAAACACTTGCAGAAAAATAATATTTTGTGACATGTGAAGATTATACAGCACTCAAATTTCAGTGTCCGTAAATAATATCGTTGGAACCTAGCCACACCCATTTGTTCCTGACCCTTGCTGGTTGATTTTGTGACCCTGTGGTCACGTGGAGTAGTTACAACAGAGACTGCACAGCCCACAAAGCCTAAAATATTTACTCTCTGGTACTTTACAGAAAAGTTTGCCAACCGCGGGCCTGGAGGTAGGAAAGGATATTCAGTCACAGTGGACTTAGTATCACAGACACACTCAGAGGGCAAACGTCCTACTGTTGAAAACCATGACTCTCAAACTCCTTGGCCTCGGAACCCTCTTTAACACTGGAAATCACTGAAGGGCTTCCCTGGGGGGCTCAGTGGTAAAGAATCTGCCTGCCAGGGCAAGAGACAAGGGTTCAATCCCTGGTCCAGGAAAATTCCATATGCTGCAGAGCAACTAAGCCCATGCATCACAGCTACTGAGCCCGAGCTCTAGAGCCTGGGAGATGCAAGCACTAAGCCCTCGGGCTGCAGCTATTGAAGCCCATGAGCCTAGAGCCTGTGCTCCTCAAAAAGAAAGCCACTGTAATGAGAAGAACGGGCACCGAAACTAGAGAGTAGCCCCTGCTCACCACAGCCACAGAAGAGCCAGTGCCACAGTGAAGACCCAGCACAGCCAAAATAAATAAATAAAATTATAAAGAAACAAAAAAGAAAATCACTGAAGACCCCAGAGAGCTTTTGTTGGCTGTGAGTTGCATCTATTGATATTTGCCATACTGGAAATGGAAACTGTGAGACATTTCAAGCATTTATGTATTAGTTTGTTTAAATTAACTCCACTCATCTTCCCACCAGCAGCCTAGCTTTTCCTGCCTGGGGCCCGATGAGGATTCCTGCTTAAATAAAACCACTAGGCCAGCCTTTTGTGAGCCAGCTCATGAGCTGGTTCTTTTGTTGTAGATCATTGCATTAGTCAGGTTAGGCTCACTACACTACAATAACTCCCAGACTTTAGTGCCTAACATAACAAAGGCTTATTCCTCACCCAGTGTGGCTTGGGGAGAGGCTGAAAGGGAGTCAATGAACTTGTTCTCCACATAGCCCCTTAAAGACCCAGACTAATGACAGCTCCTGCATCTTAGAGTTACACTCCCAAGAACAGGTGTCCTCCATGATTACCATGGAAGGGGAAGAGAGTGTCCCCTGGGATAGCCCACTCCTTCTGTCTTATATTTTAACCCAGAAGTAACAGCTCACTTCCTCTCACAGCCCATTGGCCAGAACTAGTCACACGGGCCCACCTATCTGCAAGGGGACTGGGAAACATGGGAAATGAACACCATATATGGTGGGCAGGAAATGTCTCTGCCTTCCCATGTAAGCACCCACATGTTTACAATCAGGTCCTACTGAAAAACATTCTCGAGCATGCATGCTTAATCCGAGCTACCCCATGGGCTGTCCATGGCTCCTCTGTCCATGGAATTTTCTAAGCAAGAATATGGGAGGGGGTTACCATTTCCTACTCCAGGGGATCATCCCAATCCAGAGATCAAACCCACATCTCCTGTGTCTCCTGCATTGGCAGGCAGATTCTTTTTACCACTGAGCCACCTGGGAAGCCAGTCCTTTCCTTAGTCTTTAGTGGGGACAGGTGAGATAGTCTAGGCTTCAGTTGGGGGAAAGCATGGATGCATAAGAACTTTCCTGGTATCTCTGTCCTAGTGACAGAGGAGGTGAGAATCTGAAGAAATATTTGATGGCTAAGGAGTGATTGATGGCTAAAGAGAACTTCCCTGGTGGTTCAGATGGTAAAGAAACTTCCTGCAATGCAGGAGACCCAGGTTCAGACCCTGGGTTGGGAAGATCCCCTGGAGAAGGGAATGGCTACCCATTTCAGTATTCTTGCCTGAAGAATTCCATGGACCATGGTGCCTGGTGGGGTTACAGTCTATGGGGTCGGAAAGAGTCAGACATGACTGAGAGACATTTTCACTTTCAAGAGTGATTACTCAAGCAGAGCCTGGGAACTAAAAGAGGACACTTGGTGGCCTGAGGAGAAAGAAGCCAATTTTTCCATTGGTGTCTGCCTTACAGACCATGAAGACATCTGGGCCAGTACCTGGAGCACCATCTCTTCCTCCACCTTCTCTGATCCCCTCCAAAATGGATGAGAGGAAATAGATACACAGATTTGTGGGCTTTGAAAAGTGATAAACTTGGGAGTATATATCTAGAGAAATATACATTTTTATTTATACCCTAAGTCCTCCAGTCTAAACACATTAGCTTTTATTTCAGTTCAGTTCAGTCACTCAGTCATATCCAACTCTTTGCGACCCCATGGACTGCAGCACACCAGGCTTCCCTGTCCATCACCAGCTCCCAGAGTTTACTCAAACTCATGTTCATTGAGTCAGTGGTGGCATCAAACCATCTAATCTCTGTTGTCCCCTTCTCCTCTCGCCTTCAATCTTTCCTAGCATCAGGGTCTTTTCAAATGAGTCACTTCTTTGCCATGAACAGTATGAAAAGATTTTATTTAAGAGGTTTCAAAAAGAAAGAGTTAGCTTCTGTTTTTTTACAGTTAGCCAATTCCAAGGAGCGCTTGAGGACCTTGTGGAACCAGAGGCTGTCTCAGTTTTCTTCTGAAATGTAAATCAATCACTCAGGTATTGACTTTGTCCCTCTCATGTACCTGGTGCAATGCTAAATACTTTGATGAAAAGTGCAGTGTGCTATGTGGCAATGAGACTGGTTTTGTAGTAAAACATGCCATTTTTGTAATATTTAACCCTAAAGAATTTGTCCTTTGAAGTAGTCCCTTTAAAAGACTACTTAGAAATAGAAGAGAAGCAACGCCCAGTGAATCTGTATCTAGAAAAATGTGCTGTAGCTGCTGAAGGCAAACTCCAAAGTGCATTTTAAAACTTTGTGGCAGATTATATTGTCCCAAACCAGTATATCTAATGATATTTCTCATTCTATATGCTTTTTGAGAAACCTGACACCCACTCATTAAGATGGGGGCTGTAATTCCTCTCCCCTTGAAGCCAGGTGAGCTTCTGACTCACTTGTAACCAACAGAATGGGCGGAAGTGATGCTGTCTGACTTCAGGGTGAGGTCATAAAAAGCAGTTGAGTTCTGCCTTGTGAGCCAAACACTCTCCCCGGAGCCGTGACCCACCCTGTAAGCACTCTGATGGCTCCGAAGCCGCGATGCTCTGAAGAAGCCCGAACTCCCCAACATGGAGGAACCGCATGACTGTGAGGAGTGGGAGATTTCCAGGCAGCCACCAGCTGCTCTCTCCTCGCCCAGCTCCAGCCATCATCTGACTGCAAAATGCACAAGAGATCCCAAACCATCCAAACAAGTCCTTCGTTTCCTGTCCCACAGAAGCTGTGAGATAATAAAATCCTTGCTGTATTAAACACAGCCAGTGATGTGTTGGTAGATTTTTTTAAAGATAATTCTAGGCTGTCCAGGAAAAAAAAAAAATCCAGATTTGTACTTACTATCTCTATGGTATAGATACTCCCACAATGGCCAACCTTCAGCTACCACTGTGGTGACTGTCGAGCTGGGAGGAGATGCACACAGCCGGCTCAGCCAAGTGCATGAGCTGGCTCCAGTGTATCGAGCTGTATCCAGGGCCAAAGACAGACCCTCTGCAGTCCCAAATGGAGCTCCTGAATGTGCTTTAAAGTTCCTTCCCCAGTTTATGTGACCGAGCCCAGAGCCATGTGGCACTCGAATTTGTGAAGCGTAACTGTGTTAAGGGGTTAAGAGGTCACATAAGGACCCCTCATTTGACAGCATCTTCTCCTGACACTTGAAAAATGTAGTGGAGGAAGCCCTTCACCTTCTAAGGGATAGATATTTTAAGGGGTGGGCAAGTGAAGCCATAGCTCTTTGGGGTTCTGAAGACTCTACTTCCACAACTAGGCTGGGAAAACCTGTCCTGAGGGACTTGACAAGTGCAGAACAAACTTGTACACAAGAAGCTTTGGGAGTGTGGGGCCTGCTTCCTGAGACATGGCCACATTTCTAGGGAGACAATGTGTCTATACACACCACTCCCACCAGCACCTAGGAAAAAATCTAATCCTACTCATCACCATCCAAGTCTACTCGAGGGGGACAGAACTAGAAAGTCATGCCATTTCAAGAACTTTTTTTTAAATCATAAATTAATATATTCTACTCTGGGAAACACACACACACACACACGAAAGGAGAAAATAAGTCACACCCAAACCCACTATCCCAGCAGAAAACTGTGGGGTTTTGTCTTCAGTCTTTTATATAAATAGTATACACAGGTTTTATCTGAAGTTGTTCTCTTAGAGTTACATCATGATCACGTCCTTAAAAAATAACGATTATAGGGACTTCCCTGGCAGTCCAGTAGCTAAGACTCCAGGCTTCCACCGCAGGGAGTGCAGGTTTGTTCTCTCATCAAGGAAGGAACATCCCACTTGTGGTGCAGTGTGGCCAAAATGTAATAAAAATTATTACTTTTTAAATGTACCAACAGATCTTATGCCTAGTGAGATGCTTTAAAAAAAGATTCACTTTGAAAAAAATGATGGTAATGGCTGTATAATATTCCATCATTTGGACGCTAACAATTCTAATTAACAGTAGAAGCCACCTCCCAAAACTTTTAAGCCTCTCCAAAAATGGAAAACCTTGTGATTAAGGCTTTGTGTTTTTATTTGACTGTAGAGTATTTGTAGCAACAGGAAAATATAATGAAAGAATATGACCACTTTTAAGACTCTTGATTAATGTTATTGTTTTAAGAAAGTTTCTATCAGTGTGAACACCCATGAGGAATGTGAAAGAGAGTCTGCCCTACAGTAAATTAATGCACAAGATGAATTTTCATTATTGGTTTGATTTAAATTTTTGATTAACGTATTCGAGTATTTTACACGTTTGTTAAACATTTATATTTCTGTACTTGTGCTCTTGGCCCATTTTAATATAGTTACCTTAGCATTTTTCTCATTTTTTGCAATAGCCTTTCACATAAAAATAAGATTCTTTGCAATACTCATCACAAACACCTTTCCAGGATGTCTAGAAGTTTTAAGGTTTCTGTGGTCAAACACAATAATCTTTTCCTTTTTAACCTATGTCTTAAGCTTTTATATCTATAAAATTCTCCTCTCAAGATCTGAAATTTCCCCATGTCTTCTATTTTTATGTTATTTTTGCATATAACTTCTAAGTGCATGTGGAATTTATTTTGCTATATGGGGAGAGCTAGGGATTATGTCTAATATTTTCCACATGGTTGGTCCTAACATCATTTATTGACTAATCTCCCTTTCCTCACGGATCTTTACCACATACTAATTTTTTATCTCTACTAGGGTCTGTGCTTGAGACATTCTGTTATACCCATCCATCTGTTGATGGTTTGATTTGACTATTGAAGTTTTACAATATCTTTGTGTTTCTTCTTTTCCCTCAATGGTATAATATTTTTAATAGACTTCGTTCTCAAAATAATCTGGGCTGGATCAAGCTACCAAAATTTCTTGAGAAGGAGCAATCCAGGCTACTGCAGGTCTTGTCTGAATGTAACCCTTGTTGATCTGAGTAGCCGTTGTCTTCTCGTGATAATAATCAACTTTACAACTTTCACCCAGGAACCTACTCTTTTGAATTTTTTTCCCCCTGCTCATCCCAGTTTTTGTTTTGGAATGGAAAAGCAAACAAGGGCAGAAGGAAGAAAGAGCTTGGGCCTTGCTGGGCCACTGTGATAGAAAACTAATATATGTGGTCACTTTTTTTTTTTTTTTTTGAATGTCATGTGCCTATTGTTGCTAGAAAGCAACAGCTTCCATTTAGCTGTGTTTTCATTGAGACTTAGCAGAGAGACACCCACAAAGGAAACTAGTAGCTGCTCATTAAAGGACACCCAGCAAGAGGGAGGGGCTCTATTTGTAATGCATGCATGCTAAGCCATTTCAGTCATTCCCGACTCTTTGTGACCCCATGAAACTGTAACCTGCCAGGCTCCTCTGTCCATGGGATTCTCCATGGACATAAGAATATTGGAGTGGGTTGCCATTTCCTTCTCCAGGGGATCTTTCCTCCCCAGGGACTGAACCCATGTCTCATGTCTCCTGCATTAGCAGGTGGGTTCTTTTCCACTAGCGCCGCCTGGGAAGCCCCTTACTTGTAACTCCACTAAATTATCTTGAGTGCGCTGCTGCTCCTCTCTGGTATTCCACCACATCATCTATAAAATGAGTCTTCCAGACTGGACAGCCTCCAGCTCTAACACAGTGCCACTGGTTCTAAACAGCAGTGCCCAAATCTTACAATGAAATCCTCCAACTGCCTTTATTTTCTGGAAACCAGCATCTGTCTGAACTTTTCAATAGCTCAAAGTGTAGCCATCTTCCTGTTTTTCCTGAGTCTTCTTGCTTTGTGAATGATCCTTTCAAGATCCCAGGAATAAAGCTGTCCCCAAAGCGTGAAGCAGATAAAAAGCAACAGCCATACAAGAGAAGAAGAAATTTGTGGGCTTTTTTCCCTGCCTCTCATTAATTTAACTTCTGACCGATTTAAACATTTGTTACACTTTTCCTGGAAACTTAAAAGTTGAATTTGGAATTCAGTCATGGAGAGAAAATTCTGCTGAGTATATAATGCAAAAATATGGTTGCTAATGAATGGCACTGATTTAACAGGAAATAAGGGAGAAAAATACAAATTTTGGAAGAAAATAAGCAATTTCACAATGTTTCCATTTGCTCCATATCCAGCTTCATTGCTTCAGGGGGTAGCTTGGAAATTTTTCTCCTGAAAGCGCAGTAAATATTCCTGTAGACTGTCTATTTTCTGACCTGGAAGAACTGGCTAGAGATGACAAATTTCCTAGAACAACTCTGGGAAATTTGTGTTGATGGTACCTCTGATTTTAAAATCTTCATTCTTTCTTTTAGTAAAAACACATCAAATTTTGCAACAAGGCAGAACAGAGCAAATTCCTGGTTCTTTAATTAAAAAAAAAAAAACATCTTTTAAGCCTTGGTGGTTGCTTTGTTTGCATGTAAATCCTGGGGGGGTGGGGGCAGGGGGCAACGTTTTTAGATGCCTTTTGAGATAGTTTAGGGAGACAGCACAAAGCAGCCACCTTCCTCTCCATTAGAAATTCTGATTTTACACCATTAATTGGCATTTTCAAAACAACCCGCACCCAATTTGAAGTCTACAAATAAAATCCAAGCCCAGATGCTGTGTTCACACTTGCATGCATTTAACACTTCATAAGCAGTTCATTAAACTGATAACACTTTAAATGGTAACACTGCCTCTTTCAGACTCCCTCAGCCTGTAATTGTCCTGAGGCTCCGAATGAACCCTTCTCAGGCTGGAAACCGCAGGAATTTACATTCTTGACGTGTGTCTCTTAATTATGGACACCAGCGTCCCTGAGTCACAGAAGGCCAGGCTCGGGCCTGCACACCCCAGTGACCACGCACATAGGGACAGGCCCCAGGGGCTGTCGCCAGGGCGGCGCAGGGACCTATCCCAACAGAGGAAAAACCAAGTCTCATAACTTTTCTGAAACTCCTCAGCTGGGTTTCAGCCAAGCCCCTTGCTTCTCCTAAACACCTTCCTTCTGACCTGAAACCCGTTTCCCAGGCGTCAATCTTCCTGATCCAAAAGGATATGGGATGCACCTTCACCACCTTCCTTTTAAGAGTCCTAACCCCACCACTCAAGTTTTCTCCAGAACACGGGAGACCCTAGTGCAGGGAGGCCTCCCACACTCCCTGTAAACACCCCCAGGATGCGGGGTGACTGTGGCTAGAGAGGTGAAAGAATGTCTTGGTCCACAGTACACCTCCTAGAACAGTGGAAAGGTTAATGGTCTTTGGCTATTCGGACTGTGCCCCGTGAATATGAGCTCCGTATGCCTCTCATTCAAACTCGCAACAAGCCAGAGTGGGCACTGGACTTCTTCTGTTGACGGTGACCCGAGACCAGTCTGGCCTGAGTCAAGGGATGACCATGGTCAGTGCCTCTTCAGTGTGCTTGAGCGCAGGGCGCTGTCCTAGGTCTTTTCCTGCATCATCTCCTTCAATCCCACCAACCCTTCGGAACTAATATTATCCCCACTTTGCAAAACAGAAAAGGGAGGTGGAAAGTCTGGGACAGTATTTGGAACTCAAGTCCTTCGGGCTCTCCTAACAAGGCAATTGTGGAGAAGGAAATGGCAATCCACTCCAGTATTCTTGCCTGGAGAATTCCATGGACAGAGGAGCCTGACAGGCTACAGTCCATAGGGTCGCAAGAGTTGGACAGGACTTAGCGACTAAACCACCACCACCACCATCACCAATAAGGCAATTGACTTCCAGGCCATGGCCCCTCGGTGGACATCGGGTGTGTACAACAAATTAGAGGTTCTCAATGTCTGGCACGGGGGGTTTCACAGGCGAGAATCCTGTCCCTCTTGCCTCTCCCCCACCCCGGCCCCGCTGCCCAGCTCGAGGCCGGGACCCCGGGGTTCCCACGCCTACCACCTGCCCAGGAGATGATTTCCAGTCCCCTGGAAAGAGATGATTTCCAGTCCCCTGGAAATGATCGGTAACTGATGGGCAACTGATGGGTAACTGATGAGTAACTGATTAACCTGAGTGGGGCTTCTAAGACGCTGCAAGCGACACGCGAGCCCCCTTCCCAGGCCCGGAGCCCCGCGGTCTGTGGGAACCAGGAGAGGAACCCGGATTTCCCTGCGCGGAGCCTGCCGTGAGCGCGCGCGCGCGCGCGTGGTTGGAGGAGCGGCGGTTCCCAGGCCGGGCCCACAGCGCCATCGTGTGGTCTGAGACGGCAGCACGGCTGGGGCCGTCGGCTCCCACCTTCTCCAGGACCGCAGTGGGTTAGGCGATGCCTGCGGACGGAGGAAAGACCTCCGCGTCCTAGAGGAACATCACCTGGGCTCCAGCTCTGGGCGCGGGCGGACTGTGGCCGCAGCAGCAAAGGGAGTGGCCCGGTGGAGTCCTGCTGGGTGAGGACTCCTTGGTCAGACCTGGACGCTCCGCGTGGGGAGCAGGCAAGCCACCCAGCCTCTCCCCATGGGGACCGGGTTTGTCACAGAGAAAGGTGCATTGGTGACAAAGGCTGCTGGGAGCCTTCTGCCGCTTCGAGTATGCACCACACTTGGCAGGAAGCCAGGCCGGGTTACATTAAGGCTCCTGCTAACATTCATTCTTTCGTTGTCTGGTTCATCCAGTGAATCGGTTCACAAAAATGTCATGAATTCCTACCATTGCCACCGGGACTCTAGGTGGCTCTTGATACAGAAAAGACTAAAAGTGGTAGCGTAGAGCGGAGTGGGCGCCTTCGCTGGTCACATGAAGCCCCTGGGATCCTTTTAATTGCGGAATGGTCGTGTTCTGTGTTAATATATGATGTCACAAGAACTACAAACCTTTATGTTAACTTCCAGGTTTTCAAAATAGCGATGAGCACAAATGGTATTTCAAGATAACTACCAATTGCAAGGTGACATGAAAATAGCTGAGATTTCTTGGTTAGGAAGCCACAGTCCCTGCTAATACACTGTGACATATTGCACATAATTCATAATTGAAAAAATGTTACATTTCTGTTCGAGGTTACTCAGACTAGTGATGTAAATGCTTCCCTAGGCAAGTTCAAGAACCTTCTGGATTCTATCCACAGAACACTTGGTTAAGAAGCCTAGTAGCTGAGCAGACAATAAGTAAGTAAACAGGGTGAGTGTAGATGGTGCTGAAGGCCCTGAAGGAAATCAAGAGGGTGATTTTGACAATAAAAACAGACGAGAGGGCCTGACTCTGGGGGGATGTCACAAAAAGCCCGGAAGACATTTGATGTTACAAAGCCTCTTACAGAGGCAGGAAATGGCCACCAGGGGCCCCATGCGGCCTAAGCCCTGCACAGTGAAAAATCTGACTCCAGTGGAAGATCTGTTTTTACTTTCTGACCACTGTGCTCCCCCAGTTCCTAAAACCCAGGCTCATTTACATCCTGTGGCTCAAGGGTAAAGAATCCGCCTGTCAAAGCAGAAGACTCGAGTTCAATCCCTGGGTCAGGAAGATCTTCTGGAGGAGGAAATGGCAACCCACTCCAGTATGCTTGCCTGGAGAATCCCCATGGACAGGGGAACCTGGTGGGCTACAGTCCATGGGGTTCCAAAAGAGTGGGACACGACTCAGAGACTAAACAGCAACAACAATTAGGCCCTAAAGGCATTTGATTTTGCAGATTTACTTGTTTGCAGCGAACCAGCCAAATAGCATCGATCCGCCCTGCAAAACTGAACCCCTCAAAGTTTAAAGAAATAGCTCAGTATCTCAGATCAGATCAGATCAGTTGAGCAGTCATGTCCGACTCTTTGCGACCCCATGAATCACAACACACCAGGCCTCCCTGTCCATCACCAACTCCTGGAGTTCACTCAGACTCATGTCCATAGAGTCAGTGATGCCATCCAGCCATCTCATCCTCTGTCGTCCCCTTCTCCTCCTGCCCCCAATCCCTCCCAGCATCAGAGTCTTTTCCAATGAGTCAACTCTTCGCATGAGGTGGCCAAAGTACTGGAGTTTCAGCTTTAGCATCATTCCTTCCAAAGAAATCCCAGGGCTGATCTCCTTCAGAATCTCCTTGCAGTCCAAGGGACTCTCAAGAGTCTTCTCCAACACCACAGTTCAAAAGCATCAATTCTTTGGCGCTCAGCCTTCTTCACAGTCCAACTCTCACATCCACACATGACCACAGGAAAAACCATAGCCTTGACTAGACAGACCTTTGTTGGCAAAGTAATGTCTCTGCTTTTGAATATGCTATCTAGGTTGGTCATAACTTTCCTTCCAAGGAGTAAGCGTCTTTTAATTTCATGGCTGCAGTCACCATCTGCAGTGATTTTGGAGCCCAGAAAGATAAAGTCTGACACTGTTTCCACTGCTTCCCCATCTATTTCCCATGAAGTGATGGGACCGGATGCCATGATCTTCGTTTTCTGAAAGTTGAGCTTTAAGCCAACTTTTTCACTCTCCACTTTCACTTTCATCAAGAGGCTTTTTAGTTCCTCTTCACTTTCTGCCATAAGGCTGGTGTCATCTGCATATCTCAGGTTATTGATATTTCTCCCGGCAATCTTGATTCCAGCTTGTGTTTCTTCCAGTCCAACATTTCTCATGATGTACTCTGCATATAAGTTAAATAAACAGGGTGACAATATACAGCTTTGACGTACTCCTTTTCCTATTTGCAACCAGTCTGTTGTTCCATGTCCAGTTCTAACTGTTGCTTCCTGACCTGCATACAAATTTCTCAAGAGGCAGATCAGGTAGTCTGATATTCCCATCTCTTTCAGAATTTTCCACAGTTTATTGTGATCCACACAGTCAAAGGCTTTGGCATAGTCAATAAAGCAGAAATAGATGTTTTTCTGGAACTCTCTTGCCTTTTCTATGATCCAGTGGATGTTGGCAATTTGATCTCTGGTTCCTCTGCCTTTTCTAAAACCAGCTTGAACATCAGGAAGTTCACGGTTCACATATTGCTGAAGCCTGGCTTGGAGAATTTTGAGCATGACTTTACTAGCGTGTGAGATGAGTGCAACTGTGTGGTAGTTTGAGCATTCTTTAGCATTGCCTTTCTTTGGGATTGGAATGAAAACTGACCTTTTCCAGTCCTGTGGCCACTGCTGAGTTTTCCAAATTTCCTGGCATATTGAGTACAGCACTTTCACAGCATCATCTTTCAGGATTTGGAATAGCTCAACTGGAATTCTATCACCTCCACTAGCTTTGTTCGTAGTGATGCTTTCTAAGGCCCACTTGACTTCACATTCCAGGATGTCTGGCTCTAGGTCAGTGATCACACCATCGTCATTATCTGGGTCATGAAGGTCTTTTTTGTACAGTATCTCTGAATAGTCCTAATTGGGAACCAGCCTCCTTAAGGCTTGGAGAACCCCTGAACCTTCAAGGTCTCTACCATCTTTCATTCAAACTGATGGCCCAGGGTCCCCTCCCCTCAAGCTAGTGGGACACCTGGGTTCTCACCCATGGGTTCCCAGTCCAGAAGCAGCACGGGGGCAGCATTTGGGGCGGGGGAAGAGTTGGTGAGCTCAGGGTGGGTCGGAAGCGGCCTCTGTGGCTGGGCATGAAGCACTGCAGCAGGTTTGTGGGGTGACGTCAGGGTTGGCAGCCGTGAAGAACAACTTTGTTGACAAGAAGATTAATTAGACAAACGTAGTGCCCATCAGCTATTACCGCCCCTCCTCGGGGTCAGCTCTACTCAAGCCTTTGCAAGAGACTTTTTTTGTTCATCTTTTAAAATGAAAACCTAATCTCCTCACAAGGCAGCCAGAAAATAATACATGGTGTGCCAGAGAGCAAGTACCTACAAGCAGGGACTGGAGAGGAAGGGTTCCTGTAAACCGCCAGGCCGCGGGCTGGCCCCGCCTGGGAGTGACCCGGCCTCTTCCTTCTGCCTGTACAGACCCGGCCCCAGGAAGCATGTTGAGCCCTGAATCCCTCCTCACAAGGGAGGACTCCCGGCTGGTGAGCTGTCTTGATCTCTCTTCCTCTCTCCCTTTCATGGGAGAGCGTCTCTGGAGTGGGGCTGGCAGCCAGCCACACCAGGTCTGCAGAGCTTGGGGCCTTCCGCCACCTACACCTTCCCTCTTTTCAAACGCCCTCTTTCTCCCAGCAGGAGCCTGCCCCATTGTCCTATTATTGGAAGAGACAGTGAATCAGTAAGTCGTCATGGCCTCATTCATCATCTGATAACTATTCCTTGACCCTCTTATGTGCCAGCAACAGCAGGGAGGAAGGGGCGATCGTGATATATCCCCTTTGCTTTGGGGGCAGAGGCTTATGTTCTGGAAGGAGAGATACAGCAGTGAGTAAGATAAACGCACACAGGCGCCTGTGGTAAAGGTCCAGACAGAGCAAAGTGAGGGGATGTGGTGGAGAGGGCCTGGAGGTGGCAGCCATGTTGGCAAGGGTGTCCCAAGGAGGTGAAATTGCAGTTGAGATCTGAGGAGGGAGGGAAGATGTTGGGGAGAGGTGGCATTCTCTCAGCTACAGGGGACAAGAGTCCGGTGGTGCCAAGGGAAGGGACTCTCTGTAAATACCTATTGACTGAATGAATTAAAAAATGTTTCTAAGTTTAACATTTTAATGTGAATTAGAACCTTCTGGGGACTTGCAGCCCCGTCAGTCCTGTCAGGTCTCCCTGAGGTTCTGGAACGCCCTCACCGTCAGACTGTGCTGTGCTGTGCTTAATCGCTCAGTCATGTCTGACCCTTTGTGACACCATGGATAGTAGCCTGCCAGGCTCCTCTGTCCATAGGGATTCTCCATGCAAGAATACTGGAGTGGGTTGCCATGCCCTCCTCCAGGGGATCTTCCTGACCCAGGAATTGAACCAGGGTCTCCTGCACTGCAGGTGGATTCCTTACCAGCTGAGCCAACATGGAAGACTCCAGAGTCAGGCTAGGGACACCCAAACCTCATGGATGTCAACAAGCCAGTCCTGGGAACTTGTCAGAGCCCAGGGGGGCCTAGGGGGAGGCCCAGGCCTTAAGTTGTGCGTGGTGGGGGCAGCTGAGCACATGGAGGCTCCAAGCCCCAGAGGTCTCCTTGGTGTGGCAGATGAGCTGGCCTTCTCTTTCCCGGGCCTCTGAAAGCCTCCTAGGGCTGGGCATGGGTGATGGCACTTGATGGCTTTGTCAACCATTTTCTTAGTAGACTCCCCAAAGCTCCACGGGTCCCCCAGCAGCCTCCTGAACCCATATCTACTTCTTCTTGGACAGAACTGAGAATCCTGCCTGCGGGAGCCCAGGTCCGATGGGCATCTGCACCCAGGGCGATCCCAGGAGCCCGGAGGTGCATCCCGCCCTTTAAGGAGCAAAGCACAGCGGTCACTGCACAGTCCTCCGTCTTCCACGGAAGGAGGAGCCTGTTTGCCACCTTGAGGCTGTCCTGTCGGAGACCCGAGTGGGAAGGAGCATCTGTGCTGCCTCCTGGGGCCACGCCCCTCTGTGGGCGGACAGGGCCTGCGTCCTGTCCTATCAAGGTCATCTCGAGTCCGTGGAGCCCTGAATTGGCCCCAGGTCTGTGTGTGCCTGACTCCTCCATCTGTTTTCCTCTGGGTGACACAGCAGCTGGATGTGTGTATATGTGTCGGGGGGTGAGGCAGACAGAACTTGGACACGTGAGGCTGATGGGCACACACTCGTGTGCCCTCGCACACATGCACAAGACCCCTTCAGTGGGCCCACAAAGAGCTGGGGGTGGACCTCCAAGGGATGGGCTATACAGCCCGGCTCCCCGCACCACTGTGTCCTGACAGCCCACTCCTGTGCTTCTTAAATTCAAACCTGGAGGAAGATGTTTATCAAGGTAGAAAAGTAACACATTTTATCTCACAGCTTCTTATCTTGATTAGGAATGGCAATCGACACATGGCATGGGGCCTCCACGTTTACCCTTGTCCTGGCCTCCAAAACGTCAGGAAGTTAGGACAGTCTTGGAGGAATTTACCAGAACCAAGGAATCCTCCTCATGGGGACAGCTGAGTCCGTGTCCCCTTTCTCGCATCTTCCCTGAATGAACCTCTGCACCCTGATCCTCCAGGTGAGGGCCAGCCTGGGTTTAACATGAGGTCCCAGGGCCGCCCCCAGATCCGATGAACAGGGTCTCGGGGGAGGGTCTTGGGAAGCTGTGTCTTTTGCCCCTGTTCTCCTTTCTCCATCAAGTGACTCAGAAGTGTGAGCCCTTTGTGGGGAAGGGGACAGGAGTTCTCTGTTTAAAGCCCAGTGGGGGAAATGCAGTCTGGGACTTGCCTGCTGTCTCTGAATAGATCTTTGGGGGCCGTGGGGTCAGATCCTTGTAGGGAACCCCCTTTTCCAGCTGCACATGGAGGGGGCTCCAGACTCATGGGGCTTAACTTAAGAAACCACTCATGTCTGTCCTACACCCCATCTGGAGGCCCCCAGAGCCCCACCTGGTCCTGATTCTCCTCCAGGAGGGGATGCAAAAGTTAGAACAGGAGGCAGTGAATGGCCTGTGTATTATTCTGACCTGCCACCAATCTGTGACCGTGGGCCTTTTTTCCCCCTTTCCAGGCCTCAGTTTCCCAGGGCTATAAAGGTGATTTCAGAAAAAAAAACTTCCACATAAGGCATCAATTCACCTCTCCTGGTCACAAGAGAGGGCAAATGGATTAGAAAGTTTTCATTCCTTTGGTCTAGCAGTTTTTGGAGCACTGAGTTGCCAGAGGAAGTGAAGCCACTTAGTCTTGTCTGACTCTTTGCAACCTTTTGGACTGTAGCCTATCAGGCTCCTCCACCCATGGGATTTTCCAGGCAAGAGTAATGGCAAGAGTAGGTTGCCATTTCTTTCTCCAGGGGATCTTCCCAACCCAGGGATCGAACCCGGGTCTCCCGTGTTGCGGGCAGATGCTTTATTGTCTGAGCCACCAGGGAACAGATGTTCAAACAGAAGACTCAGTGCCCACACACTGCGTGGGCTCATCCAGCTGCCTGACTCTTCTCGGTTTCCCGGTCTCTGCTGCCCTCTGCTGCCCAGAGCAGGCTGGGCCAGGCCAATGCAATCAGCCTGGAGCGTGGAGCCCAGGACCCCTTTCTAAAGCTTTCTCTTTTCACTTGCAGGAGACCTGAGGCTCAGAATGGACAGCGTCTTCCTCTAGGCCACACACCAGCTAAGCAGGGCAGAGGGTCCTCTGCCCCATGGCCCCTCCTGGGGCCTGGACCAGCCTCCAGAAGGGCAGCTTCTCAGGCCTCATTCCAGACCTGACTCTGAAACGGGTGGCTGCCACTCAGCTTTCAGCATCTTCATAAACCCTCCACGTGATTCTCATGCATACTCCAGATGAGAACCTTTGCTATGGCTCTGAACCTGGAATTTCAGAGGAGGAGTAGACTTTAAGAAAAAAAATCATATTGTGCATCAGAGGAGCCTGGTGGGCTACAGTCCTTGGGGTAGCAAAGAGTCAGACACAACTGAGTGACTAAGCGTATGCACACACACACACACGCATCTTTAAAATTAAAATGATACATGAAAATGCAGAAGTTCAACTGCTTGGTTTTTATTTCATCCTTAAGCTCAGCACTGTGAGAATGCTGGATTTCCGTAGCACACAGGTGGGTTCTGTTCAAGCTTTTGTTGAGACTCCTTGGGGACACATAGAAAGTTTTCTCTGATCTGGGTGATATGTGTGCCACTCTAGTGAGTGACAGAGAGCTTCTGCTATCGAGCAGGATTTCTGAAGTCTGGAGAGAAGCATGTGATGATCGGCAGCATCAGGGAAGGACTTTGGACTTCCAAGACAGTCCTGATTTGAATTCATTCGTCTATATATTCACCCCTTCACTTACACAACTGTTTATCAAGCTCCAACTATGAATTCTGCAGACTGTGCTGGCTGTTCAGCCTTTGGTCTCTACCCTTACTGATACAGTCCAGTGGGAAAGACAGAGAGGAGACCAAAAATTACACAGAAAAATGAATTCCACTGAAATTAATTAGTCATAATGATAATGAGTTCCCTGAAGAGGGCTTTCTGGGTGTCCTGAT
Source organism: Bos taurus (assembly GCF_002263795.3). Taxonomy (NCBI): domain Eukaryota; kingdom Metazoa; phylum Chordata; class Mammalia; order Artiodactyla; family Bovidae; genus Bos; species Bos taurus. The sequence goes on along the minus strand of NC_037353.1, from coordinate 40,917,860 downwards.
AGTCATGAAGGCACAGCCTAGGGAGAGGATTATAAAACAGGGTGACGATATATCTAATGAAGAAGGTGGTCCCGAGGGCTATGGGAGGGGAAGGGATGCCCTCTTCCCACAGGAGCTGCAAGGGGAACCCAGAGAAAAGACCTCACGGAGGTTGAGGGTTGGTGGGCTGAGTCTTTTTACTATTAGAATTTAAACTTGACTTTTATTATGAGACAACATTTTATTCTTAAAAATGTTTTGAATATAGATAATACAGTAAATGTTAAACCACAGACAATCCCACTGTGTAGACATAACCACTGACAAGAGTTTGCTCTAGAGACTTCTGAATATTTTATGTCAGTCTGTGTGATACCGTGTTATGCTATGTGAAAGTGTTAGTCACTCAGCCATGTCTGATTCTTTTGTGACCCCATGGGCTGTAGCCCACCAAGCTCCTCTGTCCGTGGGATTCTCCGACAAGAATACTGGAGTGGGTTGTCATTTCCTTCTCCGGGGGGTCTTCCTGACCCAGGGATTGAACCCGTGTTTTTTGCGTTGCAGGCAGATGCTTTATGGTCTGAGCCACCACTAGCCACCATGCTACGTATTGTTTGGTGATTTGCTTTTTAAATGAGCAATGTGCATGGGCCTTCTTTCTTCCTGCCTACCCTTCATGTGTGAATACCTCTCTGCTAGTACCTGGCTGTTTCAAGGACATCCAATGTTTCTTTCATTTTAATACCTGTCAAGTTGTCCCCCCATCCCTAGGTGTACCGAACACGTCAGACCACTGGGAGGGGATTTTTGTTATGAAAAATGTGGTAGCTTTGGGACTTCCCTAGTGATCCAGTGGTTAAGATTCTGCGCTCCCAATGCAGGGGATCAGAGTCCGGTCCCTGGTCAGGGTAACTAGATCCTGCATGCTGCAACCAAGACGAGGCACAGCCAAAAAAAAAAAAAAAAAAAACCAAAAAACAAAGAAAAAACTCAAAAATAAAAATGTGGTAACTTTAAGATAGCAGTGGCGGTGTTCTGGGGCTTACTGTGGGAAAAATCGTTACACACTCACAGAGATAATAATCCCCTAAGGGCCAGAAGATCATGAAATCAGACCAGAAGCTCCAAGCAAGAGGTGGAGGGGTTCCTGCCCAGGCGGAGACTGGAAGGGAGGAGAAGGGAGACAGCGGTGTGGGTTTGGGGGTTTGGGGGTCACACAGGGAAAGGCAGAGCCCGCTTGGGAGCAGAGAGATCGGGGCTGAGGTGCTCGCTGCCCACTTGCTTTTCTGGGTGGACAACATCGTAACGAGGATCAAAGTCTCCTCCCCACAGACCGCCAATCCACAGTGGAGCCGAGTGCCCTCACGGTGCCCTGGACCAGAAACGGCCCCAGGACTCAGCCTCTGAGGGTGACAGAGCCTTCCACAAGGTTCTGCTGACAACGGGCAGGAGCCAGGGTGGAGAGGGGAGTAGCTCCCAGCACACGGGTCTGCTCGAAGCAGCATGGCGGTGTTCGTGCAGAGGGCAGGTGAAGAACTCCGACACAAAGAGAGGGCTAGGTGCCGGAGAAAGCTCAAAAACGATGTATGCACATGTGCTGTGTTCACAGCGACCAGCTGCTCTGAGAATTCTGTATCAGTGTCAGAATGATGACTGCGCTTAAACTAGGGAAGCACAGATCACATAGCAAAGCGCTCCAGCCAGGGACAGAGGAAGGCCCTACCTGGGTCTTCACCCATCTCTGAAGGGTCCAGAAAGTCAGCCAAGGGGAAGAGGTGAACACACCCCTGTGCTGAGAAGATGGTCCTTTGTAAGCCGTCGGAGTCTTTTATGAAGAGGGTGGCCTGGCAGGCACTTCATCTCGTAGTCGCCTTCACTGTGATGGGAGGACAGAGGGATAAGCAAAGAAACTCAATCCTGGCCGCACGTGAAAGTCCCTTGGGGGCACTGTGTAAACCTCAGGCTCTCAGACCCCGGCTCTTGAGACTCCAACTGAACAAGGCTGTGTGGTTATATGATTTTTAAAAAGGAGTTTACACACACATGTCCAGTAGCCAGGAGTGAGGCAGAACTTCCTGGGACCCTACTCTCAGAGCCCAAGTGCATCAGTGAGGGGCCTCAGTAGCTCAGAAAGACTAGGGTACTCCAAAGAGCGGCACATCTTTTAGCTTCTTTTTTCTTTTCTGTTTTTTTCCTTTCTAACATAGTAAAGCTAAGAGATGAAGCGTGATGCTGATGCGTTCTTATTTTTATGATTATGGAAGTCAAAAACTGTCAGCACAAAAGCTGATTTTGGCCTAGCGATGTATTTTGTTTGGCGTTCACTGGATTTTTTTTTTAAAACTCGAGCCAACCTTTAAAAATCTGGATATTTCATGGAGTTATTTGGACTTGCAGTTTCTTTTGAAAGATCAAAAGCATCTGACACTTGGTGCCCCAATGGCATTGTCTCTGTGCCCACAGACAGCAAGTGCTGAGTAGGGGCTCTGGCTTACTTCGCTGAGCCTGTTGCCCTGGGACCCCCTAATACAGGGTGTGCTTTGCCACTGCACCCTGACTTTCTGATTTGTTTTTAAGCCTGTGGATCCCACATAAGTAAAAGAAAAAAAATTGGTCCATCAGAATCTAATCTGTGCTAAAATTGAGCAACACAAAGTGAGTTGCTCACAGTTCTTTCCAAACCAGAAAAGTGTGTACACTTCATTTTGCCCCAGGAACCAGCCAAACAACATTAGCCAATTTGTCAAAATTACAGCAACACAGTCTGTTTTCATTTTTAAAATAGCATAACCACAAACGTATCTAGAGAAAAAAAATCTGCTGAATTTGACGTTGTTGGTCATTTCCAAGTTCCCTGTTGTACACTGTGTCTGCTCCTTTGCTCACTAATGCAAGGTAAGTTTATCAAAGCCAACGGGAGATTCGACAATGACGTGCTTTCTCTGGCTGCCTTGCGGGGAGGGTGCCTAATAAGGCATTTACCATGCACAGTGCGGCCGGAGACCATGCAGGTGAGGGACCAGGGCTGCTGAATCTCATCGTTTTCTTCAAGTGGCCAAAATGGTTTTTTCCTGGGTTTATACCTGGAAGGACTGATGTTGAAGCTGAAACTCCAATACTTTGGCCACCTGATGCGAAGAGCTGACTCTGGAAAAGACCCTGATGCTGGCAAAGATTGAAGGCAGGAGAAGGGGACGACAGAGAATGAGATGGTTGGATGGCATCACCGACTCAATGGACATGAATTTGAGTAAACTCCGGGAGTTGGTAATGGACAGGGAGGCCTGGCGTGCTGCAGTCCATAGGGTCTCAAAGAGTCGGAGATGACTGAGCGACTGAACTGAACTGACACCTGATGACAGAGAGGCTGAGAACCAAAGTGAAGCTTTCAGCAGACAAAAAGGGACTGAGGGACCCTGAGAGGCTTGGGAACGTGATATAACGTGTGGGGCTCAGAGGTAGGGCACCTGATCTGGGTGGTGGGGGAATGGGAGGCGTGAGGTGGGAGAGGATGCTCAGCCTTGAGGATGTGAGGATGGTTACATGTTCTCCAGGCAGATGAGGCAGGTCAGGTGGTCTGGTATTCCCATCTCTTGAAGAATTTTCCACAGTTTCTTGTGATCCATACAGTCAAAGGCTTTGGCATAGTCAATAAAGCAGAAATAGATGTTTTTCTGGAACTCTCTTGCTTTTTCCATGATCCAGCGGATGTTGGCAATTTGATCTCTGCTTCCTCTGCCTTTTCTAAAACCAGCTTGAACATCTGGAAGTTCATGGTTCATGTATTGCTGAAACCTGGCTTGGAGAATTTTGAGCATGACTTTACTAGCGTGTGAGATGAGTGCAACTGTGTGGTAGTTTGAGCATTCTTTGGCATTGCCTTTCTTTGGGATTGGAATGAAAACTGACCTTTTCCAGTCCTGTGGCCACTGCTGAGTTTTCCAACTTTGCTGGCATATTGAGTGCAGCACTTTCACAGCATCATCTTTCAGGATTTGAAATAGCTCCACTGGAATTCCATCACCTCCACTAGCTTTGTTCGTAGTGATGCTTTCTAAGGCCCACTTGACTTCACATTCCAGGATGTCTGGCTCTAGGTCAGTGATCACACCATCGTGATTATCTGGGTCGTGAAGCTCTTTTTTGTACAGTTCTTCTGTGTATTCTTGCCACCTCTTCTTAATATCTTCTGCTTCTGTTAGGTCCATACCATTTCTGTCCTTTATCAAGCCCATCTTTGCATGAAATGTTCCCTTGGTATGTCTAATTTTCTTGAAGAGATCTCTAGTCTTTCCCATTCTGTTGTTTTCCTCTATTTCTTTGCATTGATCACTGAGGAAGGCTTTCTTATCTCTTCTTGCTATTCTTTGGAACTCTGCATTCAGATGCTTATATCTTTCCTTTTCTCCTTTGCTTTTTGCTTCTCTTCTTTTCACAGCTATTTGTAAGGCCCGCCCCCACCCCAGACAGCCATTTTGCTTTTTTGCATTTCTTTTCCATGGGGATGGTCTCGATCCCTGTCTCCTGTACAATGTCACGAACCTCAGTCCATAGTTCATCAGGCACTCTATCAGATCTAGTCCCTTAAATCTATTTCTCACTTTCACTGTATAATCATAAGGGATTTGATTTAGGTCATACCTGAATGGTCTAGTGGTTTTCCCTACTTTCTTCAATTTAAGTCTGAATTTGGCAATAAGGAGTTCATGATCTGAGCCACAGTCAATACCAGACCACCTGACCTGCCTCTTGAGAAACCTGTATGCAGATCAGGAAGTAACAGTTAGAACTGGACATGGAACAACAGACTGGTTCCAAATAGGAAAAGGAGTACATCAAGGCTGTATATTGCCACCCTGCTTATTTAACTTCTATGCAGAGTACATCATGAGAAACGCTGGGCTGGAAGAAGCACAAGCCGGAATCAAGATTGCAGGGAGAAATATCAATAACCTCAGATATGCAGATGACACCACCCTTATGGCGGAAAGTGAAGAGGAACTAAAAAGCCTCTTGATGAAAGTGAAAGAGGAGAGTGAAAAAGTTGGCTTAAAGCTCAACATTCAGAAAACAAAGATCATGGCATCTGGTCCCATCACTTCATAGCAAATAGACGGGAAAACAGTAGAAACAGTGTCAGACTTTACCTTTTGGGGCTCCAAAATCACTGCAGATGGTGACTGCAGCCATGAAATTAAAAGACGCTTACTCCTTGAAAGAAAAGTTATGACCAACCTAGATAGCATATTGAAAAGCAGAGACATTACTAAATGTCTGTTTAGTCAAGGCTATGGTTTTTCCAGTGGTCATGTATGGATGTGAGAGTTGGACTGTGAAGAAAACTGAGCACCAAAGAATTGATGCTTTTGAACTGTGGTGTTAGAGAAGACTCTTGAGAGTCCCTTGGACTGCAAGGAGATCCAACCAGTCCATTCTGAAGGAGATCAGCCCTGGGTGTTCTTTGGAAGGACTGATGCTAAAGCTGAAACTCCAATACTTTGGCTACCTCATGCGAAGAGTTGACTTGTTGGAAAAGACTCTGATGCTGGGAGGGATTGGGGCAGGAGGAAAAGAGGACGACAGAGGATGAGATGGCTGGATGGCATCACTGACTCAATGGACGTGAGTCTGAGTGAACTCTGGGAGTTGGTGATGGACAGGGAGGCCTGGCGTGCTGCAATTCATGGGGTTGCAAAGAGTTGGACACGACTGAGCGACTGAACTGAACTCAACTGAGGCAGATGAGGCAGGAAAGGTGTCCCAGACAGCAAGGACCAAGCTGTGACTATGTCACATGATCAGGAATCACAAGTGTCTCGGGTTGATCACATTGTAAGGTGCAAAGAACAGATGCTGAGTGAGAGGCGTGGCCTGACCCTGGATGATGCAGGGTATTTCATGTCATTTAACTTGAGCCTAGGGGGTTCAGTGACATAGTTACACTGATTTATGGGGAAGACTGGAAGAGCAAAGTGGTTTTCTAAACTTGGAAGAGAGAGCTCTGGTAGGAGATAAGGAAGGGAGGGACATCTTCATTGTTGCAATTCAACAAAGCACAGCTGGCTAAAAGCAAGCAGAATGCAGAGAGAACCTGTGATCAAGCAGGTTTGGGAACCCTGAACACTGTGTCCTTTGCTTGAAGGGACTCAACTTGTATCTGACATATTAAAAGTCCTGAGGTCTGCAATACAGTAATTTGCTTAACTATGTTTATTTTGGCAGTTCCCAAACTTATTTGACTATGATGTTTAAAACATTTATTAATATTTTTGCAGGATATTACAGTTCTAAGGAACACGTACTGGGATAAATTGGCAAAACGGATTTTCTGTTCCAGAAGCCAAGAAAGCTAAAACCACAGAGAATCCTGGACTCTGGAATCTTCCCCGAGCCAGAGTCATGGGTCTGGATGGCTTTGACTCCCTAGGGCTTCCCTGAGCTGTGGGTGCTGGAACTGTTGCTGTCCATGGTTTTCCCTGATCCACAGTGGGCCTCAGAGAGAGATGCCTGCAAAGCATCATGAGGGCTTCTGGAAAGATGGAAACGGAAGGCTGGGAGCCTGGTTATGTCAACCTGGTTGACAGGGAAATTTCTAGTCCAGAAGTACAACTGAAAACCATTCCTCTGTTTCTGGAACTCTGGGCTCTTCCCTGACAAAGCAGATTCAGTAAAACAAACACAGGCAGAAAGCCTCCTCCAGCTTAGCCAGGAGGCGAGGATGGGGGAACAGAGGCGGAATTTTTACCGTTCCGGGTGATGAAGGGGGGCATTGGCCCTACAGCTTGAGGTCCCTGAGGAATTCCCGGTCCTCCTTTTTGCTCAGAGGAGGTGTGTTAGTTGGCCAGGATTGCCATAAAAAAAAAAAAAAAAAAGCACAAACTTAGTGGCTTGAAACAAGAGGAGTTTGTTCTCCCGGGGTTCTGCAAGCCAGATGTCTGTAATCAAAGTTGGTAGGGCCATGCTTTCTCTGCAGGTTCCAGGGAAGAATCCTTCTTGCCACGTCCCAGCTTCTGTCCTTCCAGTGAGCCTCAGCATCTGTGGCCGGCAGCTGCATCACTCCGATCCCCACCTGTCTTCACACAATCTTCATCCCTGTGTGTGTCCTCTTCTCTTCCTATAAAGACACCATCATTGTCTGATGATGTCATCTCAAGGTCTAATCACTTCTGCAAAGACCCTATTTTCAAATAAAGTCACATTCTGAGGTTCCAAGTGGACATGAATTTAATGGGAGGGAGATATCATTCAAGCCCCTACAAGGAGCCAGCAATTCCCCAGCAGTCTCCAGCAGGCCTCCCCCTTGGCAGAGGCTGACATGTGTGTCTGTGGGGCCCTCTCTTTCTATTTTGATTTGGATTTGATCATGGCCTGAAGGTCTGGGAGCTCGGAGGCTGGGCTGCAGCCCTGAAATTCACCAAGCCTCTCTGTTACTCTGTGAAAAAGCAGAGCCCCCACCTCTCAGACACAGCAACACCATTCACATCCCCACCAGCCGGCTGAGGCACGAGTGACTGAAATCTCACGGGGAGTCGAGTTTGGCTCAGAAACTTGAGTGGGCGGGAACTTAGGGTAGTGATGGAGCTCAGAGGTTCTCCTTTGTCTCTTTGCTTTTTTAACCTGCCATTGTGTTCTTGAAGTTGTCAGCTGGCTCTGTTTCTAGAAGCGGTTGGAAACTCCATAATCACCTTGGGGATGGACTTTCTTTATTGCTGGACAAAGTGTCTCCAAGGGTTCTGGGGAGCCCTTTGGGGTATACTGTTCCTTCCCCAGGCCCTGAACTTGGAAGCTCAGGGGGAGAAGTTAGGAGAGGCTTGGAAGCAGATTGCGGGAGAAGTTAGGAGAGGTTCCCCACCATTGACAGCTACAAATGGACATAGGGTCCCAAAAGATGGGGAGGCTCATGTCCAACTCTGCAACCTCATGGACTGTAGCACGCAGGCTTCCCTATCCTTCACTATCTCCTGGAGTCTGCTCAAGTTCATGCCCACTGAATCAGTGATACTACATAACCATCTCATCCTCTGGCTCCCCCTTCTTATCCTGCCCTCAGTCTTTCCCAGCATTAGGGTCTTTTCCAATGAGTCGGCACTTTACATCAGGTGGCCAAAGTATGGGAGCTTTAGCTTCAGCATCAGTCCTTGCCATGGATATTCAGAGTTGATTTCCTTTAGGATTGACTGGAGGGTCCTGGACTGCAAGGACATCAAACCAGTCAACAGCCCTAGGGGGGGAGTATAAGTCACCATCCCCATTTGGCAGGGGACTAAACTGAGGCTCAGAGAGGCATAGCTTGCTGCCCGTTGGCACACAGCTATGATGGAGCTGGGATTCTGACTAGCTGGATTGATTCAGAGATCAGGTTTTCACCTGCTACACTGCACTGCCGCTGCCACTTGGGGGGCCTCTGGAGTCATCCCGCTGTCAGCTAATGCCCATTCTAGTGGCAGAACTTATGATTGATCAGCGGACAGCCTGGGAGGTAGTGAGCACCCGTCCCAGGAGGCCTGTGAGCAGACGCAGGATGGCCGTTTGGAAGAGACCATGGCAAGGCTGGCTTCCCACCCCCAGGGAGCCTGAGAAGCAAAGTGGAAAGAAATCTGCGGTGGCATGAATTATTCAGAAACTCCAAGGGTTAAGCAATCTCATTAAGTGTGTTCTGTTCTCAGGGTTTGTTCTTTGGTTTGTTTTTTTGGTTGAAGTGTTTTTGTTTTCTTTCCTTCTCATGAAACTTCTAGACGTGGAGGAAATTGTTTGATGATCTCAATCCTCGCTTTGTGTGTATAAAAGAGTTAGTGTCTCTCTGGGAAAAACATTAAATCCTTTTGCTTCAACTGAGGGCAAATCAGTTCAAGGGGAGCCCTGAGGCTTGTTCTGGGAAGGCTCCATCTGTGTGGCTCAAGGGCCAGCCTCCTGCAAGTCCCTGGGTCATCCCTGGTCCCTTCACATTGGAAGTCCCAGAAATGCTGCTGAGAGTGTGGTCATTGCTCTGACCCCTGAGAATGATATCCCATAGCCTGTAGGTCTCTATGTATCTCGGGTGACCGAGTCCACCCCAGTCCCCAGCACAGATTCCACGTGATGCGTGGAGACAGCAGGGGAGAAAGAGAGGACGGGCAAAGAGGGGAGACAGGCATTCCTGGTTAAGTGTGTCTGGCTATTGTTGGTTGAAACACAGTTATGCAGGATTCTTACAGGACTTCTCAGAGCCTTTAGGTGTCTCTGTGCATTGTGACAAGACTTTAGACTATCTTGTTTTCCTGAATTATTTAATTCCTGTCTCCTTTTTAATAGACTTTATTATTTGGCGCCCCCATCCCCCACCAAGCTTTTTCCTGAAGCATATATCATGGGACTACCTCTTGCACGTGTTCCTTGGCATCGCCTTTTGGAGGAAATAACCTTAGACTGTCATCTCTGAATTAGGACCTTTGCTCTCCACAAATATTTATGGAGTCCCTATGGTGAGCCAGCAAGGATGCCAGTTACTTTGGGAACATCTCAGGGAAGGATTCATCTCTCCTGTGGTTTTCTGAGTTCGGTTCAGAACTCAAGGCTAAGGATTCTCATGGGCCTCTTTGCTCAAGGAAGGGGCACAGCACCCCTTCCCTCCTTCCACAGGGCAAAATGTGGAGCTCCGGGCTAGACCCAGAGAAGGAGGGCCCTTTAAAGGTCCCCTCACTCCTCCTTGGTCTCCTCCATCTGTCTTCCCTCTCTTCCCCAACTCCACATCATTCTCAAGCGTCCAGGCCTCCAACACCTCCCCAGGGCTGGGAAGCTGTTTTCAGGGCTCAATGCCGCAGGGTGCTCCAAGCCAGACGAGGTGATGAGACATGGCTCTGGCTGTGGGGATGGCCCCGGCAGGCATCACCCCAGTGAAGCCGGGAGAGGGCTGCAGGGCTGTGGGGAGCGGACACCCCTGAGGGCAGAACTGGGTCTGAAGGTTGGGGCTGTGTGGCTCTCACCGCAGACCAGTGCGTGTTATGGGGGAACCCTGACTCCCTGCCAGTTGTGGGGGGAGTGGAATGAGCATGTTGGTTCTCTCTCAGCTCCTTCCTGATGATTCGTGAGGCCACTGAAAACCTGAGGTTCCTGGGGCCACACAGGCACAGTTACTCCTGCTCACAAAAAACAAGACACTTCCTTGGGCTCCACTGATGGGGAGGAAGAGGAAGTTTTCCAGGGACACTTGGAGGCTCATTAATCAGAGTGTTAGAGATGTTCTGATCCTCACTTGGCTCTTTGTGGGGAGAACGCAGAGGGGAGGTGGTGAGTCTTCTCAGAATCCTCAGGTAAACTAAGCATGCAGCTCCTCTCTGGAGCAGAGGGGCTCCAGACTCTCGCGAACAACCGTCTCCCCCGAGATAGCGCCAAAAATGAGAGCCAATATTTGTCAGTATTCATCCTGCCAAGCTGTGTCCCAAGAGCTTTTCAACTTAACGAGGGAAGGACTATCATCGAACCCATTGTACAGATGAGGAAACTGAGGCGTGAGGATGCTAGATTCACTGGTCAGGGATTACAAAACTCACAAAGGCAGAACCAGGAGTCAGACGTGGGGTGGGAGTCAGGGGTCAGGGCCAAGAGTCCGTGGAGGAGCAGCTCAGGGGGCTCAAAGAGCTGCTGAGAGGGACAGAGTGGGCAGAGCCAGCACGCCAAGGGGGCAGGTGACAGCACTCGGGTCACCCCGCCCGCTCTGCCTGCACCCCCCTCCCCGCTTCCCCCACTCCCCACAGTAGAGAGTGAAGTACTGGCTTTCCTGGACAGACTGCATCTTGGTTATCTACAGATTTCAGAGAAGAAAAAGCAATGAACATCATTTTCCTCTCTCAAAAGTGCTTTTTTTCTGGATTCATCAACCACAGTAGAGATACTGTCCAGTTAGTAACTACCCTTCAGTTAGTAAGTTTTCAGATAACCGCATTTAAATAAGATACCGTGTGCATTTGTTAAAGGAAATGAAATATGAGACAAAGATGTGTGAGGAGGCTTGTCCTGCTGCAGGTGCCAGGATAAAATGGAAACTTTCGGAACATGATTACCCAACACCTGTCGGGAACCTTTCTGGAACCCTGGAGAATGTGGGGGCCACCCCAGGGCACAGTCAGATGGGAAGGCCTCTGGTGTCCTAGGGGTGAGGACGAGGCTGGTACCAGGCTGGTCTCAGAAGGCTGTCCGAGCCCTCTGGAAAGGCCACCTCTGGGCAGCCGGTGTGGCTGAGCCCTCCCCAGTCCAGAACTTCCCTGGGCACTTTAGTGTGTGCCTGTCCCCGTCTCATGGACCAAGGCTGTCTCAGTCCTGTACCAGCCTCCACTCAAATCCAGCCTCCTCTCTGACTTTTCCCAAAAGCCTAGTCACATCAATCACAAGGTGAATTTCCTACTTTTATTAAAGATTTGTGGAGCCGCAGGAGAGAGCGCATTGCACATGGCATTTCTGAGAAAAATCCCCATTTCACGTGTCTTCTTCCAAAGCATCTTGATGACAGCACTGCAAATCGGGCTCCGGACAAGGCTGGGGTGAGCGGAGCTGCCATCTCCAGCTTGTGCTCCTGGAAGAGCAGCAAGGCCGGCCTGCCTCTGCGTCTGCGTCCGGAAAGCAGCCCTCTTCATCATCCCCACTCGCCTCGCCCCCTGCCCCGAGGCAGTTCAGTTCAGTTCAGTTCAGTTGCTCAGTCGTGTCTGACTCTTTGCGACCCCATGGACTCTCTGTCCATCACCTGGAGTTTACTCAGACTCATGTCCATTGAGTTGGTGATGCCATCCAACCATCTTATCCTCTGTCATCCCCTTCTCCCGCCTTCAATCTTTCCCAGCATCAGGGTCTTTTCCAATGAGTTGGTTCTTTGCCTCAGGTGGCCAAAGTACTGGGGCTTCAGCTTCATCATCAGTCCTTCAAATGAATATTCAGGACTGATTTCCTTTAGGATGGACTGGTTGGATCTCCTTGCAGTCCAAGGGACTCTCTCAAATGTCTTCTCCAACACCACAGTTCAAAAGCATCAATTCTTTGGTGCTCAGATTTCTTTATGGTCCAACTCTCATATTGGTACATGACTACTGCCCTGAGGCAGGGATGGTGATAAATAAGCCACCCAGACTGGCTTCCTGCTGCGAAGGCAGGGGCTCCCAGGACCCTCCTCTCTGGTATCCTGATCTTTCCCCCTCAGTGGCCCACTCTGCCCTCTGTGGCTCTGTCATTTCTCAGGCTCCTGGAAGACTGAGGCCAGGGCCTCCACATCCTTTCCTCCGGGATGACAACAATGATGGAGGTTTGGCACGTGTTCATACTGAGCAAAGGCTCATTCACAGGAAAGGAGACTTTGATGGACGTGGGTTTCCTGCAAGGGCACCGCATCTCCACCTGCTTTTGTTGGAAGCCGGACAGGGCAGGCCAGCCCTGTCTGGAAGGGGAGTAGCAGACCCAACACCGAGATGATTCTGCAGACCTCTCGAGGCCCTTCCTGGACACGGCTCAGGTGCCACTAAGAAGCACGGGCTCCTGGACAGGGGATCCGGGACAGAGACCCAGGGGGTATCTTAGATGATGGGGGTTGGGGGGAGGAGGACAGGAAGCAGGTCTCAGTGGCTGCCAGGCCCCCCAGAGGAGAGGCTCCCTGCCGGCTCTCACCGGGACAGCCCAACCCTCTGCTTCTCTTCCAGCTCCCCCAGCCCATTTCTTCATGCAGCCTTTCACTTCACATTTATTCATCAAGGGCTTTCTGTGTGCTCGACCCTCTGCTGGGATCTGAGGGCTCAGGAAAGCACAAGATAGACCTGCCCTCGTGGAGCCTACTATCTCATGAGGAAGCCAGGGGTTCTGGAAAAAGGCAAGCAGGATCAGGGCTAGTGGAGTTTTGGACCCTGCTTGTAAGAGAGCAGTGCGGCCCAGCTGAGGGTGAGGTGACATCTGAGCCGAGGTCTTGGGGAGGTAATAGTGAGCCCCGTGAGCGGCAGGGGAAGAGAGCTCCGGGCAAAGGGCACAGCGAGTGCAAAGGTGCTGAAGCGGAATGGATTACATTCAAGGTCAGAGGTAGGTGGGCAGGGCTAGACAACACAGCTGTTGCTACTGCTCAGTCACTCAGTTATGTCCTGACTCGTTTGTGACCCTATGGGCTATACCCCACCAGGCTCCCCTGTCCATGGGACTCTTCAGGCAAGAATACTGGAGTGGGTTGCTGTGCCCTCTTCCAGGGCATCTTCCTGACCCAGGGATCAAACGTGCATCTCTTGTCTCCTACATTGGCAGGCGGATTCTTGACCACTGCACCACCGGGGAAGCACTTAGATAATGCAGGGCCTCCCTTACAGACAAGCGTGTGGTGGGAGCCACTGGAGAGATGTGGCCAGGGCAGCATTTGATGAGAATCTTGTGTCCAAACATCACTCTGGCTGCTCTCAGGGCTTCCTGGGTGGCACCAGTGGTAAAGAACCTTCCTGCCAATGCAGGAGACATAAGAGACACAGGCTCAATTCCTAGGTTGGGAAGATCCCCTGGAGAAAGACAACCCACTCCAGTATTTTTGCCTGGAGAACCCCATGGACAGAGGAGCCTGGCAGGCTACAGTCCATAGGGTCACAAAGAGTTGGACATGACTGAAGCGACTTAGCACGCACGCACACACGCTCTGTGACTAGACTCCCAGACTAACATGGAAGCAGGGAGATGGCTAAGCTGCTGTTCTCTCTACCAGTTCTGAGCTCCCCTCTCAGGGGCAATAGGCTGGCCTCGCCACAGTGGTCAGACCCGCAGGCTCACTGGCCAGCAGGTCAGGAGCTTCTGCTCTTTCACCCCCTGTCAGAGCAGCAGATGTCAGCTGCCACCTGGAGCAGCTGCCCGGCTCTCTGGTGAGCTGGCCCCCAGCTGGGCCCTCATGGGCGTCCAAGCAGCTGGTCCACACATTCCTCCCACCCAGCCCTGGGGGAGAAGTCCCACATTCCTGAAAAATGGAACCATTTGCTTGTGTTGGTTGTAAGCCTGCTGTCCTGACCACATCTTTCCTTGCGCTTATCTGCCTGGAGGCCCTGGGCTCATCCGTGCTCATCTGTCAAGGCCATGCTGACACCCCTCCCTGGGAGCCCCCGGGGAGTCACCCGCTCCCCGTCCTCTCTGAACCCCAATGCAGCTGCTGTGGGCCTCCCCGGCTCTGGTGTCCACTGTTTGCTGTGTCCTTTCAAGGCCACTCCCAGTGGACTCTGTCCTGTCCTTCTCTGGTTGGGTGTGTCCTTCCCTCTTGGGCCTGGGGTTGCTCTTCACCTCCCTGCTCCATCCCAGCCTCCCCCAATTTGAGGGAAGTGCCCTCATCCCCTGACCAGGTGTGTCGAGTCGCTGGCAGAAGGTGGTGGCTCAGTGGGTACTTGGAATTTGGTGGTTCCCATGGGTAGGGATGGGGAGGCATCAAAGGGCTGGGGTGCAGGAAGGGGAGGTGAGTCTCAGGCAGGAGGAGGCTCGCTGAGTGTCCAGGAGACGGTCAGAAAGGAACCGCTGGAAGCAGATGGAGCAGGTCTCTGGAGATGCCTCACGGAGAGAAGGAGGTCCACCCTGGCTCCAGACCAAGTCCTTTCTGCTCCAAACAAGTTTTCCACAATGCCAGTGGGTGATGTTAGGGATGCCCAGAGTCACTTCCCTTCTTTTCTCTCTCCCTTCCTCCCTGTCCCATTCTGATTTCTGCTCCTGGTCTGTGTCACACAAGCAACGACTCTCAGTCCTGAGTGCAAGCTGACAGTGTCATCCGTCTTCTCACAAACAGTGACGCGGGCAGACCACACACGTTCCTGAAGGACTTCTAAAGACTTGAGTAGCCTCTAGACTGGTGAGCCCTCTCATCTGTCACCTGTCATCTTCGCTCAACCATCTTGGAGGCAGGCAGTATCATCCCCCTCTTACAAACGAGGCTCAGTTGACAGCTTGTCAAGGTCAAGGTCAGTCATTTAGATGGCAGGGACACGCCCTCCCCAGGCCACGCTTTCCTCTTTGTTCCACACTGTGGGCACTGGTGTTCAGAAGCACGGTTGAGCAAGCTTGCACAGACAAAAAGCAAAACCCAGGGCTTGACTGACAGTTACTCTGCTGGCCAGCGGGTGGCTCCAGTCGGCCCTCTGCAATGTGCCACGGCATTTCCAAGAACACAAACAGATCAGAGTCTTTGGACTCTGTGGGAGAGGGAGAGGGTGGGATGATTTGGGAGAATGGCATTGAAATATGTATAGTATCATATATGAAATGAGTCACCAGTCCAGGTTCAATGCACGATACTGGATGCTTGGGGCTGGTGCACTGGGACGACCCAGAGGGATGGTATGAGGAGGGAGGAGGGTTCAGGATGGGGAACACACGCATACCTGTGGTAGATTCATTTTGATATATGGCAAAACCAGTACAATATTGTAAAGTTAAATAAAATAAAAAAAAAAAATCCTGAATTAACTACCATTACACTTTTGCTAGAATGCTATCCTCCAGGACAGCTGTCAAGCTGCTTCATGGGACACAGTCTATTTTCCTTGGCCTATTCTTGCCAAACATTAGCAACTTTAGCAAGGGCCTACTGTTCAATTACATTCCCAGCTGATGTGAGCTCTAGACCACGGGGCAGTGAACTTAATCTGTAGAACTATATTTTGTCCTTGGACAGCTGGTTCTTTAAGAAAACAATCTGAGTGATTTCCCTCCAAATCAGGAGACCTGGCTTCAATTCCTGGGTCAGGAAGATCTCCTAGAGAAGGAAATGGCAACCCACTCCAGTATCCTTGTCTGGAGAATCCCATGACAGAGGAGCCTGGAGGGCTACAGTCCCTGGGCTCACAAAGAGTCGGACATGATTGGGTAACTAACACTCACTTTCACCCTGCCTGAAGCACTAAGGCTCTAGATGGTAGAACGTCAAAATATTGGAATAAAGTGAGCTCTTACTATAGTAGAACATATTAGGAGGTGCCTGGAGTATAACAGATTTATTTTAAAATGCTGATAATGAAACCGCTCTTGGATTTAAAATTTTCTATCACCTGTTGATGTCAGCTATCATCAGCTACCATCTGTTTGCCCAGAACTGTCAAAAATAAGACTAGGTCAGCATGAGTGATGCATGTTCTATGTAGTTCCCCAGACCCACTGCCATGGGAACTGGGGTCCATGAGTCAGATGAAAGTGAAAGTCACTCAGTTGTGTCTGGCTCTTTGCAACTCCAAGGACTACACAGTTAACGGAATTCTCCAGTCCAGAATACTGGAGTGGATATCCTTTCCCTTCTCCAGGGGATTTTCCCAACCCAGGGACTGAACCCAGGTCTCCCGCATTGCAGGCGGACTCTTTACCAGCTGAACCACAAGGGAAGCCCAAGCACATTGGAGTGGGTAGCCAATCCTTTCTCCGGGGGATCTTCCCGACCCAGGAATCAAACCAGGATCTCCTGCATTGTAGGTGGATTCTTAACCAACTGAGTTATCAGGGAAGCTCTGGGATGATGCTAATAACATCTTCCTGAAAAAAGCTAAGTTATAGTGCATCAGGGCTTCCCTGGTGGCTCAGTCTATAAAGAATCTGCTTGCAGTGTGGGAGACCTAGGTTCAATCCCTGGGTTGGGAAGATCCCCTGGAGAAGGGAATAGCTACCCACTCCAGTATTCGTGCCTGGAGAATTCTGTGGACAGAGGCTACAGTCAGTGAGATCGCAAAGAGCTGGACACGACTGAGTGACTAACACTTTCACACCTCGTCAGAGGAGGACCACTGGTCTGCACCCCCAAGGACAACTGGGTGCTGCTGAAGCTCCATCTCAAGTTGGCATTATGGACCCAGAGTAGCAGTGGGTGAATTTTTCCTATAAGAGGCCAGAGAGTACAATATTTTAGGCTTTTTAGGACACACAGTCTCTGTCCCAAGTACTCAAATCTGTCAAAGGAAAGCAGCCTTGGACAAGGAACAAATGGGCGTGGTTTTTCCAGTAAAACTTTTATTTACGAAACAGGCAAGGAGGGGGCTCAGCTCTGCAGGTTGCATTTTGCAGTTCTTCACCTTGTGGGTCTTGATGAGAGGTCTCTTCCTGTGCAGCCCCCCACCATCCGCCCACACCAGCCCACCCTACTTCAGTTTCAAAAAGGCCATAAACACAAGGGAAAACTGGTCCAAGCTACGTTTTTAAGGCAGTGACTGGAGAATGTTCTTTTATCTGATCTTAAATTCGTAACTATTTGTTCAGTCCTTCTGAAGCTGTACATCACAGGGTTTTTAACAGCCTTCTTGCCTAACTGCACCTGGCTTTGCTAAAACCCCAATCACCTATGGAACCTAGAATATCTTTCCTTCTCTTGTACTTGGAACAGTTACTTTCACCTTGACTAAGTCATGTTTCTCAGTGTCCCGGAAAAAGAATCAGGAGGGTCAGTAGTGTTAGTCGGCCTTTTTAGGTAAAAGAGCCAAATATTGAAGTACGATGTCCGCAGAGACTCATCTGAGAGCCACAGGCACAGAAAATCTCAGTGGGAGAGAGGTGGGACTTTCATGGTGTTATTTTGTGTGGGTCTTAACATGGCTGATGGAGCAAACACAAGGAGCCTTTAAGGACAGGAAAGACAGCGGGGCAATATGCTCATCCAAGTGCCCACTGGACCTGCCCATCTAATTGGATTCCAGCAGTTCTCAGGAGAACTGCATTCCTAAAGCCTAGCTCCTTTGCTTTTCCTCTTTTAAAAACACCAGCACATTCAAGTATTGATAGAGCCAATTTAACAGAGAAGGCAATGGCACCCCACTCCAGTACTGGAAAATCCCACGGACGACTGGTAGGCTGCAGTCCATGGGGTTGCCAAGAGTTGGACGCGACTGCACTTTCACTTTTCACTTTCATGCATTGGAGAAGGAAATGGCACCCCACTCCAGTGTTCTTGCCTGGAGAATCCCAGGGACGGGGGAGCCTGGTGGGCTGTTGTCTATGGGGTCGAACAGAGTCGGACATGACTGAAGCGACTTAGCAGCAGCAGCAGCAGAGCCTTTAAAATGCCTTTATGTTTTAATTGAGGGACTTCTTTCATTCACAAAATGAGAATGAGTCATTTTGAGTCAGTCATATCAATTGTAAGCAAGATCCCAAAGAAATAAAGCCCTATTGGCTCAGAGAATATTTTCACTTGTCTGTCATTTATTTCTGCCTTGCAGAAATCTTTTATTCTAGATGGAATAACTGCCAGTGTGTACCTGAATACTTTACTTAAATCGCAAAGTGCTGCTGAGGAGAATGAAATACTTTGGGTGATCACAAGCTCAGGAATCATAGACACCTAAGACTGTCCTCAGGCAAGACGGAATCTCCAGGCAATCAAGAGCCGAGAGAGGCACCGTTTTATTGAGGTGAGGGCTACTCTGTAGAGAACTTTTGATCTGGCGCATCTGGGAGGGACATGAGGCTGGTATTGACATTGCTCCATTATTGGTTTTGGGAGAACAAAATGTCCTGCTCCCACTTTCAAAGCAATGTAAAGACCTAAAGCCAGAGTGCAGGGAGGCCCAGGGCTGGTCACCATCTGCAAAACAATCAGCAACAGAACAGGGAAAGGTAGTGAGTGACTCTCTGGTGAGCTGCTCTGCCTGGTCCTCT
Organism: Bos taurus; assembly: GCF_002263795.3. NCBI lineage: Eukaryota > Metazoa > Chordata > Mammalia > Artiodactyla > Bovidae > Bos > Bos taurus. Next base: position 40,899,290 of record NC_037353.1, on the reverse strand, counting down.
CCGCACTCCCACAATCCAGCAAAGGATCACCGACTATCTGTTGGCCTCCAATCCCGAGCACACGGAACTTTCAAATGCCCTCTGCTGGAATTTCTACTTCTTTCTCTTTGCTTACTAAAGCCAGCATTCTTTTCTCCCTTAGCTAGTTGATGGCTAGATTAATAAAGTCCATCCTGACAATCATTTAACTACTAAACAATATAAAGAGAGCTGGGTTTGCCTGTGGCCTTTAAAAATTTGGTGGAACCTACCCAGGCAAAGAAAGGGCAAGGAGGTGACCAGTTACAGGACCAATGAACGGATTCTGGGTTTCTTTTAGGACATGTAGCAAAAGCACTGGGCTGGGAACAAGCATTCCTGGGACAGGCCCTTCCTCTCCATGGACCTCAGTTCCTTGTTCGAGGGGGGTTGATATCTAAGGGCAGAGACTACGATTCCATCTAAAAACACCTCTCAGTGGGTGTTAGTACATATGCCACCATGGACGTCCAGGGGAAAGACAGGAAGGCCATTTCCTCACCTCTCAGAGCCACAAGCTGAGCCCTGCCCACGCAGGAACCCCGGCGGCAGGTGTTCCACCCTGTTCTGTGCTGCGGCCCCGAGTTCCTGCAGCCAGGTTCCGGATTCAGCAAAGCAGTGCTGGAGGGTGGGTAGCTGGACCAACTCCTGAGGCGCCAGCACAGCACCCGACGTGGTGCGCAGCAGCTCAGAGGACACAAAGGCCTGGCTGGGATGAATTCCCTTTTTATTTATCGTTTCTGTACGTTATACACATTTAAATTTTTAGCAATAATTTATAAGTCATATTTCATATAGTTCAGTCATTGGAAGAACACAAAGACAGAAATGAGAGCACTGAGCCTTCAAAGAGGAGGTTACTGTAACACATCACAGCAGGAGCTAAAATCTCAAATATCCAAGACTCCACAGACAAAACCTAAAGCTTACAATTTCTCTAAGAGCCTATGCACTTGAAATTACAAAATTCAGCAACTGCCTAAACCAAGAAATGAACAGCTCTGTTTTCAAGGTAAGAAAACAAGGAATGCTGTGGTAAGTCACCTTTACTGTTTAAATGCTTCTGCTCTGTTTATACCTGGAATGACTGTATATACACACAGGCACAGCACATATTTCAGTACAGCTCTCACAGACTGCTTTTACTACAGATTTAAATCTAGTCCATGAGAAAAGCAATTCAATTGCTTGGATCTTAAGTTTTAAAAAAATGAAAAGCATTTCTAGGGACTCTTAAAGATGTCTCCAAAGTATAAAATGTTATACTTTCAATATCTGAAGTGTTCCTGTCTTTCTCTGAGATGAATACGGGTCCTAGGACTGGCTTCTCACAGCGTAAATGCTCACACAGTGTTGGGCATACATGGCGAAACAGCTTACGAGCGCCCTGGAGAGGATGGCACCCTCGTGGGTCTGGGCTGTGACTGTCCACAGCCAGACCAACACCCCGGCCGCTGCTCTTGAGGCCGGGTGCCCTGGGGCACGGAGACTGGTCACTCTTCAGTCAGTCAGTTCTTGCTTGGGGGATTCCAGTTCATTCAATAAATCTCTGCCAGCTGCTCCAGCCTTTGAAGCAAAAAGAACCGCTCCCTGTTTAAAACCAAGGTTCTTTAAACTTCGGGCATAATCTGCATATATAGCAGAGATGAGCTTCTGTAAACTGCAGTTAAGGAAGAGAAGGGCAGACAGGGCTCCAGCAGGTTCCCACAGGCCAGAAACAAGGACCAGCTCTGGAGAATGTCCAGGGGAGGGTAGCGCAGGAGGAGCACAGGGGGCTCTTCTCAGGGAGGGCACCTGCTGGGGTTGAGTGGGGGCGGGAAGGCGAGGTTTCAGTGTGCAGTGTCCCTGCACTGGCACCAGCTGAGCCCAAAGCCCGACTCCTACAAGACCCAACTAACATCCCCTCAGATGCTTCAAGGTCTAAATGCACTTAAGGAGTGGAGAGTGAAGGATGACAGAAGAGAAATACATGCGCAAACCCTTGAGCTGTTTGCAAATCTGAGAGGTTGGCATTTAAGGGGCAGATCCAGCCTCACTGAGTGGCTCAGACGGTAAAGAATCCACCTGTCATGCGGAAGACCTGGGTTTGATCCCTGGGTTGGGAAGATCCCCTAGAGGAGGGCATAGCAACCCACTCCAGTATCTTGCCTGGAGAATTCCATGGACAGAGGAGCCTGGCAGGCTACAGTCCATGGGGTCGCAAAGAGTCAGACACGACCGAGTGACTTTCACTTTCGCTTTGGGAATGTTAGACAGCCCTGTTCCACTGTGTTCTGATATCCAAAACAGCGCCACTGAATCAGAGCCAGCTTAACCAGTGCCAAGGTATATGACACTGAGTTCAATTTTCTGTTAAAAATATATACAGAAAAATAAAAAACATGACATGTAGATATGAGGCCACAATGTAACAATTCAAGAAAGAGTGCAATGAGAACAACAAAGCCTCTGCAAACACAAGCACCTGAGAGTAGGATTCTCAAGCTCCTTCTTTTCAAAGAGAAACATGTCACTCAAGTGACGGGTGGCAGAACTGAAATGCTCCCGGTCACACATGACCTGCCTACATGACACGTCTCTCTGAAGTGCCGCTGTGTCTTGTTCCACGTTAGCCCGTCCCTGTGGGTAACAGCCAGTTGTTCTTTTTAATCCATTCTGGTACGCATTTATTCCAGCAGAGCCTCCTATACCTTTCCTATACTGCTGCTGCTGCTAAGTCGCTTCAGTCATATCCGACTCTGCGCGACCCCAGAGACGGCAGCCCACCAGGCTCCCCCGTCCCTGGGATTCTCCAGGCAAGAACACTGGAGTGGGTTGCCATTTCCTTCTCCAATGCATGAAAGTGAAAAGTGAAAGTGAAGTTGCTCAGTCGTGTCAGACTCTTAGCGACCCCCTGGACTGCAGCCTACCAGGCTCCTCCGTCCATGGGATTTTCCAGGCAAGAGTACTGGAGTGGGGTGCCATTGCCTCCTCTGTTTCCTATACTAGATCTTCTATTTTCTTTGCAAGTTCAAACAAAACATTACAAAATCTGGGCTCCCTCCACTTCACAGCCCTTCTAGGCTCTCCACTGATCTCACGCTAATGCTGGTGGGGCAACAACCTTCTTTCTGATTTGTCCCCTCCAGTTTATCCTTTTCCTGGCTCTGGGCAGTCAGAACACAGATCTTTCTCCATACAATAGTTTCCTCCCAGGCAGCACAGCCAATGGGGATGCTTAAAACCCACTCACGGCATCTGGTTCCCCATCAGCAAACACATCCCAGCAAAGGATATCTGTGTCCTCGCTGACTTCGATGGCTCCGTACTTGAGACAAGCTTCCACAAACAAGGCCGCTCTGTCGAAGTACCTCATGCTGCTCAACAGAACACAAAGCACATCAGGAGCTGTGACTTTCATCATTTGGGGGTAGGACCATCCCAGGGAGTGTTTCCATACAAGGACTCTCCACAGAAGCCCGAGGGCTGCATGAGGCACACCAGCACTGTTCTCTGCCCCAGCTTAGAGGAAAGGGGAATTCTCAGGCCCCAACCCTTTGCTCTTTTCTATTAACTCTTATAAAAATTTTGTGAAATCACTGAAATAGACAGGACAAGAAATCTACAGAGACAGGACAAAAATCCACATACCCAGGTCCAGATTTCACAAGTAACTTTCTGTCATATCTGCCTCAACCTACTTCCCTTAGTTTTAAATAAATAAAATGTCCTATGGTAAGTGATAAGCATTAATTACCCTTCAAGGTTCTCAGAGGGGACACCTCCAAATTGCCACACTTTCTTCCCCCTTCCTCCTGCTTTTCTGCCTTTGTCTCAGTTGTTCTACTCAAAGCTAAATTGACCTCAATTCTTTTTAAAACTTCTTTTTAAACAGGTAACTATTAGGTTTAACTAACATTGGCAGAGAAGTAGCAAAGTTCCTAGACCAAAAGAAGAATGAACAAGCATGGATTGCTCCACTCCCTTTAGGTTTTTTCTAAAAAATAAACCTGAAGTATATGCTTCTCCCTTCACTCCCAACATCAAGGACTACCAGCCTCCTGGCAGAGCCTCATGAGCAGTGGTAAATCCTGGGTGGTTCTGACCAGCCACTGACAGTGGGTGTACCTGTGAAGCGTCTCAGCCACGCTGGAAAAGCAGCCCAGGGAAAGGAGAACCAGGAGGGCCTTGGACTTCTGGTTCACTTGAGGGGAGCAAAGGTGGTCGACCCACCGTTTCAAAACGTCAGCGCACTCTTCAGAATTTAAGCGGACCTGAGGAAGATGCCCACGTTAAAAAGGACACCCTGCACTATACACAAGGAAAAAAGAATTCAGATGAAATGGGATCTATTACCATGAAACAGAGCTCATCTCTGCTTTACCACACAGCCCCTGCTGCTGCAGCGCCGTGACCAGAGGCGACAGGGATCCACAGCTCAGGATCAGCGGGCCTGGGACACCTCTGGGCTGGGTGTAGTCTGGGCCCACACCCCAGAAGGGACAGGAGGCAGCTGCCTTCACTTAACTGCTACCAATGCAACCTCCACTTTGCAGTAAGAAGAAATGTAACTTATATGCAAAGAAGAAGATGAAAGCTGCTAAGAAAATATTTGTAAAGCCGCCTTGCAGCCCCCAAAAACACCTCCAAATCATGAGTCAAAAATTCAAGATTGAACTTTCTCGCCCGAAGTTCCAGGCACCTACTAGAATCACCTACTTTGGCAAGCCACGCTGCCCGGTTCCACTCGCCATAGGTCTGCAGGTAGCGGCAGGCGTCCGCAGCTTTGTCTATCAGGCAGAGCAGCTGGACGCCCTCTGGAAGACAAGACAACAGCCCCGTGAGTGACGCTGGAGCTGTCTCTCTGGCAAGTCACTGAAGGGTAAAAACCACCATTTGACTTCACCTGGTCTTGAACATTTTATACCTACTGGAGACACGACTGACTTAAATTTTAAAATGAAGCATTAAAATAGAGTTTTACAATGTTATCACTCAAGTAACTTGGGTTGGCAGTACAAATACAGTCCAGAAAACAAACAAGTCAAGACTATCTCACTCACTGGTTTTAACGTTTAAGGTGTCCACGTTTGTCCAATTTATGTCTATTATTTCGGCCATTATTAATAACACCCCTTTTACTCTTTAAAAATGCACTGGTCTAGATGACTAAATTATATGGTCATCTTTTAATATGAGGGCTTCCCTGGTGGCTCAGATGGTAAAGAATCTGCCTGCAATGCAGGGGATCCAGGTTCAATCCCTGGATCAGAAAGATCCCCTAGAGAAGGGAATGGCAACCCACTCCAGTATCCTTGCCTGGACAATTCCATGGACAGAGGAGCCTGGCAGGCTACAGTCCATGGGGTAACGAAGAACTGGACACAATTGTGCGACTAACACTTTCATAATATAAACTGCTAGCAATAATTTATTTTTCTCCAGGGTATATCAAAAAGAAATATTCCTAATAACCAAATACTTTCCTAGGAATGGGTCTGATTTTTCAGAGTACTGACAAATATACCCCTAAAGCATGCCTCACCTGCCAGTTTTCCGTTGGCGATCATATTAGTTGCCACGAGCTTGATGGTGCTCTGGGAGGGGCCTGACGAGGTGACAGTGGTGACCAGACAGGCTTTCAGTGAATCACAGTAATAATGCTGGTTGTCTGCGCTGGTTTCCAAAAGCAACTGCACGGCTCTGTCTGTCTAATAAGGGAAACGGTTCTTCTAGTTATGAGGCCATTTTCCTCCAACATAACCTTTCAAGATTCATAATTTGGAACACTGAAGTTTTCAGTTTAAAGAAGATTTTCATTGTCAAAAATTATCCATAAACACGTTGCTTACATGTATACAAGTTGAACAAAAGTGCAACACTGCTTCTTTAGGACAAATGTAAAACCACAGGTACACAGGTTTACACAGGTACTTATTTAAGCTCTGTACTAGTCAGAGACAAAACCAAAACAAAACAAAACTAGGCAGGCCTCATGTGGCATTCAGTTCACCTCAGTTCAGTCGCTCAGTCGTGTCCAACTCTTTGCGACCCCATGAATCACAGCACGCCAGGCCTCCCTATCTGTCATGTGACATTATGGAAGCCAAAACTACAAGTTGGTTTACCATACATTTTTGCTTTCTCAGAATGTCTGTTGGTCCTATTTTGAGAGAAAGCATATATTTACACTTATACTTTCAGGGAAATGCTATAGTGTGTGTGCACAGTGTTTGTGTGTGATATAAATGATGCCGTAAAATACCAATCAACTAGCAACTCCCTGAAACATGAAAAGAGTTATAAAAACTGACATACTTGACCCAAGAGAAGCAGCTGGTCTGTACATTTCCTTGTATGATCATAAGTTGACCGTTTTACTTCCTGGAGATTAACCCTTTCCAACTGAAATTTCTAGAGCAGAAAAAAAAAAAAAAACAGAGAAAATTGAGCCTGGATTTTAAAACTTTTATTTAACTATTAGTAAACATTACTTAGACTTCTGAGTCAAAGAAGAAGTCCAACAATTTAATAAGAATTTGAGAAGAAAAAAATGTTGAAATGTACTATAATCTGTGCGTAAGTCTGCCTGCTTACAGAAACTGGCACTTTAGTAGAGCTGGAAGAAAAATCCCTATGTGTAATTCAGTACTCTACTGGAGGTTAAACAAATTATGAAACTACCTTTATATATATAGAACAGCAAATTCAAACCAAGTAAATTAAGTATTTGTTATTTATAGGAAATTAATAACATGAGAAAATTAAAATGAACCAAGTTAAAAATTTTTAAGGCCCCCCAAAATTAAAAGGCTGTTAATAATAAAATTTTAATGTCTACTAAAAACTCAGTAAGCGTTTATGAGCTTTTCAAGTCCTGAATCAGGCCTTTTTAATGTGACTGTGCCAAGGGACTCATTTCTGTTATGTGGACCTTTACTTAGTACAAAGTTTCCCAACTTTAAGATACTTACAAAGAAAGATGTAGCTTTAAAGGTTTTTACTATATGAAACATAATACCTGAAAATAGGCATTTTCACAGAGGATGTCGTAACATATATCTAGCGGGTTGTTCACTCTGTCCTGAGGAGCAGCTTCTTTAGCCACTGGTGTGCTCGAGGCCTTTTCCTGGGACAGGCTGTGCAGATAGTGGGCGGCGACAGTCCAGAAGTGCAGCTCCGATTCATCACCGTAAAGCCTGGCCAGGGTGAGATCACAGTCTCCACTGACCTCAGGCAGCAGCGTGGGGCCTGGACGGGGTCTCCCCACGGCAGCCTGAAGTGCTGGGAGCATGGTGCTGGCCCATGAAAGACCAACATGCTGGCTGGTGAAGAGCTGAAGCTTCAAGTCTCCAGCCCTGTTACTGGGTCTCAAACAGCACAGGACCCTGACTGCATGGGGCCCCTTCCGACCCAAGCCTCCCTTTGATCTATGTTAAGAGCAACACCGAGGTGCTGTACCCTGTGCTATTATTTACCTGGTTTGCCATCAGCACATCTTTCAATCTGTACCAGTTAAGGAAGAAGTTCCTCTGGGATCACTGACTAGATAAGGTGTGGAAATAATATACTCTTTATTCTCTGGGGAGTGGAGGGAAATGTCTTTCTTATAAGGGATGGCTCTACTCTAAGTAAGAATATATAGGTTATTCTAAATAGAATCTAAATATAACTTATGGGTATACTTAGGACATGCCCCTTGTAGCTGATATTTTAAAAAGCGATCTGTAGAATGGAGTCTTTTCAATAGAGAAGGCCTAGATCTCATGTCTTTTTCTTTTTCCTATTTGTAATACTACTTTCAAAACGATCTGTAAGCCAACTATAAAGGATGAACTGATATATTTTCTAAAATTCCAAAGAGTTTGGTTTTAACTAACAACTCTTGATGAAAGGAGTGAGTTAACCTGAAATTCCCTGTCTCTTACCCAGAACACTTCAAATAGTGTTACCTTGAAACAAGCAGGCATCTCTGCAGGAGAGTAAACTCCGGATCGAGCAAGAGTTTCTTTATGTCACTGCAGGCAGGAATCCAGACAAAGGCAAGACAAAATTTTTGAATCCAACAATAAAGGAGATAAATCAATACACTCTTAAAATGGAAAATTCTACCCAAAAGATATGATAAGAACCTACAAAAGAAGTCACTTTGCCACGGCCCTGAAACTGCAAGAGCTTACAGGGCTTAGACAGTATCTAGGCTTGGAGAAGTGGAACCCATCAACCACCACAGCTTAAGGCTCTAATGCTGATTTACCTTCTTGAAGCAGCTCAACTCCCATTCTAAAAAATATGAACAGCTACCTAACTACAGGAATAAGAAGGTCATTGTTGATAAAATGATTTTACTAAATGATCATCAGGAGTACTCTATACTTCAGAGAAGATGCATTCAGAATTTATTCTTCAAAGTACTCAAAAATTAAAATATATAAGTGTTTCATAAATTGATATTTCTACAATAGCCCATTATAGACTATTTATAAATAAGGAAGGAGGGGAGATAGTCTTTAAATCTATTCTTTTCCATTTAAACATAAATGCTAACCTTGGGACACAGAAGAGAAAAAAGTAATTACTTTGAATTCGATATCAATATAATATTCCTTTAGCATTAATTTATTAAGTATTAAAATATATGTTATGGATTTTAGATTGCCAAGATATGTTTTCCCAAGAACTCCTTGTGGAGTCAAATTTTCCTTCTTCCTTTCCAGTGTTATACACAGTACCTATTTGTAAATGTTCTTGACTCTAGGGAGCATATTAATTTCTTAGACAGAATTGTACAAACACAGCACCTGACACAGAGAACTTATCTTAGCAGAGAGAAGCTGACACACAAGAATTGCCCTGTGTACACCCATCCTCTAACGTGAGGCTCTGCAGGGCATCTGTGCTGGAGGCAGGTTAGCTACAAGGCGGCTTACCCCACTGCTTCTTCTCCTGCCCTGACATGAGACCACAGCAATCTGAAACTTACTTCCACAAAACAAAGACTCTAAAGGGAAACAAACCGAGGTGAAGAGAGGGGTCTCTCCGTGGGCCACTAATATTTTCCAAAACAAAGCTTATTTTAATTTTAAAAAGTATAAATCATTATGTTTTTCTTTTTCATAGTCTTATTCTCTAATAAAACATAGTCAGAGTGCTTACTTAGACAATGAGTTCAACTGCTCTTGAAGGAGATTCTTTATTTCTTCATTTTCTGGATAATCACTGTACCAAGAAAAGATTTTAAATGAGTTAGTTTTCTCTTTATTTACCACCATTTATTTCTTCACCAGGAAAAAAGGTGTGTTAATACAGAAATAACTTCTTTGTAGTCCTTGGTTAAAAACCTGCGTGTAGACCGAAAAGCAACAGCCTACTCAGGAACCTACCAATCACCTTTAACGCCTGCTTTTATCTTATTGAGTCAAAACAGAAATGAGCACAGAAAGTTTCCCTGGCTTTCAAGAAACCTGAAAATTTATTAGTGAGCTCTAAAACTATCAGCTTTAGAGTCACGTTAATAAGGAACTTAGCAAGGACTACACGAATCTGCTAGTTCTGCTCTGCAAAATTAACATTCATTTCTCTGAGTAGATACTTCTTGGAGAAAGAACATCTCATCACATTTATTTTTTTAATTCTCCTAACCCAGGGCTTCACTGGTGGCTCAGTGGTAAAGAACCCCCCTGCCAATGCAGGAGATGTGGGTTTGATCCCTGGGTCGGGAAGATCCACTGGAGAAGGAAATGGCAACCCACTTCAGTATTCTTGCCTAGAAAATTCCACAGACAGAGGAGCGTGGGGGCTACAGTCCACGGGTCACAAAGAGCCAGACACGACTCAATGACTGAGCACACACACAGCCCACGCCCATCTGTGCACCCACACAGCAAAGGTCCCGTAGCGCTTGTGGTGGTTTAACTAACCACCGCCAATAATGGTTTCTGCGACTATTTTTTGCAAGGAGGCAGGCTATAAAACAGAAAACACTTCTGAAGTAGATTCCTTTATGCTGCTTTTAAAAAGATTTAATCTTGTCCCCTGACCCTGATGCTGGGAAAGCTTGAAGGCAGGAGGAGAAGGGGATGACAGAGGATGAGATGGTTGGATGGCATCACTAACTCAATGGACATGAGTTTGATTAAGCTCCGGGAGTTGGTGAAGGACAGGGAGGCCTGGCGTGCTGCAATCTCATGGGGTCGCAAAGAGTCAGACATGGCTGGAGTGACTAAACTGAACTGAATCTTGTCCCCAAATTCCTCTTGGCCTCAACTGGCCCTCTTCACACTCAGTACGCCATGCCCAGGTTCAGACTGTAAGATGACCGAGCACACAGCCACCTGAGACACCCACGTGTATTCACAGCTGTGCCCAGGTCCCCAGAGTGGGAAAGACAAGAGGCAGATCAGTGACTCTTTCAGGGTCTCTGCCATCACTGCCTTAACTCAGTTTTAAGGTTCCAATGCCTGTAAGCCCTGGAGACCAGCCACTGCTAATTTTTATGGGATGTCCTTCAATCTTAAATCAATTAAGAAAAAAAAAAAAATGCAAAAAAACTTACACATGAGAAATGTCCAAAGAATACTGTCCATTCCAAGGCTGATGTAATAAGAAAGCTTTCAAGGCGAGAGCAGCCCTGGGAACAAGGAGATATGGGCACCACACAGGCTCTAGACAAAAACACAGATTTCGCTTTTAACAAGTAGAATCATATACAACTATAAAGCTTCTGCTGTAGACAGTTCACAGAGAAGTCAGCAGAGAACAATGTATAAGTCTGGTGGTGGCAACTCAGAGAGTGTATTAGTGTAATCACTGCTTAAGACACAAGGGCTCAGTGTCGGGCAGAAAGTTAGACTGAAGAGTCTCTGACCCCACAGAGATAGTACTGAAAGTTCTTGGAAACAGCATCATACAAAATGTTACTAAACAAGTCTTATAGTTCTGGATTCCTTTTAGACACTGCTAAAAATAATATTGTTTTATGCCATTTTATGCCCCTCATCTAGGCAGCAGATAAGAAGGATTCTCCAACTTAAAAACAGGGATTCCAATTTTCTACATTTGTCTGACTTCCCCTTTTACTGGGAGAAGAAGCAGTGTCAGAAAAATGTAAATAAGGGGCGGGGGTGGAGGAAGAAGACCAAGCTATCCTAAGAAAACAAATTTGAATCAACATATCACGATCTTCTCTATTTGTCATAAAGGAGAAATGAAGCAAATATACTAAATATTATATCAATGCATATGACCTCAAATGATTTTATTATCTTACATCAATAAGGTCCAAAATACATTTCTAATTCCTCAGAATAGAAATATATTACATCAAACATATTTTTCCAAGCTCAAATCAGCACATATCTGGCAGCAAACACACAGAAATCTTTTTCCAAACTCCATGTTTACACTCTCACCAGTCTTTATTCTTTAACATTTACTGAGTGTTGTTCTGAGTTTAAAGCTCAATTTAGGGGAATATATGCATAATTTCATTGACTCTCCCCATTATTATTTTAAAACTTGCCCTTTTTGGCTGAGGTTGCACCATTAGAGAATCAATAGCATTTTTTTAGGAAAATTTTAAAAGGAAAATGTAACCTAAAATCTGGTTGAGAGTCACCTGTTCATTCATGGTATTAAACAGTCATGGTATTAAACATGGTAGCCCATTAAGCTAACAATGGGTTCTCATTAATTATATAAACAGATTAATTTAAAAACAAATACCTTGGCTTTGGCTGCTGTCTATGGGGTCACACAGAGTCGGACATGACTGAAGTGACTTAGCAGCAGACTCAAATTTTAAGATAAAGGTCAAAGAATAGCTTCTCAAACATCTAGATTATATTTGCATACTTCTTTACCTAGAATTGGAGAAGGCAATGGCATCCCACTCCAGTACTCTTGCCTGGAAAATCCCATGGATGGAGGAGCCTGGTGGGCTGCAGTCCATGGGGTCACTAAGAGTCAGACACGACTGAGCGACTTCACTTTCACTTTTCACTTTCATGCACTGGAGAAGGAAATGGAAACCCACTCCAGTGTTCTTGCCTGGAGAATCCCAGGGACGGGGGAGCCTGGTGGGCTGCCATCTATGGGGCTGCACAGAGTCGGACACGACTGAAGTGACTTATCTTACCTTTTACCTAGAACTAATGACTAAGTTAAAAGAAAAAAATCATTCTTGAAATTCCCTTAATTTCTTCAATAACTTTATGTTTCAAGTTAGTATCTATGCTTGTCCTTCCCTAGAAGGAGGTCCTGCTACTTCTGCAGAGCTGGCAGGGATCTTGAGGACAGATGTGGCAATGCAGTGCTCAACTGCAGCTCACCAGAGGACAGTCACGGTTACAGAGTAAGAAGTTATGGTTCCCAAACACAGTGGCAGGGGTGGGGCAGTGTCACAAACAAAAGCACATTTAATCCAAGTTAAAGGCAGCCCAGTCAGCATACACAGCAACTCGGTAGTGCCTCAAGCACAAACTTAACAATGAAGGGTCATGTTTTAAAACCCTACTGTCTCTGAATATGCCAAAGACTGACTCTGAAGGCACAGACAATTCCCAGAGCCAACAGTTTCTATGATGAAACTCTGTAAATGACTAAACAATTCTCTTATATTTTTTTACATATTAGATAGCCCAGTGTATACACCAAAGTTATGCCTGGAGAAAATTTAATGTAGGGACATCTCATTTTCAAATTGATGAGTGCACTCACAAACTTCTCATTCATAGCTACTTTTTACTAAAATAGCTTTCATTCTCAGAAAAAAAATCTCAAAACCACCATACAAAAAAGGGAAAGGTAGTGCAATCATCTAATTCTGTTTTGACTGGCCCTTTAACGAGTCATAAGACAGGCAACACAATTCATGATACTTTCCAAAGTTACTTTTCCATGATATATGGTTGCAAAAGACACAAGACTCACTATTAAAAAGCCAGCAGTACTTTACCACTAGATTCGTGTCCTCTGATGACCTCTCCTAAAGTCTGAGGAAGTCATTTTTTATTCATGTAAACATCTTTCATCTTTTGACAGAGCACTCAGAAAGGGGTCAAGGAAAGGGCGCTGAGTAAACCAGCATTGGGGAATGACTGACATCTAATTACAGAGTCTAGCATCTCAGTAGTATCAACACTCAAGCTTTAAGTTAATATGCATTCTTAAACACAGATTCCTAGAAAGAATGAAATGGAACAGAAGCAGCTCTCTCCCATGAAAAGAACAGCTGGTGCAAAATAAAGACACTTCCAAGCATCCTTCCCTTAGAACTCCGTACCAGTCAGCTCCTGCTCGTCCATCCTAAAGCACGTGGACTTCATGGACATCTCCAGGACCCTGATACACCCGTCATCGGAAGCCAGGATCACTTTATCCGACGTGCACCAGTCCACGTCCAATATCCGAAAGGTTACATTTCTTCCACTTCTTAAACTGCTCACCATCTGAACCTTCAAGAGTGAATTTGATTGTCACTTTCAGAAAGAAAAGGAAGATGTTTATCATTCCAGACTAAACGAGCAAGAAAGGCAGTGCCTGTGGCGAAGGTCCAGTTCATGTTTAAAACTGAGCAGTCGTGGGCAATCTATCTTCCACATGCAGACTGCATTTTGAAGGTCCCAGAGATGGTGGTAACATTAACAATCTGTTGAGCTGTCACCTTTAGAACAGAAATACTACAAAAGAAAAAATTTTTAAAGGAAGAAAACTGCTCTAAGAAGCTTGACAAACCCATTTATAAATCAGAAGGAAGGAAAAGAAGTACATAGTTCCTGTGACCAGCAGCTGCATTTGCGGTGAGCCCGCGTGCAGCTGGGCTTACCTCTTTAGAATCCCATACTTCAGCTCCATCATTGTACATTGCTATTAATTTTTGGTTTCCTTTACCAGGGGCGAAACGAATCTTCTTCACCCAACTTCGGTGTGTAGGTATTCCTCTGAGGACAAACAGAAACCAAAACACCAATATGAAGTAGAGTAGTGTCTCGTCATTGAGAGAGATGTCCAATGTCTCTTTCTATTTCTGCTTTTGATAAGGTCTAGTGACATGACAGGACAACCACTCTGCTTTCTGGGACAGGGATTGCATATGACAGACGTGGTCTGCTCTTTAACAACAGTTGGAATAGTGCCCCAGCACTTCGTGTGGGCCACCTGCAGGTAAGGGTCATTTATGAATATCCCAGAGTTTAGCTCAAGGCAGTTCCTCCCAAGTTCTACAACAAGAGACCCAAGGGTCCAACCTGCACATGACTATATTTAATGACACTATTGCCAAGTGACAGGCCTCCAATGGAACTATATCGAGATTTTTTGTTTCAGCCAAATAATACACTTGAGTTCTTGAAACATACCTGGATACTCTGCCTTTCAAATCCCAAAAATTTAAATTTCCATCCATATCTCCAAGAACTAACGTATCACCTTTCCAAGCAATGCAAGTAATGCTACCCATGCTCCCCTAGAAAAGAACAGCAACAAACACACATCAATTTCACCACTTATAAGCAGTCACAACAGAGAAATACTTTTATTTAACAACTGTGATAAAATAATAAAGATATCTTGCTGGTGGTTTAGTTGCTAAGTTGTGCCCGACTCTTTACAACCCCATAGACTGTAGCCCACCAGTCTCCTCTGTCCATGGGATCTCCCAAGCAAGAATATTGCAGTGGGTGTTATCTCCTTCTCCAGGGGATCTTCCCAACCCAGGGATCGAACTTGGGTCTCCTGCATTGCAGGCAGATTTTCTACAGACTGAGCCGCCAGGGAAGCCCCAAAGATATCTTAATAAAACCTAATTATAGTATGAACATCATCAAACACTAACAGAGTTTAGTCACTAAGAGGGCTACCTAGCATTTCAATTTCAACTAAGAAGAAACAGAAGATTTCAATTCAATGGACATTATTATCTGAACTAGATTTATAGAGAAGTTCTTTTGAGGAAGACCTACTTCAGAAAAAAAGAAAATTAAAAGAAGAAAAAAGAGAAGGAAAGGACATCCTTTCAGGCACTCCTGTCTCCAAGTTATCCCTCACTGCTAAAGGATGAACACATTTATTCTGGGGAAACTCAGAGCTGTCTCACAACTAACTGTTCAGCAGTTCTTCTACTGAGGATCCATCACTATGCAGTACACCTGAAAGTAACATGATTCTGTATATCGACTATATTTCAATTAAAAAAGAAAAAAGATTCACAGCTTTGCTGATACCTTCATGAATAATGAAGAAGAGATACTATACACTGAAGGCATCTGTAAAATCTGAATTCACAGAAGGTTCTGCAGAGAAGTCACACAGGGAAACGCAAATACAAGAATGAGACACTTCTGTAATAAATCAAAGTGGGCTGGAAGCAGCGTGCAGCTCTAACACAAGCACAGAGGTACTGTGACGGAGAGACGTGGAGTTGGGGCTCTCAGAAAAGCCGTGTGGACCTGAATCCCAGCTGCATCACTGAATGTGCTGTATGATGTGGGGCATGCTTACTTAATTTTTATATGTCTGGATTTATCGTCGATAAAGTAGGGCAAGCTCATAAAATTTGAGGAGTTCCTATTAGCGTTAATAAATTTTTATAGGTAAAGGCCTTATGACGATGTTTGCCACAGAGTCAATATAATGCTAGCTATTCAATAATATTGCTCAATTACTTTTCTACTTATATTCTTATATTCAAAGAAATCTTGTTTCATCATTTATAGAACAATATTAAAAATTCATGTTTGGTTCTCACAGTATTGCTAGTAAGAAGTAGGAATGCTCCAGAGTTTTGCTAAACTGGCTGTTAAAAGACTTGCACATACACCAAATACTGCATAAATCCTAGTGGCAGTCAAGAAACAAAGATACAACTGGATTAAAAATAATTATGTTAGTGATTCTATTAGTAAAAAACTTAGAAATCTATGTTAAATAAATAGAATTCAGTACAGTATAAAGCAATAGTCCAAGATCTTATTTCTATTCTTCTGACCATATTAACATAATAGAATATTTAAGAGTTTGCCTTTAAATTTAACTTTTTTAGTCCTGAGAATTTTTGTTTAACATTTTTACATTACTTTCTAACTTCTAAAAATTAGAATATTAAAACTTCAGTCCAGAAATCTATCACCAGCTTAGAATTACAAGTGATGTATTAGAACTTTCTACCTAAGAGCTTGTTGATGGAATACAAGCCATATGAAGATTCTAAGGTGCTTTCGGAGAAAAGTGGGACAAACTCGCTTTCTGACTCCAAATAATCCCAAGAGAACCAATGAAAGATTTAAAACTCAGTAGAGTATTATTAGTTGGCACTGATATGTTTCCTACATGTAAAACACGATGTTCAAAGGATCGAAGTAAAGCTGGCAGCAAACGGATAATCATTCTCTCCCACAGTTTTCTGAATAAAGGCAGTCAGTCAACTATAAACTCTCCATGGGAATGTAATTTAAAATATATCAGGCTTCTTCTTTTTACCATTTTTATATGCTCTATAGTTATGGGGCCAAAATTTAAAGGTAAAGTTCCAACTCAAAATAAATGGCTTAGTGGCTTAGTACTTTATATTTGGAAGGAAGGTAAAGAAAAATATTAGATTAAAATAAACAAAACCTCTGCCTCAATTCTACACACTGGTCATTGAAAAATATTTTGATTGCTGAAAATAAAAATAATGAACCCAAATCAATCATTCATGTTTTATACAGTAGATACATAACTCTCTTTTCCTAAAATAATCTGCTCTAAAATATGCACTAATTTCACTGGAGGCTGGATCCTTATTAGGCTGGTCATTCTTCGAAGAAACTGCTTCGAGCTGTGGAATAAAAGGATCTGGCAGGCAGAATTAAGACTTGCTATATCCTAACCAGACCTCCATAAGAAGAGGCAGAATCTTAAAAGCTGTGTTGTGCAAAAATCCTGAAAGCAGCAGGACTTTTCTTTCTCCCTGTCTTCCTTACTAAAAGGAAAATTCATGTGTCTAGTGTTCAAAAGTTTTCAACTTTTTTTAGAGTGGAGGAACCTAGAATCTCAGAAATTATTGGATTATTTCTATTCTAATCTCAAAGGTGATGTAATCAAAAAACAAAGAGAATGAGCTATTTGCAAGTGGCACTAGAGAAGCTAAGGTGGGGCCTTCTCTGAGGTCTAAAGGAGGAGCTCTGAAAGGAAACTGATTTTCCGGAATAGAGCTCTTTACACTGCAACTCTTAAAGGCCATGTTCTTGAACTGCAGTTTTTCTATGCACTTAAATTTAGGTTACTGCTCCTATTATAATGCCAAGTATTAATCTTTCACATTTGCATTATTTTTATCCTTTCAAACTATTGATAACTTTTGGCACTATTAAGAGTTTAAAACAGACATCACTAAATCTCAGATATGACTCATTCTATGTAACAGTAAAACTGGAATTACAGCTTGAAAAGCACTTTCACATGCTGCTGCTGCTGCTAAGTCGCTTCAGTCGTGTCCAACTCTGTGCGACCCCATAGATGGCAGCCCACCAGGCTCCCCCATCCCTGAGATTCTCCAGGCAAGAACACTGGAGTGGGTTGCCATTGCCTTCTCCAATGCATGAAAGTGAAAAGTGAAAGGGAAGTCGCTCAGTCGTGTCCGACTCTAGCGACCCCATGGACTGCAGCTCACCAGTCCATGGGATTTTCCAGGCAAAAGTACTGGAGTGGGGTGCCATTGCCTTCTCCGTTCACATGCTGGTTATATATAAGTTATATATACACACACACACACACACACACATATATATATATAAATCTCATCCTCTACTTAACAATTATAGTAATATTAGCAAAAACATTTTCTTCATCCACTCAGTAAAAAAAAACCCATGAGATATATGCTGACACAAATAATTAACTATAAATCCTTAGAGAATTCCACAAGGCCATGGGGGATATATATGTTTGTAACGATTAATACCTTTACACCTACAACCTTTTTTAAATAAAATCCTTCAGGGTAATACTTGAAATGGAAAGAGGAGAGACTAGACTCAGACACATAGACCTGGGTGTAAACGCTGCTCTGGCATGTCACGAGGCCGGGCAACCTGGGGAAAGTTACTCATTCTCCCTCAATCCTATCACAGATAAAATGGAAATAGTTCCTCATGAATTATTATAATGACAAAAATGAGCAGCACATGGTATGTCATCAAAATAGTTACAATGCTATTCTCTAAAAGTATGCGACAAATTTAATCAGTGGTAATATCTCCTTAATAAAGCTTATTTGGATTAAACTTTTCTGAAAGTTTTTCAGCTTAACTGTGGCTTCACTGGCTATAGAACTTATGAGGTCTATGGTAAGAAATCTTCATGCAGGTTTAACCACAGTTTGGACTCACATCTGGTGGGATCCGAGCACTGTCTTTCACTGAGTTTCCTTCAACAGTGAGATGATAAACTTGGCCGTCATTATCAGTGAACACAAAATGTTCCCGGGCAGAGATGTTCTGACTGAGTTCAGATTTACTTTCAGCCTCCTGCAACAAGCTTTGGGATAGAGGAAAAGAAGATGAAGATTTTTTTTTCCCCTAGAGTGACATAATGAATTAACTCACTCAAAATACAGATGGATTAACAGGAGGTCAAATCATTTAAAAATAAAAGGCTGAAACTAATCTTTGCCCGGCAATAAGAGGAAAACACAAATTACTCTTCATACCATGACTGAATGTTTACCCTGTACAGAAGAATGGAGTGATCTAGACTTCACATGGGAAAGAAGACTCTCTGCTGTTTCTGCTGCAAAACAGAGGCCTTACCTTGGCACATCATTCTCTCAAGTTTTTTATTTGTAAATCTGGTGGGGACGGGGCAGTACAAAAGTTAGAATTCCTAATACATTTTCTGTGGTGAACACAGATGACAGTGGGGTCCACCTGGGTGTTCACGCTACGTTCATTTGAATCAGAAGCTGAAGTCTATGGAGCCGAAGGGCACTGAGAATCAATCATGCTCACTAACAGGCGCGGACATGTAAACTGCACGCTGCTCTGAGCAATGCAATTACTAACTAACTCTTTAGTCATGTGAGCGTGTACACAGCCATCAAAGTCTGTTCCAAAGCGGACTAGAGATGCCTTAGGATGCCACCCGTCAAATTCCCAACGAGGACTTAACAAATTTCCCAACCAGGAAATAATAAATTCCTGGTTATCTGTAATAACCAGGTTATTACAAATGACAGCGGGAGAAGCAGGGCACCTGATCACAGATGACTCAACAACACTCAGCTCTGTATCTGAGACCACGGTCTGGCGGGCCATGGCCTCTCGGGTGGCCAGCTGTTTCTTCCTCAAGCTCTTCAAGTTGTGAGAAGGTGACCATTCCTGTGAATCAAAGAGAGACACCCACAAGTGCTCAGTCCCTCTTTCTTCCAGAAGAGCGGGTCATACTCACCACTGCCCAGCATCACTTCTTATTACTACACATGAACTCACAATTTGTTCTTAGGTTTTACTTTAATTTTTAGAAAGGCTGAAGGCATGCATTTTTATTAAAGCTTATGATAGAAGGTTTCAATAATCCATCTCTATTTCCTTCTACCTTGAATCTTCAATTAGAACTTAAGGGAAAAGAGTTTAATGGCAAACTCCAAAAGGCTTTAACTTTTGATGCCTTCCATTTTTTGAAATCAAAATAATACATTTAGTTATGGTACCTCCCACTCCTTACATCCCCACCTCCCCCTTAGATGAACTGATCACACACTCCTCCAGTCATTGCCCATTATCACCTATAGGCCCACCCCAAACCTCTCCTTTTATTTATTTACTCCTGTTTATTCTAAAGCATTTAATCTAATACCCTCTCATATGTATAAATTCTAAACATGTAGTTATTTTACATGAAGGTATTTGTGGTCTGCATGAACAGTAGTAGATCATGTATCTCATCCCATTGCTCTTTTTACTCGGCACAATGTATTCAAGTCCCACTTCTGTTGTTTCTGTATGTTACATAGTACTTCATGGGTACATCTGCCAATTTTTAGTCTAGTTTTTAGTTTAGTTTTCCCAGGAAAGGACACCCAGATTGTCTCTATACTCTCATCATGGGAAATTACACTGCACTGAAATTTCAATGTCCACACAGAAGTTCCTGTATGACCAGAAGCTGACCAGCTGGGGCAAAGAGGATGTCTGTGTTCGACTAAGTGCTGCCAGCCTGCTCTGCAGAATGGCTTCACTGGTCTACATCCCTACCAGCAGTGCCTAAGAATTCTTACAGCCCATACCTCACCCACATGGGATGCTACTGGCATTCCAGTTTTTGTTTGTCTAAAAGGTTTATCATGGTCATTTTACTTTGCACATCTCAAAACCCAGGATTCTGAGTATTTTTCACATGCTTCTTGGCCTTTTAGGTCTCTCTGACATTCATTAACTAGTCACATCTTTCCACTGGGGCTACCACTGCTTCATTGCAGGAGTTTCCACAGTATTAACCCCTTAGAGGATTAGTTAGTCCTCTGTCCATCTTAAGACACTGGACAATTTTTTTTAAAGTTGTCTTCCATATTTAACTTTGACAGTGGTATGATTCGTTGAATAGAAAGCACCAATCTTGATGTAATCAAATTCATTAATTACCTTTCTGCCTTTTGGTTTGAGCTTCCGATATCCTCTTTTGCCCCAGAACAGAAAAATATTCTTCTATATTTGATTATATTAATTTTATAGCTGTAGTTATTTTCACATTTAGGTCATTAATCCTGTGGAGCCCACCTCTGAATATGGTTATTATGCATAAATCCAGTATTCCTCTCTATTAAGTGAGAGGTTCCCCAATACTTTTTACTAAACAAGCTGTTCCTCCCCTTGGGTTTGTAAGTTACTTTGCTGCACATTAAGTTACCAAATATTTATGGGCCTATTAATGAGCTCTTTATTATACTGATCCATTTCTCTTACTTGGGCCAATATGACATTCAGTTCAGTTCAATTCAGTTGTTCAGTCGTGTCCAACTCTTTGCGACCCCATGAATCACAGCACACCAGGCCTCCCTGTCCATCACCAACTCCCGGAGTTCACTCAGACTCACGTCCATGAAGTCAGTGATGCCATCCAGCCATCTCATCCTCTGTCGTCCCCTTCTCCTCCTGCCCTCAATCCCTCCCAGGATCAGAGTCTTTTCCGATGAGTCAACTCTTGGCATGAGGTGACCGAAGTACTGGAGTTTCAGCTTTAGCATCATTCCTTCCAAAGAAATCCCAGGGCTGATCTCCTTTAGAACGGACTGGATGGATCTCCTTGCAGTCCAAGGGACTCTCAAGAGTCTTCTCCAACACCACAGTTCAAAAGCATCAATTCTTCGGCGCTCAGCCTTCTTCACAGTCCAACTCTCACATCCATACATGACCACAGGAAAAACCATAGCCTTGACTAGACAAACCTCTGTTGGCAAAGTAATGTCTCTGCTTTTGAATACGCTATCTAGGTTGGTCATAACTTTCCTTCCAAGGAGTAAGCGTTTTTTAATTTCATGGCTGCAGTCACCATCTGCAGTGATTTTGGAGCCCAGAAAAATAAAGTCTGACACTGTTTCCACTGCTTCCCCATCTATTTCCCATGAAGTGATGGGACCGGATGCCATGATCTTCGTTTTCTGAATGTTGAGCTTTAAGCCAACTTTTTCACTCTCCACTTTCACTTTCATCAAGAGGCTTTTGAGTTCCTCTTCACTTTCTGCCATAAGGCTGGTGTCATCTGCATATCTGAGGTTATTGATATTTCTCCCTGCAATCTTGATTCCAGCTTGTCCTTCGTCCAGTCCAGCATTTCTCATGATGTACTCTGCATATGAGTTAAATAAGCAGGGTGACAACATACAGCCTTGACGTACTCCTTTTCCTATTTGGAACCAGTGTGTTGTTCCATGTCCAGTTCTAACTGTTGCTTCCTGACCTGCATACAAATTTCTCAAGAGGCAGAATACCAGGTGGTCTGGTATTCCCATCTCTTTCAGAATTTTCCAGTTGATTGTGATCCACACAGTCAAAGGCTTTGGCATAGTCAGTAAAGCAGAAATAGATGTTTTTCTGGAGCTCTCTTGCTTTTTCCATGATCCAGCGGATGTTGGCAATTTGATCTCTGGTTCCTTTGCCTTTTCTAAAACCAGCTTGAACATTACTTTATTTCTATGGTTTTATATGTCCTGTATAGAGCAGGATGGGGCCTACCTCCACCCATACCACCTATATTACTCTCTTTTTTCCAAGGTTAACTTAGCTACTAGGACTTTTATTTTTCCATAAATATTTTAGAATATGTTTATCATGCTCCTCAAAATATCTAAATTAAATTTTAATTGGACTTTAACATAATATTAGCTTAACCCATCCAAGAAAATAAGAATTATCTCCATTTGTTTAGATCATCTTCTCTGAATATACATTTTTTGCAATAAAACATACAGCAGTAATGATTTTAATTTGAGCTAAAGAAAAATATTCACCATGTATATACATACCCAAATAAACTGTTTACTTCTTTAAAATTATAACTTACCAAAGCAGTTATTGCAGGGAAGTTTTTGGACATTTCTCTAAGAATGGTACAAGTCCTAACATCCCATAACTCCAGGGGTTTATCTTTGAATACAACTGCCAAATACTGCCTAAAATAAACAAAATTACTGAATGAAGCTCTTTTTGCAGTATTTTCACCATAAGTAGTACAAATAAAAAGTTCATAAAGCTCAGATGACACATTTTAAACGAAGAGAATTTAAACTAACTTTTAGCCCTCCTGATTAGTAGTAGTCCTAAGAAGGTAAAGCTCTAAGATGACCTGTGAGAGTCACACACACCATCCGGGCAAGGAGCCTAGCTCAGAATGAAGAATGAGAAAATGCATGAGTTCACATCCAAATCTTAAAATAACCTTCCTGAGACTCAATTTTCTCATTGAGACATGAAAATACCACTACTTGCATCAATGGGCTGACTGGTATGCAGGTTATGGGAAAAACTAAATGAAAAAGTAAGTAAAGTTTCTATCATGCCAACTGTGAGGAACTGTGACAAAGAGTAGGAAATGTGACTTGTAGCTCAGTGTATCACAGGACTTAAGATTCTCCCACGTGATAGTTATATGACCTAAAAGCATGTGACCTTTTGAGTTTTAGTCTACTTAGCTTTAAAACGGAGTTAATAATACCTGCCTCATCAACCTCACTAAATACTACATGGATAAAGAAAAAGGGACAGCACACATGAACGGATTTTACAAATCACAATGGATTATGTAAATGAAACATGTTACACTTTTATTATATCTAATATAAAAACAAGTAGAGACATGTATGTAAATAACTAATATAAATAAAAGAGAACCTGGTAAATGCTATAAAGATTCACTATGAAAGCTGATATTAACTTTGACAATAGGGAAATGGCATTCTAGGCAGAGTTACAAGTGTGATAAATGGCAAAAGACAGAAAAGGAGACAGGCTGTGTGGGGAGATATGCTACTTGAAATGCAGAGTATGTGAGATGAGAACAATCATCGTGAGAAAGAAGATTAACATGTGAATTTGGATTCACATTAAAAGCCCTAAGATATCCTAAAATGCAGTGCTATCATGAATAGAGATTCATTCTGTAGAGAACAGGGGATCCTTGAGTTTTGAGGCAGTGGTCATAATGTGACCAGAGGTTTAAGATGTATTAATTTAGTAGGCTTGTATAGAGTCAAGACTGACAAGAAATAGAAAAATCTGGCTTCCAAATATTTTGAGCAATTATTGGACTTTTTCGTGGAAGGACTCCCTTACATTTGAAAAAATTACTGAGGATCTCCCCCAAAGAACTTTTGTTTATGTGGGTTTTACTGATAGTTTGCCTAGGAGAAATTAAATGTAACATAATTATAAACTATATTAATTTACTTAAAATGAGAAAAGAGAAAATAACTACCAAAATGGCAGGTGAAAACATAAACCATGTTGATAACTGCATTAAATATGAATAACTTAAACACTGCAATTAGAAGCAGAGATTACCAGATCAAATAGTAAAATAAGTCCCATTATATGCTCTCTTTCAGAAATCACCTTTATATACAAAGACAGAGATAAGTTACAAATAGGGAGAAGGAAAAAGATATACCATGCAAATACTAATCAAAAGAAAGCTAGAGTGTCTATACTCATCAGACAAATCAGATTTAAACTTCTGAGAAAAGACAAACAGGTAATTTCAGTGATAAAGAAGTCAGTAACTCAACAAGATATAAGCATGGCAGTCAGTGGAACAGAAAATAGAAAACCACAAAGAAAAATGAAAGAAGTCCAAAGGATTTTCTTTGAAACAATTAATAAGATTGATTGACATAATTTACTGATATACAGAGAACAAAGTAGTGATTACCGCTGGGAAAGACGCAGGGGAGAGGGTAAAATGCGTAAAGGAGACCAACTGTCTGGTGACAAAATAAAATCTGGCTGGTGAGCATGTTGTGAAGTATATACAACAGAAGTAGAAACATAGTGTTGTACACTCAAGCTTATATAATGTTATAAATAAATATTATGTCAAACTATTTCAGTATATGAATAATTGAAAACTGAAATTAACAGAAGAAAAAATATAATTTATAAAAGCATCAAAGAAAAAGCAAAAAATAAATCACAAATGATGCACAGGACCTGTGTACTGGAAACTACACAATATTATCGAAAGAAATTAAAGAAAAACTAAATAAGCAGAGAGATATACCATGCTCATGAATCACAAAACTTGGTAAGATGTCAGTTCTTCCCCATGTTGATCCACGGATTCAATGTAATCACAATCAAAATCCCAGTAACCTTTTATCATAAAACTGGTTAAGTTGATTTTAAAATTTATATGGAAATGCAGAGATCCTCAAAAAGCTAAAGGAATGTCAAAAACAATTTCATTGTGCTTACTCCTTCTTTCTTTGTTCTTTTGATTAGTTTTCAGTCAATCTCTGTTGTCAATGATTCTGCTTTACATATATTTTTCCTTGGAACAAAAAACTTACTACAATTAGATCTAAGTTATAAATAAGGAAAATGAATTCTTTCATTCAATAAGCACATACTGAGGTAAAAGCTGAACAAAGAACTTCAACAAATAACTAACATTTCTTAGTGAGTAACAGGTACTTCTATCAATATAGCTATAGTTGAACAAAATGGGGTCACCCATTTTACCAATCTGATGAAATGTTAAGATTCAGATAAGTTACCTTGTCTTATGGTGACTTATCTGAATGGAGAATTAAAAGTAACAGCAACTTAGTTTTGCAATTAATCTATTTTCTGTGATACAGCTGCACATCACAATTTCCTACCACTAAGAAATTCTATGCACATGCATGCATGTTCTCATTTCCTTAAAGATAAAAAAAAAAAAAAAATGCTTGAGATTCCCTAGTGATAACACCAGATTTTTTTTTTAGGTTGACACTTACTTCAAATGAGATACTTTAATCATTTCGATGGGCGACTCATCATTACCTCGTTCACCACGGAAAGCAATGCTCCTGCCTTTAATTGTAAATATTAAACAAAATGTAAAAACAACACATGAAACGCGTAAGAAACTAAAAGCTGTACCAGTGTAATTTGATCAGTGGTACCTTCTAGTCTCCTTCTCACTCTTCCATTTGCTTTAAGCTGTTTCTAATCATCTAAATTCAAAACTAAATCAAAAGTAGTATAAGACCAACACTGTATTACTTACATTCAAATATCTATAAAAAGATATTTTCATTTTTTATAGAATTTCTTAACGCCCTTCTACGGTACCTTTCAAATAATTCAATTTTAGAAATTTAGAAACATCAATTTCTAAAGTTTTAATGCATCTATAGTAAAGCAATTATCTACTATAAAAACTACTGGTACATTCAAAGTATTATAAACATTTCCATGTTTACAAATATTAACTAATGGGGAAAACACTCTTTGAATAGGTATTTAAGATTTCTTGTCCCATGTGCAAAATACTCAGCTACAATATTTTGACATGTTCCTCCAAGTCTCTATAAACTGAAATTGAGGAATATTAAGAATGAGTTAACATCCAAAGAAGTTAAACAGTTTTCTATAACTAAAAAAAAAAAAAAAAAAGTTCTACCTTATGTTTGAAAAAATATTTTAATAGCATCTCCTAGATTTCTATTTACATTAAACAAAAGGGAGAAGAGACTCAATTCAAAGACAAATGGATACCTACATGTCTCCCTGCTCTTCAAGGCCATCACACTGAATTTCACTATTATTATTCGCCAAATACCCTACACCCTTTCCTGGCTCTGCTAGTCTGCTGGTCTCCTTAGAAGACAAGGCTGTAAAAATCTATAATTTTATGAACCTAAATGTCCTATCCAAAAAAAGTCAGTATCTTTTACTTAGAAATCTGTTCTTCAACAAGAAATATGTGAAAGACAGATTTTGAGTTATCTAAGAGTTCTGATACTTTGCCAACAAAGGTCCGTCTAGTCAAGGCTATGGTTTTGCCAATGGTCATGTCTGGATGTGAGAGTTGGACTGTGAAGAAAGCTGAACGCTGAAGAATTGATGCTTTTGAACTGTGATGTTTGTTGGAGAAGACTCTTGAGAGTCCCTTGGACTGCAAGGAGATCCAACCAGTCCATCCTAAAGGAGATCAGTCCTGGTTGTTCATTGGAAGGACTGATGCTGAAGCTGAAACTCCAATACTTTGGCCACCTGATGCAAAGAGCTGACTCGCTGGAAAAGACCCTGATGCTGGGAGGGATTGGGGGCAGGAGGAGAAGGGGACGACAGGGGATGAGATGGCTGGATGGCATCACTGACTCGATGGACATGAGTTTGGGTAAACTCCAGGAGTTAGTGATGGACAGGGAGGCCTGGTGTGCTGTGATTCATGGGGTCGCAGAGTCGGACATGACTGAGCAACTGAACTGAAGTGAAGAGTTCTGAACCTGAGCTGATGGGACAAATGCACAGGCATGTTTTTAGTGAATGATACTACAGGACAGCATTTCATCCCTGGGCTATCATGTGACTGCAGTGATCAGTGTCAGTTTACCGACAAATCAGGAATGCAGGGATATGGGTCACCAGGCAGGTCATTTCCAATTAAACTAGAGCAACACTGGACTAATAGGAGCTAATTCTTTGAGGCTTAGTAACACAATCTGATAAGTAAGAACTATAAACTGGAAATATGTATTGACAATACAAGGAAGCAACCATAAACATGATTTACTACACACATATATAACTTATTGGTTGAAACTACATACATTTATATTGCTAAGCCATTAAAAAAAACTCCTCATAATTTTGTTAAAAAAAAATACTTGAAATCATTCCATGTGCTATATAAAAAATAATAAAAAACCTTCACCTTACTCTGCTTTTAAGTTCTTATTTTGAAAGGGTTGCAGGTTTTTAACAATTGTGAACAAGTTACTTTACTGGAATATTTCCTATTGTAATGCCTTTAAACTCCTAAATTAAGTTTTCCTACTAGTCAGCCAGAAAATATCAAAAGTTTCAAAGCTGAGCATTTTACAACAATCCTTGTAAGATTTTTAAGAGCTTCCTGAAAAGGCCAAAATTTTTTTAAAAGATTCTAAAAAAGTGTAACTACAAAGATTTATTTCAAAACTGTACCTCTGGTTATCTGGAACAATGTACTTGGAAGTAGAACTGATATCCCATTTATGAATCTGTCCATTTGGGCTAATGGTACTCCATGGACTTGTGCTAACACAATTTGCATACAAACAATGATGAATCTTTTCTAGGGCAATTATTATAGAGCAACCAAAAAATGAATACATAAACATATAAAAATGAATACATAAATAAAATTCCAAGGTGAAAGAACTTTGAACACATCTTCTAAATAGCGGCATCTTTGATTAACATGATGGTACCATTTTAAATATTTTAATAGTCTAAAAACACAAACCTGTTGGAAGATCAACCAGTTGAAGTTCATTTCTCACTAATCCCATGTTGTTTGGTGTTGAGGTAGCGAAAGAAAGAAAACCAGTTAAACTTGTCCATTCAATACCCCTATACAGAGAAATTAAACAAAGATTAAAATTCTTTGTTTGAAAAATTATTTGAAAATTAAGTTTTTTCTATGTCCTAAATTTTATTATACAAGTTAAAGAATAATATTAATACAACATTTGAGAATAAATTATATATTTCCAACATATAAAAAATTATTTTTAATTAAAACTTTATTTCCAAAGACAGCTCAGTTATCAGAAGTCATGGCATTAAAATGACTATTAAAATCTGGCAAAGAAGAGCACCGAATCATTGCCAAGAACTCCACTGTTTGAAACAAGTGGTATAGAAATATTCTGAGCCGACTGCTTAAAGTTGAGTACATGAAGGAACTTTATCAAATTTTATCAACATTCCTAGCTGGTTAGGAAGCCAAAATTCCTGAAGAAATACAGACTGAACTGTTAGATTGGAAGTAGATGAAAGCACCAAATAGTGTATCAATTAAATAACAGCACAAAAGAAAAAAATAAACCTGTATGACAAGACACTAAACCTATCAACCTAATGCCCTGTGAGTCCCATTTCCTTGGGACTGGCAATGGGTGAGTCCATGTTTTTTTCCCACTGACATAACTGGCTTAACCATCAATGGAAAATGAGGGGACTCAGAACATGTGAATTCATCACAGTAGTCACAAAAAGAAATGAGAAACACTATTACTACCCTGCACTGCTTACAAGGTAATGGGTTCCCCTGGTGGCTCAGCGGTAAGGAACCCGCCTGCTAATACAGGAGACGCAGGTTTGATCCCTGCCTTGGGATGAACCCCCGGAGAAGGAAATGACAACTCATTCTAATACTCTTACCTGGGAAATTCCATGGACAGAGGGGCCTGGCAGGCTACAGTTCATGGGGTCACGAAGAGTCTCTACTACACAAGGTAACAGAGCTGGCTGGGCGACAAGTTTAAACCTCTGTTCTATATGCAATTGCTCATCAGCACTTACAAGACAACAATATAATATCAATGGCTGCTTTCACAATACAATGGCAGGGCTAAGTAAGTGCCAGAAATTTTATGGCCTACTACTACTACTACTACTACTAAGTCGCTTCAGTTGTGTCCGACTCTGTGCGACCCCATAGACAGCAGCCCACCAGGCTCCCCCGTCCCTGGGATTCTCCAGGCAAGAACACTGGAGTGGGGTGCCATTTCCTTCTCCAATGCATGAAAGTGAAAAGTGAAAGTGAAGTCGCTCAGTTGTGTCCGACTGTTAGCGACCCTACAGACTGCAGCCCACCAGGCTCCTCTGTCCATGGGATTTTCCAGGCAAGAGTACTGGAGTGGGGTGCCATTGCCTTCTCAGTTTATGGCCTACAAAGCTTAAAATATTTGCCTTCTGTCCTTTATGGGAAATGCCTGCTGACTGATCTAATTTTTCCATGCCTATTCTAATCTGAATGCTATTGCTCAAGTGAGCATGACTGCTCTGACCACCTCTCTCACCTGCCCAAGCAAAGGTGTGATGGCTCCTGCATCACATCCATGCTGCTTTCTGTGACGGTCAAAGCTACCCAGCAACACAGGTACCTCTCAATCATCTGAACCTGTCTGCTATTTCAATAAGAGTAACTTTTCCTTACTGACCCCTTGTGTATCTGTCTACTTGTCTTTTCTCAGAGGAGCAAAGATAATCCCAAGAGAACTGAAAATAACATTTGCAAGAGCTGGGAATACCTGTTGTTATCAATTTATACCTCTTTAAATGTAAACTGCCTTTGACTGTGTGGATCACAATAAACTGTGGAAAATCCTGAAAGAGATGGGAATACCAGACCACCTGACCTGCCTCTTGAGAAACCTATTTGCAGGTCAGGAAGCAACAGTTAGAACTGGACATGGAACAACGGACTGGTTCCAAATAGGAAAAGGAGTACGTCAAGGCTGTATATTGTCACCCTGCTTATTTAACTTATATGCAGAGTACATCATGAGAAATGCTGGGCTGGAAGAAGCACAGGCTGGAATCAAGATTGCAGGGAGAAATAACAATAACCTCAGATATGCAGATGACACCACCCTTATGGCAGAAAGTGAAGAGGAACTAAAGAGCCTCTTGATGAAAGTGAAAGAGGAGAGTGAAAAAGTTGGCTTAAAGCTCAACATTCAGAAAACGAAGATCATGGCATCTGGTCCCATCACTTCATGGGAAATAGATGGGGAAACAGTGGAAACAGTGTCAGACTTTATTTTTCTGGGCTCCAAGATCACTGCAGACGGTGACTGCAGCCATGAAATTAAAAAACGCTTACTCCTTGGAAGGAAAGTTATGACCAAACCAGATAGCATATTCAAAAGCAGAGACATTACTTTGCCAACAAAGGCCCATCTAGTCAAGGCTACGGTTTTTCCAGTAGTCATGTAAGGATGTGAGAGTTGGACTGTGAAGAAAGCTGAGCGCTGAAGAATTGATGCTTTTGAACTATGGTGTTGGAGAAGACTCTTGAGAGTCCCTTGGACTGAAAGGAGATCCAACCGTTCTAAAGATTAGTCCTGGGTGTTCATTGGAAGGAATGATGCTAAAGCTGAAACTCCAGTACTTTGGCCACCTCATGCGAAGAGCTGACTCACTGGAAAAGACCCTGATGCTGGGAGGGATTGGGGGCAGGAGGAGAAGGGGACGACAGAGGATGAGATGGCTGGATGGCATCACCGACTCGATGGACATGAGTTTGAATGAACTCTGGGAGTTGGTGATGGACAGAGAGGTCTGGCGTGCTGCAATTCATGGGGTCGCAAAGAGTCGGACATGACTGAGAGACTGAACTGAACTGAAATGTAAACTTGTGTTGAAACAATCAGATTAGATTGCTGAAAACTGAGTATTCTTCAGAATTTTCATGCCTGGAGTGGCCGCTTCTCCTCCTCTCCTTGACCACTACCTAGTTCAAGTCCCAGCTCCAGCACTTACTGGCTCTCTGCTCCTCTATACCTCAACTCCCTCCTCTGCGGTGCAGGGGTCACAACACTGGGCACATAAAGAAGGCCTCGCACAGAGTCTGCACTGTACGGACTCATCATCACCATCAATTACTCTTTATTTCGAGATCTCTAACTCAAGCTGTGTTTTTTTCATTAAGCCTCTCCATGAACTACACTCAAACCACAGCCATAGTGACTACACTATAAGTTGGTTAATTATTCACTGGAAGAGTCCCTTTGTCTCTTGTTTCTCTTTCTTTCCCCTAACATGGAGTACTCATTAATTTTTCTATTTAGAGTGAGTACAATGAGAGAAGCAGCATTTTGGACTTCTGCTCTCTACGTAAGTCTGGTAGCTACAATCAGATCTGTTTACCCACAGAAACCTTAAGATATACTTTTCAAGTCTTGTTGATGGAAATCTGATACTCTGGTATAGTAATGCTGCTATCTTTAGATAGGAAAAATTTCAGTCCTCTCACTGTTCAATTATTACTTTAAGGATACATCTGTTAAGTACCCCATAAATGCTGTTGCCAGTGCTATTAAGTACCCAGGACATGTGAGCAACTTGCCAGGCTAAGGAATACAGCTGCAAATGAGGCGGACTTAACTGCTATCCTTCAAGAGCCCTGTGATCTAGCAGGAAAGAGACATTGTACAAGTGAATCTGGAGTTATCTATCACAAAGGGGAGCACTGCCAAGTTCGACAGGAGTTTGCACGAGTCACAAAGAAATGTGGTGTCACGGGCCACGTAGGGCTTCCTGGAGAAACATTAAGGCTGAGACAAAGGGCAAATAGGGTTTTGCCTGAGAGCCTGAAAAGCTGAGGAAACAGTACAATTGATGGAGAAGCACTGCCCTAGACTGCACTCTCTTAGGAGGGAGGTACCTGCCCTGGCAATCCAAACACATGACAATTTCTCAGCAAATTCTGTTAGATTAAAAGAATGATGTCCAAAAAAGCCTACCACGCCTCCTTATGTTTCTAAGTGCTGTTCATATCCAGAGAAGGGCTTTCCCCACTGTTTACAGGCTGCCCCAGTGTTGTTCAGTTCAGTTCAGTCACTCAGTCATGTCCGACTCTTTGCGACCCCATGAATCGCAGCACGCCAGGCCTCCCTGTCCATCACCAACTCCCGGAGTTCACTCAGACTCACGTCTATTGAGTCAGTGATACCATCCAGCCCCAGTGTTGAGGATATAACAAAACATGGGTGGCTGCTTATTTATAATTGAGCACCATAAGTATATTGTTTGTGAACAGATTCCAGCAGCAGCTTGTGTATCTGACTCCTACTGATTGACTAAAAAAAAATAAAAATCACATTGGACTTCAAAGTGTATGAGATAAGGAGATTATTTCTCAAAAGAAAAGAATGAAAACTCTTGTTAAGCTGAGCACAACACTGCTCCCTGGATTAGAAAACCACTATCCATCTAGGTTTAACCATACACTGAGCTCTATTAAAAAAAAAACTTGTAAGAACTGTAGCTCATGTTCTGACTCAGATAATCTAAGTTGGTTTTGTAGCATTCCTCACTATTGAACAACTGTAACCTTAAAATCTACCAACAGGTGTTGCGGCTCTGACTCCTATAGATGCCCAAGTCTTCCTTGTTCGCGTGCACTGGGGATGCGACACTGGCTACCTCTCAAGACCAGGTAGTCCGCGGGGAGCACACGCTTTCTGAAAAGCCTTGAAGTTCTACCATGATATGAAACTAATGTCTGCAAATTTACAGATGAACAAAATGGAGATCATTTTACTTTCCACAAATAATTCAATGTACTCAAAGCAATACTGAATCCATCAGTATTCTGATACCCATATACATTTTAACAATTTTTGACAATGAACATGGTATTGGGCTATATTCTTGTAATTTCAGTCTATAGGACAAAGATACCAACTAATAATATAAGAACTCTAATAATCTAAGAAAACCTGTCTGTACCACTCCACATTGTTTACTTCTAGGTATCTTCCACTGGATCATAAGCCTCCAAGATTTTGTCTGTTTACAGGCATAGAGAAGAGATTCAATATATATTTCATATTTATAAAGTGTAACTGGTTAAAACATCATGGTTTTGAAAAACACACAGATATAAACTATCTACAGTTAGGTAGTCCCAGGCCATGTGTATGATAAGACTGAAGTACTTAAGATTAAGTGGTTTTAAAAAACACTTTTAGTACAAGGTAGAAAAACCACCTTTTAAAAGTTGGCCTTTCCATGTCCTGGCTATTATAAACAGCAACCTAGATGTCCATCAGCAGATGAATGGATAAGAAAGCTGTGGTATATATACACAATGGAGTATTACTCAGCCATTAAAAAATACATTTGAATCAGTTCTAATGAGGTGGATGAAACTGGAGCCTATTATACAGAGTGAAGTAAGCCAGAAAGAAAAACACCAATACAGTATACTAACGCATATATATGGAATTTAGAAAGATGGTAACAATAACCCGGTATATGAGATAGCAAAAGAGACACTGATGTATAGAACAGTCTTTTGGACTCTGTGGGAGAGGGAGAGGGTGGGATGAGCTGGGAGAACGGCATTGAAACATGTATAATATCATATATGAAACGAGTCACCAGTCCAGGTTCGATGCATGATACTGGATGCTTGGGGCTGGTGCACTGGGAAGACCCAGAGGGATGGTACGAGGAGGGAGGAGGGAGGAGGGTTCAGGATGGGGAACACGTGTATACCTGTGGCGGATGCATGTTGATATATGGCAAAACCAATGCAATATTGTAAAGTTAAAAAATTAAATTAAATTAAAAAATAAATAAAAGTTGGCCTTTAATTTGCATATGAGTATCTAGAATGAACTGGGTTTACTGCTAATAAGTTCAGCAATTTTTATAACACATCTGTGAAATTTTCATAATGGTTTTTAATTATAATACTATAATTGCATTAATTGAAACACAAAGACAGCAGTATTTTAGCATCCTCTTGAGCACCATCTCTGGATGTAAAATGTGAATTATCTTTAAAATAGCAATTAAGAGGGAAAATTTATATTTAAAAAATGGGCATATTTACGAGATCATTCACAATACTAGCCTGACTGAGTAGCATACACTTGAGAGTTATCTGGTACCCCAAGCAACACTTTATAGTTTTTGTGTCAATAACAAATACTATCATAATGTGTAAATCATGTTCTTAGTGACATCTATGACCTGAGCAATCCAGAATAACATCTTACTTATAGCAAATAGCTCACTGATTAACTAGCTACTGTGTCTTTATTAGAGGCTTCATATTGTGGTGATCATTTCACCACACATACAAGTATTATTACACTGTACATCTGAAACTAATATATATTACTGCACCTCAATATAAATAAATAAATAAGATTTCAGTGTTCAGAAAAAGATGAAAATGTGCTTGATTTCCCAGAAGCATGTGCCAAATTCTTGCTATTAATCTTGGCTTAGTCAACATTTTTATCTTACTGCCAAACTGTTTCCAATTAATCTATGTGAACTTTTTTATCTGAAGACCCAGCACAAGGATGCTACGAGCTCAGTTCTGAAGCCTTTTAAAAGCCCTAGACTGAATTCCATATACCTTTTCACAGATGACTCCACAATACTCTGTTTCTTCTTCTGTAAATTGGGAATAATAATAGTGCCTACTGCATAGAATTGTAGTGAGCAATCAATGAAACAATGAAAGCAAAGTATTAATATTTAACATAATCCTCAGAACAAGTATTGATTAAATGATGAGTTCTGACTCATTGCTGTTTGCCATAAAAGGGAACACTGCACACAAAATCCAAGGGAGAGAGGAAATGTCAATACACATGGGAAAGAAAGGGAGAGAGAAGGTATCAGTGGCAGCAGGGACTACTGAAAGGAGAGAAAAAGATGACCAACAGTCTGAAAGGATCCAAACAGACACCTAATGCTTTTGAAGACATTATTCTTCCATGTAGGTGATTTAGGGAGATACTGGGGGGCGGTGGGGGGAAATAGCATAAAGTGGCGATAAACAGTCACTTAGGCTGTACCAAAAGATCATGAATTTAAAAGATTAAGGCAACATTAACTCTCAGAAAGTGAAGAGGAACTAAAAATCCTCTTGATGAAAGTGAAAGAGGAGAGTGAAAAAGTTGGCTTAAAGCTCAACATTCAGAAAATGAAGATCATGGCATCTGGTCCCATCACTTCATGGGAAATAGATGGGGAAACAGTGGAAACAGTGTCAGACTTTATTTTTCTGGGCTCCAAAATCACTGCAGATGGTGACTGCAGCCATGAAATTAAAAAACGCTTACTCCTTGGAAGGAAAATTATGACCAAACTAGACAGCATATTCAAAAGCAGAGGTATTACTTTGCCAACAAAGGTCCGTCTAGTCAAGGCTATGGTTTTTCCTGTGGTCACGTATGGATGTGAGAGTTGCACTGTGAAGAAAGCTGAGCGCTGAAGAATTGATGCTTTTGAACTGTGGTGTTGGAGAAGACTCTTGAGAGTCCCTTGGACTGCAAGGAGATCCAACCAGTCCATCCTAAAGGAGACTAGTCTTGGGTGTTCACTGGAAGGACTGATGCTGAGGCTGAAACTCCAATACTTTGGCCATCTCATGTGAAGAGTTGACTCATTGGAAAAGACCCTGATGCTGGGAGGGATTGGGGGCAGGAGGAAAAGGGGACGACAGAGGATGAGATGGCTGGATGACATCACCCACTCGATGCACATCAGTTTGGGTAAACTCCGGGAGTTGGTGATGGACAGGGAGGTCTGGTGTGCTACGATTCATGGGGTCGCAAAGAGTGGGACACGACTGAATGACTGAACTGAACTGAACTCTCAGAAACTTCCATCACAATCAGAAGTTGTGATACTTCAAGCATTGACCCTTCCCATTTAGAAAATGCATTTATTCAGAATAATGTGTACGCTAAGGGTTCACTAAGAATTTTAACATATACATGAGGCCTATAATTTATATAATGTACAGAAGTAAGAAAATAGCCTGATACATCTGTTCCAAAATCATCCAAAAATAACCGAAGATTAATATATTTATATTTTACACGTGTAACTTTATAATCTGTCATTACCAGGGCAAAGAAAATAATATAGTCATGTGATCAGAAAAATAATGCTACAGAGCAGGTAGGTATATACTTTTTATTTTTACTGGAGTGGTATATAATACTTTAAAACATAAAGCAAGAGGCTTCCTTCTGTCCTGTTAGCCTTCCCTCAGATACCTCTATATTCAAAGAACTCATGAAACAGGTCATATGTCAAATGAAAGAATAAATGAGATTAAAAATTAAAGTGACTATACTCAAATTTTTCATCACAAGTCCTACTATAAGATCTTTGCAGAAATGGAAAAAAACTATATAAACTGGAACAAGGAAAGAGAGTTATATCCAATAAGAAAATATCCTAGACCTTAGAAGAAATAAATAAGATGCAGAAATAAAGTGAGAAAAAATTCTTCACTGAATTAACGTCCTCCACGAAGTAAACAATTAGTACTTATCCTTGATGAACACAGCTACTAGTTGGACAAGAATATCTATTATTCAAAGCTTTCAGTCAAATAATCACTGCAGAGTATTCCATGTAGAAAAGTCCAAAAGAGCTTTTTTGATATTACATATGTTTATGAGCTCAATATCCCAATGACAGACTCACTTGACTTCACATGAATGGATGCTTAACTCCTTGTGCAGCAGCCCACTGGTGAGATGGTACACCAGGACGGAACCATTGCTTGTACCTATCAAAATGACATGATAGAGGAGATTTAATCTAGTAGAAGTTTCATATCTAACAAGTCTTCTCTCAAGATTTCATTTTAAAACATCTATCTTTAATAAAAGGAACCTAAGCTAGGTGTGAAGGAAGAGTATATTTCTCTGCCTTCCCTCTTTTCAAAAATGGGTCTAATCTCACGGACTCTGGGCTGTGTTGTGCTTAGTCACTCAGTCGTGTCCAACTCCTTGCGACCCCATGGACTAGAGCTCTCTAGGCTCTTCTTCCATGGGATTTTCCAGGCAAGAATACTGGAGTGAGTTGCCAAGCCCTCCTCCAGAGGGTCTTCTCATCCAACGGATCAAACCCAGGTCTCCCACATTGCAGGCGGATTCTTTACCATCTGAGCCACCAGGGAACTCCAAGAATACTGAAGTAGGTGGCCTATCTCTTTTCCAGGGTATCTTCTGAACCTAGGAATCGAACCAGGGTCGCCTGCATTGCAGGCAGATTCTTTACCAGCTGAGCTACCAGGGAAGTTCCATGGACTCTGTAATCTTACCTAAACCCAGAAACAGATTTTCAAAGAAAGACTTCAAAATCTAATTCAATACACACAAAATTTGACGATGCACTTTCTTAAGCTTTTTGAATGTTTATTATTATAACTGGTACTCAAAAACACAGCCTAGCAGAACTCATTAACCAGATTTTTCTGGTTTTCTTTACAAAGATTTTTTGCTCTGTCTTTAACATTAAATACATCATAAAGAGATGGTAAAGTACAGTGGCTAACTGTGGATTTTACAGTTAAAGAAGCCTAAGTTTAAGCCCTGGCTCTGCCCTATACTCTTGCAGTTTTCTTGCTTGCATTGAAAATCTATTTATTCATTGGAGATTAAATGAGAAACATGTGTGTAAGACACTTAGTACAACACTCAGCACCATGTAAGGATGTGATGATTATTATTACTGTTATCACTGTATTATGATTTGTAGTGATTATTATACCTAAAGCTTTTCTCAGTCTCAGGTAATCAGTCTAAAATTTAATTAGAAGGGACATAGCCATTTGAGAAAGTAATACTTTCTTCAGAAATTAATGTTTCAGCCCTTAATATGTTTTTATAAGTGAAGCAAGAAAAGTGAACAATGTTAACGGTTGCACAATCACTTTCTCATTACACATGACTGAAAGAATTAATGGATTCATACGAAGCAACAGACTGTAGAAATAATAATATAATAATGTGAAAGTCACTCAGAAAGAGAAAGTCACTCAGTCGTGTCTGACTCTTTGCGACCCCATGGACTATATAGTCCATGGAATTCTCCAGGCCAGAATACTGGCGTGGGTAGCCTTTCCCTTCTCCAGGGGATCTTCCCAACCCAGGGATCATATAATAATAGTAAAAACAAAAATTCTAGGCAAATTCCAATCTTGGCTAACTTGCTGAATAAAGCTTCAGAAATTTCTTGCAAAACTATTCTAGAGAAATATGGTATTATAACTTTATATTTATTACCTATGCCACAATATCTTCTAGTTCTAGTACTGAGAAAATATCTAAATTACTCAAACTTTTCAATTAGCAAATGTTCAAAATTATTGTAAGATTTCTATATTCTGCACATTTTTATGTTGAAACTATGATCTACAGGCCCTAGAAGGAGAAGTGAATCCAGCTGAGCTCTGCTTGTGTTTCCTAATGACTCTGCAAGACTTCAGGCACATATATTTTTTGCTTTTACTTTGCTATTATACTAAATTTAATAAATGACTTGCTATTCACTATATGCCACTATAATATAGCTTATTCTACAAAGGAAATCTCAGATTCTGATCAACTCTTATTATCTAACTATCTCAAGACATAATTTTCACCAAGAAATTAATAAAATCCTAATTGACAAATTAGATATACTGACATTCAGAGACATACATTCTATGTACATTGACAAATTCCAACTGAAATTTCAATAAGAGATTTAATATGAATCAATAGTTTCTAGAGCAAAAATTAAACATCTATCTGTATTTATATAAATCTGGAAACCTATAAGCACAGATCACTGAATCTTAAAATTCAAATCACTTTCAAAAGATGATAATGGAAAAAAATGGGGAAATAACAGTACCACCAAACAGTAATACTCAAATGAGCCACTAGGAATCACAAGCCAGCCACTGAGCTAAGACACAAGGGCTACAAGATACATGTGATGAGATTTTATTTTTAGGAAAAAAAAAGAATCACGAATCACATGTTTAGAGAACTGGGAAAAAACCAGAAGTCAAACCAATAGCATCTTAAGAAAATGACAATTTCAAACAAATATTCTATTTTTCAAAATTTTAGAGAAATGAATTTTTAACCTTATATACTTAAAAGCAAATTAAAATTCTGTTTTATCTGTAAAAGAAACCAGGTTAAACACATTACCATGAAATTACTGTGACAGCAAGCTGAAACCCAGACCAATTTTTTTTTTAATCTAAAACATAAAAATTGCAATTTCAACCCAGAAGGCAAATCTTTAGTTTACAAAGACAAGAGCCACTTTGAATAAAATAAAACCAGGTTTAACATACAATTCTTAGCAAATATAGATTCTTGCTGTTACTAAATATTAACTTTGACCACATTGTTAACAAAAACTCAAAACAAAATGACATGTACAGGAGAGCTTGAGATGGTCCACGAAAAGACAAGCAGTCTGGTTTCGGCATCACACAGGACTACCCGCCTGACCTTTCAGAAACACATCCATGGTGCTGGAATCTCTGTCATCTGCCATTGGTGAGTGAGTTATTGTTGTGATTTAAAAAGATTAACAGGAGAGGGGAAAAAGCATTTCAAGATGAGTATTTATACAATTTCATGGAGCCTCTTCCTCCTCTTAAAGCATTCTAAAGGAGAATAAAGGATTTTCTAATAATCAGGAAACTTTAATGTCTTAAAAATGTAAAATAGACATTAAGAGTTAAAACAAGAACTCACCAACAGCAAGCAATGGCTGATACATCTTGATGTTTTTTGTGGTCAACGGGGGGCACATACGGATAGCGAACTGTGGGGAGGGCAGTCCTGAAAGCAGACCTGTTAGCAGGAACTTGAGTTGCACTTCCTGCAGAATGGAGCCTTTGGGATGTTCTTCCCCAGCAACTGCACTTTGCCCTGGTTTGTAATAAAACAAACAAACAAAAATACATTAATTGCAACATATGCTGATCTTAAAACTCTAAAGGAACTTTACAGTGGAAGTACTCTTCAGATCTAGAAGGTGTCACGTAGCACTCTGGGGGCTTAGCTATACACTGGGTCTTATTTAGCTACGGGACTTAATTTGCATCATCTAGTATCTCAAAGGTTAGATTACTCCAGAGTATTGCTATCCATAATTCGGGGGGCTTTGTCTTCTAAGAAACACTGTTTTAGCCAAAGTTGCTGGCTTCAGGGTAACAAAGGCAAATCGAGAAGGACTAGGGTTAGAGAACAGTTTCTGTACATGACAGATTATAGCATATTCCTGTCTCACTGCCTTCCTTAGGTGTTATGTTTTGATCTGATGCACTTTAAAGTGCACATAAAATTGGTAATCACAAATAGGTTCAAAGAGCTCAAACCAGTCAAACCGAAAGGAAATCAACTCTGAATATTCACTGCAAAGACTGATGCTGAAGCTTAAGCTCCAAAACGCTGGCTACCCGTTGCAAAGAGTTGACTCATTGGAAAAGACCCTGATGCTGGTTAAGATTGAGGGCAGGAGGAGAAGGGGACGACAGAGGATGAGAAGCCTGGAGGGAATCACCAACTCAATGGACATGAGTTTGAGTAAACTCAGGGAGATAGTGAAGGACAGGGAAGCCTGGCTTTTTGCAGTCCATGGGGTCACAAAGAGTCGGACATGACTTTGCAACTGAACAACAACAACAATAACAAAATGTTGCACTACAAAGATTGCAGCAAAGTTGAAACTTTAGCTTACTAATAAGGGTTTAAAATTTTTCTTCCTTTGTGTGTGTTAAGTTGCTTCAGTCATGTCCAACTCTTTCTGACGCTATGGACTATAGCCCACCAGGCTCCTCTGTCCATGGGATTCTCCAGGCAAGAACACTGCAGTGGGTTGCCATATCCTTCTCCAGGGGATCTTCCCACCCAGGGATCGAACCTGTGTCCCTTATGTCTCCTGCAGACAGGTTCTTTACCACCAGCACCACCAAAGCCTGGGATAAAGTTATCACACAAGAATATGTGTGAGTGTATATGCTTGTGTGTTTATCACAGGTGGTGCTACTGGTAAACAATCCACCTGTCCATGCAGAAGACACAAGAGATGCAGGTTCAATCCCCTGGGTCAGAAAGATTCCCTGGAGTAGCAAATGGCATCCCACTCCAGTATTCTTGCCTTGAAAATTCCATGGGCAGAAGAGCCTGGCTGGCTCCAGTCCATACAGTGACAAAGAGCTGGACACGAATGAGCACAAGCACACATTAGTGCACGTGTGAACACCCTAGGTGCTCACACATATACACATCTTGTGAAAGGGAAAAATGTAAATAATTACTCAGAGTGGGTGATGGGATTCTAAATAAACCTCTTAAACTCAAGTCGTTTTAGTAAAATGTTATTATAAAATCGGTAAGATATACACACAAAAAAAGGATCAATCTGAATAAATGATCCCTTAGGATAAGCCATACAACTGATACTCATTTTTAGTAACAAAGATGGGGTCTAAAGCAATGGCA
This sequence comes from Bos taurus, assembly GCF_002263795.3. Taxonomy (NCBI): domain Eukaryota; kingdom Metazoa; phylum Chordata; class Mammalia; order Artiodactyla; family Bovidae; genus Bos; species Bos taurus. Next base: position 40,857,784 of record NC_037353.1, on the reverse strand, counting down.
ACAAGTAGGTGCCATGTTTACCAACTTTTGCCAGCTTGGAGTTGATTCCAGGAAACTGCATATTTCTCTTCCAGCATTTTCCATGGGAAGTGATTCACAAAGTAGGGCAGATTAGGCCTTAATAAGCAACAGCCTTTACTCAATGAATATAAATCAGACCTCTGTACTTAACTGAATTGCTTTCAATTATCACTAAGTACATACTGAATTTCAAATTAAAAGTTTAATTAGAAGTTTTAATTAAAATGTTTTCAAGTAACAAAGATTTAATTAATACTGTCAAATCAACAACATTGTCAAGAACTGCTATACAATCTGTATCATTTTGTCCCCCCAAAAATGTAATTTATATCACTTAGATACCTAAACAGCATAAAATTTCAAACTCCTATGGGCTTCATATTACTGATTAGTTCTGTACATGTGTGTTCATAATTCTTTTCACTTTAATAGTTTTATTAAGTGCAGACAGGGTCAATTAACTCAGAAAATTATGTTACTGATAAAATAAATTTTGCAAAACAATTATGTGTCTGAACTTCTTCATAGGGATTTATTTATGTGTGAAAGATGAAAAGAAAAAATTTGAAGTATGTAAGTTAGCATCAGTGAGCACAAAGAGTCCAAAACTGGCAGGAAATATGAGAATACCAGGGTATGGAGAGGTCAAGCCTTGCTTTGGTCACAGCGAAGCAGCCAGGACTAGAGGCCATGGCCAAGAAGCAGACTCCAGACTGGGATGATTATGACCACATTTCCACTAACTGGCTGTGTACTTTGGGGCAAGTGTTTTAATCTCTCCAGGTCTTAGTTCCCACATATATAAAATGGAAATAATAATAATAGTACCTAGTCCACAGGGTTGTCAAGGTGTTAAGTAGAGAATTTGGCACAGCATTTAATATAGTACTAAGCCCTCAATAAATGTTATCTCTGATTAACATCAATAAGCTAATGCTCTTCTTTCTAGTATACCATTTATTTTTATAGCATTTAAACAAACAAAAAGAAACCTAGTAAATAATGTCCATGTTTAATTACATTATAGAATAACAAATAATGGTAAAGAAAATCCTTTATAAACCACTGGCCACAATTTTAAGTGAATTACACGTTAACTCTGCTTGGCATATTTATAATTCCTAGCTGTATAATATTTGAAATCACCAACCCTCATTCTTCCTTGACTATATTCTGGCTCTATAATAACTAGATAAGTTTGAAATAATATTTTATTTGCAAATAAATATTTGGTGAAAGTAAGAATTCCCAACATAAAAATAAGAAAATGTAAGTCAAGAAGATGATTTTTTTCTAATATTGCTCAGTTAATTATTTCTTCAATAACTATTTATTGTACATCTAGAATGGGCTATACCCTGTGCTGAGTGCTGGGGATGCAAGGCTGAATTAAGCTCTGTCCCACCCTTGTGGTGCGTATAACCTACGGGAAGAAACAGACAAGTAAAATCACAATGACAATCGGCAGATAAGTATTAGGGACCACATAAATTTTACTTATTTTATACCCCTCTGGTTTATTCAGAAAAGAACAAATCTACATTTTAGTTTTCTGAAGTATTAACTTTGATTTAATAGTAACAACAATCACTGACTATTAATTTTGCCCTTCAAAAAGTATACCTAACATGAAAGTCAGAAGGGAAAAAAAAAGTGGCTTACCAATCATATTATCTAAGGAGAGGTCTGGGAGTTTATTCTGTAGGACTCCTACAGGAATTCCACAGAAAGACACTGGTGAATATAAAGGTGACACGCCAGAACTACTGCAAAGATATAATAATTAGACAGTTCTTACATATTTAAAGTCTGCATCATATGTTAGTGACTCAAATTACTAACTTTAGATCATAGTACTCCATCCAGTTTTTACACTAGTCATTAATCTAAACCACAGGTGAAATATCTCTAGCAGGTTTACATAATCCCCTTATAATCTAATGTCTATATATTTTTTACAGAAAAAGGCCTTGCTATTTTTATATGATTCTGGCAGTCTTAAAAAAGGGGGGGAAGCAAAGCAAAACAAAAAAGAGATCCTATTGGTTCATTTACCTGCTCCGTGAATTCCGATTACAAACAGCAGACTTCAGTTCCCATATCATGACCCTGCCATCACTCACAATGAGGGCAGCTGCATTCTCATTGACGGGACAACACACCATACTGAAGGGACGGACAGTTTTTGTCACCCTGATTGCATCACACTGGCTTCGTAGGTCATAGGTAAGCTCCTGGACAGGATCTGGATCTTAACAAGAGTATTGTTTTCTTTAAATATTAGAAAGCAATCATATTAATGTCACTGCTACTTGTTTCAATGTAAATAATACCTCAACCAAATAGAACATCATCCCTTCAACTAAAGCAAAGTTTGTCAAAAATGGTTTCCCTGTGTTTACAATTACTAATTTCTTCAGGATATAAGACAATTAGCTTAGTGACTGTCCACACCAAGTTTAATGTCCAAAGAGCAATTATCAAAATAGCTTATTTAATATTTTTTAAACGAAGACAATCTTTCAAAAAAAGATCAACAGATATATGATTAAATAATGAACAGTACACCTGTAGCCCATCATAATTTACTTGCTCTACATCACGATGGTGTGATCACTCACCTAGAGCCAGACATCCTAGAATGCAAAGTCAAGTGGGCCTTAGGAAGGATCGCTATGAACATATCTAGTGGAGGTGATAGAATTTCAGCTGAGCTATTTCAAATTCTAAAAGATGATGCTGTGAAAGTGCTGCACTCAATATGCCAGCAAATTTGGAAAAAGCAGTGGCCACAGGACTGGAAAAGATCAGTTTTCATTCCAATCCCAAAGAAAGGCAACACCAAAGAATGTTCAAACTACCACACAATTGTACTCATCTCACACACTAGCAAAGTAATGCTCAAAACTCCCCAGGCCAGGCTTCAATAGTACGTGAACCGAGAACTTCCAGATGTTCAAGCTGGATTTAGAAAAGGCAGAGTAACCAGAGATCAAATTGCCAACATCCACTGAATCATAGAAAAAGCAAGAGAGTTCCAGAAAAACACATACTTCTACTTCACTGACTATGCCAAAGCCTTTGACTGTGTGGATTACAACAAATTGTGGAAAAGTCTTAGAGATGGGAATACCAGACCACCTTACCTGCCTCCTAAGAAATCTGTATGCAGGCCAAGAAGCAACAGTTAGAACCAGACATGAAACAAGAGACTGGTCCCAAATTGGGAAAGGAATACGTCAAGGCTGTATATTGTCACCCTGCTTATTTAACTTATACACAGAATACATCATGTGAAATGTTGGGCTGGATGAAGCATAAGCTGGAATCAAGACTGGCAGGAGAAGTATCAATAACCTCAGATATGCAAATGACACCATCCTTATGGCAGAAAGCGAAGAGGAATTAAAGAGCCTCTTGATAAAAGTGAAAGAGGAGAGTGAAAAAGATGGCTTAAAACTCAACATCTAAAAAATGAAGATCATGGCACCTAGTCCCATCGCTTCATGGCAAATAGATGGGGAAACAATGGAAACACTGACAGACTTTATTTTCTCCGGCTCCACAATCACTGCAGATGGTAACTGCAGCCATGAAATTAAAAGATGCTTACTCCTTGGAAGGAAAGTTATGACCAACCTAGACAGCGTATTAAAAAGCAGAGACATTACTTTACCTAAAAGGTCCATCTAGTCAAAGCTATGGTTTTTCCAGTAGTCACATATGGATATGAGAGTTGGACCATAAAGAAGGCTTAACGCTGAAGAATTAATGTTTTTGAACTGTAGTGTTGGAGAAGACTCTTGAGAGTCCTTTGGACAGCAGGGAGATCAAACCAGTCAATGCTAAGGGAAATCAGTACTGAATATTCATTGGAAGGACTGATGCTGACACCAAAGCTCCAATACTTTGGCCGCCTGATGCAAAGAACTGACTCACTGGAGAAGACCCTGATGCTGGGAAAGATTGAAGGCGGGAGGAGAAGAGGACAACAGAGGATGAGATGGCTGGATGGCATCACCGACTCTATGGACATGAGTCTGAGCAAGCTCCAGGAGTTGGTGATGGACAGGGAAGCCTGGCACGCTGCAGTCCATGGGGCTGCAGAGTCAGACATGACTGAGTGACCAAACTGAAGAGTAAGCCTGAAAATAATTGTATTTTACGAAGGATGTGAAAGTCACTTTCACCTTTACATAGCACATCATTCCATAAAGACATCAGTTTTATTCTCCAGGATGAGACTGGAAAAGACAACTGAATGCCCTGAAGACTTCCTAACCTATGTCACTTTACCATGGAAGCGACACAGGCTTAAGACATTCCTTGCTAAAGCAGAAGAAAAGTCAAAGGGGTGTAATAATAAAGGTATACACAAGGTTGGATTGTGTAAAAGAAATGGTCACAAAAGATAACATGTGCTTGGCTCACGGATACAGTCAAAAAGGGATTACAAAATACTACTATTGTTGCTGCATCCAGGAGGTGCACTGTTATAATACCCAGAGATTATCTTGGGTCTGTGCTTTCTTGTGTCTCATACTATAACCATATTCTATTATTTTAAGGCAGGGATTATCATTAACTCCATGCTTTGGCTAGTATTTGCCACATAAAGCTTTAAAAAATAATTCTGAAAAAAAAAATAAGTGAACATTATTGTGAGATATAAACTTACCCGGTTCCTCATTTGAAGTGAAAATACTACTGTAAGATCTTCGAACACGTAAGGTTATACAACCATTTTCATGTAGGCAAAATAAACCATCACGTTGAAAGCAGGGAATTACCTTTAAATAGATGATATATTTATTTTTCAAAACCACAGATTTTAAAATTATATATACAGTGAGACTCATAAACTCATATTTACAGAATATGGGCAAAAAGTAAAACAAAAACACAAAAGCACACATATAATCCCCTAATCCATCAATCCTAAAAAATTTGTCTTTATTCGTGTAACTTAAATAGTTCAGTATCCATCTCCAGATCTGTCAGAATAATTTCTAGGGTTAAATCAAACCAATCAGAAGTCCAGAAAAATAAGGAATGTAAAATAACTTTGTCAATCTTTAAATAAATAGAAAAAAGGGGAAACTAAGGACTTTTGCAAGACTATGCAAAGGTATAGATTATTTTTCTCTATATAATTCATAATCAACTTTTGCTGATGTAATTTGTAAGCTGTAGATACCTGCAGAAAAGGAACTCCTGTTCGCTCTATTGCAATCACACCCACTGTCTGATTCACCTCAAGATCAAGGATTAAAATCTCACGAGGATAGAGCAGCAACATGTGATTCCTTTTGGAAGGCAGGTATGCCAACTGAAGGCAATCATTGAGAGTTATGAATTCTGCACTGGAAAAAGTAAACATTTACTTCAGGCATCAAGAAATGAGTCAGACTCACACATGAACGTATGTACAAAACAGATATGGATCCACAGACAAGAAAACAAACTTATGGGTACCAAAGGTGGGGTGGCCACGAGGGAGGGATAAATTAAGAGTTTGGGATTAGCAGATACAAACTACTCTATATAAAATAAACAAGGTCCTACTATATGGCACAAGGAACTAGATTCAATATCCTATAGTAAACTACAATGGAAAAGAATATGAAAAAGAACAGTAATATGTATAACTGAAGCACTTTGCTGTGTGTGTGTGTGCATGTGTGCGCACACGCACTGCGTCACTCACTCAGTCGTGTCTGACTCTTTGCAGTCCCGTGGACAGAGGAGCCTGGCAGGCTACAGTTCATGGGGTTCTCCAGGCAAGAATACTAGAGTGGGTTGCCATTCCCTTCTCAGGGGATCTTCCCAACCCAGGGATAGAACCCACATCTCTTACATTGCAGGCAGATTCTTTACTGTCTGAGCCACTAGGGAGGCTCCATATAATATAATATGCATAAGTGAATCATTTTGCTGTATATCAGGAACTAACACAGCATTGTAAATCAACTATACTTCAATTTTTAAAAGATGAATCAGACTTTATTCATATCAGAAAAAGCTAAAAAAGGATTGAATTTTGTACTTTCCATATAATAACCATCAATGAGAATGTACAACTGTCTCCCGAAATAACCAACATGAGCTAGCATCTAAATATTAGATCTCTCCTTTGTGCCAAAATCCAAATTATGACAATAACACTAGACAGGCTGGAGAGATGTTTCCAAATCATTGCAAGTTTAAAGTACACCAGTAAGTCTATGATATGAGATGGTAAGTGACAATACTACCCAGCACTCATAAGGCAGTACTGTCATTCTTATTTTGTAGTCAGAAGTACTAGATGGAGGGCTGAAAAGAAGCCGTGGGATTAAAACACAACATTTAGAGTAATTAGGGCCAGAGAACTGGATCAGGAGTCAGTGGACTATCTGTTTGGCCTTGAGCAAGTCACTCCCTCTACTCTGCCTTCCTTCACTCTTCAGCTGTTTTAAAGATTTTTTGGAACAAAGTTGGGTATTTTATTCACTTGCCACAGAATTTTCTTCTGTGTAAATAAAAGAGATGAAACAATATGAGGATTGTAAAGATTGTTGAAGAGTCTCAAAAATCATTTCAGTAATTTGTGATTGTTGTATATACTTAATCACAACTTTGTATTTATAATAAATTTACATATTTATTTCAATAGGAATGGGCATATAATTATGTACCATCTTCTTTTTACATAATAATTTTATTAAGGTTTTGAAATTTAAAGTAAAGTTAGATCAGAGGACCATGGAGAGGGATGTGGACTGCATTAAAATTCTGGCTGTGCACTTCCCAGTTGGGCAAGCTTAAATAACAAATTTAAAACAATGTAAGACTCAATTTCCTCACACAGATGAACATATGATTCACATGAGAGAAAATACAGTATGTAGGTCATAAGTTATAAAACTATGCAGGTTAAAAATAATTATTTATGATACAGAATTACTGCAAAAGAAATAAGTTCTCAAGATACTTAAGGAGTAATCTTCAATCATTTCAGCATAGGGTGGGGGATAAACTAGGGATACATTTAACCAGCCTATGGTTTAATATATAAAACTGATATTTACATATCAATTCAGAATTTGTAGAGCAATTTGTATTTTACCACGTTTTTCAGGTAATTACCCACAAAGTCTAGATAGAATAATCTTAGTATATTAAAAATAAAAGCATTTTTAAAATGAATGCCAAAAAACTACCAAAGCAATAAAAATATAAGAACCACAGCACTAGGAAAAAAACAGAAATCTATTTTTAATGCATAAAATTAGTTCTTCAAAATAAAATTTTATTCAGTTGAAATTTCTGAAATAAACAAAAATATAGCATTTACCAAAAGAATGCTTATTAAGTATCAGATACTATGATAAGGACTTAAGTTTCTGTATCTATTAATCTTTGTAACAGGCCTATGAAACCCTTTAAAACACCATATCTTGGATATTGGAAGAGTGAAATCTGAGAAAGACTAAAGTATACTCCAAGTCACAGAGCTATAGTTCCCCTAGAATCTTGGCCCTTAACCACTATGGGAAACCACCTTTACATGCAGAAGAAAAACATGCATATTTTACTGGCTAATGACATTACACAGTATTTAAGTCAGGAAAATGTATTTAAAATCATAATCCAGTTTTTGCCCCCCAATTTGTAATGTGTTCAGTGGCCCCCATCTTACAATCTTTCTCTCTCATTTTCAGAAGTCAAAGATGTTCACTGAAAATTAGTGGGGGTTGTTTACTGCATTACTGGAAACAAAGGAACCATGCTAAGTGCTAAATCTCTTCTTAGAGGAGGAAACAAAAAATATTTTTCCTTTTATAAATTCAAAATTAGAAATAAGAAAGGGTAACACAAAGAAGAAAATCAATCTTAATACATCTCCAAAAATGATATTTTCAATAAACAGATAAACACTGAGTTACATGAATGTTGCTGCTAGTTTTATACTTGCAACTTACCTAGGTTTCTCTTGAGTGATTAAGATTTTCACTTTATTAAGAGCCTTCTTGGCCCCTGTGGCTGCAGCCAGCTTGTTGTGAGCTGGGCTGGAGTGTGGACTGGATATGTAAACTTTTTTCCCAGGTCCTGAGGGAGGCTTGGATGGAGAGAAATCTGAGATGAATACAATGCCCTCGCTGGTGAGTACTGTACTGAGAGAAGTGAAACTCTGATTAAAGTTTAATCAAGTTTAGCACAGAGTTTTATTCCAATACATTTTTAAGAGCAAGGTAATGATAATTTTAATAATAAGGAACTGGCAGTGTTATGCAGACATAATGGGAATGTTCTCCAAGTTAAACAGAAACAGGTGGTCCATTACAATTCATCAGAGGCCTCCAAGCTCAGCACTCTAAATTAATATCTTAAATTAAAAAGATACCAGAAGGTTACTGGCAGAAAAAGCAAATGCTTGTTCTTCCAAATAAATTCAGTGTACGGACTTTCATTAGAAACCTTTCCTCATTATATCTCATAACTTCAAAATCTAAAGACTTTCAGAATATAAAATTCACAGAAGAGGAAAAAAAACCTATATATGAGGTTCTGCATACCACATTTGGCAAATTCAAATATTTAACTTGTTGATACTAATTTTTTATCATTATCATGAGTTGCTCTGTCTAAATTTACTTCCTTTTTCTTCTTGAGTGTCAAACTGAAGCTTGGGATATGCAAAGAGTGTTTCACTTAATATCTAGAGTAAAAGTGCCAACAGTGGCTAAGTGTACAGGAAACAGAAATATTTTATGCCTTTTTATGATTGAAAAAATAATCCCCCTCACAACTGGGGCCGACTAACACCTGCTGCTGCTGCTGCTAAGTCGCTTCAGTCGTGTCCGACTCTGTGCGACCCCACAGACGGAAGCCCACCAGGCTCCCCCGTCCCTGGGATTCTCCAGGCAAGAACACTGGAGTGGGTTGCCATTTCCTTCTCCAATGCATTAAAGTGAAAAGTGAAAGTGAAGTCGCTCAGTCGTGTCTGACTCTTAGCGACCCCATGGACTGCAGCCTAACAGGCTCCTCCATCCATGGGATTTACCAGGCAAGAGTACTGGAGTGGGGTGTCATCGTCTTCTCTGGACTAACATCTATCTGATCATAAAAATCTTATCTACCCTGGCTCCTGGCAATGAGTGAGGCTGTTTTAAAGGCAGGGAACAAAGCATTCAAGAATTATGACAACCCCAGCACATTCAATGAGCAAATCAAAGATGTTAGGTCAACTGATGCTTTGAAATCTCGTGCTTTCATCAACTAAATTACAGAGATGCAGTAAATTAACCTGAAGCTTTGTCTCCATTTCAGATTATAGAAGGCATCCTTCAAGGTCGAAGTCTGTCCCCTCCTTTTGTGATGTCCTCACTCCCTGACTCTGTCAGCTAAGCCTGCTCTCCTCAGGGCTCCCACAGCACTGCCCTCCACAGCAACCTAGTGAGTGCACACATACGTTCACATATACACATTTACACACACAAACCCTAAACACACCGTATTGCAGTTATTTATACAGCTATGTTTCCCATTTTGATTTCTACTTGTCTGACCTTCTGTCCCTCCATCAACTCATATACCCCTCAATAAATATTGGAGGATACAAATTGGAATGTTGAGTCATTCAAATCCAGGGAAAACATTCTTTACCATAGTAGATGTCCTCATCTCTTTGAAGTTGTTCATCAAATATCAAAATGAAGTCTATCTTGACCACTTTATCTATTACAACAAGCCCACTCCCACTCCCTTTATCTTGTTTTATTTTTTATACCACTCATAATACATTGTAGTGTACTAATTCATTATGCTCATAGGTTACCACCTAATTCTTCCTCACTAGAATGCAAACTTTATGAAGGCAAGAATCCTTGTCTTGATTCACTGATATATTCCAGGCTCCCAGAACACTCCGCGCATATAGCAAGTAAAAGCTCAAGAAATATTTGTTGGATAACTGAATAAAAAATATTTAGTCACAAAAATATCTGTCTAGAATCTAATTTTTAGATCAGTGGCTCAGTAAAACATTAAAGTATATTGGCAAAAACAGTCTCTACAAGAAAAAACTCCCTTGGGCTTAGTCTGTTCCTGACATGCATCTGTTTATGGCACTCAAAAGGCTTGGAATGAATTAGAACAATATTTTGAAAAGGAAGAAATGAATTCGGCCACAGACTAAATGAAACCCTTGACTCAGGTTCTTTTGATGTTCCTAGAAAAAAAATTTAATTAAGTCTGAATTAGAATAACACAGCAACTCTCTCGTTCTCTGACTAATCTAATTCTGACCACAAATTCCATACACTGAAGGTCTAGCTTGCTGATTTAAATTTCTAATCATCAGAATACTTGAAAAAAATATGGGTTATGATTTAGTATCTTTACTAGGAACTGAAAAGATAGGAACTAGATGTGCGTCTGATTTTAAGATGTATGATGGGTGTACGTGTATGTGTATCTTATGTATATAGCGTTAACCATATATATTACAAATACCTCAATTCATTTTCCACAAGAAAACTAGTACTCACAAGTTAAATGTGAGGGATCAAAAGGATCAAAAGAAAAAGAAAGAATGTTATCAGCATAGCTCTTCTTCCAGAGTTTGGTGCCAGTATCTGCATTCCAGAGCACAATGTAATTCGGCGGATGGATAGCAAGCAATAAATCCCGGGAAGCATCTTGATTCCATAACCACTGAACATCTGCAAAGACCAGATAAATAAAGACAAAATTCAGAAATCACCAACTTTAAAACACTTGGTTAATGCATCCTTTATATCTCGTTGTGTGTATGTGTTTTCATAATCCTTAAAATCTTAACTTCCCCCTTCCTCTTCAATGTTGCATCTAAGTTTATGTGTCAAGATTGACAGGGAAAACTAATTTTACATAAAAATGAGCTGCCTGAACATTAGAATCTAGAGGTCAACATTTCCAAGTAATCTGAAATATTGCTTCAAAGAAAATACAAGGCAATTTACACTATTCATTAGTTAAAACTTTATGTCAAAGACTTGTCCTAGCCAGGATCAATGTCAGACTCTCCTAATGTTTTTGTGGAGTTACTTAATGGGACTTTACAGAATTGCACGTTTTTTCAAGACAATAAAGAAGATAAAGATCTAGTTCAGTAGGTACAGTAAGTACTCAATAAGTGTTTTTTTAACAGTCATTTAAAAGATTCACCCAGTCAAGAGAGCCACGCAGTCAAAGCCAGGAATGCTGTATTGATTAGGTCAGTAACATAAGCAAGCAAATGATCTACTGATATATGAAAATGAGAATAGCATTTTATCTCTATTAGCAGAAAGTAAGCATTGAGAGCTAATTCAAAGGTGCAGTTCTGGGGAGTTTATTTATAGCTTAGATCTACAAGACCATTTATAAGGAGCTTAAGTTTTCTCATCATGCTCAACTGATATTAATGCATTTTACCAAAGCACAAATCAACTGAGATCTGAGGAAATAAGCCCAGGAGCATATTGATAGGGAAAAGAAAGCTAGATTCGGATCCACAGAACTGGCTACACACAATCAAGAGTTAACTGAGAAGTGATGAAAGTAAATGAAAGGGACGAAAACCAACCGCTCTAACAGTAAGTGTATTAACACAGACGCTCGGTGGAGCAAGGACTTTCCTCACCCTGAATAGGCTTGGCATGCTCTTGGATCTCACACTGTGCTACTCCTGCTGCTACATCCCAAACGATGATCTTTCCATTGACATCAGCAGAAGCTAAGCGCAAGGAATATGGCGAGCCAATGTTATGATGATAATTTTCCCTGGCCCATTTAACCTAGTATCAAGAAGAAACCAAATCAAGTAAATATTTGCACTGGATGTAAACCATACATAATTTTCATAAAACACTGACCAGAACTCAAGCTACATTCTACACTTATATTACAAAAATAGGAAATTAGCTTCCTCAAAAGTCAGACATTTTTATTATGATTTTTTTAAAGCCGCAACTAAAATAGTTTTGAAAACATCACAACTTTCTTGCCTTTAAAATATCAGAAATGAGACACAGGCTTAATAATCTAGAGAATTCAGGCAAAAATTCCAGAACACTATCTCTTAAAATGGTATGATCACTGGTATATCATCTAATCACAGTAAAGACCATAAAATCTAATTCTGACAGAACACGTAAAATCCTAAACTGATAAGAAGAATCTTCTCTTGCACTCTATTCTTCTAATTAAAAGGAGACAACTTTGAGCTACCAAAATCTTGCAAAAGGAAAACACAAAAGCAAACAAAAAATCTGGGTAAACACTCATAAATCGGAAAAAAATTGCAGCAGTTTTTTCTCTAAAAAAATAAATTTATGCATCATACTTTTATAATAACATTAATAGTTTTTTAAATAAAAAATACAAGAATCCCAGCACAAATCAGGTTAATTCCTGAGTACTGAGCACTGACAGAATAAGGAATAAAACAGTCCTTCCTCTGAGCCAAGGTCTTCCCTGGCTACAACCTCCCTTCTTTAGCTCCTACTTGTTTACTTTGGATCATTTCCCACATAATACTCTGGAGTTATTTTCTTTCCTTTGTTTTGACCTATCACCAGTCCTGCTCCATATGGCAGGATCATGGGGGCCTTGCTCACATTTCTATTCCCAGACCCTAACACAGTGCCTGCAGCTGACATTCAAGTATGTGTTTAGTAAACAAACTGAACACCACAGACTCTTCAAATATATACCTATATTTGAATATATAGGGATATACCTATGTACACAGACACACACATGTATGTACACATAAAAGTAAACACACTCAGAGAAAATGCTTAGGTAGGGAGGCATGCTAATCAATTCCAATAGCATTCATGAAAAAGATGGCCAAAAGTGTTCCGAACTTCAGTGTTAACGAGACACATCTTTTCCTCAGGCAAGAATTTTTTTTAAATGAGAATGTGTGTCTGCACATATGCATGTATATATGTTTGAATGTGTATATATGTATATGTTTACTTTATACACGTGTGAAGGTATGTATACTCTCCCTCCTTGTTACAGAAACTGTATTTGTGAATTTGCCTACTCGCTAGAACGCATTTGTAATTTTATTTGTAAAATCAGTATCTGCAGTGCTTTCACCGTCATTAACGGACACACGCAGAGCGGTAACAAACCTGAGTCACTCAACACCCAAGAGCACCCCAGCTGCGGTTGACAAGGCGCTCTTTGCGGCAGTTCTCAGGGTGTAACCACTGTCTGTTCTGAGGCCTACTTACTACTGTGTTTTGCATTTCTGGGCTTCCGGTTGTGACTTCACTGTTTAAAACGGTCCCCGGCGCAGTGCTCAAGTGCTGTCTAGAGCTCCTAAGCACAAGAAGCTGTGCCAAGCATTACAGAAAAAACACACGAAATAAGCTCTGTCTAGGCATGAGTTATGGTGCTGTCGGCCATGAGTTCAATGATAATAAATCAACAGTATATAATAAATAAGATGTCTTTTAACAGAAACACATATAAAACAAGGTTATATATCAATCAGTTGATGAAAATATTGCAACTAGAGGCTCACTAGGAACCAAATTGCATTATTTCCCCCAGGAGCAATCAGTGTTTCAGTATTTGCTAATTCAGTGTTTCCAACAACTTTACAGAATAAAACTACCACAGATAAGATTATTGTAGGGTGTGTGTATATGTGTGTGTGTGTGTGTGTGTGTGTAGTACTTGAATTCCATCTCTGTATATATATTTTTTAAAAATCACCTAAACACATCATAATCAAACTGCTGAAAATCAAGATAAGGAGCTGAGAAAAGATACACTGCATACAGAGAAACAAAGACAAAAATTTCCCAACAAAAATTACTCTGGGAGATAATTGAGTGATCTTTAAAGCACTACAAGGAAAAAAAAAAAGTACTGGTGAAACAGTTTCTCAGACAAATAAAATCAGAAAGGATCAACCAATATCAGATACATGCCTCAAGGACTTGAAGGAAATTCTTTAGCCAAAAGGAATATGACACCAGACTGAAACACACATCTATACTAAGAAATGGAAACTCCAGAACTGCAAAAAAGACAGAAATGGGGGGAGATATAATATTTCTTCCCCAAAAACAAAAAAATTAAAAAACAAAACCTATATTCAACATTAGACTTGATGGTGAAAGACTGAATGCTTTTTTCCTAGGTTCAGGGTAAGACAAAGGCATTCTCCCTCAGTCCTAAGCACTGTAGTAGAGGTCCCAATCAACACAAGAGGACAAGGAAAAGAAAGAAAAGACACCAGATTACTAGTGAAAAATCCAAGCTGTCATTATCTGCAGATAACATTACTGTCTACGTAAGAAAAACAAAACAATAACACTCAAGTTACTAAATCTAATGAGTTTAGCAAGATCATAGGATACATGTAGATATTAAAAAAAAAAATCCCCTGTATATTTCCCTTTTGCACATTACATACAAAAATTAACTCAAAATGGATCTAAAACCCAAATATAAGAGCTAAAATCATAATATCCTTAGACAAAAACAAAGATATAAATCTTCTTGACACTGGGAAAAGCAATGGTTCTTTGTTACAGCCTACATCAAAATTTAAAACTTCTGTGCTTCAGAGGGCACTATCACAGAATGAGAGAAAATACTTGCCAAGGCATGCATCTGATAAGGGACTTGTATCTAGAACCATACAGAATTCTTTCAACTCCGAAGTTTTAAAAAATACAATTTTAAAATGGGCAAAGGAATGAATAGACATTTTTCAAAGAATATCTACAAATGGCAACTAAGCACATGAAAAGATGCTAAACACTATTAGCCATTAAGGAAACACAAACCAAAACCACAATGAGAACCACTTCATACCCCCTAGGAGGGCTATAATCAAAAGGACAGATGTTGAGTTTGAGGAGAAATTAGAGCCCTCATACACTGCTATGGGCATGTAAAATATTGAAGCCTCTTTGAGAAAAAACAGTCTGGCAGTTCCTCAAAAGTTAAATATAAAGTTACCATGTGAGTCAGCTATTCTACTTTGAGGCTATATACTCAAGAGAAATGAAAACACGGGTTCACACAAACAAACTGTACACAAATGTTCATGGCAGCATTGTTCCTAATACCTAAAAAGTGAGATATGCCAAATATCCATCAATAAATAAATGTTGTATCAGTGGAATATTATTTAGCGATAAAAAGGAACAGAGTTCTGACACAAGCCATGTGACATGGATGAATCTTGAAAAACGTTATGCTAGGCGAAAGATGCCAAGCACACACTGCACCATCTCATTCATTTCAAATGTCTAGAACAGACAAATCTACAGAACAGAAAGCAGATTAGTGGCTGCCCAGGGATGAAGGGAAAGGGGGTAGGTGGCAACTGCTAAGGCATACATGGTTTCTTTGCAGGGTTATGAAATTGATAGTGGTGATGGCTACACAACTCTGGATATACTGAAAACCATGGAACTGTATGCTTTAAATGCATGAATTTTATGGTATGAGTATCTCAATAAAACAGTTAACAACCAATAAAAGACCCCAGATCTCCATCTCCAATAATAACATCTTTCCTAAAATTTCAGATCAGTATAATTCAATTGCCCCAGGCGTCTCAGACTTTGCACCTTAAACACTGACTTCACACAGTCACGTCATCAAAACAATACTACCATTCAGCTACTCATACAGAAACCTCGAGTCATTCTGATTCTCCCTTAAGACTGTTCACTGTAAAGTTCACCTCTAAAGTGAAAGTTGCTCAGTCACGTCCAACTCTGAGAACCTATGAACTGTTGTCTGCCAGGCTTCTCTGTCCATGGAATTCACCAGACCAGAATACTGGAATGGGTAGCTATTCCCTTCTCCAGGGGAATCTTCCCAACCCAGGGATGAACCCAGGTCTCCCACACTACAGGAGGATTCTTTACCTTCTGAACCACCAGGGAAGCCCAGAAATACTGGAGTGGGTAGCCTATCCCTTCTGCAGTGGATCTTCCTGACCCAGGCATCAAACCGGGGGTTCCTGCATTGGGGTCATTCTGTTGATTAAGACTGTTTACTATAAACATTATCAAGTTCACCTCTTAGAGAGCTCCTAAATCTGACTCCTTTATGTCTCCTCTTTATTTTAGGCCCTAAGGATTTCCTGCCAAAATTACTACAACTCTCCTAAATGATCCCATTGCATTGTCTTGCCTTTTTCCAACAGATCTTCCACTACTGCCAGAGTGAGTTTTTCTAAAATGAAAATATGATCAAGTCAATCTCCTACTTAAAAATCCAAAGTCCATCATAATCTTATAAACCTTTCAGGGTAGGTGACTTTCTCCGGCTGCCTTCTTTCATCACTCCTACTGATTACATGTGTATTCCATCTTTTGGCCATCCTTTACACACACTGCTTCCTTTTGAGTCTATTCTCCTTTTCTCCTGCAGTGCACTTCCTAATTTTTCACTCAGCCAGCTACTGTTTACTAGTCCCTAAAATGAAAAGAATTCTGAGCCCTCCTCTGATCCCTATAACCAGGTGACCTGTAGTCCCTTCGTCTTCCCATAGCATATGAAACAGGTCTCACTTACCACACTGTATTTGTAAGTTTTCTTCTCACTCTTCCTCGCTAGACAATGAATTGCTTGAGGGCTTTCTCATCTCTATACTCTTAGCACATACTAGATGCTCAAAACTAATGAGTGAAATGAGTGGTGCAGTACAGGACAAAATTAGTGTTTTCCACTAGCATTAAAATGACCTAAGAACTAGCATTTAATAGTTCAATACTGATGCGACATTATACATGGAAATACTGCATGCGCATGTGTGATCAGTCTTGTTCAACTCTTTGTGACCCCATGGACTGTGGCGGACCAGGCTCCTCCGTCCATGGATTTCTTTAGGCAAGAATACTGGAGTGTGTTCCACTTCCTCTTCCAGGGGATCTTCCTGACCCAGGGATCAAACCTGAGACTCCTGCATTGGCAGGTGGGTTCTTTACCACTGAGCCATTCGGAAAACCCGATATGGAAATATTAGGCTACCCCAAATAAAGAGTATCACATGTAAAACCTACTCAACATTTCTACATATGACTTTAATGAGATTCCAGCGATATTTAAAACTTTAGAACAGACAATTTATGATAGGGTGGAAGTAGGATCTGACTTACCTTGACAACATCAGCTTTATGCTTTTCTAAAACTTGAAGCGTTTGAGCAGTATTGGAATCAATCACTACCACAAGCGAATGACATCCATAAGCAATTAAACCTTGCCAGCCCCTAACAAAAAGTGTTAACATTTAAGTTAAGAGCAAAGCAAAACAACTTCTCTCTTGCCAAAAGGCATCCTAAACAACAGATAAATCTAACCAATAGGCACCGCCATTAATAAAATTATTATGTAAGCCCAAAGGCTAGCACATTACATTTTACCATTTAAATAGAAAAGGTCTAGCTAAGCTTTAAAAAACAAAACTTGTTGAAATTTTTTTTTTTCCCCGGATAAAAAAATTAAGTTCTGAGAGATATGCCTGTAGAGGTGTAAAGACATATAAAGCGACTCGGGTCGTCTATTTGTCTTCGAGAGCTTATCCCTCGTCTTACTCAACTCTGAATGCCAAGCATCCACAGAGTGCGTGGGATCACACTCCACGCTCTGTGATGAGCCCTGGTCCCTCCAACCAGATAAAAAGATGAACACTCAACAGGAAGTTTCTGTACTCTTGCCAACCTTCCCAGGAGCCACAGCTACAAGCAGTCTGCTTTATATTTGCCTGGTTATTAATTATCGTTGTCATTTTATAGTAAAAAGATAAAGGTGAAATGAAGAGTTGGCGAGAGCCCAGGGTCCTGGCACAGCGTCCAGCACACTGTTGAATGGATACAGGTTAAGAAACGGGGATGAGAGAAAAAGAAGACAGAACTGGGGAAGAACGGAATTGACATGGGGGCGAGAAGCCCGGAGACTTGGGAGGAGAGGGTAAGAGTGGGGAATGGGGACGGTGAGGAAGGTGAGGGGAACGAGCGAAGAGAAACAAGAGATGAGAGAACGAGGGCAAGTATATCCACCCAGGGTAAGTTCCCATATGGGGGTTTTTACAGCTTTTATAGTAACAACAGAAAGCCGGCATTTAAAAATGAAAATCTCTAAAGTGTGAAGGCAGCGTCCAGTCTTGAAGAGAAACTAAGCAGGCGGATGAAACCGCTTGTTCTTTCCCCCTTCCCCTCAGAGACTCCTGGCCGAGCCTGGCGGCCTCGGAACCCGGCGCCCTCACCAGTCCACCGCCGCCTTGTTGTGGGCATTGAGAGCCCCGGTGAGGGTGCGCGCCGACACCTTAAAATTCACGGTGTAGGGCAACATCGCCACGGCTAAACTGGGCCCTCAGAGCCGCCGCGCAACCAGGAAGCTGCCGGCCACTGGGCTTCCGTTCCAAACAGAGTCCGGGTGACTCCTTGGGCGCCGCGCTTTGGTTCCGCTAAATCCGAGGTTCCACCGCTTCCGATTCCGTTGCCTTCAGTTTCCGTCACTCCTATGTTCCGCCTGCTTCAGGGTTCCGCCACCTTGGGGTTCCGAGGCTCTGTATAGTATCTGGTTGTGCCTTGAAGGAAAAGGTGTTGCCTGGGGTCACATCTGTTTTCTTAAGACTGGGACTGCGTAAGCCTATGTGCCCTGATGAAAATGTAAGCCTATGTGTCCTGATGACAATAGTGAAAAGCAAGAGCTAAAAGTCCCAATTAGCCTTTTGCCTTCAATCAGTTAACCTAGAAAAACTACCAATGTCTAGTCAAGGCTGTGGTTTTTCCAGTAGTCATGTACGGATGAGAGAGTTGGACTGTAAAGAAAGCTGAGCGCCGAAGAATTGATGCTTTTGAACTGTGGTGTTGGAGAAGGCTCTTGAGAGTCCCTTGGACTGCAAGGAGATCCAGCCAGTCCTGAATGTTCATTGGAAGGACTGATGTTGAAGCTGAAACTTCAATACTTGGGCCACCTGATGTGAAGAGCTGACTCATCTGAAACGACCTTGATGCTGGAAAAGACTGAAGGCAGGAGGAAAAGGGGACAACAGAGGATGAGATGGTTGGATGGTATCACGGACACAATGGACATGAGTTTGAGTAAGCTCTGGAAATTGGTGATGGACAGGGAGGCCTGGCGTGCTGCAGTCCATGGAGTCGCAAAGAGTCAGACACGATTGAACGCAAAGAGCTGGACACGACTGAGCAACTGAACTGAACTGAACTGAACCGAACCAATGCCAGGCACTGTTGTAGGTGTTGGGGATATAGTGAGGAAGAGGATACAAAGTCTCTGCCCTATGGAGTTTATAGAATAAATGAGATTGTGGATTTAAGAATAAGTTTCCATGATCTGCAAAAAAAGAGTAAGAGAATGTATAGGATTTACTGGATGAATGGAGAGAGTGAATGAGATGAATAGCCAGAATTCGAAAATTTTTCAATGGCAACCATGCACTGTATGTGATCCGTTAATGGTTCCTGTAATGAACTGCTATTACTAATACCAGATATCATTTATTGGGAATTACCACATGCTAGGCAGTAAACTAAGGACTTTCCATGTTGCTGCTGCTGCTAAGTCACTTCAGTCATGTCCGACTCTGTGTGACCCCATAGACCGAAGCCCACTAGGCTCCCCCATCCCTGGGATTCTCCAGGCAACAACACTGGAGTGGGTTGCCATTTCCTTCTCCAATGCATGAAAGTGAAAAGTGAAAGTGAAGTCACTCAGTCGTGTCCGACCCTCAGCGACCCCATGGACTGCAGCCTTCCAGGCTCCTCCATCCATGGGATTCTCCAGGCAGGAGTACTGGAGTGGGGTGCCATTGCCTTCTCCAAGTTAGCTAAGCCTTTTCTTTGATCCTCACACCGGATTTCCTTCTTTTGGTCCTAGGTGTCTTGAAAGGTTAGTGTCAGTAATAGAAGGGCATTTATTGTGACTTTGGGCAGATCATTTGAATTCATTAAGCCTCCTTTTCTTCTATTATTAGAGGGAGGGGTTAATTATCCTTAGATCATTAAAAGCATAATGTTAGATAATATATTAAAGAACCTAACACAGCACTTATATTCCTAAGTGCCTTATAATTTACTGACAGAGCTGGAATATAAATATAGGTCCTTTTTTAGGGGTAGGGGGTGGGATAGCACTGGCCCTCTAAGCTGTGCTGTGTTTAGTCACTCAGTCGTGTCCAACACTTTTCCACCCTGAGGACTGTAGCCTGCTGGGCTCCTGGCTCCTCTGTCCATGGGGATTCTCCAGGCAAGAATACTGGAGGGGGTTGCCATGCCCCCCTCCAAGGGATCCAACCCAGGAATCGAACAGGAGTCTCCTTCATTGCAGGTGGATTCTTTACCAGCTAAGCTACCAGGGAAGTCCCCACCCACAACTAAGCTCAGTCTGTTCAGTCACTCAGTCGTGTCCAGCCCTTTGTGACCCCATGGACTACAGCACACCAGGCTTCCCTGTCCATCACCAAGTCCTGAAGCTTTCTAACTCGTGTTCATCGAGTCCATGATGCCATCCAACTATATCATCCTCTTTTGTCCCCTTCTCCTCCTGCCTTCCATCTTTCCCAGCATCAAGGTCTTTTCCAATGAGTTTACTCTTTCACATCAGGTGACCAAAGTAGTGGAGTTTTAGTTTCAGCATCAGTCCTTCCAATTAATATTCAGAACTGATTTCCTTTAGGATAGACTTGTTTTATCTCCTTGCAGTCCCAGGGACCCTCAAGAGTCTTCTCCAAGACTCTTAGAGTCTTGGAGACCCATTCCTTGGCGCCACTCATGGGGTGCCCAAGTCTCTCTAAGCTCCCTTAAATTTGTAGAAAGATCTTCCCTCTCTAAGGTGTATCCTGCAAGAGAAGAAGTAATGAGAATTTGGCTAAAAGTGGAGTTGGATTTGCTGAGTCACTCATGGGGATACCAAAACCACAGTGATTTGCTTTAAGACCAGGGCTTTAAGGGATCACAACAGTGAATGTATCAGACAGGGTTTGGGGAATCGCAGTTCTGGATGGACCATGATGACCTTGGCTCTGAAGGGGCTAACTCAGCTCTTTCTAAAAAGCCAGGCTGTCCATACTCATAGCCAAAGACATAGGCTGTTTGAGCTGCCAGGCAAGCCCTAACTGGTGTTCCTCTGACCACCTTGCAGTCATATCGTGCTTACGATGCAGTCTGGAGCTCAAGTCTGTAGCCTCAGGAGTTAGCTTTAAAAGACTACAACTTATATATCTTTCAGGATAACGATGTCCCCTTCTTTTCCAGACTTGGATCTCCTTCCCTTCTCAGGCTGTGTCTTTACTCAAACCCCTTTGCTGACAGTTGGTCATTTAGCTTCCCACTGCCTCTAGCATCAATATGGGCCATGACATTTACTACATTAGTTAGATTATTTTTCTTATAACACTGCTATTTTAAATTGGTCAATCCTGTCTTATTTTAAATGAAAGCATTTGAACTGCAAACCAACCCTGTTTCATCAGTGGTAGGTATTTCCAACTCCAAGTTCTAGATAAAGAAACTCAGCCTCCGAAAGGAGGGGGGATTTACCCAAGATCACATTTCTGGTCAGTGAAAGAGGTGAACTTCCATACACTCAGGGCTCAGTCCAGGATACAGAACTGCTCTCATATGAGGTTTAGGTATGGTTGTGCATTTTCGCCAGGGATGAAACTGGGGCCAAGTGTCCGCACTTTGTGCAGTCAATGCATTTTAAAGGAAAGGCACCCAGGAACATGGGAGGCACAGTCGGCAGCTAAGGGGGGGACTGGATGAACAGGAGGGGGTACTAGACTGACAGCCTAGATTGGCATCTATTTATCTTTCTTGGGTTTTTCCTTAAATACCTTCCACCCACCCTTTACTTCCTTGTGGATGATCATCAGTCCGATTTATTGTCTGACTACTCTTATTATTGATCTCTTTTTGTGTCTGCACATATTATAGGTAATTATTACAGTATAATGGATCAGTCACTGCACTTTATGACTTGGCAATTGAGGTTTATTAGACTGAAGGAGGTTTCTGAGAAAAGCAGTCATGGTGAAATGGATTTCTCCTGAGGAAGCTGTGTGAGGGATGTGTTTTTCTTACATCCTGAGCACAAGGAGAGGCAGTCAGGTGTTGCTGGAAAGGGCAAGAGCTTTGTGGTTAGACAGACAGACAGACAGGTGGGAATCCTGTTCTGGTCCGGCCACCTCCTAGCTCTGTGACTTAGGGCAAATTTAGGGTTTGAAATATGGTATGCAAGATTCTCCAGTGTGATGGTTGTCCTGGCTATTAAGGGCAAGGAGCCAGGTGTGCACCCATTCGGGCCCCCTCTCTCTTTCCAGCTGGTCCACATAATTGACCTGCAGGCAAAACTAATTCCTGGGATCACTGGTGGAGAAAGCGATGGCACCCCACTCCAGTACTCTTGCCTGGAAAATCCCATGGACGGAGGAGCCTGGTAGGCTGTAGTCCATGGGGTCGCTAAGAGTCGGACATGACTGAGTGACTTCACTTTCACTTTTTACTTTCATGCATTGGAGAAGGAAATGGCAACCCACTCCAGTGTTCTTGCCTGGAGAATCCCAGGGACGGGGGAGCCTGGTGGGCTGCTGTCTATGGGGTCGCAGCAGCAGCAGGATCACTGGGGCTCTGTCAGTGTGTGTTTATCCAGTTACTGGCTGTTTTTAATGGAAGAATAAGCTAGAGGACATCCTTATTTGATTCATTCATCAGACTTTTATTAGTCCAAATAAACAATATCTTAATATTGAGCTCATGGAATTGCGTTTCATAAATTAGATTAACTTTACAAACTTGTAGCTGGTGCACAAGCATGCTTTCTTGAGAAGAAGTAATTCTATTGATTACACATTCTTAACAAGCTTGAATCTGGGTAGAAATAGACTGTGAGACACTCTAACAGACTTAAGGGTTTCTGGTCTTTCACAGAATCTTCCAGTTGTTGCAACTAAAAACAAATGCCATTTTGACACTTCTAAGTGTCATATTTGTGTTCCTACCCAGGGTATATGGCTGGCTTGTAATTCAAAGTCTGCCCTAGTTTTGAGTGTAGACAGACTAAATCCAGAGTCCTAGAAGCCAGCATACGATAAAAAAGTGAACTTGTAAGCCCCCTGACATTTCCTGAAAGTGTTTATTTAAGAGCATCTAGTTTTACTCTCTTGAAATATTAAGAACAATATCACAGTTTTTAAAAAGAGAAAAATGTGTCCATAATCTTTACTTGCTAATGTGAATTTTATATTCAGTTCAGTTCAGTCACTCAGTCATGTCCAACTCTTTGCGACCCCCTGGACTGCAGCACGCCAGGCCTCCCCATCCATCACCAACTCCCAGAGTTTACTCAAACTAAAATCCATTGAGTCAGTGATGCCATCCAACCATCTCATCCTCTATTATCCCCTTCTCCTCCTGCCTTCAGTATTTCCCAGTATCAGGGTCTTTTCCAATGAGTCAGTTCTTCCCATCAGGTGACCAAAGTATTGAAGTTTCAGCTTCAGCATCAGTCCATCCAATGAATATTCAGGACTGATTTCCTTTAGGATGGACTGGCTGGATCTCCTTGCAGTCCAAGGGACTCTCAAGAGTCTTATCCAACACCACAGTTCAGAAACATCAATTCTTCAGCGCTCAGCTTTCTTTATGATCCATTTCTCACATCCATACATGACTACTAGAAAAACCATAGCTTTGACAAGACAGACCCTTGTCAGCAAAGTATTATCTCTGCTTTTTAATACGCTGTCTAGGTTGGTCATAGCTTTTCTTCCAAGGAGCAAGCAACTTTTAATTTCATGGCTGCAGTCACCATCTGCAGTGATTTTGGAGTCCAAGAAAATAAAGTCTGTCACTGTTTCCATTGTTTCCCCATCTATTTACCATGAAGTGATGGGACCAGATGCCATGATCTTTGTTTTTTGAAAGTTGTTTTAAGCCACCTTTTTCACTCTCCTCTTTCACTTTCATCAAGATGCTCTTCAGTTCCTCTTCACTTTCTGCCATAAGGGTGGTGTCATCTGCATATCTGAGGTTATTGATATTTCTCCCTGCAATCTTGATTCCAGCCTGTGCTTCTTCCAGCCCAGCATTTCTCATGATGTACTCTGCACGTAAGTTAAATAAGCAAGGTGACAATATACAGCCTTGACGTGCTCCTTTTCCTATTTGGAACCAGTCTGTTGTTTCATGTCTGGTTCTAATTGTTTCTTCTTGGCCCGCATACAGATTTCTCAGGAGGCAGGTCAAGTGGTCTGGTATTCCTGTCTCTTTCAGAATTTTCCACAGTTTGTTGTGATCCACACAGTCAAAGACGTTGGAATAGTCAAGGAAGCAGAAGTAGATGTTTTTGTGGAATTCTCTTGCTTTTTCTATGATCCAATGGATGTGGGCAATTTGATCTCTAGTTCCTCTGCCTTTTCTAAATCCAGCTTGAACAGCTGGAAGTTCTCGGTTCACATACCGTTGAAGCCTCACTTGGAGAATTTTGAGCTTTACTTTGCCAGCGTGTGACATGAGTGCAATTGTGCAGTAGTTTTGACGTTCTTTGGCATTGCCTTTCTTTGGGATTGGAATGAAAACTGACCTTTTCCAGTCCTGTGGCCACTGCTGAGTTTTCCAAATTTGCTGGCATATTGAGTGCAGCACTTTCACAGCATCATCTTTTAGGACTTGAAATAGCTCAGCTGGAATTCCATCACCTCCTCTAGCTTTGTTCATAGTGATGCTTCCTAAGGCCCATTTGACTTCACATTCCAGGATGTCTGGCTCTAGGTGAGTGATCACACCATCGTGGTTATCTGGGTCATGAAGATCTTTTTTGTATAGTTCTTCTGTGTATTCTTGCCACCTCTTCTTAATCTCTTCAGCTTCTGTTAGGTCCATACCTTTTCTATCCTTTATTGCACCCATCTCTGCATGAAATGTTCCCTTGGTATCTCTAATTTTCTTGAAGATATCTCTAGTCTTTCCCATTCTATTGTTTTCCTCTATTTCTTTGCATTGATTGCTGAGAAAGGCTTTCTTATCTCTCTTTGCTATTCTTTGGAACTCTGCATTCAAATGGGTATATCTTTCCTTTTCTCCTTTGCCCTTAGCTTCTCTCCTTTTCTCATCTATTTGTAAGGACTCTTCAGACAACCATTTTGCCTTTTTGCATTTATTTTACATTTTTCTTGCAATCCTGTTCAAATAAAGATATATTTCATACTTTCATAATGCACATACGTTTTATTAATCTTTTTTTGACCCTTCTATCATAAGTATGGGGTTCCCTAGTGGCTCAGACCATAAAGAATGTGCCTGCAATGTGGAAGACCCAGGTTGATCCCTGAGTCAGAAATATCTCCTAGAGAAGGAAATGGCAACCCACTCCAGTACACTTGCCTGGAGAATTCAATGGACAGAGGAGCCTGTTGTGCTACAATCCTTTCGGTCGCAAAGAGTCAGACATGCTGAGCAACTAACACTTTCACATCATAAGTATACTTATAATACTTATATAGTCATCATAATTATTATTCAAATTAATTCACAGTATTTCATAGAATAGATAAACAATGATTTATTTAGCTATTTCACTATCTGCTGATATTTAAATTATTTCCATTTTAATAAAAAAGATAAAGCTACAGTGAAGATCTTCATGCTTAGAGTTGGTTTTAATTCTGTTATTTCCCTAAAATAATCCACAGGAATGAGTATAATTGTGTTTTATTTTAGTATTAAAAATTTTCTAAATTACAAAATAAGTAAGTGCTTATTGTAGAAAATATGGGAGTTCCAGAAGAGCATAAATATAAAAAAATATTATTATATGATTACTGGTAATATTCTTTTAAGGCTTCTTTTAAGTGACTACGGAGAAGGCAATGGCACCCCACTCCAGTACTCTTGCTTGGAAAATCCCATGGATGGAGGAGCCTGGAAGACTGCAGTCCATGGGGTCGCTGAGGGTTGGACACGACTGAGTGACTTCACTTTCACTTTTCACTTTCATGCATTGGAGAAGGAAATGGCTAAATATTTCTTCCTTTAAAAAATGCATATTTTTTTATAAAATTCAGGTCATCGTCTAAGAACTAATTTTACTCTCTTTTCCACTCAGTACTGAGATATAGTCATTTGCAAATATTTCCCTAATTTAATTTGCCCTTTATTTGGTGAATTTGGGGAAATACAGAAATTTAACATCTTCTACGGTAATCAAGTGCATCGCCCATTGTATGCCCTTTTCATACAACAAAAGCAGGTCTTTCATTGCTTAACCACCAGACTACCATTTGACAGTGCAGTGTTCTGTGTTTGTCATGACACACCCGACTCTAGGCCTGGTGTCGATCAAGGAAACTGAAGACGAGGAGCCCTTTCTGAAGTCCCCAGGTGCTTCCAAGTCTGGAGCAGAGCCAGGTGCCAGGACTGGCGGTGTCGTTCCTCCTTCCTGCTTATCCTGCTCCTCTCACTGGCCTGCTGTTTTTCCCATGGGGACACTGGTGCAGCAGGAGCTGTCTCCCAGAATCTGCACTCACTATCTACATAGTCCCCACGGGGAGCCTGGGATTCCCTGTCTTTTCTGGTCTTTGCTGGTCCCTTGGGTGTCACTGAGCTCAACACCTGGGAGTCTGGTCCAGATGGCAGGAGGCGGCTGTGAGACCCATGAGTCTGCCTCAAGACAGACCCACCAGGTGGTCACCAAACAAGCTGATTATTGAGAATTCAGCGCCTTCCTTTGAAGGATGCTGTTTTGAGGGTGAAGTTAATGTCTAGGGGTTTCCAGGCAAATTCACTAGGAAAGTGACACCTGACTTTTTTGTGGGCTATGTCTCTCATGTCTGTCTCGTTTGCACAAAGGGTTTCAATAAAGAGAAGGAAAAGTCATAAATCTTCTTCGTGGCAGAATGCAGTGGTCATGAAAGTTAATTCTCTGTAGGATAGAGGTTTAAATTTCATTTAAGGTATTTAAAAGGGAAAACCACTAGGATTCTTGCATAATTGTACAAAGGGACATTTTATAAATCTTGATGAACTGAGTAACAATGCTGTTTATTGAGAAGCAGTCCACTAAAAATTTGTATTTCTTACTAGGTATATGTACATAGTTACAAATACAAATATTCTCTCAAAGTTACTCAGTAGTGTCCAACTCTTTGTGACCCCATGGACTGTAGCTCACCTGGCTTGTCCATCCATAGAGTTCTCCTGGCAAGAATATTGGAGTGGGTTGCCATTCCCTTCTCTGAGGAACTTTCCTGACCCAGGGATTGAACCCTGGTCTCTGGCATTGCAGGCAGATTTTTTACAGCCTGAGCCACCAGAGGGTAAGTGTTAGTTGCTCAGTCATGTCTGACTCTTTGTGACCCCATGGACTGTAGCCCACCAGGCTCCTGTGTCCATGGAATTCTCCAGGCAAGAATACTGGAGTGGGTTGCCATTCCTTTCTCCAGGGGAATCTTCTTGACCCAGAGATCGAACCCAGGTCTCCCACATTGCAGGCAGGTTCTGTACCATCTGAGCTACCAGGAAAGAATGTAGTAAAATGGCCGTGATATTAAAATGTTGTCCTACTGAGTCTTGCCTGTCCTAGCTGAGCACTCTCTGTGGGCTTGGGAAGCAGAAGATGTGAGTTACTCCTGAGGCCAAAACAGAAAGGGCCAATAGAGCAGCCATTATTGAAGACATTTATGGTGTCTGTGATTGAGGAATCCATTGACTCTCTGCTTTATTCAGCTCATAAGAAGAGTCTTTCTATGGTAATATATTCACATCAGGGCTATACTGCAGGATTTGCATTAGGGCTCATTAATCTACAACAGGAGGTAGGAAGTACTTTAATATGAACTTAAGTGATTCAAGGAAGCAATAATAACACATCAGTTTTTAAATTAAGGGGAAATTGTCCATCCCTGAACAGTACCTATTCCTCTAAAATGGAGTGTGTTGAGTGCAGTAAAAATTTCCTTTATGCTCTGAAAACTGCACAAGCCTTCCCAGTGGCCCCCATGAATCAGATCTATCCTCTTGGGAAACCATGCTCTCCCCTAACTGCTGCCCTTCCTCTCCTGCTCCTATATGAGGCCCAACCTGGGCAGCCAAAATGACTAGGGGTCCCTTCCACAGGCCCCATCACATTGGGAGTGAAGATTTCTACATATGAACTTCGAGTGGATGCAAGCATTCCATCCATAACAGAGAAGTGGAAGTAAGAATTAAACTAGAAAGAGTATTTGTGTTGACAGTGAGGCCTGGAAAGGAAAGGGGGCTGTTCAAACTTTTAGCTAGTTAGCACTAGCTAAATACACGGCTGCCTGTCATGTAATTCCTTTGAGTCCCATCTAACAGGACTCAGACCTGATTCAGCTGTGTTAGTGTAAGTAAGTGTTAGTCACCTAGTCGTGCCCAACTCTTTGCTACCCCATGGACTGCAGCCCACCAGGCTCTTCTGTCCATGAGATTTCCCAGGCAAGAATACGGGAGTGGGTTGCCATTTCCTTCTCCAGAGGATCTTCCCGACCCAGGGATTGAACCCAGGATTCCTGCACTGCAAGACATATTCTTTACCGACTGAGCTACAAGGGAAGCCTGTGTACCCCTTCCCAAATAATCCATAAACCCCAGGAGACACTGGTTTCACTACCCTTGGCTGTAAGCTTGGGCCTGATCGGTTCAAGTGAGTCCTCTTCCTTTTTATCAGTGGGTGTTTCAGGAATTGACATGAAATATGCTTCTGCCTGGGCTTTCCAGGTGACTCAGTGGTAAAAAACGTGCTTGCCAATGCAGGAGACACAAGATATGCAGGTTTGATCCCTGGGTCAGAAAGATCCCCTAGAGGAGGAAATGGTAAGCCACTCTAGTATTCTTGCCTGGAAAATTCCATGGATAGAGGAGCCTGGCAGGCTACAGTCTATGGGATCACAAAGAGTCAAACATGACTGAACAACTGAGCACACACACACATGTACACTTCTGGCCAGTAAAATATGAGAAGTGTTTTGCTGGAGATTTCTGAGAACATTCTTCCTTGGTCCTCTGAGAGACTTTGAGAAACAACTCACCATTTCTTCTCTTGGATATGAACAAGGGAGAATTAGTCCTAGTTATTGCTAAAGCCACCCTATGAGCAGGAGGAAAACCCAATTTAGGATGCAATTGACTCTGGACATCAGAGGAGAGTCGTGGAAAGAGCTTTGGGTCCAGTTATATCCTGAGCCCGATGTCAGGTACCCTAAGGCTCACCCTATCTTCAGACTTTCTCTTGTGTAAGTGGATTTTCAGTTGAATTCAGAGTGAGTTGGTTTTCTGTTACTGAAGCCTAAAATACCTAAAGGATGACATCTTTTGACACTGGAAATAATATATACTCTAAAACTTAAATCATAGCAATAAAATATTGGTGCAAGCGGTGTCTGAAAGCATTCTTTGCCAAGGGCCGATGAGCAGTCCACACTCCCCATCAGGGATGTCATTAAATGCAGAAGGTACACACGGCCTCCTATCAGGAAACATCAAGCTCCTGTGAAAGCAATTCCTGCTCTGTAGCATCTGAGTCTGGCAGACCCTGTTTTGACCAACATTTCAGCCCCTCCGCTATTATCTGGACACTTAGCCTTGAGTTGTGCCATTGATTTTCTTAAGACCTTTTCAGCTCTCCATTTCTCCACTACTAACCTAACAGGCCCAGGAGGGCAGCAATCACTTACCCAGAGAAGCATTTTCATTTATATTCATGATTAATTTGTGGGGAGCCAGCCAAGAGTCAGCAATAAAAATGCTGTTGCCTGGGAAACAAGATTCTTCCTCGAATTTTTTGAGAAACGTGGGGTCCTTGATGCTTCACGAAATACTCAACTTCCTCTAAGAGCTGAGCCACCAAGGTAACCCTGCCGATCCATTTTAGAATGAAGAACTCCAGAGCCTGAAGTCATGGTTGACTTTTTACTCTGCCTAAATGTGCGATCACTGACTCAATGGACATGAGTTTGAGCAAACTCAGGGAGATAGTGAAGGACAGGGAAGCCTGGCATGCTGCAGTTCATGTGGTTTCAAAGAGTCACACATGACTTAGCAACTGAACAATAACAACAAAATATGTTCAAATCTCCTGGAGGAGCACTTTGTACTTCCTACTCAGAAAATTAAATCTACTCTGTAATAAAGTTCACATCCTACAGGCATAACTGAAGATAACACATTCAGAGCCACTCCATACTGATCTGTATTCTACCTGCTAGGCTGGTGGTGGCGAGTTCTTTGTCAGACACTCATGGTGAAGATAGCTTTTAGCCCTGGGGATGGAGTATTATACACCCCTGAGGAATTCCCAGTTTTCCCTGGAGGAAATAGCATGTTGCAACAGAAGCTGAAATTCACGGGTAGCATGCTAGCAGATTTAACAAAATATTAAAAACCATGCCATCCCACCAAGGTGTACTAGGGTTCCAATTTCTCCACATTATTGCCAACATTTGCTGTCTTTTTTTTTTTTTTTTTTAATCAATAGCCATCCTAGTAAGAGCTGTGAGATGTGAGAGTTGGACCATAAAGAAAGCTGAGTGCTGAAAAATTGATGCTTTTGAGCTGTGGTGTTGGAGAAGACTCTTGAGAGTCCCATGGACTGTAAAGAGATCAAACCAGTGAATCCTAAAGCAAATCAGTCCTGAATATTCATTGGAAGGACTGATGCTGATACTGAAACTCCAACACTTTGGCAACCTGATGCAAAGAACTAATTTATTGGAAAAGACCCTGTTGCTGGGAAAGATTGAAGGCAGGAGGAGAAGGGGATGACAGAGGATGACATGGTTGGATGGCATCATTGACTCGATGGACATGAGTTTGAGCAAGTTCCAGGAGTTGGTGATGGACAGGGAAGCCTGGCATGCTGCAGTCCATGGGGTCACAAAGAGTCAGACATGACTGAGTGACTGAACTGCATTGAACTAATCCTAGTAAGTGTGAGATGATATCTCACTGTGGTTTTGAAGTGCAGCTCCCTGATAATGAATATTAGTGACATTAAGCATCTTTTCATGTATTTGGCCATTTTAAAATTTTACGTATTTATTTACAAATAAAAACCTGCATCAGGTCTGAGTTGCCGCACGCAGGATCTTCATTATGTCGTGCAGATCGTTTGTTTCAGCGCCAGCCTCCCTGTGTGGTGCATGGGCTTAGTTGCTCCATGGCAAGTGAGATCTCAGTTGCAAAACCAGGGATCAAACACCCATCCACTGCAAGGCGGAGTCAACCCCTGGACCGCCAGGGAATTCCCCATATACTTGGCTATGTGTATGTCTTTTTTTGGAGAAATGTCTATTCAACTCTTGTCCATTTTTAAAATCAATTTATTAAGGTTTTTTTTTTTTCTTGAGTTATAGAAGTTCCTTATATATTTTAGAGATGAAGTCATTATCAGATATACGGTTTGCAACTATTTTATTCCATTCCAAAGGTGACCTTTTCCACTCTATTGACTGTTCCCTTTGCTGTGTAGAATCTTTTTAGTTTGATATAGTTCCACTATATTTTTGCTTTTGTTATCTGTGTTTTTGATGTCGTATCCAAGAAACTAGTATCCAGATCAATGTCAAGAAGGTTTTCCCCTGTTTTCTTCTAGAAGTTTCACAATTTCAGGTCTTATCTTTAAGTCTTTATTCATTTTGAATTCTATTTTTTTTGATGGAATAAGATATAAGGTTCAATTTCATTATTTTGCAAAGGGATATACAGTATTCCCAAAATTATTTATTGAAGAGACTATCCTTTCTCCATTGTGTATTCTTGACACTCCTTTCAAAGATCAGTTGATAATACATTGTGAAAGTGAAATTGTTAGTCACTTCAGTTCAGTTCACTTCATTTCAGTTGCTCAGTTGTGTCCAACTCTCTGCGACCCCATGAATCACAGCACACCAGGCCTCCCTGTCCATCACCAGTTCCCAGAGTTTACTCAAACTCATGTCCACTGAGTTGGTGATACCATCCAGCTATCTCATCCTCTGTCATCCCCTTCTCCTCCTGCCCCCAATCCCTCCCAGTGTCAGGGTCTTTTCCAATGAGTCAATTCTTCGCATGAGGTGGCCAAAGTATTGGAGTTTCAGCTTCAGCATCAGTCCTTCCAATGAACAACCAGGACTGATCTCCTTCAGGATGGACTGATTGGATCTCCTTGCAGTCCAAGGGACTTTCAAGAGTCTTCTCCAACACCACAGTTCAAAAGCCTCAATTCTTCAGCACTCAGCTTTCTTCACAGTCCAACTCTCACATCCAGACATGACCATTGGCAAAACCATAGCCTTGACTAGACGGACCTTTGTTGGCAAAGTAATATCTCTTCTTTTCAATATGCTGTGTTGGTTGGTCATAATTTTCCTTCCAAGGAGTAAGCATCTTTTAATTTCATGGCTGCAGTCACCATCTGCAGTGATTTTGGAGCCCCAAAAAATAAAGTCTGACACTGTTTCCACTGTTTCCCATCTATTTCCCATGAAGTGATGGGACCAGATGCCATGATCTTCATTTTCTGAATGTTGAGCTTTAAGCCAACTTTTTCACTCTCCTCTTTCACTTTCGTCAAGAGGCTTTTTAGGTCCTCTTCACTTTCTGCCATAAGGGTGGTGTCATCTGCATATCTGAGGTTATTAATATTTCTCCCTGCAGTCTTGATTCCAGCTTGTGCTTCTTCCAGCCCAGCATTTCTCATGATGTACTCTGCATATAAGTTAAATAAACAGGGTGACAATATACAGCCTTGACGTGCTCCTTTTCCTATTTGGAACTGGTCTGTTGTTCCACGTCCAGTTTTAATTGTTGCTTCCTGACCTGCATATAGGTTTCTCAAGAGGCAGGTCAGGTGGTCTGGTATTCCCATCTCTTGAAGAATTTTCCACAGTTTCTTGTGATCCACACAGTCAAAGGCTTTGGCATAGTCAATAAAGCAGAAATAGATGTTTTTCTGGAACTCTCTTGCTTTTTCCACGATCCAGCAGATATTGGCAATTTGATCTCTGCTTCCTCTGCCTTTCTTAAAACCAGCTTGAACATCTGGAAGTTCACAGTTCACATACTGCTGAAGCCTGGCTTGGAGAATTTTGAGCATTACTTTATTAGCATGTGAGATGAGTGCAGTTGTGCAGTAGTTTGAGCATTCTTTGGCATTGCCTTTCTTTGGGATTGGAATGAAAACTGACCTTTTCCAGTCCTGTGGCCACTGCTGAGTTTTCCAAATTTGCTGGCATATTGAGTACAGCACTTTCACAGCATCATATTTCAGGATTTGAAATAGCTCAACTGGAATTCCATCACCTCCACTAGCTTTGTTCGTAGTGATGTTTTCTAAGGCCCACTTGACTTCACATTCCAGGATGTCTGGCTCTAGGTGAGTGATCACACCATCGTGATTATCTGGGTCGTGAAGCTCTTTTTTGTACAGTTCTTCAGTGTATTCTTGCCACCTCTTCTTAATATCTTCTGCTTCTGTTAGGTCCATACCATTTCTGTCCTTTATCGAGCCCATCTTTGCATGAAGTGTTCCCTTGGTATCTCTAATTTTCTTGAAGATATCTCTAGTCTTTCCCAGTCTGTTGTTTTCCTCTATTTCTTTGCATTGATTGCTAACTCTTTGCCACCCCAGGTACAGGCTCCTCTGTCCATGGAATTCTCCAGAGAAGAATACTGGAGCAGGTTGCCATTTCCTCCTCCAGGGGATCTTCCCGACCCAGGGATCGAACTCTCATCTCCTACATTGATAGGCGAGTTTTTTTTTTTTTTTTTTACCACTTAGCCACCAGGGAAACCCATGTTGTATACTTAGATATTTGTTAAGAGTTATATATTATTTTAAATGTCCTTATCATAATAAAATAAAATGTAAACATGAAAACCCATACAGAGAAACAACCCCATGCCATCCCAAATAAACACAAGGGATGTTTAGATCAAATAAAAATGGTGCTCCAAATCAGGAATTTTGGTTGCAAGGGACAGAAATTCAACTCAAACTAACTTTGGCCAAAAGAAAATTCTGTGACTCATAAAATCCAAAGGAAGGAAATACCCAAACTATAAGGAGGAGAGTGATGCAGGCAGGCATCTGGTGGAACTGAATTAGAAAGTCAAGTACTGGCTAGACTCAGCACCCTCCCTGCACCTTTGCTCTCTGTTTCTCTCTCTGTTGGCTTTTTTCTTTCTCTCGCTGCAGCCCCTTTTCCTACCAGATTGCTGGCAAGATGGCTGTCAGCAGCTTTGAGCTAAGTTTCATTTCTTCCTGAGGCTCTTTTTCAATTCCAGAACAGCTGATGGAGATGAACTTTGTTTTGCTTTTTCTTTTTTCTTTTGTTCTGATTGGAGATGGACTTTGATTCACCTGTTTGGGTCAGGTACTTGGAAGAATCCCCACTGGCCAGGGGAAGCCAGGCTGTGTAATAATGTAAGGGACCCCATATAGTTGTGTGCGTGGGGGAGATGTTTCTGGAAAAAAGGAGAAGTTTCATGCAAATGATCCCTGGAAGTTTCACTCTACAGAGCCTCGGCTATGAAGGCAGCAAATGAAAGAGCTGGCAGGCAGTCTGGGGACCAGCTGGTCGGAGTAACCAGGAACCAGCTTGCCCCAGGGGCTTATCAAGGATCACACAGAAAATGAAAGGTAAGAAAAAAAATTGAGTCTAATTCTCCTGGGAAGATCATACTTCTCAGCTTCTTAGAACCCTACAACAAACAGGAATGTGTAACCCGTTTTGCTATTTAAAGAGGAATTAAGAATCCTTTCCTTCCTCTGTGTTAGAAAAGAAGAAAGGGGTGGGGACAACCTGCAGGAGCCAGACGCTGCGTTGCTGTATTCAGTGCTTCACGTTTCTCATTTCGTTCAATCCTCAGAGCACATCCTGAGGAAGCATCTGCATTTTACAGACGAGGAAACTGAGGCTCAATGGAACAAGAGAACTTACCTAAGATCTCCTAGTAAGAAAAGGATGGAATTTGCTGGCAGGAAGCAGGTTAGAGACACTCTCCATGGATCACCCTGGTGAGAAGGGATGAGGATGGTGGTAGCTGGCTTAGAATCTGCTCAGCCCTGTTATGGTGAAAATATACTTCTTTCATCCATGCTCACAAAGGATTCTTCTTTTTTTTTTTTTAATAATACTTTGTCTGCTGTGGCTGAGACTATCACAACCTTGTTAATTGGCTATACCCCAATACAAAATGGTTTTGGTGTTTAAAAAAAATAAAAACATTAAAAAATTTTTTAATAACTTGTATACATTCTTTAAATTTTTTTATTTAGTTAGGTAGTTATTAGGATTTTTTCATTTTGGCTGTGCTGGGTCTTCATTGCTGCTCGAGCTTTTCTCTAGTTGCAGTGAGCACGGAGTACGTACTCTTTGTTGCAAAGCATGGCGGGGCTTCAGTGGTTGTGGCTCCCGGGTTTGAGAGCTCAGGCTCAGTATTTGTGGTACATGGACTTAGGTACTCCACAATATGTGGGGTCTTCCTGGACCAGGGATCGAACCTGTGTCTCCTGCATTGGCAGGTGGATTCTTTACCACTGAGCTCCCAAGGAAGCCCTGCAAAGGATTCTCAATGAATTTCTGGGGGATTTTTAGAGCTTAGGGATTACTTGCCCCCTGTCTTCCCTTGCCCACTGGGTCAGGTCTGGATGGAGCATAAATGCTCCTGCTTCCCACTTTGTTGTCTGGGTAACTAGAAGCCACCTCCAGCACCAGGCCCCAGAATCTGCCTGAGAGGGCTCTAACCCAGCCCCCCACACTGCCTGGGCCTTGAGGTCAGCTGCACCTGTATAAATCCTTGTTTGGAAATTGTCATGTATATTTTCTCTCTTAAAATGAGTAGGACTATTTCATTGATTTTTCAGAGATTTGAATTTCAACCATAAGCACATCTTAATGAAAGGAGCAGATTATCCAGGCTGGACCTTATTGCAGTGTCTTCCAAATTATATTAAAATATTTATTTATACCCTGAATAGTCCACGGGGCTGCTAATTCCTTTCATAATGTCACCTCATGCCAAGGCCGACAAAGCTAACGAAATAATCTTCTCCACTGCCCCCCTCCCAAAAGCAATCATTTCTTATCATCGAATCTCAGAAACTGTGCACACAAAACCCTTTGCAGTAGTTTTGGGGACTGTATTATAGAGATGGATTTCTGCTGTGAGAGTGAAATTCAATTTAAATATTTTCAGCTGGCTGTCCAGGTATGAGAAGGCTTTCCCAGTGTTTAATGGAGCCATTTGTCTCTAGAAATAAGCACTAATGCAATGTGATGTGTATAGACCCAGAGTTCTGCCTCTTTTTTTCCCGCTCTGGCTTGAGCCGCCAGTGGGGGGAAGAAAGGCCCTAGTATCAGTGAGAATCACAAAAGGCCGCTTTTTCCTTGGAGAAACAGTGAACCTCCAGGGGCCTGCAAGAGTAGCCTAGAAAAGTGGGACCTTATTTCCCCCATCAGGAATCAAACCCTGCAAGGTAGCTTGCAAATCTTGCAAGGTATCTTCTCAACCCCTGAACCACCGGGTGGTGAAGTCCCAGAAATGCCTGGAATTTCGACCTAGGAGAAAGGCTGGCCAGGAATATAGCTCCATCCTAGCAATTATTACTCTTACAGCAGTTATTGAGGCTGTGGTGGTCACTTCAGTCTCATGTAGAAATTGGCAACATGCTTTGTAATCATTTTATGCCAAAAATCAAGAGGGGACGGGCTCTTGCTGAAAAGCATTCAAAAGTTGCTGACAACTAAGGAAAGATCCACTCTGGTGAGGAAGTAAGTAGCTGGCACTCATTATAGAAATTTAAGAACAGATGATATGTGCGGATGATAATAACACAGCACTGTGCTTGCTATGCTCTATCATTTAACTAGTGTGATCCTTATCACTTCCTGCAGGGGGCAGGTATGGGGAAACTAAGGCATAGAGACTAATTCAGGGTCACCCAGGTGCTTATTCAATTTCTTCTGTTTTTGCTTAGTTAATCTCCATTGCTGCTTTTGGTAACAATACTCCATTTACCCTTGAGGAGCCACCCACCCATCCCCTACTCTCACTGCCTGTGGTTTGCTTGAGGTTGACTCCCTCTGCCCACTCCCAGTCTCGCCCTCCCCTCCCCACCCCTCAGTGAGTGGGATGGGTGGGTATGTGACTCAGGCAATCAGCAAATTCTACTTCCGGGCACAATGTCTGATTCAGGGAAGAGAGCCATGGAAACAGTTAAGCCCTGAAAACTTCTCTGCAATGTTAAGAGAACCCATCTTCGAGCTTGAGGCAGAGCACAGAGCAGGGAGGATGTGTAAGCCTGGGGCTGCAGGAATCGCACTGCACCCCTCCCCACCCTGACCCCCCGCCCAGTGAGAGGCCATCTTTCTAATTGTGGAACCACTCACCCAAAGCAGAGCAGACCTACCGAAGGAAAGTGATGGGGCTTACGGATACTGTGGAGGCCCCACGCATCCTGCCATTTCTAGAGTCTGCACTGGGCTTGTCCCACCTTTCCTTTTTTTTTTTTTTTAAATTCAGAGGGTTTTTTTTTTTTTAATATTTGCAAGATTGTGCAACCATCATCACTATCTAACTCCAAAAGTTTCATCAATCCTAAAAGAAACTCTTTAGCGGTCACTGCCCACCCGCCCCCAGCAGCCTTTTGCAGTCATGAATCTGCTCCAGTTCTCATGCAGTTTGCAGGTTAGAACCATTGCTCACTTGGGCTTCAGGACTTCCTCTCTCTGGCTTCCGTCCCAGCCCAAGGAGAGCGTTGGTCTTCATGAGGATCATTGAGGATGTCTGCTGGGGATAATTCACACCAGGGATGCCTTCTCTGTTATACATAAACACATTAGGAAGTAGAGAATCCACTGTGAAGGTGACAAGCAGAGAAGAAGGGGGATAGGGTGTTTGTGACATGTGACTCTGATGCTGGGTAGGACCACGCCACCCCTTGTTGTTTGGATAAGACAGTCACTGAATCCCCCAATTTAGAGCCTTCCAACCATTACCTCGAGTCGCTGATGGTGCAGGGTCTCCAGGCTGCCACCCTGGTGCCAGATCCTCCTTTTAGACTGTGTTGCTGACTTGGCATCACTTGTGCCAAGCTGGAACTTGGCTCTTGTTCAGTTTGTTTTTCACTTAAGCTCCACTTGCACAAAATTTACTGGTAGAATCAACTTTAGGATATGTTGAGAGAGAAATAAGGAAAGTGATTTTGGGGCCCCACAAATAACTCCCAAATAAACATCAAGCCCTCAAGCCAATCATAAGTCTTCCTGAGACCAACTGAACGCTCAGCTGTGAGGCAGGGACATGACTTCAGTGGGCCCTCAGCACTTTTACTTTCATGTGCCACCTCATTCATTTATCTATCTTCATATATGTTTGTATTTATATATATTTGTATATGTGTAATTATATTTATGACTGGGATTTTCCTGATTGCCCAGAGGCAAAGAATCTGCCTGCAATGCAAGAGACACAGGAGATGCAAGTTCACTCCCTGGGTCAGAAAGATCCCCTGGAGAAAGAAACAGCAGCTCACTCCAGTGTTCTTGCCTGGAGAAATCTGTGGACAGAAGGGCCTAGAAGGCTACAGTCCCAAGGGTTGCAAGGAGCACGACATGACTGAGCACAGATATTTATAACTACATTGGCATAAGAAAAATGTAATTTTAGTTGTATTTTTTTTTAAGTTTTGACTTTAAGAGAAATTAAAACTTGCTAAGGAGATCTTCCCTTGTGGCTCAGACAGTAAAGAATCTGCCTGCAATGCAGGAGACCTGGGTTTGATCACTAGGTTGGAAAGATCCCCTGGAGAAGGGAATGGCAACCCACTCCCGTATTCTTGCCTGGAGAAAGATTGTAAAATTAAGATTGTGAGATTGTAAAATTAAATTTACACAAGTAATTTACACGAGTCACATCAAATCCAACTCTGTCTGATTCTGAATCTTGAGCTCAAGATTCTTCTAAACCCTAAAGGTAAGTGTTTCTCATCCCCTGTTTGTGTGCTAGGTGGTGTCCAACCCTTGTGGCCCCATGGACTGTAGCCCGCCAGGCTCTTCTGTCCATGAGATTTCCCAGGCAAGAATACTGGAGTGGGTTGCCATTTCCTTCTGTATGGTATCTTCCTGACCCAGGGATCAAACCTGAGTTTCTTGCATCTCCTGCAGTGGCAGGTAGATTCTTTACCACTAGCGCCACCTGGGAAGCCCCTCTGAAGTCAGTCCCTTCATCCCCTAAAGTCAGGTGCTATTTCAGATAGTCATGACTATCTGAGGCTTGAATCTACTCACATTTGTACATGAAATCTTGTAGGAATCTTCACGTCAATGGTTTTCAAATGGGGGTGACTTTAGCTCCCCGGTGCCTTTGACAATGTCTGGAGATATTCTTGGCTGTCACAAATGGAGCAGGGGAGGAGAGTGGTACTGATATCTAACAAGAAGAGACTAGGGATGCAGCTTAATATCTACAGTGCACAAGACAGACCCCACAGCAAAGAATTTTTATCCAGCTCCAAATGTCAACAGTGCTGAGGCTGAGAACTCCCGCGCTTCTACATAAAGTAGCACTTGACTCTAAAATACACAAATCGTCCTATTTTGTCCCTCTTAATACAGTGTGTCATTTGCCAAGAGTGCAAAGTACAGTCTTCAAAGCATCCGTCAGATATGACTCTTAAATGGATGGTTTTTCAAGCGTCCCACTGGATAGGATGACCAGATATGTTATCCTGCTAATCAGGACACTGACTATGAAAGAAGATCCTATTTACAGTTACTCCATGATATCAGGTGTATACCTGGACAAATGGCTCCCTTACTATTGAGTTCACTATTAAAACATGCTTGTGGCAGAAGTCAGTGCAGCAGTAAAGATGAAATGCTGCCTCATATGTCTTGGCAATAACTTCAAACCTTTGCCTCCCAACTTAAAGATGCATTTTCCTCCAAGATCTCCAGAACCCTTTAGACAGCCAGAGGCCATTCTGTGTCCCTCTGTCACCCATACAAGTGGCATTCAGCACCATCCATTGTTTTTTCAGACACCACTCAAAAGCTTTTGCTCTGCAGCCAGTTTTCTTGCTAGTTTAGAAAGCCCATCACTTGAA
The DNA here is from genome assembly GCF_002263795.3 of Bos taurus. Taxonomy (NCBI): domain Eukaryota; kingdom Metazoa; phylum Chordata; class Mammalia; order Artiodactyla; family Bovidae; genus Bos; species Bos taurus. The sequence continues at coordinate 40,817,640 of NC_037353.1, read as the reverse complement.
CTTTGCCAATTGTGTATCTTCTACAGGTCATTTTCTTTTGGTGAGCACCCTGTGAGGGAGGTCATGTGATATGGTCACCTTTAAGAAGTGTAAAGTGAGACACAGAGAGGTTGGTGGCTCTGGGGAGCAAAGCAAGTCCCAGTCCAGTAACTCTGTCATAAGACAGGAGACAGATGGCATCATATTCTAAATGCACCCCTCTGGGTTTACCTGGATTCCAAGAAAAACCTAAAAAGCTTTTTTATGACAACCCTATCTAACTACCATCTTTGTTGACAGGTGTCAGTAAAGGCATATTTTGAGCCAAGGAAGAGGGGAGATGATGGAAGGGCCCTTGACTCTTTTCCCTTCCACTCAGGAGCACATATCAGAAATATGAGTGAAAGCAATTTCTTTGGAAGGATAACCTTGACTGCATTCTGTTTGTTAGAAAAAAGATTTAGTCACAAGCTTTAATTTGTCACAGGAATTGCCTGTAACCCATCTCATGGTCAGCCATGCCTCACTGGCACACTGAGCTCTGTGCTCCAGCTTGGGCCTCTCTTCCACTGCGCTCCATCTCTGGGGAAGTGAATTTAAGAAGTAAGCAATAAAGTAAAATGCTGTCATTAGTTGAGTTCTTATCTTAGAACCATTTCGTCTTGATTTATCTTTTGAATCCAAGATCAAATCCCCTGGTTAAAGCTTGTGGGTTTAGGGGGAAGATAACAGTAGATAATTTGAGGCATAAAGTGTCTGTGTTAAGACTCTTAATGGATAGAACACAGCCATGAAAGGTAAAGAAGCTACAATTCGAGGTGAGGTCTTATGAAAAGAAGTGGACTCCCCCACCCCAATGGATAGGACATGATATTGATGAGGTAAAAAAATTAGGTTGTGAGATTCATGTAGGGCTTTATCACACATCCTTTTAATTCTGCAATTAAAAGAGGGAGATATGTGTGCTGTGTTTCTTTCTCTTTCAGAGACACGATGGAAGCTAGGGGCAGAGGTGCCCACTGACAACCAGAAGAGGAAGATGGATGACCCCAGCTCCTTGGAGAGGTCGTAATGGAGTTTTCTCCTCCACTGCATTCCATTTTTCCTTGCCACACATCCTGAGTTCTCCCTGTCCCCAGCTGAAATACAGTCCCTTCTGTTTACAGATGGCAAATGTGACAGTGCAGTGAGCTGTGGGCCATCATCCAGTCTGACAGGCACCCAGGTCTGTGAGGGGAAGCCAGAAATAGGGCGGTAACAGACCATGGAGTTGAGATGGCCTCCTGGAGTGCTAGAGAGGCCCTGGAGACTGGAGGGTGGCTTGGCAAATCAGCTTTCTTCTTCTTGTCTTCCATTTTTGGGGGACTTCTTTTTCATTTCCCATCTGCCCTCCCCAGGCTATTCTGTCCCAGTGATTCAGAGCAGAGCTGTAGCACTTCAAGAATCACCTAAATTAACTTCTGTTTGGGGTTTATGGGAAGAAGTGTGTCTTTCCATAGAACCCGCAGAGTCAGCAGAGGCAAGGTAGCTGGGAGAAGAATGGGCCTGGGAACTTCAGCTTGTTGGACCTCCACGTGCAAGAGCTGAAAGCACAACTTGTTTGCATCGGTGAATGAGCAGTGGGTTTGAATGTTACCCTATATCCATGCAGGAGAAGGCAATGGCAACCCACTCCAGTACTCTTGCCTGGAAAAATCCCACGGACGGCGGAGCCTCGTGGGCTGCAGTCCATGAGGTCACTAAGAGTCAGACACGACTGAGCAACTTCACTTTCACTTTTCACTTTCACGCATTGGAGAAGGAAATGGCAACCCACTCCAGTGTTCTTGCCTGGAGAATCCCAGGGACGGGGGAGCCTGGTGGGCTGCCGTCTGTGGGGTCGCACAGAGTCAGACACGACTGAAGTGACTTAGTAGTAGTAGTAGTAGTAGTAGCTATATCCATGCACATAAGAAATGTTACAGTGTGTTCTCTTAAATCGACTTTAATTGGCTCTGAGCTCTTGCCAACCATTGGCAGGAAATTCAGTCTTGGTCATGGGACAGGGGTCCTCACTTCCCTCCTCTGAGTTGTACCCAGGCTCGGAAGACATGGCAGAGTCCAGAACATTCATTGGAGGTGTCTTTGGCCTTTGAATTACATTCCTTATTTAAGGGGTGCACTGAGGTGCCCTTGAAGACAGCGCTTCCTTGTGGAGCTTAGCTCAGAGAACGTTGCTGGGACCAGGAAGCTCATTTCTTTTTTCATTCCCATGGGACGTCCTGCCTAAGCCCCACCCACAACCCCAATACCAATGTCCTATATGGGAACAGGACTCAGGCTCCAACTGCCCTTTCAGTCCTCCAAAGCCCCACCTCCTCTCAGAGCCTAAGGAAGCTCTAAGTGATCTTGTTCCCTCTCTGTGTCTTCACCATTCTGAGTCCTCAAATTCTACCCCATCCCTTCCCTTGTCTCCAACCATCCACCATGACTGCAACATGAGCCCAGACTTTTGCCAAAGACCAAGTTGCCATCAGGTTTGATTTCTTCTGAGGGCTGGAATAGAGAATCTGCTCCAGGCCTCTCTCCCAGCTTTCAATGGATAACTAGCTAGCTTTGACTGTCTTGACAACTGCTGATGCCAGCCTTCTCAGCCTTCATCTTCACATGGTTCTCTGTGTGCTTCCTTGTCTCCAAATTTCCCCCTTTTATAACAACACTAGCCATATTGGATTAGGGGCACTACTCAAGGATGAACTTTTCTAATTACTATTAACTAATTACAACTGCAATGACCCTATTTCTTAAAAGGTCACGTTCTGAGATACAGGGAATTAGTGTTTCAACATATGAATTTTGGGGGTAGAGAAGTGAACCCATAAGAGTGACTAGTTTGCCTCAGTTTTCCTGAGATTGCCCTGCTTTTAAAGTTCCAAGCTGGACTTCTCTGGTGGTACAGTGAATAAGACTCTGCTGACCAGTGGAGGAGACAGGGGTCCAATCCCTGGTCTGGGAATATCACATGCCATGGAGCAACTAAGCCTATGCATTACAACTCATGAGCCCAGGTACCCTAGAGCCTGCGCTCCGCAACAAGAGAAGCCACAGCATGAGAAACCCACACACGGCAACTAGAGAGTACCAGCCCCCAGTCTCCTCAACTAGAGAAAGCCTGTGCACAGCAATGAAGGCCCAGTGAGACCAAAAATAAAATCAAGAAATAAAACAAATTATAAAAAAAGAATACAGTTCCCATCCTGGAAACTTCCTCAGTCCCAGGCAAATCAGAAGATCTGGTCTCCTGAGTTAGGGACAATGCCAAATTAGTAACAAAAAGTGTCCAACATTTGATCATTGCCTGGAATCTATTTCTTGGGATCCGCAAAGCAAAGACCAGCTAGTAGCAGATAAATTTGGATAGTCCTAGATTCCCTGGATGACTGTCACTTCTTTAACTCTTGACATATAGCAGATATTGACTAAGTGTTGATGAAACATGAAGGAGAGGTGCAGAGAGAGCTGGGCCAATGGCCAAATGAGTGTGAACAAGGAGTGGGTGGAAGCTGAAGGATGGTGGGGAGAGTACTCTTGTAGAAGAAGAGTCTGGATAGTTGAGGTGTGTGTTTGAGATGCTAGGGTGCAGAGAGGAGGGCCTGTGGGGCGTGTGCACCTGAGCCCGCCCCCTCACCTTGTTGAGAGTGGGCCATCTTGCCAAGGAAGCCCAGTATCCAGTAGCTCTAATCTCCGCCATGTTTCCTAGTTGCTGCAGAGGAATGGGGGAAACTCTTTAATTCTCCCATAAATTGAAGGTGATGAGGGTCACCTCTTAGAAGGTTCTGGTCATGCTTAGAACACATCTATGGTTTGCAAGTAACCATCCAGGACTGATTACAGAGAAGAAGGAGAATTCAACTTTGAGGAGGAAATCCATCTTATTTTTTAATTTTTATTTATTTATTTTGGCTGCATTGGGTCTACATTGCATTGCACAGGCCTTCTCTAGCTGTGGTACATGGGCTTCGCTTGTGGCATCAAGCAGTTGCCCCGTGGCAGGTGGGATCTTTGTTCTCCGACCAGGGACCACATCTGCATCGCCCACATTGACAGGCAGATTCTTATCCACTCGACCACCAGGGAAGTCCCCCAGGAAACCCACTTTAGAAGAGCAGAAACTGCATCATGGTAAAAGGAGGATTCCCCGCCCCCAGCCTGCTCCCACAGTGGTCGGCTGTTGCTGCTGTTTACAAGTTAGGTTTTAGGAAGCTTATGCAAATACCTCCCAAAGGATCTATGTGTTATTTGACGTGATATTGAAATAATCCCCACAAAATAAGTTTTCTGATTACTGATCCAGCTTATAGAGAAATCAAAATAAACTCTCTTTTGTAAAAACCACTATCATGGATATGCAAAAGTGTCCTGAGCACATAATTTCAGAAAAAGGTATGATTTTGACAAATCAGCAACTGCTCTTGTTAGATAATCATTCTCCTTTCATAAGACCAAAAATAAGTCACAGCTCAAGAGAGGCACAGTTGATTAGAGAAGGATATGTTCTTATTTATAGCCAATCAATACTACTATAATCAAGCAACTATTAGGTACAGAGCAAAAATTTTAAGGATTTCAAATATTTGGCCTGGAATAGAGTTTCCCTACATTATCAGAAATTTATGCCACTATCCACATTATTAATGACTCAGTCCTAAAAGACAGTCTCCCTGGTTTAATGAAAATATCTTCAAAATTGCTCTGGGGCAACCCAGAAACCTATTTTACAGATGGAAACACTGAGGTACATTGTGCCTTATACAAATATGACGAGAAAATCGACAGAAAGAGAGTCATCTCTAAACTGAGCCTCAGAGTTCTGGGGACTCTACACCCCACTGATGTTGAGAGGGGTGTCTGACTGGACAGTGTCTGTGGGTCTTGGTTTTAGAGGGGTTCACCCCATGCCATCTGTTCATTAGTTTTGGGGTCAGCGCAGCACGCTCCCCTTTCTGATTAGCAAGCACCACCTGCTGTTGGAAGTCAACCCAAAGGCTCTGGCTGTGTTCTGTGCCAATCTGTCACCTGGCCTGACAGAAACACCTCCAGCATGGGAAGAGTTCTCCAGGCAACAATCTCACCCTGCCTACCCTTCCCTTGTCTCTCCTCCATGCAGGAAACGATCACAGGGGGAACCCTGAGAAAGGTGAGAAACAGGGACGACCAAGAGCTGCCCTGTGGGAAGGTACATGTGCAGCTTAGAGGCGTCAGATTTCTCTTGGCTTTTGCCGCATCAAATGAAGGGCACTTGGGCACTGGGTTTTATATATTTGTCTTTCATCTGTCTATCTCTCATCTATTTTTATTGAGCTGTGAAAGTGAAAGTTGCTGAGTTGTGTCTGACTCTTTGCGACACCATAGAATTCTCCAGGCCAGAGTACTGGAGTGGATAGCCTTTCCCTTCTCAGGAGATCTTCCCAACCCAGGGATTGAACCCAGGTCTCCTGCATTACTGCTGCTAAGTCGCTTCAGTCGTGTCCGACTCTGTGTGACCCCATAGAAAGCAACCCACCAGGCTCCCCCATCCCTGGGATTCTCCAGGCAAGAACACTGGAGTGGGTTGTCATTTCCTTCCAGTGCATGAAAGTGGAAAGTGAAAGTGAAGTCACTCAGTCGTGTCTGACTCTTAGCGACTCCATGGACTGCAGCTCACCAGGCTCCTCCGTCCATGAGATTTTCCAGGCAGGCGGATACAATTCAGTGGGTTTTAGCATATTCACAGAGTCGTGCAACTACCACCACTAATTCCAGAATACTTTGATCACCCAAAAGAAAAACTCCATACCCAATAGCAGTCACTCTGCACTAGCTTCCCTCAATCCCTGGCAGCCATCAACCTACCTTCTATCTCCATGGATTTGAGCATTTTGTTATTAAAGTCCTGCTGACAGGGTCCTTGGCACCTGCCCATTAACAGCCAAGAAAGGGAAAAATTAAGGTCCACAATAAAAGATGGAAGGCCATTTTTCATGACCTTTCTTCTTGACTTCTGAAAGTAGCAACACCCCACTCTTCTCTCTGGTAGCGATTCATGTCTTTCTTTTGTATCCACTGCCTGCACCCATGGTGCTGTCTGGGGTTCAGCTCTGCTCTGGGCATCAGTGTGTCACACCCTTCTTCCCTGTCATCCACTCCATCCATTTCTGTGGCTTTGAGCATCCCTCGTGGCCGTGACTGCACCACTGGTCCCTCTGAGCCCAGTCCCTCCTTCTGAGCTTGATTTCACCAGATACACTGATGGGTGCTTGAATTAATTTCCTCTTGCTGCAACAAATAACCACAAACTTGGTGGTCTACAGCAACCAGAATTTATTGTCTAAAAGTTCCGGGAGTCAGAAGTTCAAAATCATGCCATTGGACTGAAAGGCATTGAGAGGGCTTCACTCTCTCCAGAGGCTTGAGAGGAGAATCCCCTTCCTTGCCTCCTGCAGTTTCTAGAGCTGCGTTCCTTGCATCTGTTGGCTCCTGGCCCCTTTCTCTACCTTCACAGCCTGCGGGGCAGCATCTTCCAATATCTCTCTGCTTTGTTGTCACATGACCTTCTTCTCTGACTATGACTCTTCCTGTGTCCCCCTTAATCACATCTGCAGAGGCCCCTGTTGTCATGGAAGGTCACTTGGTCACTGTTCCTGGTATTAGGGCGTGGACATCTCAGGGGCCATTATTCAGTCTTCCACGGCACTCAATGTATGTTCACAAGAGAGAGAAAAGGAGGAAGGAAGGGAGGAGAGGGGAAAGATGAAGACAAAGCATAGTGTTTCCTCCGAGAAGGTCTGATCCACTGATAGTTCTGATGACTGAGGAGAGGACTCTGGAAAGGCATGGGTCTCTGGAAGAGCCCCTCATTCAGGGGAGGGACATGGTGGAAAGGTGGTGACAGGGCACCTCTGTGATGCTTCTGACTGTCTCATCTCTCCTTTCATCAAACTGCTTGTATTTTAGGCCAGGCCTGGGGTGCAGGACATGGGGTAGGGAGAGAATTTGGGTAATAGCAGGAAGTCAGGCAGAGCTAGGTGCCCTGTGGCCATTGTAGAAGTGGTGGCTGAGACCCACTGCCCAAGCAAGGAAACTCTTTCCCCTATTTAACCACATTTCAAAAGGCAGATCAAGGAAGCAACTGGAAGAAAATTAAGAAAATACTACAGGATGTTTTCTTCTCTGCTTCCACTAAATCAGAATAACTAAAACATGAAGTGTGTATGGTCCAATGCGCGACATCCTCCCAGACCTTTCAGCATTTAGCATGTTATTTTTGTGTAGATTCTTGCACGATGCAGCCATCAGAACTGAGGCACACGCAGTTGAAAAAGTTGCTTAGGAAACCAAAGCGTGTCATCAGATCCCAGGGTTGGGTAAGTGTGGGTCAATTTAACAGACTTTTTTGTTGCTGTTATTTTCAATTTTTATTTAAATAAAATGAGCTGTTTACAGCAAAAATAATAATACATTGTGTAGCTTATAACATTTGTGCGTGTGTTAGTTGTTCAGTTGTGTCCAACTCTTTGTAATCCCATGAACTGTAGCCCGCCAGGCTCCTCTGTCCATGGGATTTCCCAGGCAAAAATACTGGAGTCGGTAACCGTTCCCTTCTCCAGGGGATCTTCCTGACTCAGGGATCGAACATGTCTCCGGCATTGCAGGCAGATTCTTTACCATCTGAGCCACCAGGAAAGCCCAGTTTATAACATACGTTGAAGTGAAATGTATGACCACAATAGCATGTAGGCTGGGAGATGCCACAGGCAAGGCTCTACAGAAGACAGGCAGAGCTGTACTAGTCCTTGAAAATAGACTGGGATAAGTTTAATAATTATAGTACATACACCTATTCACCTTGGTTTTATTTTGGAGACTATGTTGTTTTTTAATAAAAAATTATATTACTTAACATGGATCAGGCTTATTATTGTTGTTTTAAAATTCAGAGGAACCTGGAAGGCTGCTGTCTGTGGGGCTGCAAAAAGTCGGACATGACTGAGTGACTAACACTTTCACTTTCACTTGGGCTTGTTTTAAAATGAATCAGGGAAGATTTTTAAAACTGCCTAGTTTTAATTCCTAAGATGATAAGTATTGATACATAACCCACAAAAACAAAAGCTCTTTGCAGTCTTCAAGCTTTTTAAGAGTGCAAAGAGGGGCTTCCCTCATGGCTCAGTGATAAAGAATCAGCCTGCCGATGAAGGAGACATAGGTTTGATCCCTGATCCGGGAAGATCCCACACGCCACAGAGCGACTAAGCCTGTGCACCCCAGCTACTGAGCTTGTACTCTAGAGGCTGTGAGTCCCAACTACGACCTCATGCATTGCAACTACCGAAGCCCTCGTGCCCTAGAACCCATGCTCCGCAACAAGAGAAGCCACTGCAGTGAGAAGGCTGTGCACCCAATGAAGAGCCACCCCAACTCTCCACAACTAGAGAAAACCCCATGCAACAACGAAGTCCCAGCATAGCCAAAAATAAATAAATATTTTTTAAAAAAGAGTGCAAAGAGATGCTGACACCAGCAAGATTGAGAACCATGTGACCTTGAAAAGAACTTGTCATCCAATGTTTATTATATTTGATACTGACTCCAGGGTCTGTTCTCTAATATGTGACTGCCCTGCTTCTCAAATGTAAAAAAAAAAAAAAAATTGAAATTTGTAAAAAATAAAATTTCAGAATAAAAGGGAACATTATTACTTGATGAAGAGTTTACCTGAAATATACAAGTGAAGTGAAGTCGCTCAGTCATGTCCGATTCTTTGCGACCCCATGGACTGTAGCCCACCAGGCTCTTCCATCCATGGGATTCTCCAGGCAAGAATACTGGAGTGGATTGCCATTTCCTTCTCCAGGGGATCTTCCCGACCCAGGGATCGAACCCAGGTCTCCCACATTGTGGGCAGATGCTTTAAACTCTGAGCCACCAGGGAAGTTTATACCTAAAGAGGAGAACATGATACATATTCCCTCTAAACCCAAAACTTCATTGTTTCAACTACTGTTACTATTCTACTATGCATTAGCTTTAAGTCAGTATAATAAAATAAGAAAAACAAAATGTGTAAGAATTACGAAGGCAGAAACAAAATTGCCATCATTTGCATTATTATTAGCTTCTCTGGAGCTGCAGAGAAGCTACAAGAACCAATAAGTCAGTTCTGTATGATTGCTAGACAGAAGAGTAATACAAAAATCAACACCATCCTCATATCCCAGAAACTGTTAAGTAGAATGTAGTTTTTTAAAAAAGACTAAACTTCATATTTGTAACAAGACTTTCAGATAAAAGGAAAAAAGGAAACAAAAAAATCTTCCTTGAAAGTTATAGAAAATCTAAATATCCAGTTTGTAGGTGGGAAGATTTGATATTATAAAGAAGGCTTATTACTTTTATTATTTCATTGCTTATCTATTAAAAGTCTTAACACAGATTTTCACAGAATTTGATAAAGTGCTAAAGACAAATTTGAAGAATGTGGCCATGTGTGTGGTAAAGAAGAAAGTTGGGGGAATATATCTTGTCTTATTTGATAGGAAAGCAGGCTCAGTGAATAAAAGGGCACAGCATTGGACTGGGGGTGTATACAAAGGCCAGTGAACCTGTGAGCAGCCTGGAAACAGAACTGCATATGGGTTCGACCTGGTATATGACACAGTGGCTTTAAAATTGGTAGGGACAGAGTAGCCCAAACAGCTAGTGTGTTGGACGACAGACGGAGGAAAAGCGTCCACTGAACTGAGACAGCATCTTGAGACTGAAAAGCAAGGCAGGCAGCTCCATAGTCAATGGGTCAGTTTTTTAGAGGGCACCTTACAGGGTGGGATGGGGTAGTTGGCTGTTTGGAATCACTAACAGCTGCACTCTGAACTGCTGAGGAATCACTGGGATAATTTTTACCATTATCTTCGGCTATGGTAGTAGGGGCTCAGAAACAGGAAGTGCATTCCTAAGATTTATAAACGGTAACTAGTCTCATGGTTGCCTGGAATAGATCAGCAAAAGTTTTCATCATTGTTTGGGGACTAACAGAGCATAAAGGCAACCTGGTCCCAATGATTATTAAACAGTATCTATTAACTACAAAGCCTTGATGATAGAGAAGTGATTTAATTCACAGTAAAATCCTGGGTAGGGTCAGTTGAAGGACAGGAGAAACTCTAATGGCCCAAGATAGTGTTGGTTATGCTGAGAGCCATACACAGTGATTCTGGAATAATGTGAAGTCTTTATTTTGGAAGAAGATAGTAACAACATTGAGCTTCCATCATAGTTAAGTCAATAAAGAATCTGTGTGCAATGCAGGAGACCTGGGTTTGATCTCTGGGTCAGGAAGATCCTCTGGAGAAAGAAATGGTAACCCACTCCAGTATTCTTGCCTGGATAGTCCCATGGACAGAGGAGCGTGGCAGGCTACAACCTATGGGGTTGCAAGAGTTGGACATGACTTAGCGACTAAACCACCATGAGTAATAACATCAATTCATTATTTCTTACCATATTAAAGTTAAATTCCATTGTGTAAAAGATATTCAAGTCAAAAACAAAACTATAAAACTTTTGGGAGAAAATGAAAGTCGCTCAGAGTCCATGGAATTCTCCAGGCCAGAATACTAGAGTGGGTAGCCTATCCCTTCTCCAGGGGATCTTCCCAACCCAGGGATGGAACCCAAATTTCCAAAGTTGCAGGCGGATTCTTTACCAGCTGAGCCACAAAGGAAACCCAAGAATACTGGAATGGGTAGCCTATCCCTTCTCCAGGGGATCTTCCCAATCCAGGAATCAAACCAAGGTCTCCTACATTGAAGGCAGATTCTTTACCATTCTTCATCAGGGAAGAAAGCACAGCCAAATATCGCTTTGACAGTGGAGAAGGGACTGATTTTTTTAATGATAGAAAAAGCATAAGTCACAAAGAAAAAGTTTGATCAAATTGTCTAATTAAAAAAATTAACTCTCATGCCAAGAGGCAGGAAAAATCATGTAAAAATAAGAATGAATTTTGCAATCCAAGTAATGACAAAATTTCAGTTTTGAATACATAAAGAATTTTTATTTAAAAAGACAAACCCAGTAGGAATATGGGAAAAATAACACGAAAAGACAAGTTTTCCCGAAGGAGGAAACCTTCATGGTCAATAAATATACAAAAATATATTCTCACTCTCTCACATGAGTGATCAAATTTACACATGAAACAGCAAGGCGATACCGTGACACACATCAGTTTAGGATAATTAATAAGCCTGTTCCAACCAAGTGTTGGCAAAGGCGTGCAGAAATGGGGGCTCTGTCCCAAAGCTAGTGGGCATGCTGACTGGTGAAGTGACCACTCCAGAGAACAATATGGCACCTCTCATACATTGTCCTCAAGAGAAACTCACATGTGCACATGACTGATGTGTACATGGTGGTCACCGCAGCTCTGTTATTTCATAGGATATAAGTGGAAGTCACCCAACAGTAGAGGAACTGATAAAGAAGGTCTGTTGGTTAAATGGAAGCTTGAGCTAGGTCTGTTAAGACATGGAATCAAAGTGGGTGCATTTCTGACATGATGTTGAATGAAAAAAAAAGCAAATAGCACTGAAGGAACAGTGTTGTACTAAGTATTTGTCTAAATGCTTAAAAACATGAAAAATAGATGTGTATATGCTATTGCAGGAATGGTGAAATTTGTTAATGGCAATGATTCGTATCAGCTTTAGAATGGTGGGTATCTTTAAGGAATCATGGCAGGGGGCTGTTGTGGAATGAGCGGTGCAGCTGAGATTTAGCTGTGTCTGCCATGTTTTGTTTCTGAGAGAGTTTGGAGGCCAAACATATATGGTAAAGTGTTATGTTTAGCTTTTGTGGAAGACATTGCATGGTAGCATGTGGGTGGCCCAGAGCCTGGGCTTCCTGTGAGTGAGTCCATGTCTGAGAGGGGACTCAGGCAGGTTGGTGGCTGGGGCAGTTGGCTGTTGTCCAGCCTGGGGTTCAGCCAGTGGCTTCAACAAGTGGTGTTTCGAGATGCTTACAGCAACAGGCCTTGTTGGGCATGTAGAGGAAAGATACAGGGCAGCCATCAAGAGGGAGAAAACCACAGGACCACATGAAGGAGTTTTGTATAAGAGCAGCTCTAGAGCATTGGAAAACAGGTAGTGAGTGGGGTTAGGCTGGGGTGGGCAAGGGATGGACTTTTGCTTTGAGGGGAGCCTGTGCTGGCTTTTGAGCTTGTTGTAATGAGGTAAGTGAGTAAATCTAATTTGTGCTTTGAGATTACTTTGGTGTCATTTCCCCCTGAATTTCATTTTATTCAATATACAAAAAAATCAACCTTGGACCAGCACTGTATTCAATTCTTCAAGTGCATCTCCTTACAAATTCATAGAGGTCCTTTGCTCTTAAAACACACACACACACACACACACACACACATAATTTTTTTAACATAGTTTTACAGAGGGATGTAAAGATCTAGGTGATCTTGTTTCCATACAATTCAAAAAAAAAAAAAAATCAAATTATTTATCAAAGGTATTCTTTAGGACATTGTGCTTGTCTTTTATTTTTTAACTGTCCTTCAGTGTCTACTCTAATTATTCAATACAGGCTTCAATCTAGTAAAGGCATGTTGCTGTCCCTTTGAAACATAAAAATGTCTAATGTCAGGATACCATAAAGAAAGAGTACTCTCTACCCTAGATTTTGACCTATATTATTCTTTTCTTCTGTTTGGTTTTACTTAATTGAAAGACTGTTTCTTATGTTTTTCTAGTCCCCTCATGACTATTTTCATTCTTTCTAGTCTCATTTCAGAACTCATTCAACCATTTCTGCTTCTCAAAGCGATGCTATTCTGTTGGTAATAGAGAAAGCTCCAGGTGCAACGCTGAACCTCATTTTAGGACATTATTAAAAGCATTTAATTCACATAATTGTGTTTGATTTGAAAAAAATGACTAAATCTTGGATTGAATTGACTGAGACATAACTATTTTAGGGCTTGTTATTAAGAATTTAAACATTATTGGGCAATTGCTTTCAACTGTTTGAAATGTCTGTTTTCACTTATAATAATAAATCTCCTTGTAAAACCTTCCACAGATAGCATTTTATACTTCTCGGGGACTGGCCTGTTCTATTTGATATAAACACTTTAATGTCTTATTTCCGATGTTCTTTCATTATTTTCATTTTCAGGTTGGGGAAACAGAAGCCTGAGGCTTAAATGACCTGCCAAAGTGCATCAGTAGTGGGTGGCTCCTTCACTTGTCTTCAGGTTTACAAGTCAAGGTTCTTTTTATTGTTGTCATGTGAATTCTAAGACTCTATCTTATCCCTAAACTTGTTTTTCCATTTATCTTCATGACATCTGATGATTAAGCTGTCTGCCTACCAGAAATATGGTGTGATTGGTTGTTCAACAATTTCTAAAATTGAAAAAGGAGGGCAAGGAATGATTGTATTGGATACTGATAACTCTGTTCAAGTTGCGATCTTTAAATCATGATGCATTATCATTCATTTCAATTGATTCTTGATATTATAGTGTGCACCAATGTTAAGTTACGGGTTTCCCAGGCAGCGCAGTGGTAAAGAATCCACCTGCCAATGCAGGAGATGCTGGAGACTGGGGTTTAATCCCTGGGTCAGGAAGATCTCCTGGAGGAAGACATAGCAACCCACTCCGGTATTCTTGCCTGGAGAATTCCATGGACAGAGGAGTCTGCTGGGCTTGAGTCCATGGGGTTTGCAAAAAGTTGGACATGACTGAGCACACACACACACACGCACAATGTTAAGTTATAATTCTAAGTTATTTTCTCTACTGTGGCATCAATAACCATTTCCCCCTTTATTATTTGAATTCTTTGGGTATTTTTGTAGACTGGGGTTTCTGTGTAGAGGTAAATCTTCCTGTGGGGGACAGGGGGAGGCTGTCCTGAGCGCTGTAGGATGTTTAACAGCATCCCTGGTCTCTACCCAGAGATGCCAATAGCACCGCCCCCTCCCCCACCCAAGTTGTGACAAGCAAAAATGTTTCTGTGGTGTGTGTGCTCAGTTGCTGTAGTCTTGTCTGATTCTTTTTGACCCTATGGACTGTAGCCTACCAGACTCCTCTGTCCTTGAGGATTCTTCAGGCAAGAATATTGGAGTGGGCTGCCATGCCTTCCTCTGATTTTCCAGACCCAGGGGTCGAAGCCACATCTCCTTCGTCTCATGCATTGCAGGCATATTTGTTATCCACTGAGCCACCTGGGAAGCCCCCAAAATGTTTCTAGGCATTGCCAAATATTCCCTGGGACAAAGTCATCCTTAGTTGAGGACCACTGCTGTCAATGATACTGGCAGTGAAAATGCCTTATTCTCTTAAATTATTGAATCTTCTAACCTAAAGAAGCATTATTAATTACTTATAGATGCACATTTATCTATTGATCCTTGTAAAATCAATAGAAATCAGTTGAGAGAGTATCTCAGAGGAGAGAAAACCCAAAATCTAGTTAATTCAAGCATAACCCTTGGGACCAGGTAATTAAAGATGTAATTAACTGGTTGTCTTACCAAAATCAATACAAATTGCAGTTTCATCCATCTTAGCTATAGACCATGTTTTCTTCCAGTGATGTTCCTGTTAGAGATCTTAGGACCAGGAATTGAGAAAACAAGCTAGGGATGGCACTTCGGTTGCATAATCAAAGTGTTTGATTCACATCAATAGGATTGCTCTGCAACTTTGATCTTTCTACTGATTCTCCTTTATAATTTGAAATGGAACCGTCACTTACTATTAGGAAAAATGAAGAGAAGTCTCTGGGTAAAAAGGCATAAATAGGAAAGGGAGAATAAAGCAGTTCATTTCAACAGAAAGTGCTTCTTATTTGTCTGTTCTGTTCAGCACATGGGCTACATTGCAGGCAAGGCAGTGAGTTCCCTATCACTGGAAGTGTGCAAACTGAGTTGTAGCTTGGGAAGAGATTAGGTCAGGCCATTCTTGATTTGAACGTTCAGCACCTTATATATAACTTGACTGAGCCTCAGTTTCCCATCTGTAAAATGAGCATAGCAGATGCCATTTACAGAAGTTCTGACTTAGGCTAGATAGTCAATAAAGGGCAGCTTGGTTTCTAATTTCTGTGTAGCTCATGCTTCTGTTGGAGGGCTGGGTGGCTTCATTTCACTTCTAGGCTCCACCCGGGAAGATACCAAGAATCGTGGTTATGCAGGAATTGTTTCAAAATGGCTTTATCCATCACCATAAAGCAAACATTTTGCAATACCCATTAGATACACATTGTTATTAACTTCCCTGAAAGCAGCCTTGACTGTTTCATGGTTTGAGAAAAAGAACGAGCAAGAAGAATAACAGTTAAGCGCTCCATCCACTGAATCCTGGTTTATGGCGGCAATAAAAGCAGCATGTTATCCAACCATAGAGTGTCTATTTTTAAGTAAGCTAAGCTTAGCTTACATTATGCAGAGCTGCGTGGAAATGTGGACTTGAGTGTCTGGAAGCATCTCAGGGTGCGTTATGCCAGCTTGGCTTCCTCACATGAGAGGGGGTTGAAGAACCACTGGCAAGGAGAGAGTGTCCTTCTACCGCTGGGGAACTTTGCCTCTGCACTAACCCTCCAGAGCTAAGAAAGGATGCCAGACCTGGAACACAAGAAACCAATCCGACAGTGTCGACCACAATCTGGGCCTTAACTTTGTCATTCATCAAAATGTTTGCTATTTCAAAGTATTTTGGTCCCAAAGAGAATACTTCATCGGCAAGACTCTCTAGCATGCTGGAGCAGGCAGCAGGCTGCTGGTTTTCAATTACTTTCAAAGTTAGGTCATCTTCTCCATGTATAGCATCTCCCAGAGGAGAGTGACCCATAAGACAAATGAAAGGAGACCCCACTGGTTGAGGCGGGAGTTTGAGCGGGTACTTTGCAGTGTCTCCGCCTCCGGAACCACCTTCACTGCTCCCCCTAGTGGCCTAGAGGCATCCCCTTCGAGCCTCTGAAGTGAAAGTGTAAGAGATTCAGTGGTAACTGACTCTTCAGGACCCGGTGGACTGTAGCCCTCCAGGCTCCTCTGTCCATGAAATTCTCTAGGCAAGGATGCTTGAGTGGGTAGCCATTCTCTTCTCCAGAGGAGTTTCCTGACTCAGGTATCGAACCCATGTCTCTTGCATTACAGGTAGATTCTTTGCTGTCTGAGCCACCAGGGACAACCAGCTGGACTCAGCCATTTCAGATCCCTTTCTTGTTTAAAAGCCATTGACTGCATTCTTCTGTACACAGTGGGCTTATAAGCCTTTATAATATCAGCAATTGGCAAAAAAAAAAAAAAAGAGAGAGAGAGAGAGAAAAATCCAAGGCACTTCCGTGCCAACTTGGTCTTCAGAGCCACCTAACCCAGTCTGTTCTTATCCCAGAGAGTTTTTTGTAATGATGCTTAGTAAGAGCACGCTTTGTTTATGTTGCTTCCGATGCTTTTCCCTGACTTACTATTATTTTCAAAACATAAAGAAGGTGGTAGAGTAAATGGTTGCTCACTTGATGTTGCCATGATTTTAACTGTCTGGGAAAAGTCAGCAGAAGTACAGAGTCTTGAATGTGAATAGTGGTTCTTCCATCTTTGGGAAGTTGGGAACTGCTCTTACGGACACTGTACTGACCCTGCTTAGATTTAGAAGTGTCTAGAACAGAGTCTGGTGCTCAACATGCACTGGCTGAATAAAAAGGAAGCCAGGGCACTGGAAGCATCCCAGCTTGATAATGCTCTCCATCACACTGCTAAAATCTAATTCTGTTGTGGGCATTGCTGGATTTTGCTGACTAATGATTCCCCACGCCCGGCCCCCCCCCCCCCCCCCCGCCCCTTCTGGTACTCATCTCCAGAGAAAATGAGGAGACAATATGAAATAAGATCCATTTGCATTTTTAATTTTCTTTTAGCAGAATAGCTTTTTAATTTTTTTAAAGACACGATCGTGGTGGCACACGTAGATGTTGAAACCAATTAGTGGGATGACATGAAGTAAGACCAAAAAAAATGTAGATTTAATTGAAGAAAGTTGCAATATAAAATCCAGCTGCCAGCCTTTAAAATTGTAATTAATTCTAGGAGGAAGAGAAATCTCATCAAATCATTCTGGCTGCATACTCAATAGAGTGTTTGCGCAAACATTTTTCTTTAAGGTCCTTTCAGGCATCTTCTGATCTGTGATAAACATTCTTCTCTGGATGATGACTGGACACCTCAGTGACTACAGGGAAGCTCTTTCCTCTGGAGATGTTTTGGGTACTTCCTGTATGAACAAAGCCACATTCTAAGTTCTTCTGGCCACTTCCAGAAGATGTGGAAGGTGGCAGCCAACACCATCACGCTGGTAACTAGCATTCCAGGTCTACCTGAGGTCAGAAACAAGGGTTTTGTTAGAAATTATGCCCTCCACCCCCTCCCCCCCCAAAAAAAAACAGTTAATCAGAGAGCCAATGATATCAAATTTCCAGTCAAGTCTGACATTAACCTTGGCCTATGAGAGAGTTCGGAGAAGGCGATGGCACCCCACTCCAGCACTCTTGCCTGGAAAATCCCATGGATGGAGGAGCCTGGTAGGCTGCAGTCCATGGAGTCGCTAAGAGTCAGACACGACTGAGCGACTTCACTTTCACTTTTCACTTTCATGCATTGGAGAAGGAAATGGCAACCCACTCCAGTGTTCTTGCCTGGAGAATCCCAGGGACGGCGGAGCCTGGTGGGCTGCCGTCTATGGGATTGCACAGAGTTGGACACGACTAAAGCGACTTAGCAGCAGCAGCAGCAGTGAGAGAGAGTTGATGCTCAAGAGACTCACTAAACGGTGAAGGAAGTCTGGAGGGAAACAGTAAGGATTCAAGTCTGAAAATTCTCCCCACAGCCCCCAAATCTCTCCCAACCCAGCCTCCCCAGTGTTTGAAATCTTTCCATCCCAAACTGGTATCACAGTTGATTTTTCCAGGTAATTTTTGAAAAAGGTAAAGACTCTGAGAAGGCACCTCCATATCCCAGCATGAATTAATTGATCAGATACATTTCCACTCTGGCTGTAGAGATAGAGGCAAACGGGAGTTTTGAGTGGCAGGTCATTGACCAAGTCTTGGTTACCCTTCTCATTATGACCTTCCAGAACATGCTAAGTTGTACAACAAATAATATTCTAAAGATGACCCACTATATTTCTGGGAAAGCCATTCTCTGTAGCCTTTGTTCTCTCGGGATGCACAGAGAAAGCAGAAACTTAAATCATGAGCTTCTTTCTCATGATTACTATTCACAAAAACTTCTACATAGTGAAAAATGTTAAGTAATGTATTCCTGACTAGGAAAGGAAAACAACCTGTATTATAAGGAAACAAAGAAGCTGGGGCATGTACAGAGATGATCATTTGGGGCAATAAATGGATCCTAAGTTTGTATGCTGACTTCTCTGGTGGCCTGGTGGTAAAGAACCCACCTACCAATGCAGAAAACGTGGGTTTAATCTCTGGGTTGGGGAGATTCTCTGGAAAAGGGACTGGCAACACACTCCAGTATTCTTGCTTGGGAAATCCCATGGACAGAGGAGCCTGGTGGTCTAGAGTCCATGGGGTCGAAATAAAGCTGGACACAGCTTAGCGACTAAACGACAACAAAGGCTGCATGCAATTCTTGAAGGTATTAAGGACATATCAGTTTTCATTTCAGAAATGCTATCTACACTCTCACAGATCTTTAATAAGCAGCGGTTAATGGTTTTAACTTTCATTGTTCTTGTCCCTGAGCTTGTCAATGAAACAATGATCTTCCACAAAACAGGTCCATAATCTGCCCCCTGAAGAATTCTTATGCAAAATAAATCCTGATCCTCTCATTCATCTGTTGTATATGTTTTTGCTTTAATGCATTGAACTGTTTTATTCACCAAGAAAATGAATAAGATAATTTGATGTGATTTTCTTTTTTGATGTAAACCTTTATCCAGGGAGCACACACAACTAGGAAACGCTGAGGGTAAACAACAAATAAGGCTGAGCTTTTTATAAGTGTCTATAAAATTTACATGTCCCCTCTCTCAGTGTTGATATCCGCAATTTGTATTTTCTCTCTTTGTTTTCTCAATCGGTGAGGGTATGGACTGTGCCAGGCTGTTCAGGCAAAACGATGTTTCCCAGTTTTTTTTCCTGGGTCATGGCTGTGCCCAAGAGAAATTCATATAGTTGGAAGGCATAAGGAAACAGCACCCAGTTCACGGGCAGGCAGGCACTGCTCAGCTCCTGCCCCTTGTTGCTTCTCGGCCAGCTCACCTGGAGTAAGGACAGCAGCCCACTGGTCCTTCGGCTCCTGCTGCATCTCCACTTCAGCATCATTGAATCCTGGTCCAGGTACTTACGCAGCTCCAAGGCAAGCGCAGCAGCGGTTGGTCACTTGAGACACTGAAGTTGGATGCTCAGCAACAGTGAAGACGAATGCAGGTGGTGCTCCTGCGTTCTAGACGAGCCTCCTTGTTAGTTCTGGGTTCTTTTACTTCATGTCTTCTTTTCATTCCTGATGGAAGTCCCTGTAGTCTTCAGTCACTGAAACATTGCTCCTCAAGGATGGTTTAGCCAGTTCTTCCAGTTGCATAAGGTCAAATTCCTACATCCCATATTCTATATGATTAAAGATTGGCTCAGATTCTCTGATTAACCCTCAGCTGGTAAGACCAGTGATAATGTTACTAAGTTTAACTAAATGATAATGTTACCAATGTTTTCCAAATAATCGACTATTTTCCTTGTTAATTTTTGTATCATTTGTCTATTTTTAAAAAATTTCTTCAATTTCTGCTCTTATCTTTATTTCTTTCCTCCTTTCTATGTATCTGGGTTTAATTCACCCACATTTTTCTAGTCCTGGAAAATGTTTCCAGGACATCTGGAAACTTAAGTTCAGAAATAAGAAAGATTTCAAATCAATGATCTGAGATTAAAAGCTATGCATTTAAAGTCAACACTTTAGTGGAATTGTTGAATTTTTGATATGTTGCATTTTTATAATCAACTTTCAGTGCAAAAGTTTTCTTATTGCTTATGCTTCTTCTTTGACCTATATGTCATTTAGAGGTGTGTGGTTTAATCTCCAAGTATTTGGAGACTTTCTAGATATCTAGATATTTATAATTTAATTCGTTGGGATTTTAAAATGTGGTTTTTAAAGACTTCGATATTTTGAAATGTATTGAGACATACATTGTGCCTCAGGATATGGTCTCTCTTAGTATGTGTTCCACGTGTTCTTGAAAAACGAATGTGTATTCTTCTATTGCTCAGTAAATGCCAATTAAATCAAGTTTGTTGATAGTGTTAGTAAAATCTTCCATATCCTCACTGAATTTTTTGGACTACTTTGTCAGCTACTGCAAGAGAGATGTTACAATCTCCAACTGTATCTATTTCTCTCTTTAACACTGTAACTTTTTGACCCTCATAAATTTTGAAGTCCGTATATATTTGCGCTGATTTTGAAGACCATGTACATTTTATACTGTTATATATCTTGATGAATTGACCTTTTTTATTACTACAAAATGCTCTCTGTATCTCTGCTTATAGTCTTTGCCTTGAAATTTACTTTGACTCATCTTAAGATTGGTGGGAGAAATAACAACCACAGGTATGTAGATGATATCACTATAATAGCAGAAAGTGAAGAGGAACTAATTAGCCTCTTGATGAAGGTGAAAGAAGAGAGTGAAAAAGCTGGCTTAAAACTCAACATTCAAAAAATGAAGATCATGGTATCCAGTCCCATCACTTCATGGCAAATAGAAGGGAAAAAAGCGGAAAGAGTGATAGATTTTATTTTCTTGGGTTCCCAAATCACTGCAGATGGTGACTGCAGATATGAAATTAAAAGACGCTTGCTATGACAAACCTAGACAGTGTATTAAAAAGCAGAGATATTACTTCACCAACAAAGATCTGTATAATCAAAGCTATGGTTTTTCTAGTAGTCATGTATGGATGTGAGAGTTGGACTATAAAAAAGGCTGAGAGCTGAAGAATTGATGCCTTTGGACTGTGGTGCTGGAGAAGACTCTTGAGAGTCCCTTGAACAGCAAGGAAACCAAACCAGTCAATCCTAAAGGAAATCAGAACTAAATATTCATTGGAAGGACTGATGCTGAAGCTGAAGCCCCAATACTTTGGCCATGTGATGCACACATTGGTGAACCAATTCAATGAACCAGTTCATTGGAAAAAAAAACCCTGATGTTGGGAAAGATTGAAGGCAAGTGGGGGAAGAGGGCGGCAGAGGATGAGATGGTTAGATAGCATCACCAACTCAATGGGCATGAGTTTGAGCATACTCTGGGAGACAGTGGAGTAGCCCACCAGGCTCCTCTGTCCACGGGATTCTCCAGGCAAGAGTACTGGGGTGGGTAGCCATTCCCTACTCCAGAGGATCTTCCCAACCCAGGGATCAAACCCAGGTCTCCCGAATTGCAGGCCATCTGAGCCACCAGGGAAGCCGAAGAATACTGGAATGTTTTGTACCTATCCCTTCTCCAGGAGATCTTCCTGACCCAGGAATCGAATGGGGAGAGCTCTCCTGCGTTGCAGGCAGATTCTTTACCAGCTGAACTACCAGGGAAGCCCTGGTATTATGTCTGGATAATGATAAGCCAAATATTAGCTTTCATGAATTTAGGCAAATGCTTGATTAAAATTATAATTACCCCCTAATTTGGCAGTTGCTCAGTTCACCCATATCCCTTTGACAGCTGTTTCTTAAACAGTGGAAATATGAGACTGCAGAGACAGTTTGGGTTGCTGGTGCTCCATCTCGCAATAATGGCATAATTTGAATGAAATGAGAGGATCATAACTGTTTAGTGCTCTCTGAACAAACACCGTCATCTTGTAACATCCCAGAGGCTCTGCCGACAGAGTTTGATGATGCTCATGGAAGCACTTGTCATGAGAATTGAGACGAAAAGACAAAGAATGGAGAACAAAGCAATTATTCCACTCAACAATAAGTGCCTTGAAATTAAACAATCGTTAACAGTTAAATGACCTTATGGACCTGCACTCATTCTTATCTGTCACCAATGTGTGCTAATTTTTCAAGCTGCTCCACTGAATTAAAATTTTTCTCTACACAGAATTAGAAAAATACAAAAATTAATATATTAATTTTATATAAATATTCTTAGTCATTCAGTTCAGTTCAGTTCAGTCGCTCAGTCGTGTCCGACTCTTTGCGACCCCATGAATCGCAGCACGCCAGGCCTCCCTGTCTATCACCAACTCCCAGAGTTCACTGAGACTCATGTCCATTGAGTCAGTGATGCCATCCAGCCATCTCATCCTCTGTCGTCCCCTCTTCCTCCTGCCCCCAATCCCTCCCAGCATCAGACTCTTTTCCAATGAGTCAACTCTTCGCATGAGGTGGCCAAAGTACTGGAGTTTCAGCTTTAGCATCATTCCTTCCAAAGAAATCCCAGGGCTGATCTCCTTCAGAATGGACTGTATGATAATTATACTTTGTATTTATTTTTTTCTATTCTGTTCCAGCTTTGTTATTGTGGAAAACTGTTTCCTGTTCTCCGTCACAACTAGACTCTCCCATTAAATGGGACAGGAGACCTCACTGAAGGCTGGAGGGACATGAAAGAGAAATGTAACACAGAGAATGACTCGTCACCCAGCCTGCTACTGCAGGACATTTTCTGGCCCCCTGACCACGTGGACACACCTGATACTCCCTGGATTGACAGAGAGGAAAAGCTGGTTTTCATTTCCCTTTTTCAGTAGTATCTAAGTCTCCTCTCCTGAGTGTTCATTTCCTGGACCAACTTCTTCATAAAGTGACTGACAGTGGGAACCTCGATCCCACCTGCAGGGCTGCAGATGAACTCTCTAGCCTGCACAACGGACCCTTGAAATTTCCCTATACCACGGACATTCTGTTTCTAAGTTGTGCCGCCTCATGTGATCTCACCGATGGGATACCTCGTAACCCAGGTGAGGCAAGACTGAGCTAAGTTCAGTCCAGTTTCTTTTTAGACCCTTCATTAGTGTTTAGAAATCTTGGGCTTCATCTTCATGAAGGTACTGTCATGACCGTTTCACAGATAAGAAAACTGAGAAGCTAAGGACTTGAACAGGGCCACATCTCAGGAAGTGCCAGAGATTTCCACCATTCCTACAAATTCAGAATTCCTAAAGTAAAAATCATCCTGACCTACCCCTCCAACCAGACAGGAATAGCCAGACTCGACCCTCACCCCATCTCAGCACACAACTCACCCTTCAGTGTCTTCAAAATGAGCTGACTCTCCAAATTCCAGAAGGAAACCTCAAACAAATTTCCAACCATCCTATCAGGACAGAGAAACATACATAAATTATTTTTAATAGCATTAACTTACTTTATAATGACTCTCCAAGGCAGGGAACATATCCATGGAGACTAATTCCATTCGAATAGAGTTTTAGAAAACACCACTCCTAGATAAGGTAACAGGCTCCAGTTTAGACAATTCAGGAGAGAAAAAAGAAAGAATAAACTATGCCCTAATGAAAGGGGCTGAGGATGGAGGAATGGAGAAGACACAAAGTTTGGAAACGTTTACTGTGCAAAATGCTGATTTTACACTTGGCCAGGATCACTGATGTAACTGTGTCTCAAAACATCCCCTCCCCCAAAACAAACAAACAAACAAAAACCCAGCCATGTTGACACAGTTGTGTCACAATGTTCTGCTTTGGATCAGGGACTGATTAGAAAGCAGGAGGTGGGATGGATCAAGGGGCTGATTCGGTTCAGGAAAGATGAAGAGGGTGAGCGCTGGGGGCTTGTTTGGATTCAGTGCTAATACATCCTTTTCTCTGGGGCTGCTGACCAGACACTTAGCCAGCAGGACAAGAGGACTTCCTCTCTCTGATCCAGGTCTTTTCCAGCACCAAGTCAGGGCACACAGCAGGTGCACAATGAATGCTTATCAGGTGATTGCATTTCAAGCTCGGTAAAAGGGTACCTCTTTCTCTTACCAATTGCAACTAGTATTTCTTACCCTCTCCTTCATGTTATAAGATACAATCAATAAGAGTATTTATTAACAGCAAGGGATGAGTCCAGAGAGTAAATAAGCATGAACATGATGGGTTGAGGATACATTAGATTTAATTTTCTTTCTTTAATTATATGTGTCTGGAGGCCTGGCATGCTGTGATTCGTGGGGTCGCAAAGAGTAGGACACGACTGAGTGACTGAATTGAACTGAACTGAACTGAACTGAACTGATGGACATATAGAGACTTCCCTGGTGGCTCAGACAGTAAAAGCATCTGCCTACAATGTGGGAGACCCGGGTTCGATCCCTGGGTTGGGAAGATCCCCTGGAGAAGAAAGGGAAACCCACTCCAGTATTCTTGCCTGGAAAATCCCATGGACAGAGGAGCCTGGCAGGCTACAGTCCATGGGGTCGCAAAGAGTCAGACATGACTGAGTGACTTCACTTCACTTCATGGACATATATGGGGTTTCCCTGGTGGCTCAGAGGTTAAAATGTCTGCCTGCAATGTGGGAGATCGGGTTTGATCCCTGGGTCAGGAAGATCCCCTGGAGAAGGAAATTGTAACCCACTCCACTAGTTGCACAGGGTCGGGCACGACTGAAGCGACTTAGCAGCAGCAACAGCCTCTATTCTTGCCTAGAGAATCCCATGGACGGAGGAGCCTGGTACACTACAGTCCACAGGGTTGCAAAGAGTCGGACACGACTGAGCAACTTCACTTTTACATAGACATATAATTCATTCTTTAGAGGGAGAAAAGGAGGGAGAGAGAAAATACAAGTGATAATTGCTAGGAGTGGCCAGCTTTGCAATTCCCCAGAGTGCTTTCCATCAAGAAGGAACCGAGGGGGAGTGCTGTAGAGAATCAAGAGTGAGGGTGTAAGTGGGGTGACAGTCTCTACAGTTAGGAAGGTCTCACACTGGCTCCCCAACTCCAAGGAGGATAAAACTGCCAGCTTGTGGGTGGGATGCCTCCGCCCACCTGGGACTGCAAGCAGGTCCAGGAAACGGAGGTGGTGCCCACTCAAGGGCAAGCATGATCACTGGTCCACCCCATCACTTCCCCAAGGGCAAGGGCCCAATCTTGCTCATCCATCTACTTTCCAACCCTGCTCACAGTTTGGTGCAACGTAGAAGCCCATGAGCCTTTATTGAATGAACAGGTGAACAAGCGAATGAATAAATGAACACACTCTTTGTTCTTACACTTGTGGTTTGTAGAAACTGCTTTTTTGACTTTAGGAACCATTCTCTTTTGTTGTTCTTTGAGTCATTTCCTCTGTGTTTTGTGACATTGCAATGCACAACCGCCCTCACACCCCACATTCAAACCCTGTCTGAAATCCTTGTGCTGGGGACAAGTGCAAAAACATTTTTAAAAAACACTCCAACCCTAGAACAACTGAAGTCCACCCATCGTGGCATGGTTTGAAGGTCTGTGGGAGGGAATTGATATTTATTTATGCATCTATGATGTGAGAGGTTTATAACTTGCTTTATCCTCATTAGAAAAGACCCTGATGTTGGGAAAGATAGAAGGCGGGAGGAGAAGGGGATGACAGAGGATGAGATGGTTGGATGGCATCACTGACTCAATGGACATGAGTTTGAGTAAGCTCTGGGAGTTGATGATGGACAGGGAGGCCTGACATGCTGCAGTCCATGGGTTTGCAAAGAGTCAGACATGACTGAGCGATGGAACTAAACTAAACTTTTCCTCAGGAGTTTCTGACTAGAACTCTATCTTTCAAGATATTCTCATCCACAGAAATTCCCTCGTTATACACAGCCATTTTGAATGCCTTCCCTGACCAGCTTTATGGATTTGATATCCTTATAGCCATAGACAGCACTTCTAAAGGACAACAGAAAGAACACAATGGGTCTTGACCACCTGGTATGCAGAGAAGGCTTCAGTGAAGTCAGTCTGAGGGTGTGCTGGGGCTGAGAAATGGTCTTTGGGGCCAGAAGCCCATCTCCACCCTCTCTTGATAGTGTCATCGGGTGAGCGATGATAGATGACACCAGCCGAGTTTATCTACTAGTGAGGCAGTATAAAAGACCAGCCAGCTAGCCTGAACCTATTACATAAGCTAACCTATGTCACACAGCATTGATTATGTGCCCAAGCTGTTCTAAATGCTTTGCACATTACCTCATTTAATCCTGAGGATCCGATGGACTTGTCCGCATCATCATGCTCATGTTATCTGGAAGACACTGGACCAGGAGCACTTAGTCCACCTTTCTGTTCTACGGCTTGTAGGCAATGGAGCCAGGATGGTGCTCGAGTTAGGTCATGGCAAGGTTGCAGTTCAGTTCAGTCCAGTTGCTCAGTCGTGTCTGACTCTCTTGTCAAGGCTGTATTATCTTTCCAGCTACAACCTCCTGGCATGAGACTTCACCTCTGACATCCATTACTTCTGTTACATGGGGAAATAATTTGACAATAATATCTATTTCATTAGGTTGTGCTGAAGATGAAAATGAATCACATCTACTGATGCTTGGCCCATAGTTTCCATTTGAAAAATGGAGCCATTTTATTAAGCTAAGGATTAGGGATGGGAGAACCATGAATTTCAATGTTAATTTCCTTTGTATGTAAATACAGGTTGGACTAACTAAAAATGCAAACCTGCTTATATCCATTTTCCTTTAAAAATCACTTTTATAAAATAATGTCTTAGGGCTATTTCTTAAGACACAGTTCCCAGGACGACTTTGGGTTTCCATAACTATTAGTCCAATGTATCAGTGCATTCACCCATTGGCAGGAAAGTTTAGTACTAAACTTGGTAATCAGATCTCTCTGGGGGACTCTTTTTTAAGATTTTTTTTTTGTATGCTGAAAAATGAATTAAATATCCTTCCTCCTTCCCCATAAGAGACTATTTGTTGATTGTCTAACGTGAACCAGGCAAGCTCTTTATCCCTAGTATTGGGTATGCTCCCCATCACAGCCTTGTGAGGAAAGCATTATTAGCCCCATTTCGTGGAGGAGAAGCCTGAGTCTCCACGTGTTTCTATGATCTGTTCAAGGTCACGCAGCTAGTGAAGGGTGGTGTTAGGGTCCCAGCTCCCTGCCTGATGGCTTGTTCCCTCAAATGTATACTGTGCAGGCTTTCTCTATCTTTGGATTTTGAAAATTGTAAGATCTTTGATGTTTAAGCCCACTTTTGAACAGAAGATTTGAAAAATTAAAAATCACACACTTTCCTATCCTGCAATAGTAAGTAGGGCAAACATGAACCATTTCTTCATGATCCAAGATTATTAATCATCATCTCAGCTCATAGGCGGCCATTTCTTCTATACACAAGGCCCCAGTTGCTATGATTTGGAATACTTTTGCCTTTATATTTTCTTTATCAATTTTTGCTGAATTATTGTGAAATGCACTACGGACAATATGATGTATTACCCTTAAATACTTCAGTATATACCTCTAAAAATAAGGACACTTTCCTATCTAACCATACCACCATAATCA
The DNA here is from genome assembly GCF_002263795.3 of Bos taurus. NCBI lineage: Eukaryota > Metazoa > Chordata > Mammalia > Artiodactyla > Bovidae > Bos > Bos taurus. Next base: position 40,790,086 of record NC_037353.1, on the reverse strand, counting down.
AAGCTAACAAAGTGAATGTCAACTTATAGTCTGTCTCTATATTCAAATTTCCCAAGTTATCCCAGCTATGTCTTTCTATAGTTGGTCAAATTCTCTTTTGAAATTCTTGCCTGTGGGAAAAAACAGCTGATCTTGTCTGAAAACTGGCATTTAGAGGCATGCCCCCATGAAGGGGGAGGTCAGAAGAGGCTTGGGTGACCCCGATGAAAGCAGCTCGTTGAAACACAGCAAAACCAGACCTCGTGGCCAGATGGGAGATGCACCTGTAATTGGGCAGTGTCATGTACAAGTTAAATTTAGTATTCAGAACTCAGTAGGGTTTTCCCTGGGCTTGTTACCTGTTGTAACTGGTGCTGAAATGTCTAACCACTCCGGCTGCTGGAAGCATGAGGCATCTTCCCCTCTGGTGGACACTCAAGGTCACAGTGAGGTGTCAACTAGAAAGGGAACAGCCCCCTCCCATCTCTGACTGCCTGCAGGGAGAAGTTCAAATTGAATCTCAGTGCTCTAGGTAGGCAGGTATAGATTCTGCAAAACCTCATCTGTCCACCCTACCCACCACAACCACCCCACCAGCAGAGTGACCAGCATCTGGTGTCCCTGAGGTTGAATGGACATGGGACTTTTAAAACCAAGCGGGCCCCTTTGGGACTCCTGGGCACAAAAGCCTTTCTGTTCGCCCCCCATTTCTTAGTTACAGGAAATAGGCTTCATTCAGCCTCCATGACCTTCCCTGGGATCCAAAGGGCAGGTTCAAACAGTTGCTAATTCTGGAAGGGAAGGGATGCTAGAAAAGGTTCTGATGTTAGGAAAGACCCTGATGCTGGGAAAGACTGAAGGCAGGAGGAGAAGTGGACAACAGAGGACGAGATGGCTGGATGGCATCACTGACTCAATGGACATGAGTTTGAGCAAGCTCTGGGAGGTGGCAAAGGACAGGCAAGACTGACATGCTGCAGTCCATGGGGTTGCAGAGAGTCAGACATGATCGAACGACTGAACAACAACAAGAACCAAGGGAGCTAAGACGAGGGAGGAGCAGTCAAGAGACAATAGTGCAGCCTCAGGGCAGGGTCCTCGTTGGCCCTCGAGGGACACACATAACAATATCTTTGAGCTGATTTACAGATACTGAAACCCCCAACAGGTGGGAGACGTTAACTGTGAGCTGCCCACAAGCAATGCCTGGTTCTCCAGACCAGTGGGAACCAGAAGGTTGATGATGCTGACTCTTACCTATCTCACCACGGATGAGAAGAACGTCATTGAGCTGATCACACCCTCTTTAAAACTCTTCACTACCCACTCCAGGTTGGGACACATGGTTTTGGGGGCATTAGTCCACTGTGGCCCCCTCTGTGTGGCAAAGCAATAAAGCTATTCTCTTCTACTACACCCAAGATTTAATTTCTGTGTCAGGGTACAGAGGTCAGATTCGGTTTCACTTTCAGTTTTTTTTTTTAATTTTATTTTATTTTTAAACTTTACATAATTGTATTAGTTTTGCCAAATATCAAAATGAATCCGCCACAGGTATACATGTGTTCCCCATCCTGAACCCTCCTCCCTCCTCCCTCCCCATACCATCCCTCTGGGTCATCACTTTCAGTTTTAAAACTAGGGCAAGTTGGCCAGTCTACTCCAGGGGACCCTCTGTTGGTCCCTGGTGGTGGAGTCCTTACCTTTCACTTGGGCTGACATGTTCCAAGTGTCATGTCATGATTTGCTGAGCCCTCTTTCAAGTCTAGTAGAGCACTGAGCGGGGTGTTGAAAGAAGGGGGATGGTAACTGACATTGTTGACAAACACTCTAAGGCCCAGTGATTCACAGAATCAATGGATTCACCCAGGTGTTATCCCCATGGGGAGGGGAGTGGGTGTGCTTCTCTCCTGTTCTTCAGCTAGTCTCCTGCCTATATGTTAGAGTCACTGGGCAGCTTTTAAAACAACAATTCCAGCATCTCATCCCCCAAGAGTTATTTTTCAATCAATCTGGAATGAAGGCCTAAAAAGTGCTTCCATATGATTCTGGATACTTTTTATCCATAGATTCCAGGTTAGGCTTGTAAGTTTCTCGGTGCAAAACTATAGGCAGCCAACCTAATTGGCATATACAAGATAAGTGATTTGCCCAACTGACATGCAAGGTGGCTCCCTTCGAATAGAACCATATGAGAGCAGCCTTGCCAGTGAAGGACAAGCTCATGGGTGAGGACCAGGCACCCTGTTTTGAGATACCAGCTCTTTGTAGGCTGCCCAGAATCCTTCCCTCAGAAAAGTGGGGAGGAAGTTCTGGGTCCAGCTGGCTCTTTATCTGCTGCTGCTCCTGCTAAGTAGCTTCAGTCGTGTCCGACTCTGTGCGACCCTGTAGACAACAGCCCACCAGGCTCCCCCATCCCTGGGATTCTCCAGGCAAGAACACTGGAGTGGGTTGCCATTTCCTTCTCCAATGCATGAAAGTGAAAAGTGAAAGGGAAGTCACTCAGTCATGTCTGACTCTCAGCAACCCCATGGACTGCAGCCTACCAGGCTCCTCTGTCCATGGGATTTTCCAGACAAGAGTACTGGAGTGGGGTGCCATTGCCTTCTCTGGCTCTTTATCTAGCCAACTCCAAGTGAGCTACTGTGGTCATTCTCAGACAAATGAGCTTGTCACTCCACACTGTCTTGTAGGAAGAACTAAAGGTCACTGTGGGTGTCTGTTACCTAATAGCCTAATAGCCAAAATGTGTCACACATGTGTCTTGAATAAAAGTCAGTAAAATATGACAAGTGCTCATGAAAATATAACCAAAATGGTGAGATAGACAATAAACAATATAGAAACGAAGCACAATGGATTCCTTAGGGCTGGGGTGGGCTTAGAAGTCTTCCTGGAAGAGGTGGTATGGATAGGAGAAGTAAGATCCTGCTCAGAAGAGAATGGGTTTTCCCATCATTACAGAAACTCATTTGGAGGAAAAAATATGGGTGTCACTTCATTTTCAGACTCTTATATTTTAAGGTCACTGACATTACCAGTGACTATAACTTAGAAATTAAGAACATAAACTCCTGAGATGAACTACCTAGGTCTAAGTCTGGGCTTCTGGTTGTGGAACCATGGGTAAGACAGAGTCTTTGTCTATAAAACTGGAATCACAATAACAACAAAATCTGATTAATGTAATCGTGTCTGACTCTTTGTGACCCCATGGGGTGTAGCCTGCCAGGCTCCTCTGTCTATAGAATTCTCCAGGCAAGAATACTGAAGTGGGTTGACATGCCCTTCTCCAGGGGATCTTTCCAACCTAGGAACTGAACCCAGCTCTTCTGCATTGCAGGTGGTTTCTTTTTTTTTTTTTTAATTTCAAGTGTATATTTATTTTTATTTTATTTTATTTTTTAACTTTACAATATTGTATTGGTTTTGCCATATATCAACATGAATCCGTGCAGGTGGTTTCTTTACCATCTGAGCCACCAGGGAAGCCCTAGTATGATTGTGGTGATGGCATATGGGGCGTGCAGTACAGAGTGTGGGCCATAGTAAACTCCCAATAAGGGCTGGTGATGACTACTGCCATCATTATTCATCAAGTGCTTAATAAGTTACATATGGGTCCCATATCATCTCTCAAAAACATTAAGGAATGTTCTTGGTGAAATCATTACTCACAGAAGATGGCTCTCCATTAGGGGGATGGGGACTTAGCTGACACTGACATTTTTGCCATATTTTGAGGGTCATCTAGAGCTTAACTCTAGATCTATTTGATGTTTTAGTTTGCCAAGAAGAAGAATAAAATACCACAAACTGGGTGACCTAAACCACAGAAATTTATTTTCTCATAGTTCTGGAGGCTGGAAATTTAAGATCAAGATGTTGGAAGGTTTATTTCTCCTGAGGTCTCTCTGACTTGTGTATGGCTGCCTTCTCACTGTGGTCTTTCTTGTGTATGTGTGTGTCCATATCCTAATCTCTTCTCATAAAAACATCAGTAGGATTGGACCAGAGCCCATGGTAATGGCCTCATTTTAGTTTAATAACTTCTTTAAGGACCCTATCTCCCAATACAGTGCTGAGGTCCTGGAAGTTAGGGCTTCAGCAAATGAATTGGAGGGTGGGTGGGTATATACAGTCAGCTCATAATTACTGAGTTCTGTTTTCCATTCTGCTTCTATTGATACAGAGCAAAAAGAGGTTCCAGTGACTTTTTTTAATTTATTGCCTTGGCAGGAAAATCTGGACTCCTTTAAGTGCACATAACACATGGTTCAATATGCCTGCTCAGCCTAGTGAGTCTGTCTGAAGCATTCATAGAAACAAACCAGCAACTATTTCCAGCATAAACAAACCACTCAGTACTAAAGTGCTTCTGAGAAGCGAAAATGAGTTTTTAAATATGAATCATTTGTTGAACACAGCCGCTATTATCTGCAGCCAATATATCTCATTAATGGATGGGCTAAAAAATGAATTTATAGCCAATCTTGCATAATGAAATATTTGTACTCTTTGTAATTACTAATGATTTAAGGCAGATCATTCCCCTGCTTAGTACATGGAATTTTCAAGTCTTTTATCTTAAATTAAATAAAAGAAAATCATTCTGATGATATTCAACCAAAAAGAAAGGCAGAATAAAGTGACCTTTAAAAAAAAAAGGTTTGGGGTGCACATGTGCGTTATGAACACGTTCTTTCAACTTTTACATTGCTGACAACCTGGGAAATCTTATAATGAATCATTCACTTGTGGTGTTCAAATGCAGAAGAGCTGTGCAAAATTATTGAGTTACTAAAATTTAGCCTTCCCTGGTGGCTCAGACAGTAAAGGATCTATTTGCAATGCGGGAGACCGGGTTCGATCCCTGGATCGGGAAGATCCCCTGGAGAAGGGAACGGCAACCCACTTTAGTATTCTTGCCTGGAGAATTCCATGGACAGAGGAGCCTGGTGGGCTATAGTCCATGGGGTCGCAAAGAGTCGGACACAGCTGAGCAACTAACACACACAAAATTTAGTCTTGCAGGATCTTTTAGAGGTTTTTTTCTTTTTCTATTTTTTGCTTTGCTTTGTTTTTAAGGTACTTGGGCTTTCAAAATATTTAATTTACATGACTATTTTCTTCAAGGCAGCACAAGAATGAAAATTAAATTCATTAAAAATAATTTTCTGCCATAATAGCCTGTTCGCTTTATCTTCACCAACATACATGTACACACAGACACACACACACACACAGACACTCTTAAGAGCTTAGAAAACCCAGAAAGTGAGATTTGATTCCAAGATTATTTTGAAAATGCTGTCAAGTTCTTTGGTAGCTTGAAAAGGTTGCCCCAATGAGGGCCAAATGGTGAACCTTAGGTCTTTGGATATTTTGATTTACCTATGAAAAGTATTCACCATTGATTATTTTATTCTTCTATCAATTTTCCTTTCTGGGAATGTCTCTGACATAGATTTTAAGTGTCCCATTAACTAGAATCTGATTTATGGCCAGCCTTGAGAATTGGTATCAGCAAAAACATCTTTGTGATATAGGCTTAATTTACATGACTTTATTGAGTTATAAAGTATAGATTAGACCTTAAAGCATAAATCTGCCCAGTAATAGGATAGCCATAAAGAATTGCTGTGTTCATAAAAGTAATGATATTCCCTTTCTTCTCATTTATATTATATAAATTATTTTATGCCATAGCATCACTGAATACACACACACTAAAATGTTGGGATATTTAATTAGGAACTCCCTTTCTTGGCAAACATAATTCAGTCTGACTTGCAGTAGCGAGGCGGGGGGAGTGGTGGGAACCACAGTATGGGTGTTGGGCCCTGGGGCTGAGCTAGGTGGATGCTTTGATATTGCATCCTTTCTGGTGCCCTTTCAGGATCTCCAGCTTCCATGAACTTCCTGACTTTTAATCTGTTTGCACTTGTCCTCTCAAGTCCCCAGGAAAAAAAATGAGTTTATCAATCAGCCACTTCCATAAAGGTCACATGTTTTGGGAGGGATTGTGTAGGGATGGGTAGGTGAAAGATAGAGTTTCCCAAGGCAGGTTCAAGAATAGCAGAACAGAATGGTGATCTCAAACCCACGCCTCTGGACTAGGACCACTTTGGAGGGATTAAGAAACTCATCCAAAGCCACACAGATAATAAATATCTGCTGCATGAAGTAATGAGGGTTAAATGCCACCATATTAGTGTCTGGTACACTCAGTGATGTGGCTTTAGTACTGTGCTCTTTCGAAGGGCACTGCTCTGTGGAAACTTAGCCATCATTTGATGTTAGCAACATCAATAGACAAGGCAGTGAAATCAACCAGTTTGTGATCAACGTGATTCAGTTCAGTTCAGTCGCTCAGTCGTGTCTGACTCTTTGCGACCCCATGAATCTCAACACGCCAGGCCTCGCTGTCCATCACCAACTCCCGGAGTTCACTCAGACTCATGTCCATCGAGTCAGTGATGCCATCCAGCCATCTCATCCTCTGTCGTCCCCTTCTCCTCCTGCCCCCAATCCCTCCCAGCATCAGAGTCTTTTCCAATGAGTCAACTCTTCACATGAGGTGGCCAAAGTACTGGAGTTTCAGCTTTAGCATCATTCCTTCCAAAGAAATCCCAGGGCTGATCTCCTTCAGAATGGACTGGTTGGATCTCCTTGCAGTCCAAGGGACTCTCAAGAGTCGTCTCTAACACCACAGTTCAAAAGCATCAATTCTTCGGCGCTCAGCCTTCTTCACAGTCCAACTCCCACATCCATACATGACCACAGGAAAAACCATAGCCTTGACTAGACAGATCTTTGTTGGCAAAGTAATGTCTCTGCTTTTGAATATGCTATCTAGGTTGGACATAACTTTTCTTCCAAGGAGTAAGCGTCTTTTAATTTTATGGCTGCAGTCACCATCTGCAGTGATTTTGGAGCCCAGAAAAATAAAGTCTGACACTGTTTCCACTGTTTCCCCATCTATTTCCCATGAAGTGATGGGACCGGATGCCATGATCTTCGTTTTCTGAAAGTTGAGCTTTAAGCCAACTTTTTCACTCTCCACTTTCACTTTCATCAAGAGGCTTTTGAGTTCCTCTTCACTTTCTGCCATAAGGGTGGTGTCATCTGCATATCTGACGTTATTGAGATTTCTCCCGGCAATCTTGATTCCAGCTTGTGTTTCTTCCAGTCCAGTGTTTCTCATGATGTACTCTGCATATAAGTTAAATAAACAGGGTGACAATATACAGCCTTGACATACTCCTTTTCCTATTTGGAACCAGTCTGTTGTTCCATGTCCAGTTCTAACTGTTGCTTCCTGACCTGCATAAAGAATTCTCAAGAGGCAGATCAGGTGGTCTGGTATTCCCATCTCTTTCAGAATTTTCCACAGTTTCTTGTGATCCACACAGTCAAAGGCTTTGGCATAGTCAATAAAGCAGAAATAGATGTTTTTCTGGAACTCTCTTGCTTTTTCCATGATCCAGTGGATGTTGGCATTTTGATCTCTAGTTCCTCTGCCTTTTTTAAAACCAGTTTGAACATCAGGAAGTTCACGTTCACATATTGCTGAAGCCTGGCTTGGAGAATTTTGAGCATGACTTTACTAGCGTGTGAGATGAGTGCAATTGTGCTGTAGTTTGAGCATTCTTTGGCATCACCTTTCTTTGGGATTGGAATGAAAACTGACCTTTTCCAGTCCTGTGGCCACTGCTGAGTTTTCCAAATTTGCTGGCATATTGAGTGCAGCACTTTCACAGCATCATCTTTCAGGATTTGAAATAGCTCAACTGGAATTCCATCACCTCCACTAGCTTTGTTCGTAGTGATGCTTTCTAAGGCCCACTTGACTTCACATTCCAGGATGTCTGGCTCTAGGTGAGTGATCACACCATCGTGATTATCTGGGTCATGAAGATCTTTTTTGTACAGTTTTTCTGTGTATTCTTGCCACATCTTCTTGATATCTTCTGCTTCTGTTAGGTCCATACCATTTCTGTCCTTTATCAAGCCCATCTTTGCATGAAATTTTCCCTTGGTATCGCTAATTTTCTTGAAGAGATCTCTAGTCTTTCCCAGTCTGTTGTTTTCCTCTATTTCTTTGCATTTATCACTGAGGATAATCAATGTGATTATCTCTTGCCAAATTTCCACTTCATTCCATGCCAGGTAGATACACTTAAGCAAAAAGAATTAGAGATGCTATAATTCGCTAATGTCCACAAGCTGTTCCAAGCCTTTCAGAAAACTTAATGATTTCCAATATTCACAAATTAAGCATCCTGCTCTGATGCCCACGATCTGAAGAGTTTTACTTCTGGGCAATAGAAGCCAGTTGGTGATTTGCAGGACCAATGTCCACCCGCTGATCAATGCAGGGGAAACAGCTTTGCCCGGGCAGCCTGAGCTGCTTGCCAATCTGAAGGCTGGATGGGAATCGTGGTCCTTTACATTTGGACCAGCTCTAGATTTTTAGGGCTTCACTCTCTCCTGGTCCCCCAGTGAGAGAAAGCTATTTTGCTTCCACAGTAAGGGGTGAATAAAGCAGAGAAACACATTCCTTTTCTTATGCACAGATGTCGATGTTGGGACGAATCATGAAAGGGGAGTGTGGAGAGCTGGGGACATTAAAGCCATCGGGTTCTCCAGCTGGCAACTCAGCAGTTCTTCTTTGCTGGGTCCTGCGTGGAGCCTGTGCAGTGTTACAGCGGGGCCCCACAGGGCATCATTTATCAAAGCAAAGACTGCAGACCTCCTTCTCCCCGCTGCGCGGCTCGCTCCCCACAGTGGCCCCCACCATCCCAGGAAGACCTCTGTGAACAGCAGTTGGCACTTCTCTCTGCTACCAAGTCTCAGGGTTCAGACAACTCAGCCATACTCCGCAGAGGCCACCTCTGCGGCTAGAGGGGCTGCAGTTCCCAGCTCACGACACATGTCCTGCTGAGGGTCCGGGGGCAGCTCTGGAGCCTTACAGCTCCTTCAAGGGACCAGGTACAGCCTCCTAGGCAGCAATGCAGAGTCGTCAACACAGCTCTTCCTGCCAGTTCTTCTAGCTCTGCCCTGAAGCCTCACTGATGTGGTTAAGACATCCTTTCTCTGTTCATCCCCTTACCCCACCCCTGGGGGCTCCTAAGGGAATTTGAATTCTGGCCCTCATGTACTTTGACAGGTCACTGGGAGCAGTGAATTTGAGGAGATGGAGAACAAGTCAACTTTTTATCTTTTTTTTTGGCAGTCTGTTTGTGTGTGCTGGAGATTACATTAGGACCGAGGGTGAGAAACAGGAAGACCAGAGCAAGAGAGGGAGCTGGGAGGGTCCCTAGGATGATGCTTTTGATTGCAAGGAATAGACCTCCTGAAAACAGACTAGACACAGTTTATATAGTAAAGGTTTTTTTCCTCCCATAATAAGAAATCCAGAAGGAGCTGATTTGTGGGAGTTGGGAGGCTGGCCCAGCAACTCAGTGGTATCTGGACACTTAGTTGGTGTCCCTGTTCTTTTCTAAGTCCAAAGTAAGAGTAGGGTGAAGCTTCATCCTATATCTCTCAGGGAGGGAAATCTTTCTAAAGGGACTCTTAGTATATTTCCTCTAAAGTCTCTGGACTGGTTCAACAACAGACTGGTTCAAAATTGGGAAAGTAGTATGCCAAGGCTGTATATTGTCACCCTGCTCATTTAACTTATATGCAGAGTACATCATACAAAATGCCAGGCTGGATGAAGCTCAAGCTGCAATCAAGATTGCTGGGGGAAATATCAGTAACCTCAGATATGCAGATGACACTACCCTTATGGCAGAAAGCAAAGAGGAACTAAAAAGCCTCTTGATGAAGACGAAAGAGGAGAGTGAAAAAGCTGGCTTAAAACTTAATTTTCAAAAAACAAAGATCATGGCATCAAATCCCATCAGTTCAGTTCAGCTCAGTCACTCAATTGTGTTCGACTCTTTGCAACCCCATGAACCACAGTATGCCAGGCCTCCCTGTCCATTACCAACTCCTGGAGTCCACCCAAACCCATGTCCATTGTGTCAGTGATGCCATCCAACCATCTCATCCTCTGTCGTCCACTTCTCCTCCTGCCCTCAATATTTCCCAGCATCAGGGTCTTTTCAAATGAGTCAGCTCTTTGCATCAGGTGGCCAAAGTATTGGAGTTTCAGCTTCAACATCATTCCCTCCAATGAACACCTAGGACTGATCTCCTTTAGGATGGACTGGTTGGATCTCCTTGCAGTCCAAGGGACTCTCAAGAGTCTTCTCCAACACCACAGTTCAAAAGCATCAATTCTTTGGCGCTCAGCTTTCTTTATAGTCCAACTCTCACATCCATACATGACCACTGGAAAAACCATAGCCTTGACTAGATGGACCTTTGTTTGCAAAGTAATATCTCTGCTTTTTAATATGCTCTCTAGGTTGGTCATAATTTTCCTTCCAAGGAGCAAGAGTCTTTTAATTTCATGGCTGCAATCACCATCTGCAGTGATTTTGGAGCCCAGAAAAATAAAGTCAGCCACTTTTTCCACTGTTTCCCCATCTATTTCCCATGAAGTGATGGGACTGGACGCCATGATCTTAGTTTTCTGAATGTTGCACTTTAAGCCAACTTTTTCACTCTCTTCTTTCACTTTCATCAAGAGGTTCTTTAGTTCTTCTCCACTTTCTGCCATAAGGCAGATACCATCTGATCCCATCACTTCATGGCAAATAGATGGGGAAACTGGAAACAGTGAGAGATTTTATCTTCTTGGGCTCCAAAATCCCTGCAGATGGTGACTGCAGCCATGAAATGAAAAGACACTTGCTCCTTGGAGGAAAAACTATGTCCAACCTAGACAGCACATTAAAAAGTAGAGACATTACCTTGCCAGCAAAGGTCCATATAGTCAAAGCTGTGGTTTTTCCAGTAGTCATGTATGGATGTGAGTGAAACTCAAAGTCGCTCAGTCATGCCCAATTCATTGCGACCCCATGGAGTATACAGTCCATGGAATTCTCCAGGCCAGAATAATGGAGTGGGTAACCTTCTCCAGGGGATCTTCCCAACCCAGGGAACAAACTCAGGTCCCCCACATTGCAGGCGGATTCTTTACCAGCTGAGCCACAAGGATGAGATTTGGACCAAAAAGAAGGCTGAGTGCCAAAAAAATTGATGCTTTTGAACCTTCTTGTTGTAGAAGACTCTTGAGAGTCCCCTAGACTGCATGGAGATCAAACCAGTCAATCCTAAAGGAAATCAATCCTGAATATTTATTGGAAGGACTGAAGCTGAAGCTCTAATTCTTTGGCCACCTGATGTGAAGAGCTGACTCATTGGAAAAGACCCTGATGCTGAGAAAGACTGAGGGCAGGAGAAGAAGGGGGAGACAGAGGATGAGATGGTTGGATGGCATCACTGACTCAATGGACATGAGTTTGAGCAAGCTCCAGGAGGTGGTGACGGACAGGGAAGGCAGGCATGCTGCAGTCCATGGGGTGGTAAAGAGTCAGACAGGACTAAGCAACTGAACAGCAATGACAAGAAAGTCTCTAGACCAAATTAGGTTCTATGACTGCCAGCAGATCAAGAGCGGCTTAAAAGTGACTTTCTGACATATTAGTGTCAATTTATCATTGATCCAGCCCCCACCAGAAAGGAAATACAGTAGGGGGTGGTGCCTGTAGAACTGACAAACAGCAATGGACTGGACACTGTCATTGGTGAGGTCTGAGTGATGGCATCATATTTTTGCCCCTTGGCCTCAATATGATCTAAGAAGAAAGTGCTTGCAAATGTCTACCTATCTTTCCTCCTATCCTCTCATTAGGGACAATATGTATTAAATCATGCAGTACGTCTCTGTGTGCACAGGTATGAAAATTCCATGTCAGATGTGCTTTATATATATGCACAAGAATTAGCCTCAGTTTCAAGGAAGCAACAAAATAGCATCCATAACTAGTGGTAGAATATAAATACTTTTATCCTTTTGTTGAATCAGAGGATTTGGACCTGGGATCTGCTACTAATTTAAATACTTTGGCAAATTGGTAACCACAGTGATGAGAAACCCTAGCATCTCTTTCCAGTTCCTTTTGCCATTAGGCAAGGAATCCAGCTTAATGTGGAGAAGAGTTAATATCACACGGGTCAGAAGATGTTTGAAAGAAAACCCAACAAAAACTCAACACCTTAAGAATTAATAGAGATTTTCTTTAAGTTTCTGAAGTGTATAGTGAATGTTCTATTTTATATAAATTATATTTGAAAATTAGACCCAGTAACATCCACCATTATTTTTATTTTTTCATTTTTGCATGTGAGATGCTTGATATTTCTGAAGTATGCGAATGACAAGGCATTTCAGGGCATGGAATCTACATCTCAGTCTGCATAATGGCTTACTGGACTGTTCAGTCAGGCTCAAGTCACCAAAGCTACCTTGGGACAGAAAAGTACTCGTCATTACCCACCAGAAAGGGGATGGGCTCAAAGGATGCTAACTCATCTGAAAGGTGCCAATTTTCACTTGATAGACCAGGCATAAATGCACTGGATAATAATACCCACCTGCTCATGGCCAGAGTCACAGTTTGAGAGCTCTTCTATTTGTCCCAAATTTTCGATACTCAAAATATCCAGCTGTCACTCTTTTGTTTATTATTTCTGAAGCAAGATGCATATAGTTGTTAACAAAATATATGATTTTTGTATGGAAAGTCATCTGGCTGGGAAGGTAAAAGCTGTTTGGAATGGGTGACACGCTATGGCTTGTAAGTGAAAATGTCACTTTCTAGAATAATGGGGTTGTTCTAAGAAAGGTCCTCTATAGCACATATTTGAATTCCATTGCTTTGAAGCTGAAGACACTAAAGCAGTGAAGGTGAAAAATTACCATAAAAGCTTACACAAATCTAGTACTTAAATTGTCCTGAGGATTCTCAAAACAAAATTTTTTATCACCAAGATATTATAACCTCACTGTGGAAAATTTTAATATGCAGAAACAAGAAAAATAAACTCACCTTTAATTATATCACTCTTAGTAATTATTTGGGTCTTGTAATCTTTTTTTTTTTTTTCTATTTTTACTGTCAGGTTTTCCAAGACCTCTAATTTCTATGATATATTCTTATTTAGATGCCAGGATCATTAAATAAAAGAATATGTGAAGTATGTAAAGCTACTAAAAGGTACTATAAGTGGAATGACTTTTAAAATTTAATTTTTATTTTATGTTGGAGTATAGTTGATTTACAAGGTTGTGTTAGTTTCAGATGTGCAGCAAAGTGGTTCCGTTATACATATACATATATCCATTCTGTTTCAGATTCTTTTCCCATGTAGGTTATTATAGAATATTGAGTTGAGTTCCCTGTGCTATCCAGTAGGCCCTTGTTGATTATCTATAAATGGAATGATTTTGATTGGAATTGTGTTGGGTTCCCAAGGTTCTCTCTCCACCTGGTATACATAGACTTTTGAAAATGCTTTCCCCAAATCAATTAACATAGTTGGGTGTTAGCATGTCAGCAGGACTCATTTTAAAACCCAAACCCTATGGGATCACTGATCATATTGGTGTTTCAACACTAGGCCTCTTTCCCCTACACTGAACCGAGTGGATCCTCGGTCAGCATGTCGACTCAATCCAAGCGCACGGGGTCTCAAGTCTGCACTGATGACTCGAGTCTGCGTTGTTCCTTCTGAAGCACACACAGTTCCGTCATGTCATTCCGTCCTTTCACAGACTCTCAGAGCCCGGGACTGCTGTGACCTTTTTCCAGAAGAGGAACCTGAGACTCAGGGAGCAAGACTTGAACACTCAATGAATGTTCGGGGGCCATGTCTTTGGACCCCGAGGCATAGCCTTTACAATTGTTAGGGGGGTTCTCAACCAGACCTGAGGTCCTCGTTCTTGGAATCTTTGCAGCAGAGGTGAGGTGAGGAGGCAGTAGGAGGTGTCCTGAACTCAGTGGGAGGCTAGACCAGATTATCTCTAATGGGCCTTCATCCTCTGAAAGCCTGTAATTTTATGTTCTCACCCCTTCTAATTAGTGCCAGTGAGGGATGATAGGTGAGCACCGAACACTCGGCGAACAAGATGTTCTGCTCACAAAACTGGGGCCCATGTGGACCAGTTTCAGAGGAAGATACTGCAACCTTAGAAGAGATTTGAGTTTGTTTAGGCCTTTCCCCAGTGGCACAGTGGTAAAAAGTCCACCTGCAATGCAGGAGACTTGCAGAAAACACAGGTTCGATCCCTGGGTTGGGAAGATTCCCTGGAGAAGGAAATGGCAACCCACTCCAGTATTCTTTCCTGGAAAGTCCCATGGACAAAAAGCCTGGGGGGTTACAGTCCATGGGGTCGCAGAGTCGGACACAACTGAGCATGCGCACAGCGCAATGAAAAACAAGCACTCCTGGGGCTCCAAGGGCAAAGTCCACACCTTTTTCCAACTGCTCTTGCTTCCTGCTCACCTCTGCCACCCCCAAATGCTCAGGGCTTTCTCACCCTCCTACGCCAATGAGCCCTTTCCCTGCCCCCATCCATGCCATCCTGTCTGTACGTCCACGTGCTTGTCCCCCTGTCCTGATCCATTTGACCAGTCACGCCTCTTCCTTTCCCGTGAAGCTATCCGAGGGCTCTGTCCTGTCTGATCTCCTTTCTCAGAAGGCTCTGCATAGATTTTGCCCTTTCTACTCTTAGAAGTCAGCGAGAGGGGTGAGGACAGACAAAGCCACATGGGCAATTCTGAAATTGTTATAGGCTGGAGAAAGATGGAGCTTCCCTTGTGGCTCAGCAGTGAAAAAAAAAAAAAATCTGCCTGCAATACAGGAGATGCACATTCGATCCCTGGGTCTGGAAGATCCCCTGGAGGAGGGCACGGCAACCCACTCTAGATTACTGCCTGGATAATCCCAGGGACAGAGGAGCCTGGCAGGCTACAGTCCATGGGGTCACAGAGTCAGACATGACTGAAGCAGCTGAGCATGCACGCAGGCAGGAGAAAGATAAAATCTGAAAATCCCCACATGTTAAAACTTATGTGTCCTCTCACACAAAGGAAGGTATTGTCTCCGTGGTCTGTGTCCTGTAAGAACTGTCCAGTGCCCCTGAGTGCCTGTGGTACCTCGGAGCTGCCAACCTGCCATCATCAGCACAGCAGGGACCTTCCAAACAGGCTGCCTCTGCAGTGATAATACCAATGGAAAGGAAAGGGGGTGAGGTGCCCACGTGGGTGAAATGGAAGTGGCTTTTCACCCTGAGGCTGGCCTCTGCAGCTCAATGGATGGTAGCACTGATGAGGCCATCTACGTGTGCATAAGACAACTACGTGTGCAGAGAGGCTGCGTCTGTATCCACAGGGACCGAGATGGAATCTAACTGCTCAGCTCCCGTAGTGGCGTGAGTGGGCTTTGAAAGTCTTCATTAACTGAGGCATTAAGGTAATGGAAAAATAATGACACACACAGGATACTGCTATCATTATAATGTAAGAATTAAATCAGAACATCTTTTTCCTCACCCCCCTCTGCGTAGTTCAGAGAAGGCTCTTTAAGCTCTCTCTCAGATGGAGGAATGTTTAAATACTTCTATAACTTTAGTTCATTATCTGTGCTGTGCTGTGTTCAGTCATGTCTGACTCTTTGCAACCCGCCTGGACCCTGCCAGGCTCCTCTGTCCATGGAATTTTCCAGGCAAGAGGACTGGAGTGGGTTGCCATTTCCTTCTCCAGGGAATCTTGTTCTTGCATCTCTTGCGTTGGCAGAAGGATTCTTTACCACTGCACCTTCTGGGAAGCCCCAGGTCATTATCTACCAAAGCTTAAGAATTTTAAATGTGTGGCAAGATCGGTTAGCTTCCTTCTCTGCCCTGTTTCTGCCTACCTCCATCACCACTGACGGAGTGCCTGGGAGTCTTTGGCAAGATGAATAAAAAGATGGAAAACTTGCTTTGCTGGAGGTGGGGCGGGCCGCATAAAAGCACATTAGAATTAACCAGGTCGGCTCCTTTGTTCTCTAAAAGCTCTGGTCTGAAAAATCAAAAGGAGTCTAAGCTTCCCACTGCTAAGTGCCTGCCACCTCCTCTGCAGAATGGAGCCTTGGGTGATGCGCAGACCCTGAGAACTCAACTTACACATCTGGGATTTGCAACCAGGACACCTAGGTGAGAAAGGATGGTAGGTGATCACCGTGGTGAGACAAAGAAAGAGCCTGGAAAGAAAAGGAATGGCCAGGGGCTTGCCAGGTTGAGGTGACTGCACTGCCCTTTGGACACTGAGGGCTAGTTAGCCAGATGTAAGGTGACAGCTCGGGCAGCGCATGCGCCTAGAGCCCCTTGTGGTTGCTGTTCAGCCGCCCAGTTGTGTCCGACTCTCTGCGACCCCATGGACTGCACACACCAGGCTTCCCTGTCCTTCACCTTCTACCAGAGTTTGCTCAAACTCATGTCCATTGAGTCAGTGATGCCATCCAACCACGTCATCCTCTGCTGCCCCCTTCTCCTCCCACCCTCAATCTTTCCCATCAGCAGGGGCTTTTCCAATGAGTTGGCTCTTCGCATCAGCCTAAACAGCATTATAACTAAGCATGTTACAAGTGCTCGGTTGAGTAAAGTTTTACTCCATCAAAATGTTAAACTAGGAGAGCGATAGTCTAAGGGGCAAGGGAGATGGGATTAATTTTTGCGTGCCATGTCGTGCAGCTGCAGTATCTTAGTTCCCACCAGGGTTTGAATACTCACCCCCTGCAGTGGAAATCCAGAGTCTTAACTAGTGGATCACTAGGGAAGTCCCAGGATTAATATTTTAACAGTCACATTGTTGGTAGTGGTCCATTTTTGTTCTTGTGAAAGACTCTGACTATGAAAGTGTTAGTCACTCAGTCGTGTCCAACTCTTCGTGACCCCATGGACTATGCCCACCAGGCTCCTCTGTCCATGGAATTCTTCAGGTAAGAATACTGGAGTGGGTAGCCATTGCTTTCTCCAGGGAATCTTTCCGACCCAGGGATCAAACTCTGGTCTCCTGCATTGCAGGCAGATTCTTTACTGTCTGAGCCACAAGTCCAGCCCCAAATCTTTGATAACAACTGTGGCTCTGCACTAGTTGACTTTTTGACCTCTTGCAGGTTCAGCTGTATCCTCCTCTGGGAAAGATAATGTTTATGCCTTAACCCCTGGTACCTTTGAATCAGATTTATTAGAAAACAGGGTCTTTACAGATATAATCAAGGTAAGATGAGATCATGCAAGATTGAAGTTGGCCCTAAATCCAGGCTGGTGTCCTTATAAGGAGAGGGAGATTTGGAGTCAGGGACACACACAGAGATAAAGGCCATGTGATGATGGAGGCAAAGATTGGAGCGATGCAAGCCAAGGATTGCTGGCCATCACCAAGAGCTATGAAGAGGCCAGGGAGGATCCTTCTCTAGAGGCTTCAGAGGGAGCACAGCCCTGCTGACACCTTGATTTCAGACTTCTGACCTCCTCAGCTGTCAGAGAATAAATTTTTGTTGCATTAAGCCAAGCAGTTGGTGGTGATTTGTTACAGCAACCCCAGGACACTGACACATGACCTTAAGGAAACAGTTTAACTTTTCTGGTCTCCTGCCTCAAGCCTGTATTCAGAGGGCTCCCTCTTCTCTACATCCTCATAGCTCCCTGTGTGAACTTCCCCCAAAGTCACATGCAGCATTCAGCAGTCTTTCTATTCTTATGTGTTAAGTTTCATTTCCAGAATCAATCAATAGTTCTCTGATTGCTGGGATAATCTATTGATCTCATTTATTTCTCTGTCCCTGTGGCCATCCCAATACCAGGAACACAGTAGATGGTTGGCAAATATTTGGGGATGTGTATAACTATTGATAGCAATGCATAAGAGTAGTTTGTAATGACAGTAACAGAACACACCTCGCTAATGATTGTTACAAGTAAGGTTAAAACAGGACACTGGGCTATTAATTAGCCTTGGGTGGAGGCTGAAACAAAGAGGAAAAAGAGGGCAGCAAGCAGTGAGTTGTTGGGATGTGTATAGAGGTTGAAGACTCTAGAGACTTCTAGGCTGAAGACTCTAGAGGCGGACACAGAACATCTTCTGTGATCACAGAGAAGCTGCCAAGTGTTAACAGCTTGGCCAGTTTTACCTCCACGAAGTGACACATGTCAGGAGTCTTCACCCACTATTCACCTCCCCAGGCCTTTGTCTCACCAACCCACTTGTGGATCTCAGGAAAATGTCCTGTGGATACTGGTGATTAGAGCACCTTCATCCCAAGAGTAACTCTTTTCCAACTCTACCACAAGTCAGTTTTACTGAACACAGAGCAATGAAAAGATATGTTGGAAAGAAAATAGAAAAGTATGGGATGAGACAAGTCAAGGTCTAGTCAAGACTCTTGGATAGTATGAAACAGTACAAGAAGGTAGAAAGTGGTCCATCTTGAGTAGAGTATATTAGCAGTTATTGTTTGTGCAAGAAGATGTGTGTGTGTAGGAAATACAGAGGTTAAGGATGAGGTACTATGTGCCAAGTCTTTCTCCTCTAACTCTTGCATTGGTAGATATATTTCCTCATTTCATTTTACAACAGTAGGGAGAGAATTTATGCACAGAATATATTCTCTTAAGCATGTTAATTCAACCTGGTTTCTGACCTCCCCCCCCAAAAAAAGTGTGTTTTAGTTCCTTGGATAAGAATATATTTGATCTTTGTGCCCAGTTCCTGGCACAGAGCTAAAATTCTTAGATTTCCTGAGTGTTAAGGGTGAGAGGAGAGTCTTACTCCTAATAAGCCCCTTTAAACCATACCTGAGAGCTTCTCAGGTGGTGCTAGTGATAAAGGGCCCTCCTGCCAATGCAGGAGACATAAGAGACATGGGTTCGATCCAGGGGTGGGGAGGATCCCTGGGAGGGGGGCATGGCAGCCCACTCCAGTATTCTTGCCTGGAGAATCCCATGGACAGAGGAGCCTGATGGGCTATAGTCCATAGGGTCGCAAAGAATCAGACTCAACTGAAGCGACTTAGCATGCACACGTGCACACACGCAAAAACACCTGAGCTTAGAATAATGAGGTGTTTTTTTTTTGGGGGGGGGTGTCCAAGGTTTATTGAAAATACTACAGTGCAGCAGAGTGATTCCAATGGCTCCAGCTGGTGTTCCAAAATCCATCCCAGCTGTAGGCCGAGTGACCTGCAGGTTGTTCAGACTGCCAAAGTCCAAGAGCTTCAGCTTTTTCCCAGTGTCAAGTCTGAGTGTGGGACTAATTGAAAGTACCCGCTGCAACCAGTGACACCGTGGGGATGGAATAGGAATCTTAGAATTCTCAGCAGCGTGGTCAACGTTTGAAAATAGGGATTTATACCCGCTGCATCTGCCTTTTCACTACTCACTCACTGCCCAGCTTCTTTTGTTCTGTCTTGGATTTCTGAATTACTTTACTGAATTACTCCCTGGACATCACAGATGACCTCCTCTACATCCAATGGAACAACTTTTACGTCTGGTACTAATACAAGTTTTACTATTATCATTGTGATTTTCTTGTCGTTCCTGAGAAGGACAACACCTCCTCCTTCCCTCCTCCTCTTCCTTCTCGTCTAAAGCATCCTGGGGCCTCCCACCGCCCACCCAGGGCTTCCCACCTCCACTGCTCGGCCTCTCATTCCATGCCAGGCCTCCAGCCCTAAGTGCTAAGCCTTCTCCCGGTAGATGAGGTAAGAAGGTTCCCCAGCGAGGAGAATAGCAGTTCCAGAGCAGGAAATGCAGAAGGCAGGAAAGGATAAAACCTCCAAGCTGAGATGCTAGAAGCACCATCAGAGAAAGTCTGGAGCCCCAGGGACTATAAATAGCTTGGGAGTGCCCTGCTGGAGAAGGTGCTGAGGACAAAACCATCACGCAGGTCGGCAGGAGACAGAGGACCACATCTTGAGGTGGGGCCTCTCCAAGGGGAAAAGAGGCATTCTTGAAAGAGACAAACAGGGGGCCTCGGAAGTAATGACGACCCACTCCTGTGCCTCTGTCTCGAGAAGCTTTCTCTGGGTCTGAGTCTCCTAGCTCAGGTTTCTAAGGCCCAGTGCTGGAAGGAGGGTGCTTCATTGCTCCAGCCCCAGCCTGGACCTTGCAGATGGCACCCATGAGCAACCTTCTCAATCCTGAACATGTCTTTCTGCAAGAGGGCAGGGTGGGCTGGCAGCTGGCTCCTCTGCCAATTCCTTCCAGCTCTGTACCATGTCTTAAAGATTCTCATGGAGTCTTGTTCTTTGATCAGACTCTCCTTTTCTGTTCTGAAGCTGTACTAGCTCAGTTTTAGAATTTCAGCCCCAACTGTGTAGGACACTGAGCACCAAGTAATACAGGGACTCCCAGGCCTCTCACTGAAAGATGAAGAGACCCAGCAAGGAAGGAAAAGATTTTGGAGCTAACCCAGGAAATGAAATTCAAACAAGGGCGCATGATTTAGTGCACAAATTCCATATCGAAGAACTCAGGCTCGGGCTTCCCAGGTGGTCCAGTGGTTAAGAATCCACCTTGCAATGCAAGGCACAGTTCAATCCCTGGTCTGGGAAGATCCCACATGCTGTGGGGCAAGTGAGTGCATGCGTCACAGCTAATGAGCCCACGCTCTAGAGCCTATGCTAGGCAAGAGGGGAAGCCACCGCAATGAGAAGCCCATTCACCGCAACTAGAGCGTAGCCCCGCTCACTGCAACTAGAGAAAGCCCGCATGCAGCAGCGAGGACCCAGCACAGCCAAAAAGATATAATTTTTTTTTTAAGAACTCAGTCTCCTGCCAAGCCATGATTCTGTCCTAAACTCCAGAAGAGCCCAGCTCTGGCACTCGAATGAGGCACAAAAAGCATTATTGAAAGCAGAAATGCAGGACTCTTGTGTATTGCATATGTTTTGTAATGGCAGGGAATGGTCAGTTTGTGTTCAAATATATTCATCTCCAAACTCTTTGGGATGGCTGAAAGAGCTCAGTGGGGAGCTGAGCTGAGTCAAACTCAGATTAGAATTCCCGTTCTTGTCCCATGACCTCTTTCCATCTAATTGCACCATCTTGGGACACTCTCCAAATTTTCTAAACCAATATTTTTTAATTGCAAAATAGGGGTGATTCTCACCTCACAGAGATCTTAAGGAGATTTGTTATAATATTATGTGATGATACAATGCTATATACTGCAAACCTAGGAGGCACTGAACAGCCAGGTCCGTTCTGTACAGCTGCACAGGTTGTACACTGTGCAATGCCAAGGGTGTCACTTACACAGTTTTCACATCACCATTTGCTACAGCCTTGCCCCCAAATATTAGTTGCCTTCATCTCCTTTCTTCTAAATCAGAGTAAAGATTGAGTGAAAAGATTATAGAGAAGAGCCAGGGCAACTTTATAACTAAACAACCAGAAGAGATGTATTAAAGCAATAAGTGATATTCTTCTGATTCCTTTACTTGACAAAACAGAGTCCATTCATTCATCAGCCCAATGTTCAAATATCACTCACTAAGTGCTAGGCATGCTAGACCCACAGTAGGGGTTTCGGTCTCATTTTTTTTTTTTTCTTTTTTTCGGTCTTGTTCTGTAGAGCTTTTTTCACACTTCCTCCCTGCACTCCACCACAGAATGAAAGCAAAAACTATTTCCATCCAAGACCATGTTATTGGCTCCATGAGGGGTCTTTCCCAAACTCAGTCTGCATCTCTTCCCTGATTGCACACCAAGCCCCCTACTGTGTGCCCAGTCTTTCAGTGCTCAGGGAGCAGACCTTTGGTGCTTGTTAATAAGAGAGATTTGGGGGTCTCTGAAATATTCAGAGCTATAGAATCTGGGCGCCAGGAAAGTCTGCAGAATTCCACACAGCTTTGACTTTCCATCTGTCTCTTATGAGCCTGGCCATCCGCACTTACTCATGTTTCTTCCTAAAGCTGTCAAGAGATGCTTACAGTCAGGACTTTCCATTTGGCCATTAGTCAAATGAGTGAGACCTGAAAATAAATAATATATTTTGGAAGCAGGCTTCTCTTTGCTGAGAGATAAAGTAGGAAATTTCTACTTAACCCTGCACTTCGGGCATGAAAAAATATAGGCAATTATTTTTCTTCCATTTTATACATGCTTTTCAAAATCATATATATATTGCTTTCTCTTTGTCTCAAGTGCAACACACTTATAAGATCAATAATTCTTACCATTAATAATCAGACCTTTAGTTTTTCATTTCTACTAAATTTTTCAAAAATTTATTTTATTGAGATTTAGTTGATTTATAGAGCTTCCCAGGTGGCGCTAGTGGTAAAGAATCCGCGCCAATGCAGCAGACTCAAGAGACACAGGTTCAATCCCTGGGTCAGGAAGATCCCCTGGAGCAGGAAATGGCAACCCACTCCAGTATTCTTGCCTGGAGAATTCCATGGACAGAGGAGCCTGGCAGGTGGTTGATTTATAATATTTTGTTAATTTCTGCTGGAGAGCTAAGTGATTAAGATATATAAATATAAATATATGTATACTTTTTCACATTCTTTTCCATTAGGGTTTATCACAACATACCAACTATGGTTCCCTGTGCTGTATGGTAGGACCTTGTTTATCCAGCCTATACGTAATAGTTTGCACCTTCTAATCCCAAACTCCCAATCCATCCGTCTCCAAACCCCTCTTTCCCTGGGCAACCACAAGTCTCTTCTCTGTATCTGTGAGTCTGTTTCTGCTTAGTCTGTAAGTTCATTTGTGTTGCATTGTAGATTCCACATATAAACGATATCATATGGTACTTGTCTTTCTCTGCCTGACTTACTTCCCTTAGTATGATAATCTCTAGATCCATCCATTGTGCTGCAAATGGCATTCTTTTTCTTTTTTATGGTTGAGTAGTTTTTCTTGTATGTATGTACCACATCTTCTTTATCCATTCATCTGTCAATAGACATTTAGATTATTTCCACTAATTTCTGTATAACAATTTTAAAATACAATCAATTGCATCAATGCACAGAGATGTAGAAAGACATCACTCAGACTCACCTGGAGCTTGGCAGGTAGTGCCACCACGCTCAGTCCTAGCTAATAATTTATCAAAAACTCAGTGATGGAATATTATACAGCAATTAAGATGAAGTGGTATGCACGCATTTATGCACAAAAATATGTACAACACACTATTAAATAAAAAGCAGGCTATAAAACAGTATATAAAACAAAGTCTCACTTTAATTGTATATTGTGTTTAGGATGTAAACAGCTAATATTTACTGAACACTTACAAGGTACCAGGCACTAATTTAAGATTTTACTCATGTTATCTCATTTGATCTTCCTAGAATACTGCAAGGAAGATACTGTTTTTAATCCCAATTATATAGGTGAGAAAATTGAATCAAAGTTTAAGTGAATTTTCCAGATCACATAATCTGTAAGTGATGAGCTCTTACTCTGGACCCCTATGGTCTTAGCTACCAGGCTATATAGATATATAAACCTCCTGAAAGTTTAAGGCAAGATTAATAGTGGTTATTTACTGAAATGGGTCATTTTCTTTTTTAAGCTTATCTGTTTTATATATAATGTGTGTGTGTCTGTGTGTGACTATTAAAATCTATAAAAATATATAATCCATATATATGGATATAGATAAAATTTTACATATATATATATTTGTGAAGTGACTATCTTACACTGGAAAAATAATAACAATTAGGAAAAATAATACAATATGAGAAAGGAATTTTATAAATCTTTATTTCTGTCTATTGAGTTCTAGATGCATTTCAGGGTCCCTCTGTAGCACTGTATTTCATCTGCCTGTAATCTTTTTAAATACTCCAAAGCCTAACTATTTAGTTGCTTAATGAAAGAGATTCCCTTTGAGATTCTCTAACAAGTTAATAATGCCTTTTTAAAAGAGCTGAGTAACCAGTTAAGTGGAATTACAAAGGCATGACCATTTGCCGTTATAAGTCAATTCTGATATTTTCAGACTTCGTAATCGGCTGTACTTTTTCTGACTCTGGGGCAAATGAACGTCTCATACTTCTCAGTTTGTCAGCACAAAAGAAAATCGTTGTAAAGCTTCGCATCCTGATATGTATTTCATTGTGAGAGGCTGGAAAACATACCCTTTGAAATGCTGAACAGACATTTTTACAAAAGGTCATGCTGACCATTGGAAAATTAGCTGGTGTATATAACTCTATTCATCTTAGCAGTTCAATTAATCTTACAGTTTTAGGGTATGTGAGTGAGGTGGAAGGGAGCAAAATCAATATGATGCCTGGAGTACAATCTCTGAATTTGAAGCAGCACTGGCTTCTGAAGATCAGAGGAAAATGATTCGTGAATGTACCAGGACTGTGGCTTTATTGAATGTTATCATCAGTGGGTCTGTCCATGGCCATTACCTAATAACTAGTCATCTCTGTGTGAGCTTAGGGCTTAGATCCAGGAGTCTGGCATCATCCCTGGACAGGTTACACTTGGAGACAGAGTTCTCATTCTTTGGTCCATAGCTTTAGCTCATTTATCTTTAAGGTTTATTGCCAGAGATATAGGACAACTGTATATTTTTAAGAGGATTTGGGGGCATGAAAATAAGGTTCTCAGGATTACTGCTCTTTGTCACAGCAATTGCCTTCTAAATGCTGGAGGAGATGTGAGTACCAGCTGGAGCCCCCAAGCAAGAAGCCTGCCCAATAATAATAGCTGCATTTATACTTCCATCGTAGAAGTCAGCACAGCCTGCCTGGTATTAGCTGTGTGTAGTTGTGGATCACAGCTTTAATAACAGTAATAAGAGTGGCTATAATGATTTCCTGCTATGTGCCACATGTTAATAAGCTCTTTACATATGCTGCTTCATTAATTTCATCTCATCAGCTGATGGTACACTCCTCCTTATTATCCCCATTTGTTCCTGAGAACGTGGGGGCTCTGACAGGCAAAGTCACTTGCCCAAGGTTACCAAAGCTGCCGCAGAAGAGCAGTCGAGACTCATAACCACATCTGCCCAAACCCAAAGCCCTGAGTGCCAGATCTCTATGCCACGTCGTCTCTGCAGAGCCCCCAGGTGCGGTATGCTGCCGCACAGCTAGTGGCAGGGGGTGATGCGGTGGGTGGGAGAAGAAGGGGTCATCATAGCGGCAAACCTGGGAAGTTTATTTCCAGTTTATTGTCCACTACCTACAACTCCTATGAACCCTATACAGCTTTGGGGAGAAGTTAGGGACTGACAGTCACTCTTAACCATAAGAGAAAAGTTCTGCTGCCCTCTGTAGGAGAGGAATAGCAAAATAGGGAGCTAGATTAAGATGTGTGTGTGTGCTAAGTTGCTTCAGTCTTTTCTGACTCTTTGCAACCCTATTGACTGTAGCCTGCCAGGCTCCTCTGTCCATGGGATTCTCCAAGCAAGAATACTGGAGTGGGTTGCCATTCCCTTCTCCAGGGGAGAAGGATCTTCCCGACCCAGGGATCGAACCTGCGTCTCCTACACCTTCTGCATTGGAAGGTGGGTTCTTTACCACTAGTGCCCCCTGGGTTAAGACACCATGTTGTTATTTAGTTGCTAAATCGTGTCATCGTGTCCGACTCTTTTGTGACCCCATAGACTGTCACCCATCAAGCTCCTCTATCCATGGGACTTCCCTGGCAAGAATACTGGAGTGGGTTGCCATTTCCTTCTCCAGGGGATCTTCTCAGACCAGGGATCAAACCCACATCTCCTGCATTGACAGGTATATTCTTTAGCACTGAGCCACCAGGGAAGTCCAAGATAACGTGTGCCTCCATTAAAATGCAACTATCAAATGTGATGATCTTGAGCAATGGCTTAGCAACATGACTGTCAAGAACTGTGAGGAGCCAAGATTTTTCTCCCCTTGTAAATTAACAAGTCTCCATCTTTCAATGGTTGTAGGCAGAAGATATATACCCCTGGGTCAGAGACAAGGGACTTTATTACTCACAGCAGTAGCAATAGCCAGAATATCAGGATTTGTTTTCCTGCCAACTTCCTGAGCCCTAATTCCCAAAGGGTGACATAAAGAGCAGAGGTGATGCCTGCACTGCCAGCAACGGTGGGCTGCATTTTCTGAGAATTCTGAGCTTAGGAAACCCCTGCTCTTTGCTCCAGGGAGAGGAACCACCTCTATCCTCCAAGGTTGTAAGCAAACCTGATCTTTGCTCTGAGGAGAGACACTATCTCTGTCCTCCAAGGTTGTTTGATGTATAAATGTCCTTGAAAAAATTATCTGGGACAAAAGAGCAAAGTGCCCCTGTTTCCAAGATGAGCAGGAACGTGAGAGATTCATGGGGAGTTATTTCCCAGCGATGAAAACACTGACAATATATTGTTGAAGAAGAAGTCAGAGAACAGCGTAACCTCATTTTTGTAAAATGTTTAAATTTGTGTATATAGCTATGCAGAAAAGTATGGAAGAAAATTCATCCAGATATCAATGGAAGATTTTTGTTGTTATTTTTTGTTAGTTATAAATTCACATTTTTCTAATGAACATGGATTACTTGTGAAATAAAAAATTTTTTAATTTTAAAAGGCGGCTCAGAAATGTCAATTTAATAACTGAGGGAGCCCCTAGCCTGTCCCTACTCATTTCCATTTGGGCATATAAAACATAGTGTCTAATCATGTCTTAGGGGAGATAAGTACACACTTAATATTTTTACAAAAGACCTGCCTGTTGACAGCACAGCTGGGGAGTTGTTGACAAGCGCATACCTCCTCAAACAATGCAAATCACGTCCATATCAGAGCTGCCTGAGAATTCTTGTTTTCCGTGATGCCATGTTACTTCCTGCCTGCCTGAGAGAGTAGCAAGTATAATGCAAGTGTATTAAAGGACTTTCTCTCTTTTACCCATTTTTGCCAAATATGGTGGAAATGTTTAAAATCTTTTTCATGTTTACATTGGCTTCATGAATCTAAATAGATTTCTCCAAAGTAAGCTTTCCTTTTCCTGCATGCATTTGCTCTGTAAGTGTTGTGAATGCTTTATAGTAACCATTACAGTTTTCCTCATTTTTTTATGCTTAGTCCACACTGCAAACTTTGGTTGGGTTTAACGGTTTGGACACGCACACACATACACACACGTACATACACAGAGTTTCTCATATTTAAACAGGAATAATAATTACAAAGAGTGGGTAGGATGTGAAAAAAAAGAGATAAGATTCTCTGGCACGATGTCTGGCACATGATTGTTACACGATTCCAGATGTTCTACGGCTGCTAAATAGTATTTCATAATTGACAGCAATGAACTGTGGGAAATTCTGAAAGAGATGGGAACACCAGAACACCTGACCTGCCTCTTGAGAAATTTGTATGCAGGTCAGGAAGCAACAGTTAGAACTGGACATGGAACAACAGACTGGTTCCAAATAGGAAAAGGAGTTTGTCAAGGTTGTATATTGTCACCCTGTTTATTTAACTTATATGCAGAGTACATCATGAGAAACGCTGGGCTGGAAGAAACACAAGCTGGAATCAAGATTGCCGGGAGAAGTATCAATAACCTCAGATATGCAGATGACACCACCCTTATGGCAGCAAGTGAAGAGGAACTAAAGAGCCTCTTGATGAAAGTGAAAGAGGAGAGTGAAAAAGTTGGCTTAAAGCTCAACATTCAGAAAATGAAGATCATGGCATCCGGTCCCACCACTTCATGGGAAATAGATGGGGAAACAGTGGAAACAGTGTCAGACTTTATTTTTCTGGGCTCCAAAATCACTACAGATGGTGACTGCAGCCATGAAATTAAAAGACGTTTACTCCTTGGAAGGAAAGTTATGACCAACCTAGATAGCATATTCAAAAGCAGAGACGTTACTTTGCCAACAAAGGTTCATCTAGTCAAGGCTATGGTTTTTTCAGTGGTCATGTATGGATGTCAGAGTTGGACTGTGAAGAAGGCTGAGTGCCGAAGAATTGATGCTTTTGAACTGTGGTGTTGGAGAAGACTCTTGAGAGTCCCTTGGACTGCAAGGAGATCCAACCAGTCCATTCTGAAGAGATCAGCCCTGGGATTTCTTTGGAAGGAATGATGCTGAAGTTGAAACTCCAGTACTTTGGCCACTTCATGCGAAGAGTTGACTCATTGGAAAAGACTCTGATGCTGGGAGGGATTGGGGGCAGGAGGAGAAGGGGACGACAGAGGATGAGATGGCTGGATGGCATCACTGACTCGATGGACGTGAGTCTGAGTGAACTCCAGGAGTTGGTGATGGACAGGGAGGCCTGGCGTGCTGCGATTCATGGGGTCGCAAAGAGTCGGACACGACTGAGTGACTGATCTGATCTGATCTGATATGCAAACTTTTATTTTAAAATTTCTTCCATTTTTCCACAATTGACAATTCAATGAATGGGTCTGTGTGTATGTGTCCCAACAGTTGCTGTTCAGTTACTAAGCTGTATCCAACTCTTTGTGACCCCATGGACTGCAGCACACCGGGCTTCCCTGTCCTTCACTATCTCCCAGGGTTTGCTCAAACTCACGTCCAATGTACATATGTATATACACACACATGTATATTGTTTGAAAGCATAAAAAGTATATTTTCTAGTAGCTGCATTTAAGAGCTTTCAAACTCTTTACCTCAAGAAAAGAGATCACCTTTTAATAAGCATTTCAGCTTATGACGGGTACCTGCATAAACTGATCATTTGTTTTTTAAACTGATTTCCTGGGATCAACCAGCACTTAATTAACTTACTCTATCATATAAGAGCATCAGGAGAGAGTGTGTGTTTATCATTTTCCTGGGCCTCTCACAGTTTTGTTAAGATATTTGGTGGCAAATATCAGAAAGTGACTTTGAATGAGCTAAAGTACAGGGTGGGATTTCCTTGAAGACACTGAGGTAGTAACCTCTGAAATCAAAGAAGAGGCCAAGCGACACAGAGGTCAGGAGGGAGGAGAAAAGGAAGACTCTCTCAGCCCCCAGTTCGTGGGCTTCCCTGCTGGAGCCTCGTTGTCCGCATCTCTCAGCTATCTTTCCCATGTGTGCTGTTTCTCGGTTTCAGTTCTCGAGAGAGAGGAGCTGAGTGGTCCAGCGTGGGTCGGGCGTCCACGCCTGCTCCATCATCTGTGACCAGGAAAGCAGGGTCTCATCATAGAACCACGGCTGCTGGGGGTCCCAGTGTGCGTGTACATGTTTTTGTGTAGGTGTGCTTAGGTGTGAGTGACCAGGGTGCTGTGATGCAGGCGGTGGTCTCAGGGATCTGTGACTGGACGGACGTCTTCTCCACACACACAGTTTTTGCTCTGGAGGGGTAGAAATTCCCCTTCCTCCTATGACTCAGCAATATTGTTCCTAGGTCACCTCCCCTCTCTGGATCTTGGTGTCCTAAGAGGGAAGTTGCATAGGTGATACCTAAGCACCCTTGCAGCTTTAACCAAGCACACCCACAATAGTTCATCCAGCACCTGGGGAGTCTGTCTCAGTGGAAAATTCAGCTGTTCAGGGTGGGTGACAGGTTCTGCTTGGAAATACCTACTGCCTTTTGTAAAGGGATGACCACGAATGAATCATGTTTCAAATAGATATTCTTTTAAAAGAATAACCTTTAAATTGCTTCCATGTCCTAGCTATTGTAAATAGTGCTGCAATGAACACTGGGTGGCATGTGCTTTTCGAACTATAGTTTTCTCAGGGTATATGCCCAATAGTGGGATTGCTGGGTGAGCTAGTGGAAGCTGCTGTATAGCACAGGGAGCTCAACTCAGCGCTCTGTGATGACCTAGATAGAGGGTGAGACGGGGGTGGGGAGGGAGGGAGGCTCAGGACGAAGGAGATATGTGTATACATATGGCTGATTCACTTCATTGTACAGTGGAAACTAATACAACATTGTAAAGCAACCATACCCCAGTTAAAAAATAATAATAATGGTACTTCCCTGGTGGTACAGTGGATAAAAATCTGCCTGCCAATGCAGGGGACACGGGTTCGATCCCTGGTCCAGGAAGATTCTACCTGCCGTGGAGCAACTAAGCCCATGTACCACAATTACTGAAGCCCTCGCACCCTAGTGCCAGTGAGCCATGACAAGAAAAGGAGCCCATGGACCATAGTAAAGAGTAGCTCCTGCTTGCCTCAATTAGAAAAAGCCTACGTGCAGCAATGAAGATTCAGCACAGCCAAAATTAAAGTTAATTAATTAGAAAATGATAGTAGAAGAATAATCTGCTGCAGTATGCCTGTGATTGCCTGCATGTCTGTACCAGCTCATCTTTGCTGTAGTCCACTTCTGTGCGATTAATCAACCCTGGCCTGCAATGGGCTGGAAGGAGATGAGTGAGACTTAGCCACTGGCCGGAGTCAGGGACCCACGTATTGATCTTGTGTCTGCCTTTATTACTGATGGAGACTTGGGTGCATAGTATCAAGTGTCAGGACTCTGATTTCCTCATCTTTAAACTGGGATCCAAATTCCCATCTTTTCAAGGAGCTGGGAGAAGGCAGATGGAATAGTACATGTGGACGTACTTTGGACGTCGTAAAGTTCTATGCAAATGTTAAATATATTCTCCATTTTAAAATCTGCCTACCATGTCTCTTGGGTGTGTTAAACCACATGCGTCTGTGCTTCTCATCAATCCCATTTGAGACCCCACTTTCTCTGGACCATGTGACAGAGGAACAAAATCTGTGGTTATTTTCTTTGAACTACTCTTTCATTTTAGAAACTGCGACATCTTCAGAGAAAATAAATATTCTGTGATATTCACAGCTGTACCCCTATGAGAGTAATTAAGAGAATCTCAGAGGCAAAGTTATATATAAAATATCCCCAGGAGAGTCATTTTCCACTGAACTATTCCATAAAGATGAGAATCACTCCTCATACTCCCACCTGTCCCAATCTCGTTCCCGCAGACACAAAATACTTGTAGTATTATTGAGGTTACTACTTATATTTTGTTACAAATATGAATATTACTTAGTTTTTTAGGCCCTTAAGATTTAATATTTATACATATAGGGTCAACCTTTCTGATGGCTCAGTGGGGAAGGAATCCACCTGCAATGCAGGAGACACAGGAGATATGAGTTCTATCCCTAGATCAGGAAGATTCCCCTGGAGAAACAAATGGCAAGCCACTCCAGTGTTCTTGCCTAGAAAATCCATGGACAGAGAAGCCTGGTGGGCTACAGTCCATGGGGTCGAAAAGAGTCAGACACAACTTAGCAACTGAGTGTGCACATGTATAGGGTCACCACAAATAATTAAATATCATTCAAAAAAGGTAAATAATTCGTTTTCCTGCAAAAAGTAGCCTTAAACCTATAAAAGAAACTTCCCAGTCCATGGGTTCGCAAAGAGCAGGACACGACTCAGCGACTGAACAACAACAACTCTGAAGAGAGTTCATACCTCTTAACTCTCAAAGGAAATTAAAATTTCTGACCTTGGACTTGAAGTACATCCTTGTGTGATGAACCCATCTGTCCCGGACCAGCCCATCTCGTAGGGAGTGTGAATGATCATGCAAATTGTTTCACAAGCCTCATTGTCTGGCAGCTGAAGTTCCAAAGACAAGATCAGTGGCACCATCGACAGCTCAGAGGTGTTAAGGAGGATTATAAAGGGCATTTGTGGGACTTCCCTGGTGGTCCAGTGGTTAAGAATCCACCTTGCAATGAAGAGGACACAGGTTCGATCTCTGATCAGAGAACTAGGATTCCACACGTGGTGGAGCAACTAAGCCTGCACACCACAACCACTGAAACCCAGGTGCTCTGGAGCCCGTGAGTCACAACTAGAGAGTCCATGAGTCGAAACAGAAGATCCTACGCGCCCCAACTAAAGCCCGACGCAGACCAATAAATAAAATAATTAAAAATATAAAAGACATATCTTTTTTAAAAAGGCATTTGTTTATAGAGGAGGTGGCCATCGGTGATTTCAGTGACATCTGTCCACATTGGTCGAATAACAGGGCACAGAAGCCAGAACGCAAGGACGTCAGGCTGGTTGGGATGCTGAGGAAGTGGAGGCAGAGGTACCCACTTGCCTGATAGACGCATTAGCAATGAAAGGAAGGAGAATAATACAAGAAAGCCTCAAGGGAGGTGAGGTATTTATTTTCTTAGTTACTTACAGCCAAAACACATCCTTGTTTCAAGGTCAAGGAGAAGGAGCTAATGAGATCCACCAGCTGTAAGCTGTGCAACCTTGGACAAGTTACCTGACTTTTCTGAGCCTAAAAAAATCTGCTTCCATAAAGTAGGTATAATGATACTGCATATTGATACTATATGTTTCATTGGTAATGCGATAATTCGGGAATACTTAGCTTTACATTGTATATGGCACCCTTTAAGCGATTGACAAATAAGGTGATGATTAACAAAGGGAAGGAGCTGCAGAGGGAAGAAAAAGAGGCAGGCCGAGCAGAAACTGAGAGGGAGAAGGAGAAGGAGATGGTACTGGAAAGGTTGGAAAGGCTGCTCTACAATCAGATGGAAAAGGGATGGATGTCAGTTTACACAAAGAGGTGCTCTCCTGTTAAAGAGGGGGGCAGGAGGGGAGCCTTCTGAGGGCCAGTCCTCATTTCTTTAACAAAGGACACAAGCTTTTCTTTGAAACAGTAGCAAGAAGGGGACAGTTAGAAGAGAGAAAAAAGTTCAGGATTGCCGACGTGAAGCACATACTAAGACTCCACAAGAGGTGAACAAGTTTATAGAGTAGCCACGAGAGTCCATTCGAATCAGAAAGAAAGTCCGGGTCAGAAGTGCAGGTGAGGGCAGAGAAGAAGCGCAAGGGAGAGAAGAGAATGGAGTGGAAGTGAGGACAGCCTGTCTTTCCTTTTTTTTGTTTTTTCTTTTTCTTCTTCCCTCCTTCTCCCTCCCTCCATCTCCAACCCTTCATTACTTCTTTCCTTCTACCTTAAGAGGTAATAGATCGTAGATAGAGTTCTTAATTGTTCCTTCTGTATTTTCTATCATCTTGTAAATCTTAAAGGTTGGATGTCCAATTTGTAGGTTCTTGTAGATATACTGAGCTCTTTGGAAGAAGGAGCTGTAAAAGGGGAAATAATAGCAAAATTAACGTCAAAAGTTTCTAGTATTAACATTATAATATGCAGCTTGAAAATGGATCCCAGAGCGGGAGAAGCTTACGTATCACAAAGAAAAATGTAAGCTTAATTGGAAATCTCTCCAGACTCGTATCTTCATGCACTGTTTACTCTGTTCTGGGGTTTTCCTGGTGATTAGGTTATTAAAATGCAATAACTCTCCCTTTTCAGACTACTGAGGCAATATTTTTTTTCTCACGCAAAACATAGAGATAAAGTTAGAATTAAAAGTTAGAATTAAAAACATGACTTCACATATAATCTAAAATACCTTCAAATGAGTATACCAATTTACTGAGGAAATGTTTCAGTGAGAACTGGCTATACGCTAGGAATCGTGCATTAATGGGGAGATAAGTCTCATGGTTCCTGTGATCGTGGGCATCCATCATCTTTAGAAGAAATTCCATTTCCGGACAACATGGCAAATTAACCAAAGTAAAACCTTACTCTACCAGGGCTTCCCTGGTAGCTCAGCTGGTAAAGAATCTGCCTGGAATGCAGGAGACCCCAGTTCGATTCCTGGGTTGGGAAGATCCGCTAGAGAAGAGATAGGCTACCCATTCCAGTATTCTTGGGCTTCCCTGGTGGGTCAGCTGGTAAAGAATCCACCTGTAATGTGGGAGACCTGGGTTCAATCCCTGGGTTGGGAAGAACCCCTGGAGAAGGGAAAGGCTACCCACTCCAATGTTCTGGCCTGGAGGATTCCATGGACTGTATAGTCAATGGGGTGGCAAAGAGTCAAACACGACTGAGTGACTTTCACTTTCAAACCCTACTGTGGACACATTAAGGAAAAAAAGCAAAAGATATGTGGATGGGTCCTAGCACTTCACATCAAAACCATGAAAACCTATGGGAACACAGACGGTGGATAAGTCCTTGTGTGGAAGGCAAGTGACAGCCCGGATCAGGAGGAGCCCAGGGATGTAGGTAGGAGGTGTTTGGGAGGGCTGGCGGAGTGTGCCTTTTCCATCTCCCACCTTGACCTCAGTAGACTACTGACACTTGTTCCTTTAGTGGCAAATCAGCTCCCCAGCTCAGCACTCATCAGAGGTCGCTGAGTGACACTGAGGCAGAGCCAGAGCCCCTCTGTGGTGATAACAAACATGGAGAGGCTGGCCATCCCCTGAATGTTTCCTCCTCCAATCTGCCAGTGTCAAAGCAAAAAGGGATAATCTTTGGAAATAAGCAGTTCCCCAGGTTGTCTGAGGTGGGAGTCCCTGGGAAGTATGAGGGTGGGGCGGGATAGGAGGGAAGGGGTGACGCGCATTGGGAGTGGTTGATTCCTATTTGCAGAATCTGCCAAAATCTGTCCAGAAACATTCCCTACCTCACAGCCATATCTTTGACTTTCCATCTGGTACACATTACATCAACTGTAATTCCCTAGGCAACATGCATAGCCAGAGAGAAATAACAAGACTTCTGCAGAGCACACATAGCCTGAAAGGCTACGTACTGAAAACCTCTACTGGAGAATTTTAAATAAGTCTGAAAAATATCATCTAAAAAAAAAAGGGAGGAGAGATATTTGAAACACAAAGTAAGAAGATGAGGTTGTGAATAAGAAGAGATGGGAGATCCGGAGCATGAAAAATGGAACTGTAGAAATGAAAAGCCTAATAGATGAGTAAGAGAGCTGAATGGACACATCCAAAGAAGACAGACTGATTCAGGAGAGAGAAATGAGGTGTGGGAAGAATGGGTGAGGACAGGAATTGACACATTTTATTTCTGTGTAGATTTGCAATGACTTCCTATTACTTCTCCCTTGCAAAAGAAAAAGTGTAGCCATGAGAACCAAAACAAAGACCTTAGATGAGACCAAGAAGACAGGATGAGGCAGAACAAGATGGAAAAAGTGTGCGAATGCTCTTCTAAGGGAAAAGACATGAATAATAATTATACAAATAGGAGATAAAATCTAATTAATTAATTATATAATAAAACCCATGCATTTTGGTAAGGGGAGGGGAGAAGGGATGAAGAGTGAAGTGGGAGGGACTGTTCCCTTATTAAACTTTGGGGTAAAAAATACATTCTCAAGTACATATAAAACATGTAAATCATTCAGAATGTGTCCCTTTGGATCAAATAAACCTCCTCTTGGACCTAATTTCTGAAATCTGTGTTCAGTTTAAGGTCTTATTTCCCATGACTCCTTCTCAGAATCTGACCCTTCCAT
This sequence comes from Bos taurus, assembly GCF_002263795.3. Lineage (NCBI taxonomy): Eukaryota > Metazoa > Chordata > Mammalia > Artiodactyla > Bovidae > Bos > Bos taurus. The sequence continues at coordinate 40,754,823 of NC_037353.1, read as the reverse complement.
ACTCAAGTCACACTTCAGGAATAGCTAAATGCAAATTATAAATACATTCTTGGGATATTGTTTCCACTATTGTTTCCAAATCCTCTCTTGGATCATTAGATTTTGGATTACAAACCCTCCTGGGGAAGTTTCCACGCCGTTGGTGTTTCTGAGCCTGATTCATTGACCAAGAGAACGACTCATAACTAGAATGATACAAGCGCCACCCTGCAGGATCACTTCCTCCCATCTCTCCAGTTCCTGGCCCTTTTCTCTACAGTGATTTTTATCACAGTGTTTCATCTGAATTCAGTTCATTGGTCTTCCTCTAACTAGCTGAAAGTGTCTCATTATCAGCCCATGCCTGGTCAATTATCGGATTACCTCCAGTATCAATCAACAAGACATCTCCTCTGATTTAATTTGTAGGCTCACAGCACTGAGACAGCATGGGGGTGCTTTGCTGTCAGAGATTTATTAGGGAGAGAGGATTTATTGCCCTGTCAGCAATATTTCCTTCATCCTGATCAGCTTCCCATTAGAGTTGGTTAAACTGCCATTGTGATGCACACTATAGACTGGGCTTCCACTGGAAAAGTGTTTTGGACTCTGGGGGACTCAGTGATACCATCAGCGTGCAAGGAATACCTTTAGGAATCACATGGGAGAAGACTGACTGTAACAGACTGGGGAAGGGTGAGGGGAGGCTTGGAATCTCCTTTATGCTTTGGGGTAACTGACCTTAATGCTTGATGTTTAGAAGGATCAAATTAGACCTTGAATTAAAGTTTTATCTACAAAAGTGATGTCAACTTTCTGGACTCATTTTCTTTTTTTATGCAGTCAGTAATTGTGTACGGTTGAATCTTTAAAAGGACAAGGTTTTTAAACAAATTGTGCTTCTTCTTTTGGTTACATTTCTTTTCAACTCAAGGTTTTAAGAACTTGATGTGTTCTGCTTTTTACTGAGCACCTGTTATATTCAGGGTTTATGCTAGGTATTAGAGATGTTGTTGCGGTGAAAAGGGAAAAAGAGGAATGAGTATTTCTTTTTCCCTTTTAAGAGAATGTGAAGAGAATATGAAGAGAACAGTGGGCAGGCCTGAAGAACAGTGAGCATACGTAGTGTTTTTACTTAATATGCTCCTAACTCTGAAGGGCTGTAACTAAGCTTGCTTTTCTGCCCCCTAACTCTGCAGGAACTATACTTCCCACCTATTTCCCTTTGATTCTATGCTAAATACATCCCCTATCTGGTGTTTACCCTTACACCTTTCCCCTTATAGCTACATATCAGAAGGGAGGCTGCAGAGCCACCAAAACCCCAGACTCAATTAGTGGGTTACTGTTGCCAGTTTATGACTGTCTTTGAAACAATGCAAGAGGAAGAAATCAAGATCACCTTTGTTCCTCATCACTGACTGCTCACTGCGAGCCCTTGTCTTATATAAGCCCCTAGACTCCTCATGGAGCAGGAGTGGGGTAGGGGATGGGCACCGTTCTTGAGGCATGAGCCTACTGTTTTCCCCTCTCCGCTGGCCGAGAATAAAAGCAACCTTTCTATTTGCCCCCAAATCTGTCTCTGTATTTTTCATTCAGCTTTAGTGGGCAGAGAAGGCCAAGATTTTGGCCAGCAACAATACTAGGCAAAGTATCTTGATTTGTTTATCTGAAAATAGGAGAGTGATAGAATTCTCTGAAGCTCTTCTAGGGCTTCCTGGGTGGCTCAGTGGTAAAGAATCTGCCTGCCAATGTAGGACACGAAGGAGACAGGAGTTTGATCTCTGGGTTTGGAAAAGCCCCTGGAGGAAGAAATGGCTGCCCACTCCAGCATTCTTGCCTTGGCAATCCCATGGACAGAGGAGTCTGGAGGGCTACAGTCTATGGGGTTGCAAAGAGTCAGTCATGACTGAGCAACTGAGCATGCGTGCACGCATGCACCACAAAGCTCTTCTAACAGGTAAGATCTTTGATTCTGACTGTGCTCTGAAAAATAATCAAATAAAAGCTGTACCTTCTCTTAGAAAAACTTCCTGAACAGATATAGTGAATTTCTCAGGATATGCTCTTTGCTTATCTTCCCCCATCTCAACTAGGCAATACCAGTGGGTGTTTAATTCAGACCCTGAATATAATATATTATTTGAATTCTCTTTTTTTCAGCAGAGGTACAGGAAGCAAACCGACCAAACCCATGAAAGAAACTACAGTTGACCCTTGAACAACGTGGGGTTAGGGGCGCTCATCCTCCATGCTGTAGAAAATCCGCTTATAACTTACGTTGGTCTCTTCATATTTGTGGTTCTGCCTTCGAAGATTCAACCAGCTTGGGATCATGTAGTGCTGTAGTATTTCTTATTGAAAAAAAAATCTGAGTATAAGTGGACTCATGTAGTTCAAACCCGTGCTGTTCAAGGGTCAACTGTATATTACTATTTTAGGTATTCACTTTTCTATTTTTTTTGTTATGAACCTATCTCTATATTAACAATTTTAGATGGAAAAGCATCTATATAATAGCTGTTAAATTGCCCTTCTGTCTTTCCAAATTGGATAAGTGATACTTTGACTAAAAAATAATCCTTTGGGACTTCCCTGATGGTCCGGTGGCTGAGACTCCACACTTCCAATTCAGGGAGTCTGGGTTCGATCCCTGGTCAGCTAATTAGATCCCTCATGCCACAACCCGACACAGCCGAATAGATAAATTAAATGGATTAAAAAACAATAATCCTCTGAGGCACAGAGGAGGGAAGGGGAAGGGGGAGTTAAATTCTAATAGCAATAAACCAAAGGTCACATTTCCAGGCTTGAGGCAAATTCCAAGGACTAGCTCCCTGTTTGCAAGTAAAGCACATTATTGCAAGGTCCTGCAGTTAGAATTTTACATGTCTTTACATGTTGGTACATGTGCTTTAGAAAAGAGTTTGGCATTCCTTTTAGATTTGAAGATACACTTATTGAATTATCCAGAAAGTTATCACCAAATACCCTAGAGAAACTTCTATGCAAGTATTCCAATGTATAGGAGCAAGAATGAGATTAGCAGCCAACTGTAAACAACCCAAATGTCCACCAGCTCGTGGATAGTAGAATGGATACATCAAGTTGTGGTTACATAATGTACTACTACAGTAATCAGAAGAATAGATTTCAATGATAACATCTGCATAAATGAAGTTTAGAAGCATCAGGGGCAGTTTTATAACAGTGGAATTACATAACAGTGAAGAAAAGCAGACGGTCCTGAGGGCTTCTCTGGTGACTCAGTGGTAAAGAATGTGCCTGTCAGTGCAGGAGACACATATTTGATCCCTGGGTGGGGAAGATCCCCTGGAGAAGGAAATGACAATCCACTCCAGTATTCTCACCTGGACAATTCCATGGACAGAGGAGCCTGGTGAGCTACAGTCCTTGAGGTCGCACAGAGTCAGACACAGTTGAGCATTCACGCATGCACACAGGCTCTGAGGAGGTGATGGGCTTTGCTTAAAGTCTCTGAACAGATAAGGGGTCAAAATGAAACCAAAACCACAGCAATCAAAACAACAGTTATGTAATGAGTGCCTTCTATGCCCAGGCATTGTATTAGGCACTTGAGATGCATCAGTAAACAAAAGAGATAATATATAATATTGGTGAAAAGAGAATTTTTTGTTTTAAAATACTGGAATTTATTACATATATATTTATATATACATATATATATATGGAATTTATAATATACATATATATTACATATATAATGCATTTGTTAAGAGATCATCTAGATGGCATTACAGGTTAAGAATTAAATGCATATAATGCATTTGATAAGAGATTTTCTAGATCTCATTTGTTTCTATTCAGACAGCAAACATAAAGAAATTGCAGAGAAATTAAGGTGGTAAGTAACGTAGGGCAAGGGGAGTCAGAAGTCTGGAAGGTGGAGACAGGGTTCGATTAGGGTGGTCAGCGTGGGTCTCATGGAGAAGGTGACAGCGGAGCAAAATCTTTAACATCCAAAGAAAGAATGTTCCAGGCAGAGGACCATAAAGGCAGTACCTGTGCTGCCATGTTCAGTGGAGAGGCAAGACCAGTGGGCTGAAGCAAAGTGAGTGGGGGAGAAAGCAAGAGGTGAAGTTGGAGAAGTCAAAGAGAGGTGATGATCACATAAGGGCTTATGTCTCAGGCCTCCGACTCCAAGTCCAGCCTTATTTTTGCCATTTACCCTAGAACTTAGAAGGAGCACTAGGCATCGAGGAACAGTCATTACAGTTAAAGATGAAGTCCACGTGAGAAAGTCTGGATGCCATTTAGATTCTAATTATTTCCATATTCCATCAGGTTAAAGCAACTTACACAAGAGATGTGGGTTCGACCCCTGGGTCATGAAGATCCCCTGGAGAAGGGCATGGCAATCCACTCCAGTACTCTCGCCTGGAGAATCCCATGGACAGAGGAGCCTGGAGGGCTGCAGTCCATGGGGTCGCAAAGGGTCGGACACGACTGAAGCGACTGAGCACATAAAACAACTTATTCATTGTGGGTAAAGCACCAGTCACTTCAGGGTAACTTTTAATGAGCTTGACCTAGAGTCAGCCTGCATTTTCTCCTATAGTGAACACTCGGTTTAAATCTTAAGGGAAAAGTAGAAAATACTTTGAAGTTTCTCTGCCAGTCATTTAAATAGCTTATTGGGTCCTTCAGTTTTCTTCCCTGGGCGTTACTGGTTTGAACCAGCTCCTACGTTGCAGAGGAGAGAGAGGCATCCTTTGGCTGGAGTGAGAATTTGGGGTGGCCATGACCTTCGCTTCAGTTTCACTTCCCCACAGAAAGAATTTGTAGACACAAAACTTGCATTATCATGCACAAATTGGCAGGAAGATTCTAGCTCTTAATGATAAGCTGGAATAAAACAACATGCGTGTGTCCATTGGAGAGGAAGGCTTTTATGCACAGGCCCCAAAGGGAAAGACAAATGTAAACTCTCTCAGAGCAATACCTGGGGAGAGTGGCTGCCTCCCAGCTGTAATAAGTTTTAGTTTGCTTCTAGGCAGCCCCAGTCCAGCCACGGCACAGGAAGTCTTTAAATAAGCATTTGCACAGAACGCGCATGAAGCTGTTGCCCTGAGTATTGACTTGGAGGTTTATGACAGTCTTAAAGGCCAGTCACAGCACACAAACTTCAAGTTACTCTGTTGGAAAGGGAAATTTATAGGACAAGACACAAGCAGGATGGGGATAGTTTTATAAACCTTACTCTCAAATATAAATAATTGATAAACTTCATCCTATGTAAAAGTATAATCTTTACTTCTGCAGGCATGGGTTTTGAGGTCAGACATGAGTTCAAATCCCAGCTCTATATTTATTGGTAAAAAGTCAGAGTAGTGGTGACCTCTAAGAGGCGAATGACCCAGAAGGACCACAGGCACCTTGCTGGGAGTGATGGGAAGGTTCTATCTGGGTCATTGTTGCAGGGATTCCCACATATGTTTAAAGTCATTGAGTTGTACGCTTAAGAATTGTGTAACTTACTTTACAGATGTTATACCTCGATTAAAAGGGAAAAAAGGAGAGGAGGAGGTGGAGGAAAGAAACAGAATGAGCTTCCCAGAGCTCAAAGTGTTCAGGTAGAATACAGATCACTATTAGGAATACTATAAAGGTCTCTTTACTTCAGGAATTAGGATTCAAAGATCCACATTGGGTTTCTCACCTTGGTAAACATATAGAGGACTTTCAGACTGGAGCAGTGCTTCAGGAAGAATGGAGTAATGCTGGCTATTTTGTAAGGCAGAACTCGAGAGAGATTGACTGAGCGGGAGGAGGTCTCTGCAATGGTCTAGAGACTTCTGTAAGAGTCTTGAACAGGGTTTCTTAGTCTCCGCTCTATTTCCATCTTGGACCAAATAATTCTTTGTTGTGTGGGGCTGCCTGTACATTGTGTGATATTTAACAGTCTCACTGACCTCCACCCTCCAAATGACAGTATTACCTCTGCAGTCAATACAGTAAAAAATGTCCCCAAACATTTCCAGTGTGGCAGTTGGGGAGGAGCACACCAGAATCCCCAGGAGGGTCTTTAAAACTAAAGATGCTCTTCCTCCAAGCTGGATACCAAGGTCAACCAACTTGATTCTCAATCCCTTTCTTTATGATCTAAATTTAGCCATTTAGATATAACTGGAAGTCTTTCTACAAAGTGCTTTCCTTTTTTCACTGAAACATAAACATGATGGCTGGAGCTTCAGCAGCCATCCTGCAACCATGAAATCAAAGTCAAGAGAATTCTAGATATTTTGGTTCTGACATGTGAGTGACTGGATCCAGTGCCAGGTAGCCTTTTAAAAATGTAAAAAAATAAGTAAATAAACCTGTTTTGGTTTAATCACTCTGGTCAAGATTTTTGTTATGATTTTTATAGTAAAAAGCATTTGTGATCAATATAGCTTTTTCCAGTGTTTCCTATGTCCTTCTCTATTTTCACCATGAGGATCACTGAAGTGTTGCACAGTTACAGTTAAGAATGTGTTGTATGTCTCAGGAATGGCAAAAAGCTTGGTCTAGTTTGGATTCTCCCAGCCCTCACTGCAGTTAGAATCTCCTTGCAAGTTAAAAATAATACTAATGATGATGATGATGCCTGGGTCTCACCCCAGACAAATTAACTCAGTCCATGTGGGTGAGACTCCATTTCCACTGTGTTTAGTGCATCTACTAGCTACATCCTTCTCTCCAGATGTATGGAGGATCCACGTGGGGTGAAGGTACAGTCTTATGACAAGCTGAGGTACATTTCCTATGTCCTCAGCCCCAGTCGGCAACATGATGCCCTGGCTGGTCCATGCTCTCCTTCTCAGCTGCTACATCCCCCATCTTCTTCCCCTTGTCGCACTGACTGCATTCTCCTGTCAGGGCAACATTCTCCCATGTGTCTGCTCCAGGAGTGTATCTTTACTTCATTCATCACCGTTCCCTGGCACGCAGAACATGGCATCTCACTAAGAGTGATCAGGAGCCAGGTACCAAAGTTTGAATCTGTCTTTACAACCAATGCTTTTAACCCCCAAAAATGCTCAAAGGGGAGCCTCCTGGCACAAGTGATGTTCCCATGAACCCTGACTACAGGGACCTTATTTCTGCATTGCAGCCATGAAGGTCTGATATCTCAGAAAGAGAGGAAGGAGAGCGAAGTGGTTATGGGCACGGCATGTTGGGATCCTGCTGTGAGCAGGAGACAGTAGTTAAGAGTCTGAGATTGGGCTGCTCTGGTTTCGAATCCTTCCTTTTTGTCCTGGAGCAAGTTATTCAACTCTTCAAAGCCTCACTTGCCAAATGGGAATGAATTACATAAATAAGGCATATTAGGGCCAGATATATAGTAAGGACCTAAGACGATATCACTCCCAAGGACTAAAGATGGGTTTTGGGAGGACAGAAATCTTACAGGTTACAATGATTTGTGGTTCTCCAAAAAGGACAAGGAGGACTTCCCCAGTGGCCCAGAAGGTAAATAATCTGCCTGTAATGCAGGAGGCACAAGAGACGCAGGTTTGATCCCTGGGTCAGGAAGATCCCCTGAAAGAGGGGATGGCAACCCACTCCAGTATTCTTGCCTGGAGAATCCCCATGGACAGAGGAGCCTGGTGGGCTACAGTCCACGGGGTTGCAGAGTCAGACACGACTGAGCAACTTATCGCTTTCACTTTCAAAAAGGACAAGAAAGCCTAGCATGCTGCAGTCCATGGGGTCTCAAACAGTCAGACACAGCTGAGCGACTGAACAACAACCAAGGGTCACAGAACAGAAACAGCAGTTTAGCACATCCATGGGATTCAAATTTCATGGGGAGGGACAGTTAGGAAAAATGCTGCCTTAAAAGGCTCTTTAAGGTGTGGGAGTCAATAATGGGAAAAAAAGGCCCAGCAACATTGGATCAGAGCCTGTTGATTAAGGTGTCTTTGGTTCTGAGCCATGGGTCCTGCTCTCCCCCTCCCCCCTTTCCCTCGCCCCCTCCCTCCCCCCAAGGCAGGCAGGTGCAGGCAGGTTTCAGGCTTCGATCAGCAGTGGTGAGCTGGCTATGTCGGGTACCAGGTTTCACATGTCTCTTTGTTTCTTGATTCACAAACTGATGACCCATGAACCAGCAGAAAAAGCACTTACTTCAACCTGATGGATTGTAGCTTTTCTAGAATTTCTTTCCAGTCCTTCATCCACATCCTTCATTTTGTCTCATATTAAGTTCTTTAGCTTGTATTCTTTCTCCTGAAACGTCTTTTGATAGTTCTTAAAATGGCCTTTAAAATGCCCTCAAGGATTTATTCTTCTCTATGAGGAGTGGTCCCCAGGGCTCTGTCAAGTTAAGGAGATTCTTCAACTCTCACTTCTCCAGGATGCTACCGAGACCAGTAGGTAGAGGTCTGCTGATTTTAGAAGTGCAAACTCTTTCCAAAGCATGGACTCCTTGCTGACTCATGACTTGAATCAGAAGAGTAGAAATCAAATAATACCCCAAAGTCAAGAAGGATAGATATCAAAACTCCTGCCCTGTCTGGTAGGAATATGTGCATTTAATACAAAGATATGAACCCATTCATTCAAAAGTTCTATTCAATGTTCATGCTAGTGTGTGGTTTTACTTCCCTATTTGCTGCTTTTCCTAAACTTTTTTCTTTGTACTTCATAAATCACATTTATCTAAACACCTTATGATCTCCCAGGCTCCTACTCACACACCTTGTTGGGATGATGTTAGCTATCTTTCTATGAGGATATTTTAAAATTCAGCATTAATTACAGTAATTCCTTCTTCCCATCCATTCAGGCTCTTGCAGAAAGAAGCAAAAAGTTTGCTTTTTTCCCTTCATGAAGAGCCTAAAGAAGTTTTTTTAATTAACTGCCAAATTAGCCAAGATTGGATTTAATATTTCAATTTGGGAGATTGCCTCAGTGCAAGAATATCTGTCTGCAAGTTAAGGGAGTAAATAAGAGTAAATGTAGCATGTTTAAACATTCAGAATGACAGAGTTCTCCTTATTATTCAAGTCAAAAACCAACTTCCCCCAAAAAACAGCATGAGGAAACTGGTAGAACCATCCCCCATTAGCTCTGTCCTAGTCCCAGAGATCCAAGCAGCAGAGTAAATGTTAAATTCTGGAATGATGTAGTAGGTTCTTTTTTTTTAATAGGCCATTTATGGAGTTCTCTGAGGATGCTCATTCCCCCCAAATAGCTACTATCAGCCTAGAACCCTGAGTGTGCACTGCCAGTGCTGGGCTGTCTGCCAAGCGCTTAGTATGAATGATCACACGGCCCTGAAGCCACACTGTGCATAGCAGAAATTCTGTTCTTGTCTCTGCCTCAAAGATGAGGAACTAAAAGTTAGAGAGGTTAAGGACCAACTTGAAGGCAGCTGAGGGATCGTTTCTTTTTTTCTTTTTTTAGTTTTCTTTCTTTATTTTTGGCTGCACTGGGTCTTCATTGCTGCACGCGGGCCTTCTCTAGTCGTGGCAGTGGGCTCTACTCTCCAGTTGCAGGGTGAGGTCTTAGGGCAGTGGCTTCTCTTTTTGCTGAGCACAGGTTCTAGGTACGTGGGTTTCAGTAGCTGTAGCACTCGGGCTCTAGAGCACAGATTCAGTAGTTGTGCGTGGGCTTTTTGTTGCTGCGTGGTGTGTGGGATCTTCCCAGACCAGGAATGGAACAGGTGTCTTCTGCACCGGCAGGAAGATTCTTTACCACCGAGCCACCAGAGAAACCCAAGGGATCAGTTCTTAATGACAAGCCTTCAGTTCAGTTCAGCAGCTCAGTCGTGTCTGACTCTTTGCGACCCCATGGACTGCAGCACACCAGGCCTCACTGTCCATCACCAACTCCCAGAGCTTGCTCAAACTCATGTCCATTGAGTTGTGGATGCTATCCAAACATCTCATCCTCTGCCACCCACTTCTCCTGCCTTCAATATTTCCCAGCATCAGGGTTTTTCCATTGAGTCAGTTCATTGCATGAGGTGGCCAAAGTATTGGAGTTTCAGTTTGAGCATCAGTCCTTCCATTTACTATTCAGGACTGATTTCCTTTAGGATGGACTGGTTTGATCTCCATTCAGTCTGAGGGACTCTCAAGAGTCTTCTCCAACACCACAGTTCAGAAGCATCAATTCTTGGGCACTCAGCCTAGACTGAAGTTGATGGTTCATTCTCAAAGGCCAGGGCTGATGGGGATGTGGCCCCACTTACTCGGGCCTTCTGCAAACCTCAGCCTGTCTCCCTGCTTTGGCAGCCCACGTAAGCAGGGAGACCAGCACAGCCCCGACCAACAGACACGTTACTGCAGTACTGTCCAGACCAAGCAGGACCCACAGTACAAGTTGTCCAGGTTTTCCCTTCTCAGATCCCCCTTCGGACTCCTCCCCAACCCCCTGACTGCACACCATCCTCCTCTTCATTAAAGGTAATCAGGAAGGGACTCCTTCTCCCTGCTGCCCCACATCTGCCCATGTATTCAGGCTGTTGCCACACTCAAGGCTCCAAGACACAGCGATGACAAGACTGCCCTTCACTCTGCTTCCAGGAGCCATGTACCGCATCCCCAAAGTCATCTCATTCTGCAGATCCCATCTCAGAACTCCCCCCATATCCCCACCTCTCTCCGTCACGTGTCTATAATTCAAGCCCCCATCCACTCCAGGCCAGACGGCCGTCTCACGCAGCTCACAGGAATCCTCCCCTGGCCTCTCCTCGCACAACACCAAGTTATCTTTCTACAGCTCAGCTCTGGTCCCAGCGTTTCACAGCTTACACCCCAGGGACTTCTTGACACCAAACCTCAAGCCATCAGCAATGACAGCAATGCCTTTCCCAACCTGGCCATGGCACTGACCTTGAACCTCTCACTGCAACCCCAGGAGAGCGCTCCGTGTCTGGGGTGCAGTGGGCTCCCGCACTGCAGCCACTTTCCAGCCCTTACCCACCCGTCCTTTTGCCTCCTTCTTCTCTGTTCTCTGTTTGGTAAATTCTGATTCCTCCCTCGAGACCCAGTTTAAATTGGCTTCGGCAGATGGGGAGTGACTGTTAGCACTAAACTGATTTCCAGAAGGGAATGAGGAGGCAACAAACTTCACACAGTTCAGTGGATTTCAAAACAACTTTAAGCACACACCACCTGACTCTGAGAGAAGAATTTAGGACAGTGGTGGTGAAATAATCTTCGTACCTATAAAGACCACTTTGATCATCGGAAAAGTCTCTTCTCCATCCACTAGATGGCGCATCTAAATTTACAAGGCACGCATCAGAGCAAGCCCTTAACTCAAAGCTGTATCGTTTACATTTTCTTTATAATGATTACAGAATTCACCACACACTGCTCACTACAGTGTAAACACTAATCACGTGAATACTTATTCAGAATACTAATTCATATACAGGGTTGGGTGTTAAGGATCCATAAGACCAATATTAAGATATGAGCCAGAACTAGACCTCACTACTCCATCTATCATCACCCCGTTTCCTTTGGTCCTGGGAGATACATTTCTCAGCTCTCAGCCTGAAGATGCCCCAAATTCAGCCAATTTTCTAACCACTTTTAAGCAAAAAATATTGAAACTAATAATGACTCTGCCTGACCTAACCATGGAATAAATGGGCATGATCTTGACATTCCTTGGGTCTCTTCTCTGATCCCGAACTTCCTCTCCCTTCATCCTAAAACCAAAAGCCTTTGTCTTCAGGGAGGCAATAAACTCTCAAGCTGGGGCAAGCACAACTGTTTTTATTGTATATTAAATGGTATTTATGGAACAATAATCATATGGTGATCCAAGCCAAAAATCTTTTAAAGTGATAATGAGACTATTTCTTTGTAGGTGGAGATGCATATTTGACTCACTCCCATGAATTCTGGTCTGATTGTATCCTATTCCCTTCATTTTATTTTGGTGCTCACAAGCGTGTTATCTGAAGTCACTCAGCACAGAGCTGCGCTGAATAAACCTGAGTGCTTCTTTATGGCCACTTAAGGAGAGAAAGTTCCCCTATTCCCTCTTTAAAGGCAGACATGGTCCACTGTGGCAAGTTCACACATTAAATAAGCCAGGTTTGCAAGCATCTGCCCTAAGATACTGGCAACAGAGAAGCCCTGTGCAGTCAACAGATTATTGAAAGACATTCTCATCCAAGTCATCAATTTTCTCCAGCCATCACAGGGCTGGAGTTCACAGTGAGGTCAGCCCATCAACCAAGTTTTACCATCTGACCCTGGAGGGTCACAAAGCTTACCCATAGCATTATAGGGTACTACTATAAGTTGTATTTAGTTGTAACTATTAGCTGGGCTTCCCAGCTCAGATGGTAAAGAATCTCCCTGCAATGAAACTACACCCAGCTTTAATCCATGGCTCGGGAAGACTCCCCTGGAGAAGGAAATGACAACCCCTCCCAGTATTCTTGCCTGGAGAGCTCCAAGGACAGAGGAGCCTGGTGGGCTACATGGGGTCACAAGAATTGGGGCTAAAATAAGTATTTGTTTTTCTTTAAAACTCAGTGTAGATGCCAATTCTTCCAGGAAGCCTTCTGTGAATTCCTTTCACAGATAAATGTTTTCTGAGTATGGTTTGATGATCTGCTATTACACTTAATGCAGTGGATTATAACTCTTTATGGGGTTGGTTAACCTCCTGAGGGCAAGGATTGTGCATTATTCATCCTGTTATCCAGCAAAATGCCTGATACATAGAAGGAAGTACAATAAGCAAATGGATGAATTACTCAAGCAATAATTTTTAAAAATTGAACATTTTCTAGGGGAGAGCATCTGTGTTCCCATTTTTGTGGGCTGGGATGTTTCCCAACCTTAGTTTTACAACTGATGTGTGTTTACAGGTTAAAGAAACTACTGGATTCCATCTATGTGACAAGAAATAATCAGGTGATTTAGTCAGTTTTATCAACAACTGAGCAAAAAGGTAAAAAGCATCCTGTAAGATCTCAAAAATTAACACATGAACCTTAATGATATTTTATATTATACAATTGTCTGATTGTATAATACAATATTATTTCTGTCTTTTTCTTTTTTGGCACATAGGGGTATTAGTACCCCCACCAGGAATCGAACCTGTGTCCTCTGCAGTGGAAGAACAAACTCGACCACTGGACCACCAGGGAAGTCCCACAGATGTATTATTTCTTCCCATCTCAGGACAACTCCATTGAGTGGGTTAGATCAGGGCGCATTTACATATGAAGGAATTGAGACTCAGAGACATTAACTGACTTGAGTTGGTGAAGGGTTGAATCAAGGTGACACCTTTGATTCCAAATCAGTGTTGCCCCTGGGATATCACCGGGCTCAGCGGTCACGGCCCGCCTTGCCATCACTGACCACTGGCTGTTTGACTACTCTGGCCAGTGGATTGGCTCCCTGAATCCTTAGTGTGACCATTCTGGGCAAATAACTCTCTTTTTGGCTCAGCCCTTTACTAGCTATCAAACCTTGAACAAGTCATCAAAATCTTTGTCTAAGCCTCCTGAAGCTGGGATAAAAGAGTAAAATCAAGGAAAATGTGTTATCTAACTCTCAGGTGATGAGGGTTCAGTGTCATCCTTACCATCAGTATGATCACAGCAGTAGCTGCCATTTATTCCATTCTGGCTATGTACCCTCACTGTTCCAGCCCTTGACATATCGTAACTCATTTCACCTACCGAATAGCCAAAGGTAAAGCAAGTATACTAAAGGAAATCCACCCTGAAAATAAATTGGAAGGACTGATGCTGAAGCTGAAGCTCCAATACTTTGGCCACCTAATGTGAAGGGCCAACTCATTGGAAAAGACCCTGATGCTGGGAAAGATTGAAGACAGGAGAAGGGGATGACAGAGGATGAGATGGTTGGATGGCATCATTGACTCAGTGGAGGTGAGTCTGAGCAAATTCTGGGAGATAGTGAAGTACCGGGAAGCCTGGCTTGCTGCTGTCCATGGGGTTGCAAAGAGTCAGACATAACTAAATGACTGAAAAACAACACTATCATTCTCATTTTACAGATGGAGAAACTGAGGTATGAGGTATGATAAGGTTAAGTAACTCAAGCACAGTTACATATCAAGTCAGTGGAGGAGAAAGGATTAAAGCGCACATAGTCTGGATTCCGAGTTTGTGTCCTATTGTATGGCAAGAACTTGGGCACATCTTACCAGCTTACGGGGGCAGAGGGTGCTATACCATTCTCATATTCAACGCAAAGAGGGCTTAGAGTTCATTTACCTGGAAAGATGAAAATTTGGGAAGTTCTCATGGAAGCTGAGTCTTCATCTAAATATGCCCGAGCCTGAAGCTTAAGGGCAAAGTCAAGGCGATAATTCCTGCCAGTGCCGCAGAGCCATGCAAGCAATTAGTTCATATCAAGCTGTTATTAAGAAGTTATTTTTGTAACAAAAATACTGTCTTCCTTTAATTTCTATGCAAATGCAAGGAAGCCAACACAAGTATAGTTTATTTAAAGATGTTCTTGTCGGAATTTAATTTATCCTTTTGAAGAAGCTACAAAAAGGAAAGGTAGGGAGATGAGCCAGACAACTTGGACGTGTCCTGAGCTGCTGATATAGAAAGGGCAGCTTCTTTCTCCTTTTAGATTCAACACCAAACCCTCCCCTCACCTTGACCAAGGACAGAGCATGCAAGTCTATTGTGTCCAGTGACACTTGGAGATAATATTCCGGGCATCAGTCCACACGGTGCAGAGTAAGTAAATCCCAACACACAACCAGTCCCCTGAAAGATCAGCACAGTGACTGCAAACGACACCGCAGCACAGTGTGTTTAGAGTGCCCTAAAGTGGGGCTTGTGAAAAGCAGTGGGGGAGAAACACTCAAGCACGACGTTTGGAAAAACAATGCGGTATAGAAAAAGGACACTGTACCTGGGCAGAGGGAACCTGAGCCTGGTTCCACATTTATAGATTGTGTCCCCTGGGTGTGTCATTGGCTTCCTTGAGCCTCAGTCTCTCTTGGGAAACAGAAATTGTCTTAACTGTTTCTTAAAGTTGCTGTTTCTTTTGAAAAGCATGCAACAAAGGCCATGAAAACTCTTGGCAAACTAGAAAATACGGCTTGAATTGTAAGACATCTTTCATTCACTCTTCATATAAAAGCAATCACCTCTACGAAGGGTCAGAACACCTGGAAGGAGCAGTACGTGGGTGATTATATGAATCCAGCATATCATCTAATTCTTGTTATACTGATTAGACCATGTTATTGAAATTACATTCAAGTTATGCCATACAAATGGTGGTCAGGGACAAAGTGTTGAACAGAAAATGGTGTGGTTTTGTATTTATTGTGTAACAGATCTACACTGGCAGCAAATACTTGGAGGGGCTGCATTAGGCTATTATAGCAATGAAAAATATTTCAATCCCATTGTAGCTCTGGAAGAAAAAATTGAACTTCAAACATTCATTTCTTAATAGCTTTTGATTAAGGCCTGATCAGTGATGACTGATTTTGATGCAAATCACTGACTGCTTAAAGGGTAAGCTGTATTATGCATCAACTTTTAATTTGTCATATGGAGTGATATGCAGAATCAGGATCTCCTTGGATTCTCTTTTGAAAAGTTGAGGAGTCAGAATGTAACAAGAGCAGGTGGGCACTGCTCTTGTTATTAGTGATTCCCACTCACGCACCAGCATGGTTTTGTGGAGGATCAGCTGTACCCTGGCTGAAATAAACATGGGTTATGGAAATAAACATGCATATGGGCAAACATGATCCACTGCAGATGAAAGATTTATCAGCTTTCCTCTCATGACCCATCTGGTAGCAAAATTCATGGCTGTTCAGATGTTATAAATTTAGAAAAAGGCTGTGTAGGTAGGAACTCCTGTTTACTCAGGCTCTATGTTAAATGGCCTATGAAACTGCTGAACCATTGAGAAGCATCTTTCCAGACTTTAATTTGTACACAGCGGTCCTATTTACTTGGAAAGTCTCTTTATTTTCCGAGGAATAAATCCATTGTGATACTTTAATAAACAAACAAAAAAAATACTACTTAGACCCTGCAGGATGAACCATACCAGTGCCAGTAACTGGGAAAAGTTTAGAGAATAGGGATTTACTCTTTGTGTAGTGGAACTGCAAGAAAAGCCTGGTCCAACTTGTCTCTCCCCTTAAATACACTGCAATGGCATTTTTAAAAGATCTTATACACTTAGTAAGAATTTGGGGGACCATTGGAGAAAGCGACTTGAAATGGAACAGCTGATTGGCCCCTCTGCAATATGGCAAGTAATTATTGCAATATGGCAAGACAGCAGTTATTCTCAGATTCTTCCAGCTCTGATGTTTCATGATCTTATAATCCCATGAGACTTAAGTCTACCTGTCAAGTATACAACCTTCTACACCTTGTGATTTTGGATACATTTCACAAACTTAAATGCCCTAATGGGTTAGGGAGCAACAGAAATGAATAACTGATCATATGGTAACTGTGGGGAACAGAAGGATGTGTGTTCCTTCTAAAGGGGGTGTATGGGTTAAATTGTGCTCCCCACAATTCATATGGTGAGGTCCTAACCCCCAAGTGCCTCAGGATGTGCTCTTATTAGGAATTATGGCTGTTGCAGAGGTACACAGCTAAGATGAGGTCCTAACAGGGGTAGGGTGGACTCCTAGTTCAGCATGACTGGTTCCTTACAAAAAGTGGAAATGTGAACACAGACACAGGGAGAACACTATGTGGACACAAAGGCAGAGATGAGAGTGATGGGTCTACAAGCCAAGGGATGCCAAAGACCTCTAGCAAACCACCAGAAGTTAAGAGAAAGACACGGAGATCTTCCTTACAGCCAACAGAAGGGACCTACCTTGCCAATATCCTGCTCTCAGACTTCTAGCCTCCAGAAGGGCAATAATAAATCTCTGTTGTTTAAGCCACCCAGTTTGAAACATTTTTTAGGGCCACCTCAGGAAGCTAATACGTGATGTCAACTAAACTCCAACCCAACTTTGTGTGTCAGAGTGCTGGTGTCATTCTTTCAATTTTCTAAGAGAATTCAGAAATATGGATTCTGTTCTATATATAAAATCTCTCAATTTAACAATGCCGGTCAGCAATACAGAGAATTAAAATGCAATGAAAAGGCAAAATACATCTGGTCCACAAATCACCAGCTGGAAACCTCTGCTCAAGGGCTTGCTAAACCTGTCTCAAATTATGGTCTTTAAGATCACTTCAAGAATTATCTTGACATTCTCCTCCATCTCTACTTTGGAGTAAGGTCCAGGAAGGCTACCAATAGCACCCTCGTGGGTTAGGTCATGTGCTAACACACAGAATCAAAATAATTTTTTTTCTCTTAAGCTTAAGTTAGTTGGTTAGATTCATTTACTGATTTTCACACTTCTGAGCATGGAAATCCTATTTTCAAAATTGACATCATGAAAGTGGAGTCTCTCTGGCATATATTATTTCATGTGTTTAAACTTATACATTATTTATTATAAAGGTAATTGATAAGAATAAAAAGACCCTTTGATTAACAAAAATATCTGAAATTAGGATCTGTGTAATTCTGTCAAAATTTATCATCAAATGTTTTCTGTACATTTTTTTTTAGTTTTGAAAAATCCTTGGTTCAGACAGATAAAGTGGTTGCAAAAGATAACAAAAGTATATAAATATGTCCTTTGAAATCTTTGGAATCTTTTCAATTTAACTTATTCAAGCTTGAAAGAAGAAATATAGGAGATATTTACCACTCATATAATATCTCATGTACAGAAATCAGAGAAGCACAAAACTTTTGCTTCCAGTAAATAAGTGCTACAGTATTTTAATAAAACTTTACTTATAAACAATGAAATTTGAATTTCAATGAGTTTATGTCATGAGATATTATTCTTAGTCACAGGATGTACAAAAACAAGTAATGATCTGTGGGCTGCTGCTGCTCCAGGGCATCCACTAAAATTGTTTAAAAGCATATAATTTGTAAAAAAAAAAAAAAAGGGAGGGGAGGAGATGAAGCAATAAAAAATTCTCAATCAATCTGAAAGAAGATGATAAAGAAAAGAAAAGAGAATGTAGAACAGACGGGACAAATAGGAGCAAATAAGATGGTAGATTTAAACACATATTAGTGACTACATTAAATCTAATCTAAAAGATACACTATTCTTTTTTGTACATCTTTTTAGGCAATCCACTCCAGTACTCTTGCCTGGAGAATCCCGTGGAGGGAGGAACCTGGTAGGTTACAGTCCATGGGGCCCCAAAGAGTCGGACACGACTGAGAGACTTCACTTTCTTTCTTTCTTTAGACACTATAAAAAGAAAACTGTACTCATATCAGATAAGCCATACATTAAGGCAAAACGTTTCACGGATGATAAAGGGAGACATTTCATAATATTCTGTTTCAAGCCATTGGGAAGATACAACTCATAATACGCGTGCACCCAATAGGATAGACTCAGAACTATAAACCAAAACTTGACAGGGCCACAGAGCAGAAGACAAACCACAGTCACAGGGGAGAAATGGACATAGCTCTCTTGTTGCCAACAGAACAGCAGACCAAACTTCAGAAAGGATTCAGAAGACTTCAAAAACATCATTAGAAAACAGGATTAAGGTATACGCATAGAATGTTGCATGGAAGAACTGCAGAATCTATATTCTTTTCAAGTACATATAAAACATTACTAAAAATTAAAATAACAATAAGCTGTACTGTAAGCAAGAATCTACCAATTTCAAATAATTATCGCCATTGACTATGTTCTCTGATCATAATACAACGAAGCTGTAAGACTATAAACCAATTATAAGATAGACAACTATAAAGTCTGCCTGCTGGAAAATTTAAAAATTGACTTCTAAGTAATCCATGGGTTATGAAGAAATCCCTCCCCCCAAAATTACAAAATATTTCTAACTGTATGATTATTTAAAATGCATGTAAAACTTGGAGGATACAGCTAATGGCATGCAGAGGAAATTTCATAGTCCTAAAACCACACTGTTACAAAAATAAGAAAGTTTGAAAATTAAGACACTAAATATCCATCTCAATAAGTTATTTTTAAAAAATAAAAAAATTAAAATCAGGGAAGTATTATACATAGAGGTTTTTATAGATACATTTATACATGGGTTACATAGTGAAGTCACTTCAGTCACGTCTGACTCTGTGTGACCCCATAGACGGCAGCCCACCAGGCTCCCCCGTCCCTGGGATTCTCCAGGCAAGAACACTGGAGTGGGTTGCCATTTCCTTCTCCAATGCATGAAAGTGAAAAGTGAAAGTGAAGTCACTCAGTCGTGTCCGACTCTCCGCGACCCCATGGACTGCAGCCTTCCAGGCTCTTCCATCCATGGGATTTTCCAGGCAAGAGTACTGGAGTGGGGTGCCATTGCCTTCTCCGCATGGGTTACATATACTCCTGTATTTCCTTGTTCCACAAGCTGAAAGACCCTAAAAGCAATGGCCCCCAGTAGCAACAAGAGCGAGTACCAAACAGATCTTGATTTTTTGGATGCCATTCTCCAGTAAAAGGAACCAGGGCTCCCTTGAGAAATGCTGGTTCTAGGACTGAGGCACTGAATATATAAGACGAGCCTGGAACACTATATAGTGCCAAAACGTAAGGAAGAGCTTAAAAAATCCAACAAAACTCCCCATAATGGGGTATGTCAAAAGAGCTGCAGAAGCCTCTGATAGAGCTCTCATGGCTAGAGCTAGAACAATTCAAGAAACAAAATAAAGTAGTAGATTATAGCCCAAACCATTAAATAAGTATCCACAAGTCCATGTTGAAAGAAATAAATGATAAAATAAATAAATGGGAGAGAATTTATTCCTTTTTTCCAAAGCACAGTATATGGAAAAGAGTAACATAACAGTGGAGGAAATGATACACTTTTCCTTAGCCAGGCGATCAAGGTCAACAGTAAGGTGGTAAGTCATGTTGATAGCATGTGCCCTTGATATGAAATGAAAATGGCAATTTACCTTTGCGGTCTCCACCCACGGATGCTTCCACCTCCATGTAGAACTTCCAGAGTGCCTGTGAAAGGGGGCGTCATCAAGATGTCCTTCCTGTTCAATGTCTCGGACTGGAAGTGACACCTGCTATTCCCTCTTAGGGCCCAAACTAGTCACATGGTCCCAACCTCCCTACACAGGAAGTGAGGAAGGCTAGGGAGACCCTGGCAAATAGTACTGCGTCTGCGTTTTTGGTTTTGGGAAGCAAAAGAAATGGATCTTGTGTGTGACGATCTTATAAAACTGGTGCATTCAAGCCAAATACAATAAGTTTAAATAGTAATGGCTTCAAGTGTCTCTGGGGAACAACAGTAAATCAGCCTGATAGATTTCTTTAATTCACCAGGCTGCAGACGGTTGCCTCTTCTTCACTTCATAATCTCCTGGCAATGATGTACATCTTGCCATCAACCTACAATTGCCTGCAGGGGTATATTACTAATGATGTAATTTGGGGTTTCAATTTTTATTCAAATTCTTACATATCTATGTGTTGGTGTTCTTCAGAGAGATTCTGATAATTCTGAAGTTTCTTTGAAACAAAAATCCAGTTTTAAAATGGATTGAAGTCTGATCCTAAAGGAACATGCTTTGTCAATCAGCCAGTAGCAAACATCACTCTTCTATTTCTGTAAGCTGCATTTTCAGAATGCTGGAGCGCCTTGGGTAGCTAAAATTTAGTGCTTTCAAAAAAATGATTTTCTTCCATGCCTCTCTTCCTTCATCCCTTTCTTCTAGAATGGTTTGCTGTTTACTTGCTAAGTCATGTCCAACTCTTTGCAACCCCATGGACTGTAGCCCGCCAGGCGCCTCTGTCCATGGGATGTTCCAGGCAAGAATACTGGGGTGGATTGCCATTTCCTCTTCCAGAGGATCTTCCCAACCCAGGGATTGAACTGCATCTCTAGCATTGGCAGGCGGATTCTTTTACCAACTGTGCCACCAGGGAATATTCCAGTCTAAAAGTCACTGGGGTTGGGGACACACGAGAAGGTGCACTCAGAGTGTACAGTGGCTTTCCAGAGAGGACATGGGCCATGTGAAGAAGATGAGTTGAGTGAGGGTGGTGACTGCCTGGAGGTGGGAGGGGGCCCTAGTGCTGAGACCTGAGGGAAGAAAGCAGACGTGCCTCGGACACCAAATAGCGGGTTTCACTCCACACACTAGGAAAACCATAGCTCAGTGCACTACAGATCCATGTCAGAAGTGTGCACATCCACCCAACCCGAGCAAACATCATTCACCACCACAAGGGGGAGACACCAAAGGAGAGCAAAGTGACTTGGCTGAAGCTGTCGACAGGAAGAAAGCAAATCTAATGCACTGGCCAGATCATCATCAACAGTTTCAGCCTCCTAAGGATATCACACACATTCATACGTGTGCATGCACACACACACACACACGTACATACCTATGCGTGCACACACACACACACACATGCTCACAGAACTGTTAAACAACAGCATGGTTTTCTGGTATGAGCCTAGGTGAAAGATCAAAAATGCTATTAGAATTCAAAATGTTAGTAGTTGGAAGGTCTAGTCAATCACCAAGTTGCAGGAGTTAGACCTGAGAAAAGAGACTCAAGATTTCCTTTAGGGTATTATTTTGCTGAGGTCCATGAAGCCACAGGATAAATCCACAGCCACACGGTTCCTGATGGATGTGGGAATAGACACTGGGGTCCTGTCTTCCAGTCTGATGCTCTCTTGAGTCAGCCATCGCTACCCTAAGAAGGCTCGTGGAGAGGAGCCAAAGGACCATTTCAGAAACCCCAGGGGAGAGGGATGGTACGGACTTAACCAAATTAAGTTATAGGCAAACAATGACCCAGGCAAAAATTTCTCTTTATCTCTCCTGTTGTCAGACAAAAAACAAATAAAAACTTAAGTAAGGAAAGGCTATGTTCCAAAGGATGTTAGAAAAGAGAAAAGGGTAGAGCTGTAGGAAAAAGGAAAGGGAACTATTGCAATATGGGACTTCTGACCAGATCTATAAGCATCTCAAAGGTCATACTGTAAAGAATTTTTTTTTTTTTTTTTATGGGGAGGAATAAGCAAATCTAGAAAACTACAGGTGTGGGGCATTGGGATGAGCAGAGATGGTGTGACTGGTCAGCAGATCACAGGATATTTTACCCCAAGGTCAGCTTATTTCTCAGGTTGGGCTGTTAAAAAGGGGTTGAATGCTGGCATAGGAGGATGGTGGGTCCGAAACCAGGGGCTTAGAGCATCAGAGTGATCTTAGCCAAAGTTTGGTTAATAAGCATGTTGTTCAGATCACAGATAGTTCAGTTAATATGAAACAAAGACTGGAAATTTGGAGAGCATCTATCTAGTCTTGTCCCAGGTAAACAAAGGAGGCATCTGTGAGTCTTATCTAAGCCCTGTGGGGAGGGAAGGTTCCTTGCAGCAAGTCAGCTCTGGAACACAAAGGACTGGAGCTTTCTCAAGCATCTGTTTTCTGGGACCACAGGGTACAGGTAAAATCAATGTTGTTGCAGCAAAGTAGGGCATTCTTTGGTACGTTTCCAACCACTTGTCTTCATTTCCCTACTCCACAGCCCACTCTGTGAGAAGTCTTTTATTTTAAGAAGAGGAACTTATTTCACAAGATTCTTCTTATGAACCAAATCTAAAGGTGGAGGCTGCAATGTCCCTCATGGTAACTGGATATTGATTTCAAAATGCTGAGACCCAAGTCACCCCATCCACCACTTCTTCTAATTGACTGTTAAAAGTTTTCATGCTGCCTTTTTCTCTTCTCTATGAATAAAAGACTCTCAGGACTTCCCTGGTGGTCTAGTGGTTAGGAATCTGCCTTTCAATGCAGGTTGGATCCCTTGTCAAGAAACAAAGATCCCACATGCAGCACTGCAAGTAGAGAGAAGTCCGTATCCTGCAATGAAGAGTCCACATGTGGCAATGAAGACCTGATGTGGCCAAATCAATAAATGAGAAAAAGACGCTCTACTATGACAGAGCTAGAGGTGGAGATTCCTAAATCTTGTCCCACCTAAGACCGATTCTGTGGGACCTCAGTAGTCCCCCAGATATCAGCTGAGGCCTCCCTACCTCTCAGGTATCTTGTTTACTTGATTTAAACCCTCAGTTTTACAATTTACATGAGTCCTGATACCTCCCCGTCCCACTTTTTGCAAACTCGGAGAGCCTTCTGCCTTGTGGACATTTGTCCTTTTCCAGGCAAAACCTGGGCTCAGAGCTCTGTGTTTTCAAAAGTCCTATAACAGCCTCATGTCCATGACGCACTGTGCTCGTCTCACAGTTTTAGCAAAAGCAGAGGTGTACAACACACATCACACACGCTTCCCCCAACTTGCTGTTTCTCAACTCTGGGAAAACAGTTTGTCCCACACCCAGACTTCTGGGTACTGGTTTTAATATGTATACGATTAATTTGTAGATGGAATTTTTTAAAGTATTCACTTTTTCTAAGCTTCACTGTAAACTTCACATTAACAATCAGGCCTTGAAAAACCATAAAATCTTAGAGTCATAAAGGATTCTTAACATCATCTTGTGTTACTTCAGTTGGGAGAAGAGTCATACAGGGAAATATCAAAATTACTTCTCAACTTTTACTGTGTCGGACACTTGACAAAACTGGGTCTTTCTACTTCTTTCTCTGGGTTGAGTTTACTTATTTTCTCTTGAAATTAGCAAAAAAGAAGGAAATTCCAGGATACCAGGAGACCTGGAGAACCACCAAAGATTATTCTGCTGCCCACTTCTTCTTAACAATATAATCCAATTTCTATACCTCACGGACTTCAGCCTTCTGATAGTGAGTTAAATAGCCTCATATGTCCCAGCAGAACTGGACTCATTCATTTTTAGGGGATGGACAGAGCGTCAGGATGCTATTGGACAGCATGACATAAACAAGAATCCTATTACTTCATCTGAGACAGATGAAAGGCAGGTCCTGCTCCATCTTTCCTGGCAAACAGCTGGCACAGCTTTGCAAGGATTTCTCGTAGGAACCTTACAAGCATCATGTGATCCATCTGGTGCGATAATGAGAAATTTATACTTCAGGGAAAGGTGGGCTCGGGGCCTGATGGGACTTATTGAAGAATTATACAACAGTCACAATTTACTGCTTCAACTTGCCTCTCATTAGCAAGGAAAGCTCATCAATTTTATGATGTGTGTTAAGAGGCCTATAAAGTAGATTGACCACAGTCTCCTGGATTCACTTTTATTTGCACAGAAATGGGAATTCCTAGCCTTGTTCATTGCTCTCTGATACTAGATGGTCACTCCCTTTGTCACTGGCTTTGGGTTTTGGGTTTTGGGAGGGTTGGAAGAGAATATGGGCTTTGTAGTTCAGAGGCTCAAGCTGAAGTTATAAGATACTAAGTTGCCTAGCAGTTTTCTGCCGTGGAATCACAAAGTTTTACTTCTCTGAGGGCTTTCAAGAGCTGGAACCTCCCAGATCATGTCAATTTGAGCCCCTTAAGTGCAGGGACAGGGTGTTGCTAGGCTAGGCATCCTTCACAACCCCCTCACTGAAGGTTGATGCTCACAAGTTTTCTGAATCAGATTCGGTCCCACAGTCCCACTTGATAAAGGAGGATATTAGGCTCAGAAGATCAAGAGGCTCTTCAGCAGATCAGCATTGGGAAAGTGCATTCAGTGTCCACTCTGCTAGGGACGATTTTTATTCCAAGATTCAGTTGAAGCTCCACAGCCTCTGAGAAAATCTGCAACTACCCCAGGTCTATAGCTCCTCCCATGAGAGGAGCTTTGCAGCTTCTCTGCAGAGGAATGTTTTGGGCCCTAAAACGCAACATTTGCTAAATGACTTTACCATTTCTTTTTGTCTTTTGCAATAGTCTTTTCTCCTTCCTGCTAATTCAGCACATTCTCATTAAAAGGCAACACTTTGCCCTCATTTCAGATTTTTGACCTCTCACCACCTTCTTTTTTTGTGCTACATGCTACATAAGGATTACTCTCCCAGGGCAGGGAATCCTGTCTCTCCTCGAACAGAGGGTGGGCTGCCTTCTCACCCACAAGAAGCCTCTTGTTCAGACTTGATTCTCCAGAGCTGGCATCTCTCTTGAGGAACCTCTGTGTCTCCCATGCCCTGCTGGCTGACTTGCCACACCAGTCAGCTCAAAGTGCTGCTTCTTTTCCCACCTCATAGTTCTTTGCCCTTAACGCTGTCCCAGTGCTGGCTGCTCTCGGTGCGGGTGGGAGGGGGAAGGCTTGATGCTCTCCTGCTCGCATCCTGTGAGCCCAGGGACTTGTCTGGGCAGACAGCCTCATGTCTTAAAGCAGGAATTTTCCACCTCAGCACAGTTGGCTTGTGGAGTGGATCATTCTTTGCTGTGCAGAGCTGTCCTGCACACTGTAGGATGTTGAAGGACATACATGGTCTCTACAGGGGCATCCCAGGTTGCCAATGAAGGAGACCCAGTTTCGATCCCTGGATCAGGAAGATCTCCTGAAGGAGAAATGGCAACACACTCCAGTATTATTGCCTGGAGAATCCCATGGACAGAGGAGCCCATGGGGCTACAGCTCATTGGGTCTGAAAGAGCTGAACACGACTGAGCTACTGAACACAAGCATGGTCCCTACACACCTGATGCCTGCAGCACCCACCCACCAAAAAGGTCTCCAGACAGTGCCAACCATCCCTGGGGACAAATTTACCCCTGTCTGAAAACCGCTGCTTGAATGGAACAGGCCAGCTGCTCATTAAACCCAAGGACAGAAGACAGGGCTCTGTGATTTCCTTCCTGTGTGAAAAGGACTGGGAACCAACCACCAGAGTCATGTCAGAAGAATCAAGTTCTGTGTTCAAGAAACCTACACTCAAGTGTAAGCTCTCTGTGTGGAAATGCCAGTGTATTTTCTTAAAAACCATAAAAATCTTTCGTTAGTTTCTTAGTATACACCAAAGCATGCTGAGGAAAAGGACCTGACTCTGGGGCATAATAATAAACTTTTGCATATAAATAATATTTTAGAGTTTAATACAGCCTTCCACATGTATCAGCTCATTTTGGTGTGTATCTTCGAGGTACTAAAGGGAAATTTATGATGGTAATGACACTGCTTTGTTAAAGCCATCCTCTGGAAACCGAATTCAGCCAGTTTTTAAAAGTTCTAAGAATTCCCTGGCAGTCTGGTGTTTGGGACTCTGTGCTCCCACTGCCAGGCATGGGTTCCATCCCTGGTTGGAGAACTAAGATCTTGAAAGCTTCAGGATGCAGCCAACAAACAACCCCTGCCCCCCCAAAAAAGTAAAAAAACAAAAACCTTCTCCACTGGATTTATTTCCTTGTTATACAAATCAAGGGCAAATACATATTTTCTTTAAAGTATAGAAAATAAAAATAACTTCAGGAAATAATTGAAAACTTAAATGGCAGCCCACTCCAGTATTCTTGCCTGGACAATCCCATGGGCAGAGGAACCTGGTAGACTACAGTCCATGAGGTCGCAGAGTTGGACATGACTGAGTGACTTCACTTTCTTTCTTTCTGTGAGGTTATATCCTGATTGTTTCTCACTCTCTCTCCTTCTTCCTACCCCAAATGGAAAAAAATAATTGAACTACCTTTTATTGGTGGAAAAATGTCCCCTTAGCAGGGTACGAGCAGGAAGTTGATTTTTGCAAACCCAGAAGTTGCTTAGTAAGCATTTTGCATCCATAGGGCCGCTTGGTAATCAGAACACAAAACAGCAAGTGCCCAGCAGCCAATCATTCCCAGGGTTTTCTTATTACATTCCTTGGTTTCTCGACCTTACAAGCTCATCACTGATGTCCAGTGGGATTTTAATGTGCTCTCTTCCCCACTGCTTCCTATTCCCTTAATAAGACTAAGTGATGAGCTTGGTTTGATGCTTCTCATTCAGGAGGGGCTGTTGATTACAACCATCTGTCTTCTGAAATGGCCTTATCTTTGGCCCCGTGCCTATCTGCTTCCTATAGCCCAGAGCACTGATGAGATGATGGGCAAGCTCCTCCCAGACAGCCATATGTCATCAAGTTCCCTCTGATTGTAGAGGTGCACCTACGGGGGAAATGGCTTGATTTGTACTATGAGTTGGTTGAGGTCACAGGCAGAGTCGTAATGGGACTCTAATGGACTCAAAGCTATGCTTGGAAAAAGCTGTTTTAATTGGCTGTGTAACTTTGATGGACGTAAGCTGAGCACCTGTAGTTGGAAACTTGGAAGACCAAGTTGGGCTGACTGGTACAGATACAAGGACATTCAAGAGAAGAAGCTAAGTGTATGCTGGGCAGTTACGTGAAGGATGTGGGAACCTGGAATGGGATACAAATTTTTCCATGACGGGCTCCCTCTTCTTGATACAGTGGGCACTGGATGCTTTACTTACAGTCAGAGGCAGTGGGGCTGCACTGAAAAAGCAGGCTGTCCACCCTCGGTTTATTCCCACAGATTCTAGCTGCCCCAGAGGGTCCTGTCAACAACTAGAAGGACAGAAAGACACATCCCAACCACCTGATGGAACTAAGGACATCATGATCACCTAGAGTGAACTCTGGGTGGCATGCAAAGTGAAATTCACGACATAAATATCAGAACCTGCTTTGGGAATCTGCAAGAACTTTCATACTTCAACATTCCGGAAATAATTTTTAAATTTCTTGGGTGACTGAGGAATCCATTATGAATCCATTTCTTTCTTTTCAACAAACTGAATTCCCTGAAACCAGCTGTCCTAACAGGGGGTTAATTTTCATTTCCTTTATTGCATTTTCAACCAAGTGATTGTGAGGAGACTGGGAATAACCAACAATCCAGGAAATTCCTCCAGATGGTCTTAAAGGGCGCCCCCCCCCCGCCCCCCGCCGCCAGTCTTCAAGCCATTGCTGATATGCAGTGAACAATCATATCACACAATGAACAGACAGATATTTACTTGAAATTGACTGTTAGGGAAGCAACAGGGTTTAGGGTGAAAGGAAATCAATTTTGAGAGATCACAAAAATGCCAAATTACAAAAAAATAAAAAATAAAACCCCCCAAACAGTAATTGAGCCGCTGCTTTCTTTGCACTTCAGTCCAAGCTGGAGGGAGGAGGGGTTCTGGTGCTTCTCAAAAAAATTACTTCTCATCAGAACTTTCCATTAATCATTCTGCCTGCGGTCAGAAGCCGAGCTGCCATGGAGGAGTGCAAAGTCCACCTGTAACACAGAGAATCTTCCAACTTGGGGATGTGCCGTCAGAGCTCTGGATGCCAACCACAATCACCTCTTGCCTTTACAAAGCCTGGTTTGGTTTGCAGAGAGCATCCTGGAACACTACATCATTTGAAATGTAATCTGGGGAGTAGGGTTTGATGGAGCTGCGGGTAAATGAATGGACATCCGAAAAGGGGGACTCTGCTTCTCTGAGGGGGAGATGCAGACAGCTAAGGTGTCCAGAAGGTGAATGGATTAGACTCATTAGTGGCTTCTGCTCCAAGGCGTAGTGTAACGAGCGAGTTGCCTGTTGTTCCCATTACTGTCTTCTGGAAGCCACTTTAGTTTTTAGCTGAAAGAGAGTTTTCACAAAGCAGGAGCTGGTGTTTCACCTCTTGGCTTTCTGAGGCCACCAGGTGAAGCTGGGAGCAGCTGCAGGGCAGGCTTTCCTGATCTCAGTCTCAAGCAACCTCATTGCCCTAAAAGCAGAGTGTGCCCACAGGCGGGTACTAATCACCCTTGGAGCCAAATGCTGGCTGCCCTGTGTGCATTTTTACATGGATTCAGGAGCTGGTTCAGTGTGGGTCCTCACCACTGAGGGAGCACTGCCCATTTCCCCCTCACCCCACCCAGCCTGCGGAGTGTGTGGTGGGGTGTGGACTCTTTCTTTCTAAAGCACAGAAGCGTATGTTAGACCTGGGTGGAAAGACAGGCCTGATGTGGCTGCCCGAGACTCAATGGGTCCTTTTCCTCGCCAGCAGAAATGCAGAGTCCCCAAAACACAGGACATTAATCCACTAGGAGAGGTCACCATGCAGGGCATTAGCCTTGCCTCTTAAAACTTCTCCCCAAAAATGTACGGGGCTGGGGGGGTGGTGCGCAGGAAAAAAGAGTGGGTATCATAGAGCTGTCTTCTCTTCTTCTCTAGTATATATGTTCCTCTGGTCTTATTTCTTCTGTTTTATCTTACAACTAAAGGAAGCTCACCATGGAAAAGTTTTAAAAATACAGAAAAATCAGAATTAAAGAAGGATGTGCTATACTGTTCCCTATAGAAAACACAGGTGGATTTCCTTCTTGTCTTTTCTCTATACATTTATATACACTTCCCAGGTGGCTCAGTGGTAAAGAATTCG
The DNA here is from genome assembly GCF_002263795.3 of Bos taurus. NCBI lineage: Eukaryota > Metazoa > Chordata > Mammalia > Artiodactyla > Bovidae > Bos > Bos taurus. Next base: position 40,725,475 of record NC_037353.1, on the reverse strand, counting down.
CCTGCTAATACAGGAGCCACAGGAGACATGGGTTCAGTCCCTGGGTCAGGAAGATCCCCTGGAGAAGGAAATGCCAACCCTCTCCAGTGTTCTTATCAGGATAATCTCATGAACAGAGGAGCCTTTCGGGCTACAGTCCATGGGGTAGCAAAGAGTTGGACATGACTGAGCAACTAAGCATATATTTTATATAAGCATTATATTTATATTCTGTCTTTTCTTCATCTGCATACATTTATATATTTATGGTCTCATGGGATACGTGTTCTTTTAACCTTGCTCTTTACAGTTTATAAATCTTGAGTATCTCCCCACATCTTTAACTTTAACATAATATACAAAGCTGGGTGATATTTTGAGAGATTAATTTCTGCTTCTCCTCCCTATATTTCCCCTTCCTTCCCTCCCTACTCTGGCCCTACCCTTAAAGCAGAGAGTAAGCTCTGTGTTTTCCCACCCAGTAAGAGTTTACAGCCAGACAGAAAGAAGTTGCCATCAAAATGCGTCCTGTCCTGGAATTTGTTTCAAAAAGTCTGAGCCCACTGGAGGCAAGGAATAGTGAGCTGAGTCAGGTGAAAGGAGAGTCTGGGAGAGAAAGATGGAGGGAGGAAGGGGTGGATACTAAGAGGCCTCTGGGATGTGTAAGAGTGAGCCTGAGGAGCGCGCCAGGGATGAGAGGAAACGGTCTGATGATGTGTCCAGAAAGACAGGATCTGGAGACAAGCTCCCAGCACCAGCAGAGACGTTATTCCAGGGGGGACTGAGGACAGTCAGGAGTCCCCCACTTGAGGGGACCTGTGTTCAGGGTAGAGGGTGCTCGTGGTCGCTGCTGTGAAAAGATGATTGTAATTACAGCCCCCCTCCCCCTTCATTACCTCGCCAGCCATAACACTGAAGATGATCCAAAGCTTCATCATGAGCAGGAGGCAAAATGGGTGGAGCCTTTGAAACAACGAGGGACTTGAATCCAACAATAAAGGAAATGGGCTTCCCTTGTAGCTCAGACAATACAGTAAAGAATCCATCCACATTGCGGGAGACCTGAGTTTAATCTTTGGGTTGGGAAGATCCCCTGGAGGAGAGCATGGCAATCCATTCCAGTATTCTTGCCTGGAGAATCCCCATGGACACAGGAGCCTGGCGAGCTATAGTCCATGGGGTCGCAAAGAGTCTGACATGATTGAGTGACTTTCACTTCACTTCAATAAAGAAAATGAGGCTTTTTGCAGAGCTGGGCTTCAAAAGTGGAGGCTCATTCTGTGTACTTAACCCATCCTTCCCACAGGGTTCAGCACAAAGTATTTCTAATTTCCCCACCATTTGATCTCCTGAATCTTAACTGTCATTTTGCTATCAAATCAATGTCTTTGTAAAATTTCACTTATCATTTTTCCCCAAATTTTTTGGTCTAATTTTATCTGTTTAATGCAACATTTTATATTTGTATACAGTCTTTGTGTGCATGCGTGCTCAGTCATGTCTGACTTTTTGTGACTCTATGGACCATAGCCCACCAGGTTCCTCTGTCCATGGGATTTTCCAGGCAAGAATACTGGAGTGGGTTGCCATGTCCTCCTCCAGGGAATCTTCTCAACTCAGGGATCGAATCTGTGTCTCCTAAACTGCAGGCAGATTCTTTACCCTTGAGCCACCAGGAAAGCCCATGGCAAGTGGGAAGTGTCCCCACCAGGCGGCTGCAGGGAGGTTGATCTGTGGCCTGAGCAAGCCAGCCAGGGCATCGTCCTCCCCCCAGCTGAGCCTGCAGTGACCATCCCCACCTCCGGGAGCAGGTCACGTCACGTTCTCTGCAGAGAGGAACAAAGAGGAGAGGCTGCCTGAATCACTTTCGAATCTGGACAGTCCAGGCAAAGCCAAGATCAGAGTTCTATCTCGCAGTGAACAAGTCCTTCTCTCTTTGCAGGTTTTCCAGGTGGTGCCAGTGGTGAAAAAAAAAAAAAAATCCAGCTGCCAATAAGGAGACACAGGAGACCTGGGCTCGATCCCTGGGTTGGGAAGATCCACTGGAGGAGGGAATGGCAACTCACTCCAGTAGTCTTGCTTGGGAAATCCCATGGACAGAAGAGCTTGGCAGACTACAGTCCATAGGGTCACAAAGAGTCAGATATGACTGAGTACACACGCAGCAGCAATCTTCTTTCGGTTCACAGGAAACCTCAGCCAGGAGACAACAGCTCCTCCTACGCTACTAACCTGGCAACCACTGTACTTGGATTTCTGCTGATCCCTAGCAGTGGGGTGTCTGAGTCTCAGTCAGGAACACAGTGTGTCCTGGGTGGGGAAAGGAGGGATCACAAGAGTCAACTTCTATGGAGAGAGGATCTCTCTGAGTGGAGACTGCAGAAGCATAAAGACTCCTCTTTGGGGAAGTTGAAGAGAGAGATTGCATGGTAATTGTGGCAGACATGGTTCTAAAGAGGATTTGTTTGGATCAAGAGAGCTGTATGCTTCTAGACTAAGAGGAAACAATGTAGGCAGAGAGAAAGGTTGAAGTGGTAGGATCAGGGGAGGTCTGAGCAGTGAGGCGCTGGTGAGAATGTAAGAAAATAGGGTCAAGAAACTCATTTTTCAGGGTCACCCCTGAATCTTATCTGAATGACTGTTGCCCACTTGGATCACTTTCTAATATCTGCCATTTAAGAATATCATAATGAATAGGAAAAAATAACATTTAAAAGTCAAAAGAGAGGGGCTTCCCTGGTAGTCCAGTGGTTAAGAATCTGCCTTGCAATGCAAGGGACACCGGTTTCATCTCTGGTCCCGGAAGATCTCACGTGCCACGGAGCAACTAAGTCCACGCGCCACAACTGAGCCTGAGCTCTAGAGCCCACGAGCTGCAACCACTGAAGCTGGCAGTAGAGCCCGTGCTCCGCAACGAGAGGAACCACCGCAATGAGAAGCCCACGCACTGCAAGGAAGAGGAGCCCCCACTTGCCACGACTAGAGAAAGCCCGCATGTGGCAATAAAAGACCCATCACGGCCAAAAATCAAAAAATAAATAAACCTTTTTTAAAAAGGGTCAAAAGAGAATAAAAATCTACCTCTCCTCTTGTTGTGAATTGTGGTTATACCGATTTATATGATGGTCAAAGCTCATTGAACTGAATATTTAGAGTTGGTATATTTTATATATCTCAAGGTAAAAAAATAAACTTACCTCTCCTAGGAACTATAAAAATATTAATTAGGCATTCTATTGACAAACATGATTACAGTATTTAGAGGCAGTCAGAATTATAAAATTTGAAAGCAAGAGTACTACAATGTTTTCATTTCCCAAGTATGATTCTAAAAATGCATATAGAAGCTGGAAAATCACCATTAATTCTGCCCTTGTTGGTGCAAATTAGATGGGAATCTCTCCCCATAAGTGCTGAGCTGGATCAATATATGGTTTGCATTCTGTGATCAATAATGCTGATAGCTAAGATTATAATTATAACTAACATTATTTACCATTTCTATAAGCCAAGTGTTTCAAGAATGTTATCTCATTTCATCCTCATTATGAGCCTTTGAAGTAATGGCATTTTTGTAATGGTATTTTCCCAATGAGGAGCCTGAGGTTCAGAATGGCTATATTATCTGCTCGAGGAAAATAACCAATCTAGGGTTCAAGTCGATCTCTGCCTATGCCCAGAGCTCAACTTTTGAATCACTTGTGGCACTGAAATTTAAAAAAAAAATCATTTTATTTTAAATGTAACAGAGTTAGGGAGGGAGACCTGGTATTCAAAGAAATCAAGTGAGTAGTATTTTGGGTGAAATGAAACAATTTGTAATGTGATGAATCAGGTCATCTGTTGCATAAGTTAATATCTTTGCATCTGTCCATTTCCTCACGATGGGTATGCCCATGTGACCAGAGCTAAGGGGAGGAAATGTCTCAGCCAGGAGTCTTTCTTTAATGAGGCAGAGACATGAATACTCAGGAGAGGAAGGCCACTTCTTTCATAAACATTAGTAAAAAAAATCTACCTACAACTTCTGCTCACACCTCTTTGGTTTGAACTGCGGCACGTGGCAAGGGAAGTGGGGAAATAAATGTCACCTTTTGCAGCGTACACTTTCACTGCCAATTAAATCAGTTGTTCCTTAAGCAGAAGGATACTGAGAACCCAGCTAGAAGCCCCCACCAGAGAGAAAGTGAAGCCAGGATTACAGGAAACCAGAGCCCAGACTCAAGAGCAGGCACAGTGGCAAGATAGGAGGCAGGAGTGTCTGGGGTGTTAGGATGGGAAGAACTCCTAAGCCCTCCACCCTGGTGCCAGTGCTGGAAGGGAGGCTAGCTCTGCTTGTCCTGGCTTCGCTCAGCTCAAAGTGTGGAGGTTGGGAGAGGAGTCCCGGGAGCCCGTGTAGATGAAGACGTTGCTCCTGGCTTAGACACACAGCACCTGATGGACCCACCAAAGCAGGTCTACAGGACCATGAAGGGGAAAGCCTCCCTCCTCCAAAACACATCCACGGCGCCACTAGGAAGGAATAATGATGCCGAGGCCAGAAATCACAGACATTCACACCCATTGTGCATGTCTTGCTGGTATATCAGGGTTGGAATGTGTGTGTGTGCTGACTGCTACGTGGGTGAGTCTACTGGGGGAGGAAAAGTGGCCAGGACCCCTCTTCTTAGCAGGTCAACAGGGCTGTGATGCTGCCCTCACGTGGGTTGAATTGAATGGACTAAAATTGAGGACTATTGATCTCAAAAAGAAGCAAAGAAAATACACTGTAGTGTTTATCAAAGTGTGCACGGTGGACAAATTGCATCAGAATCACCTGGAAGTCTTGTTTAAAAACACTCATTCATTTATTCTTTCACTGAACAAACAGATAGTGATTTCATGTGTGTGGCAGGCCTAGTGCGAGGAGCTGAGAACAGAGCAGTAAACAGGGCAGACGTCATCCCTGACCTCCTGGAACATTCAGTTTTGTGAGGAAAATTTGTTGTTGTTTAGTCATGAAGTTTGCATCTGATTCTTTTGCGACCCCATGGATTGTAGCCTGCCAGGCTCCTCTACACATACAATTTTCCAGGAAAGAATACTGGAGTGGGGTGCCATTTCCTTCCCCAGAGCATCTTCCTGGCCCAGGGATCGAACCCATGTCTCTTGCTTGACAGATGGGATTCTTTACCACTGAGCCACCTGGGAAGCCCAGTGAGGAAAAGAATGAAAAGTAGAAACTGTAGTAATAAGAAAGTAAAGAAAGCAGTTGCACATTGCGATGTATTTCTGTGAAAGAAGCAAATCCTGGTGGTGACCACAGATTTCAGAAGTCTACGAGCTGTCTTCTATTTTTCAGATGCCAACTAAGTCCTTGAGCTCTCCCTTGTTAAGCCTTGGAGAAGGGAATGAGACCTTAACACAAACCGAGATCACTTATCTCACCACCTTGCATACCTTACAGTCAGTGTTAGTTTGATTTAGAAAACTAAAGGGACTTTTCAAAAAACATGACATATGAACTTTTCATGTTTATCTCCTTCACCAAATCCACTAAAACTGCAGGTATTACTGCACAAGTTCTGAGAGATTAGGCAGGAGAAAACAGCTATTGAAAGATTTCAGTGTGTTTTTGAAAGACAGAATGCAAATGAAATAATGACAGCAGATAGCAGGAAGTTACCACCTTGTGTGTGTTTCAGGGGAGAGGTATAGAGATGGGAGGATGCTGATGATAGAGATTCAGTTCATCCTACAGAACCTCAAGAAGTGCAAGCTTGGCACCACAGACTGTGGAAGCAGACAGAGGAGGTCGATTCAAAAGAGGGTGGTAGGTTGTCTTTGCAGTACGCAATTGTCCCCCTACCTACCACCACCAGCTCCTCTCTGCCACCCCACACAGCCACAAACAAGCTCCACTTATCTTCCTTCTATAGAAAATGGACTGCATAGTATGTATCCAGAAATGTATACATACATACATTTCTGGAGAAATGTATCCAGAAACCTACAAGCTCAGGGACATCAGGAGGGAATTCCAGGAGGCACAGTCATAAAAGAGTAAGACAAGTCAAGGTCTGCATTCTGAACCCTGGAATTCCCAGCCTACCCCCCAAATTCTGCTCCTAGGACCCTAAAGCAAGATATACACTCCCCTAAGCCAGAGATTCGCGTGTTCGTTTAAGAAAACACTTATTGTGAAAGCACTGGAACATACCAAACACTCCAAGTTGCTCTGGGGATAGCAGGCTGGCTGATCACCCACACTGGAACCTATTATCAACTAATCAGCCCTCTGCCCTCAATCTGAGGCAGAGATCCACGTGAGTGTTTTTAGAGCTTATCATTTTAAAAAGGTGGGAAAATAGCAATTAAGGAAAATGGAAGATGAAAGAAAGTAATCTGAGGAAAATAAAGGTGGAAGGAAAACAGGATGAAGCAGAAACAAGTGTTTTTTAATTGTTATAGTTGATTTACAAAGGTTTTTTTTTTAAATACAGTTATTACTTTATGGTCCTCAGGGAGATGAGGAAGCCATTCTACCCATAAAACAAGAACAAAATGCTTTTAGGAAAGAACAAATGGAAAATAATATATAACTCTTAAAAATACAAATTTGTTCTTGTTTAGTGGCTAAGTCATGTCCTACTCTTTTGCAGCCCCATGTACTCTAGCCTGCCAAGCTCCTCTGTCCATAGGATTTCCCAGGCAAGACTATTAGAGTGGGTTGCTGTTTCCTTCTCCAGGGGATCTACCCGACCCAGGGGTCAAAGATAGTTTTAAAGAGTAACCCAGAAATCACCCAGGAAAATAAAACCAAAATATGAATAACAGAAGAGAGGAGAAATGCAATAAGAGAATATATCTGTGAGAGTCCTAGCAATAGGAGTTTTAAAGTATGAAGTCAGAGAAACAGATAGGAAGAAATCATTAAGAAAATAATACAAGAAAATTTCCCAGAACTAAATTTGGGTCTCTTGATTGAAAAGGTTTGTTGGGTGTCCAGTCCTATGGACAGCAAAACATCCATAACAAGCCTCATCATGATAATATTTCTGAATACTAGAATGAAAAGAAAACCACACACTTCCAGGGAGCAAAAATAACAGGCTACATGAAAAGTAGCAGGAATCAGAATGTTATCAGTCTTCCCAGTAGCAACACTGGATGCTAAATAATGGTGAGAAACTCCTTTAAAAGATGATGAGGGAAGGTTATTTTTAACCTAAAATTCTACACTGCATGAAGGGTGAGAGTAGAATAAAGACCTTTTTTGAAGTGTAAGGACTCAAAGATTTACCTAAAAGGCACATTTCTTTAGAAAGCAACTGAAGAATGTGCATTCACAACATGAGAGCAAACCAAAGAAGACACTGGAAACAGAAATTCAACCCAGGAGATGGTGAAAAGCAGTCTAAGGTCCACTGGACAGAGTCCTAGAGAACAATCCATGCACAGTAGGACCAGAACATACAGGGTAGTGGGGAAAAGGTCCCCAGCTAAAGTTGGGACTGGCAGATTTTTGTTACGGACTGAATGTTTGTGTCCCCTCCCCCAGATTTCATATGCTGAAGTCTGGACTCCAGTGTGATGGCATTAGGAGATGGGGGCCTTTGGGAAGTGTTTTGGTCATGAGGATGGAGCCCTCATGAATGGGATTAGTGCCCTTATAAAAGGGGCCCCAGAGGAGTTCTTCCACCTTCTTTCTGCCATTTGAGGACACCACGGAAGTTGGCAGGCTGTAACTTGAAGGAGGACCCTCACCAGAACTGGGTCATCCTGGAACCTGTCTCAGACTTCCAGGCTCCACAACTGTGAGAAATAAATCTCTGTTGTTCATAAGTCACCAGTCTCTGGAGCTTTGTTATGGCAGCTCAGACTAAGACGGTTATCCAGTGTGAATGGGTGTTTTCTTTAAATATGGTAAAAACCTTCGGTGAATTTAGGAGGGAATTGGCAATAGAACAATAGAAAATTATGCAAATTATCAACTGTAAGGAAGACAGAACTATATAAGAGAGAAAATAGTCATCATGTAATTACTTGGTACAATAGTAAGTAATGTAGAGAATAGCAATATAAGCATTTTAATATATACGATATTTACCAGGAATTATGATACAATTCTATTGGTTAACTGGTAGTGATGGTAAGAGTTAATAGTCAATCATAATACAGTTAAAAGTCAGTAAGCAGTACCGCCTAACACAGATAACTTAGAAAATAGTACTGTAAATACATTAGAAAAATAAAATTCCCAAACATCATATCATCTAAATGCATTATAGCCTTAAGTACTTGATAAATGTCATCACCTGACAAAGATAGCTGATATTAAGTTTATATTCAATATCTTTAAGCAGTAATTGCAAGATGTCAAATTGTACTTTATTACCATCCCAACTTACAAGAGCCAGAAAATATTGACTACCATTGTTTTCCTGTGTTGAAGTGATGAAATCTAATTTTGTTAGCATTATGGAACAATTTACCAAGTGCATGATAACTATGAAATGGAGATTTTATATTGTCCCCCAAACCAATTTCATTTTTCCCTATTCATGCTTCTGGGTATAATTTAAAAGGTCTTAAAAACTGAATCACTCTGTACTATTTTCAGGCCCTATAATGTTAAGAAACACAAATATATACTTGACTTCTATTTTCCATTTGTTAATTTTTTTTTGTCATGAGAAAGTCATACAAACAGAATGAGGACAGATTGAACATTAAGATTCAATAGACTCATTTTAATGAGGAAGGTTATAATAGGAAGAGGAAATAGAATAAAATTCACCCAGAGACAGCAAATGATCCGATGCTAACTCCTTCTTCTGGCTGTTTTACGCTTGCAGTCATCATTCTAGATGCCTTGGCCTGAAGGATTTTTTATGTAATTTAAACATATCCTCTGTTCTCAGAACTGAGATAACCAGTTTCATATTTTCCATTTCGCTAGCAAAGCGGAAGAGGCTCCGGGTGGAATGAGAGGAATGCTTAGTCTAGGCAAACATATAATTGCTCTGTTAGAAACACCTTCATCCAGAAAGATAGATTAATGTAACTCATTTTGGTGGCATCTTCTTGAGCCAAATACACTTCAAAGTGGGGACAGGATAGGATGTAAGCTCTGAAATTAAAATGTGGAGATATATTTATATCAAAATCATTTTCTCTCCATCCCTGTAAAACAAGAAGATAATACTGCCCAGAACGACCAGACAGTGCTTACCCACAGAGGTGAAACAAATAGGAAAATTCAACACTTCACATTGGTATTCTGATGCCAACCCTCACAAGAGGAGAAAAGTCCACACTATATCCAGACCTACCTCTTCCAGGACTGCTCCAGGTTATTATCACATCTTTGGAGCCTTAATTATCATTTTCAACTTTTTTCCCCCAGTGGGGAAAGGACTCAGTTAACTAAATGTTCTAATGAACTAAATGAAAAATCTTCATGAAACTAAAACAATTTTTATTTAAGACTACTTTATTTAATGAAAATAAAATAAACCTAAAGTTAAACTAAAAGTTTTAATGAAAATAACCACTGAAAAACATTTGGGTTGGGGGGATTATTTCTCAAAGGCAGGTAAGACCCATGGATGAAGAAAATACTTTTGGCAAAGTTTGAATGCCCTAATTTGAACTCAGTGAAAATGAAAATAGTAATTTTTTTAAACTGTCATTATTGTATTTTTGATTGAGAAAAAATGAACTGCAGAATTTGTGTTTGTGTAATTCAAGAGATGGTTGCCAGCTGTCAAGTATTAAGTCCACAGGTAGAAATCTCAGTTTTGCTAAATTTTGTTTTATATTCGCTACTGAAAATACTGACTTAAATGTGCTCAGTTGCTCAGTCATGTCCAACTCTGTGCAATCTCAAGAACTGTAGCTTGACAGGTTCCTCTGTCCATGGAATTTCCCAGGTAGGAATACTGGAGTGGGTTGCCATTTCCTTCTCCAGGGGATCGACCCAACTCAGGGACCAAACCCAGGTCTCTTGCATCTCATGCATTGGCAAGTAAGTTCTTTACCACTAGTGCTACTTGGGAAGACCGGCTTTAAAACACACCACATCAAAGGTGAATAAAAACATTCATCAGTGCTTCAGACAGGCATGATATTGACTGGTTTCTTTCTGGAAAGACCTTGCCCAGAAACCCCAGGAGAAACACGGCCTCCTATGATAAAACATGGGAATACTTGACGACACCACATGGCCTCTCAGTGTCCAAAGAGCCAGCTGCCCAAAGACAAAATGCCATGTGGCTGTCTGCCTTGACTTAAGATGGGGAAAGGCATGGACCACACGCAGGCCACCCAGGCCCTGGAGTGCCTGGAGGATAAGGAGCCAATTTCCAGAGGGGCCCGAGAGGCAGGCTGAGGACGAGGATCCCAGCATATGCCTGGTGATGGGCCCTCTCCTCCTGTCCACTGAGCCCCCAGTGGTGACCTCTAACTTGGCTGAAGGAAGGACGCCTCCTCCCCATCCAGCCCCATGGCATTGCCTCTTCACCTGCTCTTTCCACAGCCTTTGGTTGAGAGCTTTGCACTCAGGGGCCTGGACTCCACTCTGGTTGTGCCAACTGTAGCTGCTACGCTCCCAGGAGGGGACTTCAGCTCTCTTTCCCCCTCTTTTCTCATCTAACAAGGAAGATGACTCCAATACCTACTGCCTGGGGTTAACAGATGCATCGAGGTGATGATGTGTTTAGCACTGAGCCTGGTGTACAGTGTGTGAGGAGTGGCAGTTACTCATTGTTTGTTGATCTACTGATGCTTTTAATATCTGTTGGCCCCCCCACAAGGGATTCCCAAGTGGTGCTAGTGGTAAAGAATCTGCCTACCAATGCAAGAGACGCAAGAGACATGGATTCAATCCCTGGGTTGGGAAGATCCCCTGGAGAAGGGCGTGGCAACCCACTCCAGTATTCCTGCCTTGAGAATCCCATGGACAGAGGAGCCTGGTGGGCTACCATCCCTGTGGTCACAGAGTTGGACATGACTGAGTGACTGAGCGCTCACGGCCCCCTACTAAGTGGTCCTGCCTGTGGACACAGAGATGAATCAGACACAGTCGTCCCCCAGAGAGACCATCATTCCCACAAGCCTCCATGCCTAATACAAGCCCTCTGACTGGGACAGAGACTTCAGACTCCGTTTGAGGGCACACATGTGATCCTCTACCCCAGGCCTCCACCCACCCTGTGTGTCACACCCAAGGTATCACAGCTGCATGTCCCTCTCTATAATTGCTATTTGCTCTCCTAGCTTCAGAAACTTTTATCCAAGGGCTTTCTGCCTCTCAGAGTCCTGTGGGAATTATGATAAACAGGTTTTGGAATTCATAAAGTGGGAGAGGTACAGTCTCACAAAGAGAAGGGATGAGAGAGAGACAAAATAGCAGGGATCCACTTTCCTAAGTGCTTGGCCAGTGCTCATTGATGGGATTTAACAAACGGCTCACAGAGAGGAAGTTTTGTTCCCGACTAATGGCATTCATCCCATGCCCCAAATAACCAGGAACCATGGATACAGTCAGCAATCAAAGAGCAAGCAGGTAGCCAGTCCCCACCTACCCTGTTGTGCTAAAGGCATAAAAGGCCACTAGCCGAGCATGCCCTTGGCTGAATGGAAGTAGACAGCAACCACACCACCCGGGAATTTTGCTGCCTGGTGACAAACCTTCTGAATCGATTCCAGCTTTTAGAGCTACAAGTCCTCAGGGTCCTCATTATTTTATGCTGCAAAAGCGTAAGTGCCCACAGAATAAGAAACGACAAAGGAGGCAGAATGGGAATGAGGAAGTGTGCTTGGAGGAGAATGCACAAGTAGTCAATATCATTTAACTCATGGAGACAAACGCCTTTGGAAGCTGGATCTCTTTTCAGGACGCAGGGAGCAGATGGGCACACCGAATCCACAGAAGCATCCTTTAGCCTTTGAGAGGCACTCGGGTCCAGAAGATAAGACTGGTTTTCCCTACGGATCTTCATCCTCAATGGCCCCACCAAGAGTCATCTCACAGAAGGGGGTCGTTGAGGGCTTTCAACAAGCTTGCAGGAAGTCGGCTCTCCCCTCCCCACTTGGCATGCTGAGATTTGCCTGATTACAATTTCCTTCCTTTCTTTTTAAAGAACTGTATCCAATATATTAACATCCCAGAGAGAAAATGATCATGTTAAAGGCTTAAAAGTTATAAAGATGTCTTCTAACTTTATTTAGTACAGTGTTTTTCAAACTTATTTGAATATAGACTTGTGTTTATGTGAAACTCCCACTAACACCTCAACTCTAGAGCCCTATGATAGCCTGCCCAGGAGCAACAGCCAGGAGAGGGGGCTGTCCATGGCCTCAACCCAAGGAGTCTGTGCTCACTGTTGGTCACTGTTACATCCACCTCTCTGATCAACCCATTGCCTGCTCCCAAAGTACCACCTTGAGAATCACTAACAATAACCTGCAGAGAATCCCACACAGTGTACAATTCTAGCCCTGAAGTGATCCTTTGCATTTATCTGATACAAACCAGTAATCATTCAGATGAGAAAACACCTAGAAAGGGGAAGCAAGTTGATAGCTAAGGTGGAAATCGAATTTGGATTCTCCAACTCTCTCCAGTGTTACTTTAATCAGTCTGTTCTTTCCCCCACCAGTTACCCACCTCTGGTTCACCTTGTCTAGGAGACTAGCAGTCCTGTTACACACCCCAGATCATCTGACAACACTCCCCATTCCAATCCCGAATTCTGCTTCCCATTGAACGTGACCACCATTCTTGTGATTACTTGCATTTGGAACACAAGAACCATCTGGGATCCCTCTTATTCCTAAACATAATCAAAGACACAAACTTACATAAAAGTAGGAACATGAGGAGGTTTGCACATTAGGATGACCACTCAGGCTGCAGTAAGAAAATGGAGGGGCCTGAGGCTGGTGTCTCTGCCGGGAAAGCCTTTTCCCCAGGCACACACATGATTGACTCCCATCTCTGCTTAAGTATCAACCTGTCATCTTCTCAGTGAGGCCTTCAGATAGCTACCTTAGACAAAATAGCCATCTTTCCCCATTCCTTTTAACTTTGTTTTTCTAAATGTCATTTACTAGCCCCTCCCATTACATACTGTTTCTGTTCATTTATCTTTTCTCTACTTGCGTGCATGACCTTATAAGTACAAGTGAAGTGAAGTGAAGTCGCTCAGTCGTGTCCGACTCTTCACAACCCCATGGACTGTAGCCTACCAGGCTTCACAGACCATGGGATTTTCCAGGCAAGAGTTGCTGCTGCTAAGTCGCTTCAGTCGTGTCTGACTCTGTGCGACCCCATAGACGGAACCCACCAGGCTCCCCCGTCCCTGGGATTCTCCAGGCAAGAACACTGGAGTGGGTTGCCATTTCCGTCTCCAATGCATGAAAGTGAAAAGTGAAAGTGAAGTCACTCAGTTGTGTCCGACTCTTAGCGACCCCATGGACTGCAGCCTACCAGGCTCCTCCATCCATGGGATTTTCCAGGCAAGAGTACTGGAGTGGGGTGCCATTGTCTTCTCCGAGGCAAGAGTACTGGAGTGCTTAAAAAAATACATTGCCACGTATCAAATACCTAGAACACAGTAGCTGCTCATTAAATTTTTTGAACACTGTTCTACAAAACATTTTTGTACTTAAGCTCTTTTTTAGGAACATAAGGATTTTTGTCAGGTATAAATCTAGAAATGGAATTGCTGTGTCAAAGAGTTTGTGCAAATCCAGCTTCTCTTATGATTTCCAAATTGTTTTTCAATGTGGTTGTATTAAGTTATATGCCTACAGGCTGTGTTGCCAAGTTCCTGCATCTTTACCAACCATTGATAGTCTGTCTTTCTAAATTTCAGCAATAAGGGTAATGATTTTTAGTTATACAGGAAGAATGATTCCCAAGTATAGAAAATATATAGTGTGTAATACGGGAAGGAAATGTATCAAAATATCAATGAAATAGTAATCACTGGGTGATGGCTAGTGGGGCAGAATTACACCTTGTTGTATAAATTTCCCTGTTTCTATGTGTCTTCTCCATCTCTCTTATCCCTTTGAACCACAAGGGCCATTTTTCCTTATGTTAAGCCATACTGAAAAGGAGCAAAGCCTCAAAATAGCCTCTTAATAAAATATGCCAATGTCCATCAACAAATGAATGGATAAAGACATGTAATACATATGTACAATGAAATATTATTCAGCCTCAATAAAAAAAGAAATACTGTCATTTCTGACAACATGAATGTATCTTGAGGACATCATACTAAGTAAAATAAACCAGATAGAGAAAGGAAAAAACCCTGCATGATCTTCCTTATCTATGGAATCTAAAATTGTCAGACTCATAAAAGCAAAGAGTAGAATGGTGGTACCCGGGGCTGAGGGAAGGTGAAGTGGAGAGTTACTGTTCAGCTGGAATAAAGCTTAAAGGAGAAGGGGGCGGCAGAGGATGAGATGGTTAGATAGTATCACTGACTCAATGGACATAAATCTGAGCAAACTCCTGGAGAGAGTTAAGGACAGGGTAGCCTGGCGTGCTGCAGTCCACGGGGCTGCAAAAAGTCAGACATGACTTAGTGATTGAACAATAACAACATGCAAGATGGGTTGGTTCTAGAGATCTGCTGTACAACATTATGGCAAGTCAACAAAACTATATTGTGACTTAAAAAGAGGATGGATCTCCTATTAAGTGTTCTTACTACAGAAAACAAAAAACTAAAAGGAACACAAAGGAAACTTCTGGGGGTGACGGGTGTATCTTTTATTTTGATTGTGGTGATGGTTTCACAAGTGTGTGTGTGCATCCAAACTCCTCAAATTGCTCACATGAAATATGTCCAGTGTGTTGCGTATCGATTATAACTCAGCAAAGCTGTTTCAAAGATAAATGGAGCATGTGGCAAAGATGCAGTGCCAACTGGCAAAGCCAGTTTCTCTCCCTCAACGATGAGGCAAGGCTGAGACAGAGGGAGAGGAGATGAGGGTGGAGAGGGAGGAGTAGGGAGAGCAGAGTCTGAGAAGGGGAGCAGCCTCCTGTTCCGAAATCTAGGAGCTGAGTAGGAGAAGGTGGGAGTCGAGCTGTCATAGCATATGGGCAGGGGACCTCCTCATCCAAAGTGACCGAGTCACAAGCTACCAGTCCTCGCGTGGTGGTGGGTCCACACAGGAATGTACAAATAACACACCTGCCTTTCTTTTGAGCTTTGTAACACCTCCCCAGATCCACCCCTCTCTCCAGGAGGGACCTTTCGCCTACATTCTGCTTGAACTGGCACACGCCACCACTAAGCAGTGATCACACTGTGTTCTTCTTGTTTTAATGACAGTCTCCTCACTGGACTGCAAGATCCCTGAGGCCAGGGATCATCTCTGTCCACCGCGGTATCCACAGACCCTTGTGCAAGCTTACACTTCAGGCTCTTGATAAGTTTGTGTGCGTGCTCAGTCGTCTCTGACTCTTTCTGACCCCACGGACTGTAGCCCACCAGGCTCCTCTGTCCATGAGATTCTCCAGGCAAGAATACTGGAGTGGACTGCCATGCCCTCCTCCAGGGGTTCTCTCTGGCCCAGGGATAGAATTTGCATCTCCTGCATTGCACATGGATCTTCATCACTGAGCCACTGGGGAAGCCCTTGATAAGTACATGTTGATGTGATTATCACCCCTGATCTCAGGAACCAGAAAACAGTGGTGCAGATAGTTCAGAAGAAAGTCACTTTTTCTCCCGGATTTCTTTTACTATCCTTTTTGGAAGAGACATCTCAGAGTCTGTAGGTACAGCAAAGGAGTCACTGGCACCAGCTAGAGGGTAGGAACCAGGCAACTCTGGATCAGACTCAGGTTGTGGGAGGACAGCTGTGACTCAGGAGTTGTGGACTCTGGAAGGATCAATGCAAATCTCTCCCCACCCTGGAGAAATAGCACAAAGCCTGTGCCTTCCAGGAACTTCCCCACAGGCTCGGCAGTAAAGAATCCACCTGCCAATGCAGGAGATGCGAGTTCTATCCCTGGGTCGAGAAGACCCCCTGGAGAAGGGAATGGCAACCCACTCCAGTATCCTTGCCTGGGAAATGCCATGGACAGAGGAGCCTGGCAGCTTACAGTCCATGGGGTCACAAGAATCAGGCAGGACTTAAGCAACTAAGCAACAACAACTGTACCTTCCTAGGGAGTGGTCTACAGGGCACACTCAACCCTCACTAGTGAGTTACTCCAGAGAGCCACAGCAATCTGAAGGGCAATAATTACACTTTTCCCCTGACATCACTTTTAAAATATCTCCCTCTGCAAATAATCAAATGGAATGAAGCTGCCCCATTTTAAAGCCAGATCTTGCAAGAGATAACTTTTGAGAGAAAAACAGCAATTTTCAGACTTTCTCACTTACATATTGCTCAGATGAAGATTGTGTAAAACCTGCCCCAGTAAGTAAGCAATAACTTTTGTGGCCAAGATCTAAGCCTCTGAGGCCTAAACTTCCACTGTGCTTACCGCCTAATGGGCTCAGAGGGGACTGTGTTCTAAGAACTCAAATGAGCACAGATTCACGGTTTGTTGTTGCCATCGTTTAGTTCTAAAAGGATAATTTCTGCATGTTAAATCTGCAGATGGATTTCAGCGATGCTACTATTAAGATTTATGCAGGTTTAGTTATGGAACCAGCTTAGAACAGGACATATGCCTGCTGGAAAGCAACACTCATCATCTCCATATATCACACGATCAGGGCAGAGAGGATCTACCAGACTGCCATAATTTGAAAAAGCCGAAACGTGTGTTTGCATTCCCTCTGGGACTTGAACTGGGAAGGCCCATTAGAGGGCTTCCCTGCAGGGATGAATTCACTCTATTATGGCCACACAAGCATATTCCAGAGCCTTTGGCCTCTTCACCCCAGCATAGGTACGAGTCTTTGACAAGTCAAAGGAAACTCTGATTGCTTTCAAACATTATCATTTTGATTGTCCCTAAATACTATAATCATGTTTCTCAATAGAACCCCTAATTAATATTTTTTATAGCTCTTCAAGAGATGGGAATACCAGACCACCTGACCGGTCTCTTGAGAAACCTGTATGCAGGTCAGGAAGCAACAGTTAGAACTGGACATGGAACATCAGACTGGTTCCAAATAGGAAAAGGAGTACATCAAGGCTGTATATTGTCACCCTGCTTATTTAACTTATAAGCAGAGTACATCATGAGAAACACTGGGCTGGAAGAAGCACAAGCTGGAATCAAGATTGCCAGGAGAAATATCAATAACCTCAGATATGCAGATGACACCACCCTTATGGCAGAAAGTGAAGAGGAACTCAAAAGCCTCTTGATGAAAGTGAAAGTGGAGAGTGAAAAAGTTGGCTTAAAACTCAACATTCAGAAAACGAAGATCATGGCATCCGGTCCCATCACTTCATGGGAAATAGATGGGGAAACAGTGGAAATAGTGTCAGACTTTATTTTTGGGGGCTCCAAAATCACTGCAGATGGTGACTGCAGCCTTGAAATTAAAAGACGCTTACTCCTTGGAAGAAAAGTTATGACCAACCTAGACAGTATATTCAAAAGCAGAGACATTACTTTGCCAACAAAGGTCCATCTAGTCAAGCCTATGGTTTTTCCAGTGGTCATGTATGGATGTGAGAGTTGGACTGCGAAGAAGGCTGAGCGCCGAAGAGCTGCTGCTTTTGAACTGTGGTGTTGGAGAAGACTCTTGAGAGTCCCTTGGACTGCAAGGAGATCCAACCAGTCCATTCTGAAGGAGATCAGCCCTGGGTATTCTTTGAAAGGAATGATGCTAAAGCTGAAACTCCAGTACTTTGGCCACCTCATGCGAAGTGTTGACTCATTGGAAAAGACTCTGATGCTGGGAGAGATTGGGGGCAGGAGGAAGAGGGGACGACAGAGAATGAGATGGCTGGATGGCATCACCAACTTGATGGACATGAGTTTGAGTGAACTCTGGGAGATGGTGATGGATAGGGAGGCCTGGCGTGCTGTGATTCATGGGGTCGCAAAGGTTTGCACACGACTGAGCAACTGAACTGAACTGAACTGAGGAGAAGTAGGTTTATTTTTTTTTTAATGTTGCGATATACAAAATAAAATGCACCAACTATAAGTATTTAGTTCAATGAGCTTTGAAAATCATATAAATCTGCATAACTACAATTCAAAACAAGAGGAAAGGTCAGTTTTAATTCTGCTTTCAAACTAGAGCTTGCCTTGGAATGACCACTAGTGGTAAAGAACCCGCCTGCCAGTGCAGGAGACATAAGAGACGAAGGTTCGATCTCTGGATCAGAAAGATCCCCTGGAGCAGGGAATGGCAACCCACTCAGGTATTCTTGCCTGGAGAATCCCACGGACAGAGGAGCCCGGCGGGCTACAGTCCATGGGGTCATATAGAGTCGGACACAAGTAAGCGACTAAATAGCAGCAGGAGCAAAGGAGACAGAGTACCCTACCCTGCCTCTCTGGAACAGATGCCAGTACCACCTTTAAAAAATAAAAATAGAGAAGCTCACACGACAAACGTATAGCTCAGTGGATTATTAAGTGCTGAGGATCCTCGTGGCCACCAGACAGGTCAAGAAATTGAACTTGGTCGTCCACCCAGAGCTGTCCCTCTCAATCTCAGCCCCCTCTATTCCAACTTTTACAGCAATCACTTCTTTGTTCTTTTTAGTTTTTTTCATACTTATGAAAAAGTATATATACTTGTATCCCTACACACTAGTTTCATCTTGCCATTAAAAATGTTGACACACTTTTAATTTCTTTTAATTTTTAGAATTACCTCCATCCCCTTCTTTTCCTTATGTGTATCTGTTGAAAACCCAAGCAACTTAACCTGTGGCTTCCAACAGTGTGGATTTTGTTGGCTGTGTACTTGTCTTGCTGTTAGCATGTCCCTCTTTCTTCAGATCAGATCAGATCAGTCGCTCAGTCGTGTCCGACTCTTTGCGACTATGAATCGCAGCACTCAGGCTTCCCTGTCCATCACCAACTCCCGGAGTTCACTCAGACTCACGTCCATTGAGTCAGTGATGCCATCCAGCCATCTCATCCTCTGTCGTCCCCTTCTCCTCCCGCCCCCAATCCCTCCCAGCATCAGAGTCTTTTCCAATGACTCAACTCTTCACATGAGGTGGCCAAAGTACTGGAGTTTCAGCTTTAGCATCATTCTTTCCAAAGAAATCCCAGGGCTGTACAGGTTTCTTGAAAATTAAACCCAGAGCCAAAGGCTTGAGTGGACTCCAGTTTGATTGCACTGGCAAGACTATAAGCATGCTATATTCTCTCTTTTTGTGAAGTTAGCCATTATTATTCCATAATGCCTAGGTCTGTTCATTCCCTGGAGATTTCAAAATGGTGGTATTCTAATTCCATATTTATTTTTATGCTTTTAATTGGAATGATTTTATAACAGAGAATGTTGTCCCTGATATACTATTTGGAGACCCAGTAGGACAGTTCATATAGGAAAAAAAGGAATAAATGCATCCTTCTTTCTCAGTTTTTAAGAAAATGAAACCCCACGAAGTTAGCCAGTTGGTTTGGGTTAAAACTATTAGTGATAATTCATGGACCTAAAACATGTATGATGGATTTTAATTCCTTTCAGTTGTTATCCTTATTGGAGCAAAATTGGGTCTTATATGTCAAATTGGGAGCCTATTCAGGTTGGTCAGTGCATCTTTTTGATATGATCTTAGTGGTCTTTGACAACTTTCTTGCCGTATTCTAGGCTTATTGGCTTTTTTTTTTTTTTTTTTTTTCTGTCTCAGACTTGGGATAAGCCATAATTTATTTTAATAGGAAATGAAATCTGAAGATCACTTGTGGGTGGGTCATTGTTTCTAGGTTTTAAGTGGGAAGGGTATATATATATATATATATATCCCTGGAGACGGAAATGGCAACCCACTCCAGTATTCTGGCCTTGAACATCCCATGGACGGAGGAGCTTGGTGCAGGCTACTATCCATGGGGTTGCATATAGTCCATGGAATTTTCCAGGCCAGAATACTGGAGTGGATAACCTTTCCCTTCTCCAAGGGATCTCTCCAATCCAGGGATCAAACCCAGGTCTCCAACATTGCAGGCAGATTCTTTACCAGCTGAGCCAGAAGGAAAGCCCAAGACTACAGGAGTGGGTAGCCTATCCCTTCACCAGCGGATCTTCCCAACCCAGGAATTGAATCAGGGTCTCCTGCATTGCAGGTGGATTCTTTACCAATTGAGCCATCAGGGAATTCCATATATATATATATATGGCTATGTCTAATTTAAATGAAGGACTACAGGTCCCTTTTACATGTTAGACCTGTATCTCCATTGTTCCACCTTAAGAATCCTGATGAAATCCTCAGAACCAGAGGATTATTTATTTGCTTCATTTCACAATACACATTCACCAGCTTTAGAATACCAATATCAATACAACAAATACCAATATGATTATGAAAAATAATTAAAGAATTTCTTATGTATGCTCTTCTTACTCCCTCCCTTTTTAAAATTGTTGTACCATATCTACATTGTCACAGCAGATACATACCTGTTAATACTTTCTCTTTTTAACCTTCATTTAGAATTCATTCTACAAATAGCTGTATATGCAATGTTCACCACCAGGCTTTATGTAAATATCTCTCTAGTTCCTTTGAGGATCTGAAGCTCATTCTCTGGTATATTTTCTGGGAAGGAGCCTGTAAACAATATTCACTGAGATCTTGCTTGTTGATAATACATTATACCCTTTATACTTATTTTATTCCTAAATCTTTCCTGAGTTGGTGTTATCTTTTGAGTTTTTCCAATTGTAATGGATATTGTTATTTCATGTCATGTATCATTTTCCAAATGTCATTTTGCTCATTTTGAAATACTGGATTATAGTTTTCTGGGCTTGCATTTCTGGCATGCATTCATCATCTTTAAGGATATTATCCTGCTCCTTATTCTCAGTTTTTCTACTATTAACTCTGAATGAACATGACTTTGAATTATACTTGCTGCTCATTTTTGTGTGAATTTATTTTCTCCTGAACTTTTAGTAGGAGGCAAGGTTCAGAACAGCTTTTCTCATTTCTCAGAGTTCTGCTTCTGTTGTTTTTGTTTGTTTTAAGAAGTGTGCAAAAATCAGATAGCTGACTTCCTGAATTTTCTTGGTGTTTCCCCCTCTCCTACTTCTTTTTTTAAATTTCACTTATTTATATTTAGTTTTGGCTGTGCCGAGTCTTTGTTGCCGCAAGCGCTTTTCTCTGGTTGCGGTGAGCAGAGGCTACTCTCTAGTCGTGGCGCCCAGGTTTCTCAGTGCCGCGGCTTCTTTTGTTTTGGAGTGCGGACCCTTGGACATGTGGGCCCCGTAGTTGCAGCTCCTGGGCTCTAGAGCATAGGCTCAATAGCTGTGGTGCATGGGCTCTGCAGTGTATGAGATCTTCTTGGATCAGGAATTGAACCCATGTCTCTTGCTTACATTGGCAGGCAGATTCTTTACCACTGAGCCACCAGGGAAGCCCTCCCCTGTTCTCCTTCTCTCTGGACTTCCTCTTTCCTTTTTCTCTATTGTCCATATCCTGCTCAATTTTGTTTCCACTCCCAGATGTTTCTCTTCCATATGAGTTTCTGTCCTGGAAAGCAGTTCTGATAAGTCAATTTCAAGTTCATTCAAACTGCCTGATCTCCTTTCAAAACTTGCCAAGGAAAGCCTCCATTTACTCACTAACAGTTTTATCCACTGTCCACAAATCGATCGAATTTCATTTTCCAGTGAATACCCACTGGGTATTTGGAGTTCCCCTCCTTCACAGCCTTCAGATGCCCCATTGCTGCCTTCCACTTCCTTCCATAGAAAGTGCTTTTAGACAGCCTTCTTAGAACATAGGCATACTTTTCTTTCCTCTGCTGTTTCACTCAAGAAAATTCACCATGACACTGTGAATTTTATAATCTATCCCTCCCTTGGAAAATATTTTAAAATATGATTAAGAAAGTGGTTATACTACAGGATTACAGCAACACTGTGGAACAGTCATAGAATCTACCTGAATCTCCACCAAAAAAATACATGAAAGAAATCAGACACTAAACGAAAACTTATGGACAATATATATTTACAAAATCATCAAGTGATAAGATATACCCCCTGCCCCACACCCTGTAATAAAAGGAGACGGGACAAACCTGAATTGGTCAATACATGCCCCTTGTTTTTCCAAGAGAAACTTGTGTTTCACATTTTAGAAGAAATGAAACATTTCAAGAAGCTTCCTTTTAGCTGTGGCCAAAGAAAATTACATTCCATACCCAAATATACACAGCTGGGTATGGGGGAGGGGGGAGTAAGAGCTTTCATGGAGTTATTAAAGCTGAAGCATAAGAAATAAAATTCTCAATGGAAATTCTCTTAAGCTCATGAAATTTTAGAGAAACGAAAAATTTAAGACCCAGTTTATTATTTGATTTCACAAAAATGCCTGGTGTGAAAGCAATTACCCATTTTAAATGTTTCAGCAGAGAAAATATACACTTCCTCAGCTGAGATTTGGGGGGAAGAAGGCAGACAGTAGCTGGTAGCATCATAAATCTTTGAAGGATCTGAACAAGCATCTTCTGAACATTTTAAGAGTTTAACGAGTGCTAAACTTCAGCCCTGAAGAAACAAACCAGAGAGCAGTTTCATCTTTTGTAAATCTCAGCTTCCATCTGGAGTCTTTCTTGCAGGGGGGAAGTAAACATCATCCTTTTTAAGAAGAGATAAGATCTTAATTGCCTGTTTGACCCTCACACAGCTTTTCCCCATGAGCAAAATTTAATGTAGCCTGTTTGGATATTGATAGCTTACTCATGAATATTCCTTGTGATATAAAATCAAGACAGATCTGTGAACACTTCTGAAAAACTGCAGTCTATCTTTGGAGAAAGGGAGAAAGTTGCACTATCATCAAATACAAGCTATGTTCCCAAATAACACTAGAATTTTTAAAGTTATATTAATAAAAATGATAGCAAATAATCATACAAATCCAGTTACAACACAAATCAAGATAGTAAAGGAATCTCTGGCATTGATATTTTTTAAAAAAAGATTACAGCCTAGGAAGGACAGTATAATCTAATTTTCTGAGTTGGTTGCACTAGAGAATTGCTTGAAATGGGATCCACTTAGAATTCACATTTCCTGCCACAGATTATTGTCAGGGTGTTGAAGAGTCATTTCCAGTGTGTTCTTTCATGTTTATTTCCTTGAAACCTTGGACAAGGACTATCCCATGATTAACAAAATCTTTCTAGAAGCAGAATGATGGCCGAGGGACAAACTATGCTTAAGACAGAGGAGCAAGAGCTAGAGAAGTCAGTAAAAGCCACACGTGATAAATTTGCAAATGATTATCACTGCCAGATGGAAAACGACAGTTGGCTTATTAGGATTCGACAGATACATAGAGGAATCATCAGAAAATTATGAGAGGTGCCGCAGCATGATACTTCAAAGCCTGTGCTTTAGATAGATGCACTGGGGTAGAAGTTTTGTCTACCAGTTGTGTGATCCTGGGCAAGTAACTTAACCTGATCCATCATATTGGGTTAATGATAGTATCAATCTTGTAGTGTGTCTGCGAATGAAAAGAGATGATGCTCATAGATGCTTAGCACTGGGATAATTTCATAAAATTTTTACACATCACTCAAACATTGAGGAGGGATAAGGCTGACAGTACAAGTTGACATCCTAGGCTAGCACTGGGTGCAATTTGGTAGGTGAGCTAGTCTTATCTGGAAAGTAGCTGCTGCTGCTGCTAAGTCACTTCAGTTGTGTCTGACTCTGTGCGACCCCATAGACAGCAGCCCACCAGGCTCCCCCGTCCCTGGAATTCTCCAGGCAAGAACACTGGAGTGGGTTGCCATTACCTTCTCCAATGCATGAAAGTGAAAAGTGAAAGTGAAGTCGCTCAGTTTTGTCCGACTCTGTGCAACCCCACAGACTGCAGCCTACCAGGCTCCTCCATCCATGGGATTTTCCAGGCAAGAGTACTGGAGTGGGGTGCCATTGCCCTCTCCGTTGGAAAGTAGAGACCACCCCAAATGCCAAAAACATTGCAGCTGAAGAACTGAAAGAGAAATTAGGAGAATAAATTGTCTTCTGTATAACAAAGCTGACTTTCAGACAAGAGTAAAAGAGAGTGGAGAGTTGGTCTCATTAACCTCCTAAGAATCTGGGGTCTGTTTGACTTTCCCTAGGTGAAGTAGACATGTTTGGGGTATCCACTACTTTTTCCTTCCCTTTCTTCAAGGACACACAAAGGTGAGCCCTTGTGCTCACGTTTGTGTCACATCTCCCTGCTCCTCCCTGGAACAGTCATTGAGATCAGCAATGGACCCAACCAAGCCCAGACGGGGCCAACCTGATCCTCTTTCCAGGAGAAACTTGTCTCATGTCTGGATGCCACGTATCTCAAGCCATTTTGCAAAATTCATCAACAATTTCCAAATAAAATTAATTTAGATTTATAACTTTACAATACATACTTGTAGTGTGTGTGTGTGTGTGCACGTGCATGGGCTTAGTTGCTCAGTCGTGTCCAACTCTGTGACCCTTTGGACAGTAGCCACCAGCTCCTCTATCCATGAGATTTTTCAGGCAAGAATACTGAAGTGGGTTGCCATTTCCTCCTCCAGGGGATCTTCCTGACCCAGGCATAGAACCTGTGTCTCTTGCATTGCAGGCAGATTCTTTACCTGCTGAGCCATTGGGGAAACCCACTTGTAGTAGAACAGTCTTTGGAATAAGAAAGAAATTGTAACATTAGATCAGAGATGAGGAGTCTTAAATCAAGAAAGCCAATAAATTCAGTGCTGTCAGAGGCATTCTGTGGGTACAAGAAGTAAGAGTCTGGCTGGGAAGAGCAGAGAAGACACAAAGTGATGCAATGCCAAGAGTTAAATGGACTGGTACAAAGAAGAGGTGAGAGGTGGAAGCTCTACCAAGAAGTGTGCTAGTTCTCCAGGTTCCAAAGCCCTTTGCTTATTGAGATGAGTAACTGGAAATGGCTACTAGGAACACCCAATGTCTTCTACTCCTGCAGTAATCTCCAAAGGACATTTACTTATTTTTGTTCTTGATTCTCTATTTTTTAAAATCTTCCGTCGGCACAGTAGAGAAATATTTTTAAAATTTGAAGAACTGAGAAATGGAATTTTCACTTTGACCGAGGAATAACAAACTATAGAGATTAAATGAAAACTCTAAACACCATTGAAGGCCAGTCTTCTCCTTTACTGCCTTTTATATTTTTCGTTTCTCCTTCCTATACAGTTACAGGAAACTCACTTCAGGAACCAGGGAAAACCGTGCCTGCTAAGCAGTCTGCCTCCTTCATCTCTCAGACTGACAGAGCCAACCCATTGTATCCTGTCCCCTCTTACAAAGCTGGCGAGGTCCTTCACTATGGGTGAGCAGAGCCATTTTGCAATGCAGCAGTGCAGCCTGAAGGCAGCTGGCAGGATAAGCTATCTCTTCTTTCTTTCCTTGGCTGAGTTATGCTCATGCTTTCTATTCCTTGCTCCCCTTGAGCTACTGCTTTGGGCCACCGATCTTGTTATGATATCCACATTATGACACAATGTCAAGGTTTCACCGCGGCCCTTGGGTTCACTGAAGATGAAAGCTCTGAGCGTATGTTCTCTGGGAAAGCTTGACACAGTAGAATATGAGGAGCAGGAATGAGGACAGGAAAGCTTAGTTATTTACTGCTGCTGCTGCTAAGTCGCTTCAGTTGTGTCCGACTCTGTGCGACCCCATAGATGGCAGCCCACCAGGCTCCCCATCCCTGGGATTCTCCAGGCAAGAACACTGGAGTGGGTTGCCATTTTCTTCTCCAATGTGTGAAAGTGAAAAGTGAAAGTGAAGTCGCTCAGTCGAGTCCGACTCAGCGACCCCAGGTACTGCAGCCTACCAGGCTCCTCTGTCCATGGGATTTTCCAGCCAAGAGTACTGGAGTAGGGTGCCAAAAACAGCCATAAACTCCTGAGCTGGGGGTGGCCCAGTTCAGAGAATTTTTCAGGCTTATTCATACCCAGATGGAGATCACTAGGCTGTATAAAGCAGCTTCCCTTGTAGTTCAGTCAGTAAAGAATCTGCATGCAATGCAGGAGACATGGGTTTGATTCCTGAGTTGGGAAGATCCCCTGGAGAAGCCAATAGCAACCCACTCCAGTATTCTTGCCTGGAGAATTCCATGGACAGAGAAACCTGGAGGGCTATAGTCCATGGGGTCGCAAGAGTCGGACACGACTTAGGGACTAAACCACCACCATCGGGCTGTATAAAAAAGGCTGAGAGTAGTCAAATATCAAATTATTCCTGATGGTCAGATTCGTGCAAAGACTATATCTATTGAAAAGATATGTCGGGCTTTGGGAATTATTTGATAATTAGTATTGGAGAGAAAGAGCTTTAACATAGCTAAGATTTGTTCCTCACTTACACAATTTCATAAAATATGCAGTTTTCTCCTCAATTAAATAGTGATTTTTGTCTACAATGAGACATCACAACACACTGATTAGAATGGCTAATAGTTTTAAAAACTGGTCATACCTAGTGTTGACAAGGATGAGGAGAAACTGAAATTCATATATTCCTAGTGTGTGTGCTCAGTCACGTCCGGGTCTTCGACCACATGGACTGTAGCCTGCTGGGTTCCTCTGTCCATGGGATTCTCCAGGCAAGAATCCTGGAGTGCGTTTCCATTTCCTACTCCAGGAGATCCTCCTGACCTAGGGATTGAACCCACGTCTCTTGTACTTCCTGCATTTCCTGCATTGGCAGGCAGTTTCTTGACCACTGTGCACTTCCTGGTAGAGGTGTCAAAAGAATATCACTAGTTTGATAAACAGACAATCTCTTAAAAAGTTAACCATACAGCTGCCATGTGATTCAGCCATTCTTCTAGATATTTACCTAAGAGAAATGAAAGCACACTTCTATGTAAAGCTTTGTGCATGAATGTCCACAGCCGCTTTAGTTGGAATAGCCAAAAACCAGAAACAACCCAAACGTCTATCAAAGGAAAAAGAATCAATAAGTTGTATTTTTTCCATACAATGGAGTGCTTCTCAGCAATAAAGAGGAATGAGTTACTGAAAAATCCATCAACATTGAAGAAGCTCAAAATAATGATCCCGAATGAAAGAAGTCAGAAAGAATAGAGCATATGCCATCTGATACCATTTACATAAAGTCCTAGGAAATGTAAATTAATCTGTCATGACAAAAAATGCTTCAGTGGTTCTTAGGGACGTGAAGGAGAAGAGGGGCAGGCAGAAGGGATCACCAAGGGGCAAGGAGAAACCTTTGGAGGTGATAATACTTTCAATGCCTTGACAGTGGTGATGCTGTCACAAGTATATACATAAGTAAAACGTTATCCAATTGAACACATTAAATATGTGCCATTTATTCCCTGTCAATTTTATCTCAATTATTCAATTTTTTAATTAAAAAATCATGTGATTATGTTTAACATCTCTCTCTCCTAGAGACATAAGCTTTTTGTGGATCAAGCCCAGGATGATCTGGCTCACTGCTGTATCTGCAGCAACTGAAACAGTGCCCAGCACACACTAGGCATATAATTAGTTATTAAGTGAATTAATGGATGAACTAATCCCTCCTTAAGCAAGAATTTGATATTATTATGTCTTCCATTGTCAAGTTGAAGTTTACATTCCTAATGATTTTTTAAAGAACCTAATTGGCTATTCTTAGTCTGGCGTTGAAAGATGTGCAATCTATA
This sequence comes from Bos taurus, assembly GCF_002263795.3. NCBI lineage: Eukaryota > Metazoa > Chordata > Mammalia > Artiodactyla > Bovidae > Bos > Bos taurus. Next base: position 40,697,677 of record NC_037353.1, on the reverse strand, counting down.
GGTTATGACAAATATACCTTTGAAATCAGGGATCCTGACTTTAAAATAATTCTTGCTTCTACTTAAAACATGCTTATCATAGAAAATTTGGGAATATAGAATAACATGGAAACTTTTTTTAAAGGCTGTGTGCTTGTTTCTTATCCTGAAATGTGACTAATTGTGAAAATAACATGTTTCAAAGAATGAAAATAATGAACTTGAATAAACTTTTGAAAAAATGGTTGTCCAGACTCTGTATGATTTCAATACCTGTAGACCATGAAATTTTTGCACCTTGCTTTATGTCCCTGGATATGCTCCAATGTCTCCTGGTTTGTAGTCTATGGGAACCCAATATAATTTGTATCCTCCTGTGTGTGAAAATTGTGTAAATCTTAATTATGTTGAATTGGTTCATAGTGCTTTTCAGCCTTACTATATACCCGTCTACTTTTCTGTCTATTCATTCTACTAATTTTTGAGAGCTTGATATTGAAATTCCAACTAAAAATCTTAATTTATCTACTTAAAAATAATTATATAGTAGAACTATATGTAACTTTGTTCTATATTTAAGTTTCTGTAAATGTGTTATCATACTTTCATATTTTAAAAAATAAAGAAGAAAAATAATGGTTCTCATCTCTAAGTTATATTACCAAAACCTGAGTGGAGTGAGCAAAACATACCTAATTTTCCTTTTTATACCAGATCAAGTTAGAAGGTTGACATGACTTCACTATTGACTTTGATAATCAGATATTACAGTTTATTCCTTAAAATACTTGAGAACAGGATGTAGGAATTTCATTCATACTGGAAAATAAAGTCAAACAAACCACATTAAATATGAGACAGGAGACAAGACCAACAAAATAGCAAAGATACAAATAGAACCTCTGCCCATCCAAGGACATTCTCCGAAGAACAGAAAAAAAGGTTAAAGAATTAAGACCAAACATATAGAAATTACTTAAGTAACTCTAAACAGTTTAACTTCGGCTGTTAAAAAAAAAATATTGAACCTAAAATAAACAAACCAAACAACCAAGCTCAGAGTTACAGAGAACAGACTGGTGGTTGCTTGGAAATGGGGTTTGGGGAGTGGAAGAAACAATGATTTTTTTTTCCTAGTTTAAATAAATTGATTTATTTTTTAGAAAATGAATTACTTAAAAATAATTGGACACTAGACTCAGAGTTGGGCTCTAAGGAAAGAAGGAGAATGTGTAAGGAGGCTCACACACAAACGGTTTTTTTTTCCTTTTTTGTTTTTCATCACACCCTGAAGCATGTGGGGTCTTAGTTCCCCGACCAGGAATCTGACTCGCGACCCCTACATTGGAAGCACAGAGTCTTAACCACTGGACTGCCAGGAAAGTCCCACATACACATTTCTACCCTCAGTTTATCTTTCTTCTGCATTTTAAAATTTGACTCTCTTCTACGTGAGCCACATTCCAGAAAACTTCCACAAAAACAAGTTAGGGTCTAGGAACCTAAATTAGAGCTTTTCAGTCAAAGCTGTATGACCTACAACGGCAGGAAGAGGATTCCAAGCTCATTTGGAATGAGGTGGGTTTCTCTACCCTCTGAGCTTTAGGTGACCTTTGGATTCAATAACTGGTGGTTAAATGATATTTTTTTTTTCCTTTTTCTTGCTGCTGAAATTCTACAAGGAGAAAAAAAAAAAATAGGGAAAAGGGACATCCATTTAAAACCTGGTTCTAGACTCAGCATGTTATACAAACTCTTGCATTGACAAGACTAGTCTCATGACCACAGCTCCACAAAAGGAGGGCTGGCCAAAGCAGACTGGGGTGGGCATTTACCTCCCAGAAGTAACATCATCCTGGGGTATGTTTGGTGGGGGTGCTTTTTGAATGGACAGCCAGCTGTCCAGCCACAGTGCCAAGCCGCCTAGCTTGGGGCCTGGCACACAGTAGGAGCTCAACAACTGAGCAAAAAGCCTCCCCATTAGCAGGCTTGATCATCATAGACAAATTATTTAAAGTGAGGTTTCAAGCTGTGTCCTGGTAAGAACTGCATATTCAAGTATAAGGGGTTTGATTACAAGTGCTTCTTAATGATTTAAGTAGTTAAGCTTTGTATTGTAAAATCTCATATTTTGTAAAAAGGAAAAGTAAAAAATAACTGGCTTCTAAAAGCATGATGGGGAATGTTTCATATTTTTGAGTTGGGTCGGGAGGGGTGTTTGAGTCACCATCTGGGGTCTGACTCCAGATAGACGACATCCCTTTGGTGTAAATGACCCCAGCTGGGCTGGTGGTCAGTGGTGTGTTCTTTATAGACTCAAAACCTTTGGCGTTTTACCATGTGTTAATTTCCTATGCCGTCTAATGAAGCAGAGGTAGAGAGTCAAACAGAGGTAGTCCCTGTGAAAGAATGCATAGTAACCAGGGTCCAAGTTTGATTTCAGGTACTCAGAATCTGTAAATTATCCCCAGGGAGCTTGGCCAAGAGGGCAGGATAGGAATTAGACCTTGCCTGGATGGTGAATTCCTCCTGTAGTGAAAATATTGAGCCCCAGCAGGACCCTCGCCAAGTGCAAAGCCCCACGGTACTTGAGCACAGGAAGGAGGACTTGGTTTTGCTTTATTCCTCTTCTCTTCCTCCCAAAAGGAGTTCCCATGGAGCTGGGTCTCTCGGGCAGGGCTTGGTGGAGACAAGCCAGCACCACCTCATCTTTGAACCAGGACAGATACTGGCTGGAGCCATCCTTCCCTGCTGCCTGATGAGCCCACATACCAGCCCAGAAGAAAAAACCACGTCTCTGCTAGGATGGCCAGGAACCCAGCATACACCAAGTAACTCTCAGCCCCATGCTTTGTGATATAGTCTTAAACCCAGGTGCCTAAAAACATCTGGCTGGGATACAAAAGCAGGTAGAAAATGCTTGGCGGAGAGTTTAAAAAGCCGTGGCTAAAGTCATCTTCATCCCACACTGCTTTTGGGGGGAGGGCATTACAAAGCCAGCCTTCAGATCTAGGGTTGTCAGCTAACCCGCTGTAATTTATAACTTGCATCTCATTTTATAACTCGGTCCTCTGTCCCATGGCTTCCCTCCACTGTTCCACTCTTTGTCATTTCTGGCGCTTTGTCACTGTTTGTTCATAAAATGAAACCTGGGATTAAAAAAAAGCATTCCTGCATTCTCCCAGACAGACCCGGTGAGATGTAAAGGGCTCTGGATGGGTGTCAGTTCAGTTCAGTCGTTCAGTCATGTCCGACTCTTTGCGACCCCATGGACTGCAGCACACCAAGCTTCCCTGTCCATCACCAACTCCCCGAGCTTCCTCAAACTCAGGTCCATCGAGTCAGTGATGCCATCCAACCATCTCATCCTCTGTTGTCCCCTTCTCCTCCCGCCTTCAATCTTTCCCAGCATCAGGGTCTTTTCCAATGAGCCAGTTCCTCACATCAGGAATTGATGTGAGGAACATCAATTTGGCCACATCAGGTGGCCAAAGTATTGGAGCTTCAGCTTCAGCATGTCCTTCCAATGAGTATTCAGGGTTGATTTCCTTTAGGATTCACTGGTTGGATCTTCTTGCAGTCCAAGGGACTCTCAAGAGTCTTCTCCAACACCACAGTTCAAAAGCACCAATTCTTCGGTGCTCAGCTTTCTTTATGGTCCAACTCACACCCATACATGACTACTGGAAAAATCATAGCTTTGACTAGACATACCTCTGTCATAAAGTAATGTCTCTGCTTTTTAATATGTTGTCTAGGTTGGTCATAGCTTTTCCTCCAAGGAGCAAGTGTCTTTTAATTTCATGGCTGCAGTCACCATCTGCAGTGAATTTGGAGCCCCCAGAATAAAGTCTGTCCCTGTTTCCATAGTTTCCCCATCTATTTGCCATGAAGTGATAGGACCAGATGCCATGATTTTAGTTTTCTGAATGTTGAGTTTTAGGCCAGCTTCTTCACTCTCCTCTTTCACTTTCATCAAGAGGCTCTTTAGTTCCTCTTCACTTTCTGTCCTAAGAGTGGTGTCACTTAGTGCTTGCTAAGTCGCTTCAGTTGTGTCTGACTCTTTGGGACCCCATGAGCTATAGCCCGCAGGATTCCTCTGTCCATGGGATTCTCCAGGTAAGAATACTGGAGTGGGTTGCCATGCCCTCCTCAGGGGATCTTCCCGACCCAGGAATGGAACCCACATCTCTTATGTCTCCTGCCTTGGCCGGTGGTTTCTTTACCACTAGCACCGTCTGGGAAGCCCATCCAGGGTTACTAAGGAGGAAATATTTGCCCACCAAGGCATTCCATGAGGGGCATGAATCACACACTGATAGTCTCCAAGGGCAAGTTCACACTGCCATTCGTCACCAGTACGATTAACTCAAATCAGTAATGCAGAAAGCTACAAGGGTAAACTTCATTCTGATAGAGAACAGGAAATTAATGCTCTGCCCTTCCTCTCTAGAAAAAGAAACAGGTCCTGTTATGAATGAACCTCTTACTGCTTTTTACGAGAAGGAAGCTGAAAAGTCTTGCTCCTGAGCTTTTACAGGGTGAGGGTGTGCGCGGAAAGCTAATTAGTTCAGACTGGTTTCCCCAGGACTGTGTCATGCTTGGCTTCTTCCTGCCTTGGTTACTTTTCTATGAGATTGTGATGAGGCTGTCATGTCTGCAGGATTATAGTGAAGGATGACACTAACCCACATGTTCAGAGACCGTGAGAACAGCAAGACGCTGGCTCTTCTTATGGATAAATGATGAGTTGTAGAGGTTTAAATGAAGTTGCCACAGGTGACTAAGTGTTACACCTGAAGAACCAAATGTCCTGATAGATGTCAAAGAACTTTTCATCCTGAAAAGAGGATTGAGAGGATAGGCGTTATTTGGGGCTGTTCTATTCAAACCCCTTCTTACAGATGAAGAAAACAAAGTCCAGAGAGGGGACTGCCAGCCAGAAGTCACCAGCAGGAGAATGGCAGAGCCATGCCTGGAAAGCGGGGCTTTCCAGAGAGCCCAGAGACCCAGACCAAGCTCTATCCCTGTGTAAACCACATAATAATATTGAGGACAAATTTTTTTCCGCAGCTTAAAAGTTTTGACTTCAAAGAATCTTAAACGCTTTCTTTGTGATCCCGTGTGTGTTTTGCAATTAAATTCTAGGAATTGAAACAATTTAGGAAAGTAAAGCCCTGGTTTGCCAGAAATCTTACGGAATGGGGAGTTTAGTTGAAATGTACAGCACTTTTATTTCACAATTAAAAGCTGCTGTTTTGGAGTACCTCTTTCATGTCACTGACTTGTGTGCAGGAGGCATGGTCCTCATTTACCCAGCATCCTCTGCGCACTGCCAAGCCCATTCACTTCCCTGACTTCATACCCTTTGCCCAGCAGGACTTAAGAAGCTGAGTTCTCCCAGGATTAGATGGCATTTGCGATTTTTCTGCACAAGTACATACTCTCTCACCTATTCCTGCAAGTGGGCTGGAAGGTAACTCTTGAATCTGAAGAGATGGACTGGTTCCTTATGCTCCAAGATGCCTTTGGTGGGTTTGACTGCTCAGTGATAACTATAGCTGCTCTACGCACCTCCCCTCCCTTCCCCTGTTTCAGATGTATCCTGAGCACCCATCCTGAATACCAGGTACTGAACTAAGTACTGAGGATGCCGGAGTTGATAAAACACAGACCCTGATTTCAAGAACTCCAAGACCAGCAGACATTCCTCCTGGTCCAGTGTTTAAGACTTTGCTTTCCAATGCAAGGGGGCGCAGGTTCAATCCCTGGTTGGGGAACTGTGATCTCACATGCTTCAAGCCGAAAAGCCCAAACATAAAACAGGAGCAATATTGTAACAAATTCAATAAAGACTTAAAAAAAAAAAAAAGAACTCCAAGACCAGGAGGCAAGTAAGGATTCATTACACTTCTGTGGGCCATGTGTGTTGGGGATTCTGACACATGGGGTTGCAAAAGGGCCAAGGGGATTCTGGAATTCTGGAGAAATTTTCCACTTCTGCCTTCCGGCCTTACGTGTGACCCACCCACCTGCTGAGGGCCAGTTGCGCTAAGGAGAGAGCTGCCACCATCACTGATTTCTGTCACTGTTACTGGTCCATGCAAAACTCAGGCAAGGATCTCAGCTCTCTGCCGTGATGACTGATCAGTGGATGCATAAGAAACAGTCACACCAACATGCCTCGCTCTCCCTCTGAGAGAAACCATGGACGAGAGGCCTCATTTAGCTGATGGGACCATAAGCCCAGCTTTCATCAGGAAGCTTCCCAGGCTGCTCTGAAGGACGCATTGGACCTCATGAGGAGTTGATGTGGACATCATTAAGTGATTAATTTCCCAACTGCTTCATCATGAGTTCCTTTTAAACACATGAGGCTAATAAGGAGTGCTTGCCATTTGGTGATTTTTCTCCTGGTCCCTTTACGCAGCCTACATGAAGACACTGGTTATGTAGCTTCCTTGCTTAAACCATGGCCTAAGGTAGGAACGGACTCTGGAGAGAGGTGGGCTGGCACTGCCTCTGTGACTGCTGGGCCTGTGTCTGAAAACACACACATGTGGAACAATCGGGCAGGACTCCAGAGAGGCCCTGGGCAGAGGTCAGAGCTCTGACTCCTCTATGTGAAAGTTCAGAATAAACCTAGTTTCCACAATGTTCCTGCTTTCTTTTCCCTGAAAAATGGAATGCTATCTGCTTGTTCTCTCTCTCACTCACCTTCCTTCCCCCAGTTCTTTGGTTTAAAGTCAGCTTCCTACAATCAAAAACACGTTCCAAAAGTATCTCCTTTGCCCTCTGCTGTATCCCAGCAGGTCCAAAAGTGCCTGACACCTAATAGATAAGACCAAATAGCTGTTGGATGAATGAGTGACTCTTCTTTACTCTTCAATTTCAGCACTCACCTCTATGGGGACAACTCCAGCCTCAAATTTTCTCCTACACAAAGTCCCATATCTCCAGCTGTTTGTTTGCATTTCTTTCTGCTGCCTGCTCACATTCAACATGCTTGCAACAGAAACCTTTTTCTTTCTCTCCAAACCAGCACCCCCACTTGACCTTCCTTTCTCTGCCAGCAACACCATCATTCACTCAACAACTCCAGTACCAAATTTCCGTGTGGGGCTGCCTCCCCTCCTCCGTCTGTGAACCATAGCCTTTCCTAAAGCCTGCTTACCTGTCCACTGCCCGGTTTCCAGCCACCTTCCCTTTCCTACCAATCCCAGTCCCAAGGTCTAACTCAGAATCTCATCCCCTTAGATTTACCCTCTTACGATAGCCTCCTAACTGGTTTCATTGCTTTCTTCATTCATTGGAAAATTTTCTCCAGTCAGTGTTCTCCAAGTTCTTTGTTCATCTTCCACTACTTTAATCTAACCAAAATTCATCAGCCACTCTCTTATGCCTACTGCTTTGAATTTGGCATTCAAAATTCTCCACAGTAACTCTTTAAATATTTCCCAGTCACACCTCCAGTGATTCCCAAGATAGAACCTTCCTTTGATTGAGTCTTATTTCTGAATATGTTTTACATCTTCCCCCACCTGGATTCAAGTCCTCTCCTGCCCCTCCCCCAGGAGTCTCTCTCCTCAACTCTTTCCAGTGAACTCTGACCCGGCCTTCAAGACCAGCTCAGATCACACCTCCTCCAGGAAGCCTTCCCTACCCAGTTGAGCCCACAGTTGTTTCCACGTCCTCTGAGTTCCTATAGAGCACGTCCTCTGTATCCTCACTTGATCTTAGCATCAGAGCTTTGTGGATATAGTGAGTCATTAGTAATTTTGTCATGTGTATTAGTCTTATCTCCCCAGCCAGCTTGTAAACTCCTTTTGAACAAAGCTCATGGCCCATGTTCTCTTATATTCCTACAGCAGTTAATCTCCTTGTTTTCCAAATCAAGACCTTGCACAGAGTAGGAGCTCAGCTGATACTAGTTGATTTTTAAGTAAGATTAAGACTGAAATAAATGAACATCAGGATAGGAATCAAACTATGCACATTTAGGAAACAGCTTTCCTGAGGGTATTTTAATGCACTTTTTCCCTCAATAAAACCGAATATTTTAAACAGTATCAACATCACATATTAGATGTGAAATATACTAGCTTATGTTAAAATTTATTTCATTGTTATTCATTTAGAGAAGAAAGAAAAGTAGAGAATGTTTTAAATTCCAGTAACAAAAGTGGGTCATCTGGAAATTGATCTTAATTTTACATATTTAAATCACCTCATTTTAGCAATAACATGGTAGATTTAGTAATGATGAAGGGCTCACAAAGTAACTCTTTCATAGTGTTTATGTTTTAAATCAACACAAAAGTGTTATTTATGCTGTTCTGATTCAAATTGGTTAAACTACATCACCTCTGGATTTTAGGGAAAGTCTCCAATCTGGTTCTTGACTCTAAAGCCCAGATTTGGCTCTCCCCCTTTTCCTCCCTGTGGTGTTGAAGAAGACTCTTGAGAGTCTCTTGGACTGCAAGGAGATCAAAAAGGTCAATCCTAAACAAAATCAGTCCTGAATGTTCATTGGAAGGACTGATGCTGAAGCTGAAACTCCAATACTTTGGGCACCTGATGTGAAGAACTGACTCATTGGAAAAGACACTAATGCTGGGAAAGATTAAGGGCAGGAGGAGAAGGGAACGACAGGATGAGATGGTTGGATGGCATCATCAGCCTGATGGACATGAGTGTGAACAAGCTCCAGGAGTTGGTGATGGACAGGGAAGCCTGGTGGGCTGCAGTCCATGGGGTCGCAAAGAGTTGGACATGACTGAGTGCCTGCACTGTCTGACTGACTCTTCCTTCCTCTTCAGGGATGAATGTCTGTGTCTCTCCCACAAAATCATATGTTAAAGCCTAATCCCCAAATTGATGAAATCAGGAAGTGAGGCATTTGGGTGGTGATTAGGTCATGAGGGTGGAACCCTTATAAATAGGATTAGTGCCCTTATAAGAAGGGACAGGAGAGAGCTTCCCCTCCCCACTCGGTTGTCCACCACCTGTGGATACAGGACAACTGTGTGCAAACCAGGAAGCAGGTCCTCACCAGAGACAGGATCTAGCATCTACCTTCGTCTTAGGCTTCCCAGTCTCCCAAACTGACAAATAAGTGCTTTTTGCTTAACCCAACCAGTCTGTGATATATTTGTTGTACCAGCCTGAAGAGTCAGCTTTTCTACAAGGAAAGCCTGACCCCAAAACCTGACCAAATGCTGCTCTCTCCTGTCCTTTCTATGTCAGAGATATTAAAGTCTGAAATCTCATCCTCAGTTTTCTGGTTAATCTCCTGGGTTAAACTCTGACCTGCTTGATTCCAGAGGTGACATCTATTTAGCTATGTATCCACAACTCCTACACATTGCCTGGTACACAACTCCACTGATACTCTTTGAATGCATATGAGAATAAATGATGACCTCCCAAAGAGGAGCAAGGGCTCTGAGCTGCTAGAGGGCATTCCAAAAGACTTTACAAAGGAAGTAATGTTTCCCTGGCTGGCTCTTCCCCTGTCCCCAAGCCTGTCCCCAGTCTACCATCTGGGCATTTTCTGACAACTGCAGTTTCCTGGTTCCAATCACAGAGCTATGGCTAACACTCTTGGGTTGGGCTGAGGACACACGTGCCAAAATGCTCCACTGGTGATTCTGATGAGAAATCAGCTTTGGGAATCCCTGATCTTCAGGCATGGGGCTTCCCTGTTAGCTTAATGCCAGAGAATCTGCCTGCAATGCAGGAGATATGGATTCAATCCCTGGGTCAGGAAAATCCCCTAAAGGAGGGCATGGAAATCTGCTCCAGTATTCTTGCCAGGAAAACCTCATGGACAGTGGAGCCTAGTGGGCTCCATTCCATTGATCACAAAGAGTCAGACACAACTGAAGCGACTAAGCACAGCACAGTACAGATCTTCAAGCCTGAAAAATCTAAGTGGCTTCTATGAGCAAGAAGTGGCCTACGGGACTATGCTAACCTCTGCCCACCAGGACAGCCTCATTTTGAACCACTCTACTCTCTCTAAGAGTGTGTGTGCACAACACACACCTACCTGTCTACGCATACCTCTGTGCCTCTGCTCAGCTCCCACTTGCCTGGGTTACCCTTTCCTACCTTGCCTATTCACCCAGTCCCTCCAGAGGAAATATTACTTCCTTTGTAAGGTCTTTTGGAAAGCCCTCTAGAGCAGCTCAGAGCCCTTGCTCCTCTGTGCTACCGCTGCCCTTGTGCACCCCTTTGGGAGGTCATCATTTGTTCTTGTATGCATTCAAAGAGCATCCGTGGAGCTCCAGTTGTGCACCAGGCGCTCTATGGGAGCTGTGGATACACAGCCAAATAGGTGTCAGCTCTGGGATCAAGCAGGTCAGAGTTTAATCCATTAGATCACCCAGAAAACCCAGGATGAGATTTTCAGGCTTTAACGTCCCTGACATAGAAAGGACAGGAGAGAGCAGCATTTGGTCAGATTTTGGGGTCAGAATTTTCTTGTTGAAAAGCTGGCTCTTCAACTGTGGTTTTCTACAGTATTAGGTGGCCCTAGTGGTAAAGAACCCTTCTGCCAATAATACACCATGTTATCATCATTAATTTAAGATCAAAGTCATAAACAATTGTTTAAATATCCTCTCTAGAAGTCCAGATGCATTCAGTACTTTTTCAAGCCCATCTTCCTAAGGAAACTCTCTCCCAGGGCCTTCGGTCGGGCTCCAGGCTGGTGGCCCGATGTGCCCAGCACTCAATGGCAGTCCTAGATCTCCTTGTATCAGCATCCTCAGGACTCCCTCCCCTCTGTCCTGTGTACCAGGGTAGTAACCAGACTGCTTTCTGCATCCCATGTCTTCCTCTTCTTTGGTTTATGGCCCTGTTTTGGAAAAGCACATTCCCTGGTATCTTCCTAAAAAGGTACCTAGAAGGTACGTTTTCTGAGGCTTTGCATGTCTGAAAAAAACATGACACTTGGTTAATTGCTTAGCAGTTGGGTCTCCAGCTCTACTTTAAACGGCTCTACTCATGCCAGTTTTCACAGTTTAAATGCTTCAATTCTTGGGAAAATGTGTGTAGGAAGTAATTCATAGTATAGTGATAACCACAAAATCTTGGGATAACCCAAATGCCTTTTTAACATGCAACTGTTAAAAATAATGAAAGATCCATTAATTAATCCACTTAGTCATTTCCCCAGCTAACACTTATTGAGCATCTGCCATATGCCGGGCCAGGTTCTAAGTGCTAAAGACATAACAGAAGTTCCTGTCAGCAGGTACTTTATACTATCTGCCTTTTTCTCACACTTAGGTGTATCTTTCTACATCCTAAGTGGAATCTGATTCTTGAATCTCTTTCAAGTCCAACTGGGGAAACATAAGAGTCGACCCTATTTTTTTTGCAAGTGAAAGATCTACTTAATCCACATTTCTGTTTATGTAAACGTATAAGAGCTAGATATAACTAAGTGATTGAGCACACACACAAAACATAATTTCGGTAGTTCAGTTCAGTTCAGTTACTCTGTCGTGTTCTGACTCTTTGTGACCCCATGACTGCAGCTAGCTAGGCTTCCCTGTCTATCACCAACTCTTGGAGATTACTCAAACTCATGTCCATTGAGTTGGGATGCCATCCAACCATCTCATCCTCTGTCGTCCCCTTCTCCCACCTTCAATCTTTCCCAGCATCAGGGTCTTTTCCAATGAGTCAGTTCTTCGTATTAGGTGGCCAAAATATTAGAGTTTCAGCTTTACCATCAGTCTTTCCAATGAATATTCAGGACTGATTTCTTTTAGGATGGACTGGCTGGATCTCCTTGCAGTCCAAGGGACTCTCAAGAGTCTTCTCCAACACCACAGTTCAAAAGCATCAATTCTTTGGCGCTCAGCTTTCTTTATAGTCCAACTCTCACATCCATACATGACTACTAGAAAAACCATAGCCTTGACTAGACAGACCTTTGTTGGCAAAGTAATATCAGTAATAAAATACCAAATATTGCCATTCTTTGGTGTCTTTTCAAGGTCAATAACCCTTCAATCACTGTTGAAGCTAAAGACTTGATAAAGATTTAAGACAATTTACCCAGTGCTTTTGTGTAGAGTGAATTTTCAAATCATAGACTCAAATTGCAGGTTAATTTATAGCTGAATTCACTGCATAAAATCTAAGTATCAATTTAAAAACTTTCTTTGTAATTTTAACCTGAAATTTACTGAGGGGTTATTATAAGTTTGGAAAGCCACAAGAAAGAAAGAACTGAAGGAGTATCCTTAGAGGCCGCAGGTTTCAGGCTTTTCTTTGGAATATCTGCAGACATTTTTGGCTGTCACAGTGGAAGAACAGGGTGAGAGAGTGGTGGGGTGCTACCAGCATCTAGTGTGTAGAGGCTGGGCTTCTAAACACCTCGCAATGCATAGGACAGCCCCAGAGCAAAGAACTTTCCAGTCCCAAATATCGGTAGTGCTAAGCCTGAGAAACCCTGGTTCAAAATCTTAGCCATAATAATAATTATCAGGCATTGCATAAACAAAATAAGTATTTATTCAGGAAGTGGTAGCAAAGGTTTAAATCACGAGTAATTTTAGCAGATATTTTTGAACATTAGGTTTGAATCCCTGACTCTTTCTGTGCCTCTTTGAATTGTGTATAGGACTTTCACCTTTGGCTAGGAGACTACATTTTCATTTTTTCTAACCCTAACCCTAACCCTGGAATATTTGGAATATTCCAAATGCCCTCTGTGGGAGGAGGACAAGCTGGTTGAGTAACACTGTCCTAAACAAAGACTTTGATTGTCATCTACTCGTTCTCTGCAATTGCATGTCTTGCTGGTACTTAGAAAATGAGACTGCCATGTGCAGTTGGCCAGGTTACTCACTGTGTAAGGGCAGCTGGCCAAAGATGTAAGGAAAAGCCAAAATCCAGCCTTTGCTCTGCTTGCTACATCTTAGTCCCTGTAATGGGTCTCTGTCCTGGAGAGAGAGAGACTTCTTTAGAACTCACATATTAGATGCCTTGTGGGCTATCTTCTTGTAGCAACATTCAAAAGTAATAGGAAGACTAGCATGTCAGATGTAAAACTCATCTAGCCCAACGGCTTCAGTCTTAAAGATAGGAAAACTGAGGCCCAGCAAATTATGGAAGGATAACTTTGAGAAATGTACTCTAGTTGAAAACTTGGGAAGAAAAGGGAGAAGCTGATTATACTTTAGGGAGCTTGAGTATCAAACGGGAAAATCTAACGTATATCTTGGAGAAGGGCCCTTGCATGAGTGGGGAGGGGGAGGAAGCACAATCCAGTTTACAGGCAGACACAAGACAAAGAGATAACCTTTCATATGAAAGGCAGTGTAGACAGGAGGAATGGGATGTAATGGGCCACACAGAAAAATGTCCCTGGAGAAGAACGTGCTGATGGTCACTGCTGCCCTGGGATCAGCTCAAAACCAAGACCAGAGTCTGATTCATCTTTGTGGCCTTTGGGTTCATTCCTGGCCCACACTGGCACAGAACAGAGGCACAGCAAAGCACCAGCCTGGGTAAAACACTACTGAATGTGGAGACCACGGAGGCAGAAACAGGAAGCCCTCCTGGTGGAAAGCACGGGCTGTCCAGGAGGAGAATGTTCCAAGAAGCCACTGCCTCGGTCTCCCTCATCCTCAGAGAGTTCTCCTCTCTGTCTCTAAGAAAGCAGGGCTAAATATGACACCCTCCCTTCTCCAGATGGTCCACTCGCTGAAGGTGATACAGCAAGTTGTATTTAACTACTGTCTGCCCTGGTGAGTCCAGCTGCACCCACATACCCTGGACTCACCAGTTGAACCCACCCTCCCTAGGACAAGCTGGGCTCTGGGGCTCTGAGCCCACTGACCTCCTGGAACTTCAGCATGTGGGCATCTGGCCCATGCTGTTCCCCTTGCTCATGTAGGTCAGCTTAACCTTGGCCAAGGGCTCTGCCCCTCTCACAGTCCCAGCAAGATACCTGACAAATCGATGATAGAGTTAACAGAAGCTGCAGCAAATGGCACACACGCTCAGAAGCCACCAGGAACACGTCTCCTCCCTGGGCTTCTGGCTGCAACCCCGTGGTGGGTCTTCTCCTTTCCTCCAATTCAGGGAACTCACAGCTTCACTGGTTCCTGCCTTTCCTGTTCTTCAGGGGCAGTGATTGAACATTAAGTAAGCAACTATAATGCACCAACTAGGAGTTTTCTCAATGGCTTAGTGGGTAAAGAGTCTGCCTGCAATACAGGAGACGTAGGAGATGCAAATCCGATTCCTGGATCAGGAAGATCCCCTAGAGGAGGAAATGTCAACCCACTGAATATTCTTGCTTGGAAAATCCCATGGACAGAGGAGCCTGGCAGAAAACAGTCAGTGGTGTTATAAAGAGTCGGACACAACTGAAATGACCAAGCGCGTACTTATGCATAATGCACCAACTAACCAGGAGAGATGCCCAGAGGGCTGCTGCTGGGTCAGGTGTTAATTCACTAGTGACTGGACCACATGGAGGTGCTGGGTGCTGGGGGCCATCTCCACTGGCACAAGAGTATCTCAAGGTTTTACCCCTGGTGGAGTCTTCCCAGTGGCTACCATATCCAGTTATCTCTCTCCTTCTTGGAAGTACAGTTTGACTCTGCTGGGCTCTTGCAAACACAGAGAAGCATCTGTAGCTTTTAACAGGTCCTCCAAGGGCAGTTCAAACTCTAGCAATCCACACCCCTTCGGAGGTGATGGGGTCCGGCAATAACCCCACCATGATCTCCCCTTGCAGGTCTCCTTTCCACAGAGCACCTGCTGTGGCACTTTTTCAAGAGGAGCCTAATAATACAGTCCAGGCCACTAACTCCTCTATTCTGCTGCCAAACTTTACAGATGTTTCTGCAGGGTCTGACTCGGTAACAATCCATAAAGCACCAACTACAGCTATAATTAAATTGTAAAAATCAATCCAGCCACAGCACGCAGCTGGGGAGGAATTCATCTCCTGCGATGTCCCCAGTGGGCCATAACCCTCCTCTGGTTGCCATGGCAGGTGGCAGAGGGCACTAAGCCAGCAGCACGGGAGCCCAGAGTGCACCTCTGGCTCTTGTTTCTATGGCAGGGTTTTGGGAACCATCAGAGACTCATCAGAGCTGCAGCAACAATGACATGGAAAAATAGTCCATAGGAAATGTGTTGTCAGGTTGAGAGACACTCCAGCTGGAGCTCATAGAACTCAGAAGTGAGGGTGTAAGATCTGGTGCCTGGAAGGGACCAGCCAGGGTTGGATGTGCAACTGGGCAGAGAGGGTGGGAGACCCGGAACCAGGAGAATGAAGGAAGAACGTGATCCAGGCTAAAGCAGGGGCAGAACCCCTAGTGCTTCAGACAAGGGTTGTCATTGGTAGAGATTGCCAGCCAGACTAATTAATTAAATTTGTATGGTATTTAAAATTTGCTATGTACCTGCTTAAGTTGTGTGTGTGCATGCATGTGTGGCTTATTCTACAATGTAAATTTTATTTTCAACGAGTCCATCTGCTATCTTTATGAAATGCTGGAATTAAAAGGAATCTCCTTGGATATTGTTAAGATGAAGTACTAAACCGAATTTGCATTTGGAACAAGTCTTTGGCAGCCTGGACTGGGAACAGCTGGTGACCACTTGCCTCACGTCCACTTTGCCTTTTATGTGGGTTGAATGCTGCCCCATCTCCCAATCCTCCCTTTCAGGATATGTCCATCCTATTCAGGAAAAGTCTTTCAGAAGAAATTAAGGGTCTCAACTAAGGATTAGGATGAATCCTAAATTCAATGACAAGAATCTAGAAGAAATAAGAAGGGAGAGACTTCCCTGGCAGTCTAGGGCTTAAGACTTCACCTTCCACTGCAGGGGGTGCGGCTTCAATCCCTGGTTGAGCTAAGAGTCCCACGTGCCTCACAGTCAAAAAACCAAAACATAAACAGAAGCAATATTGTAACAAATTCAATGAAGACTTTTAAAATGGTCCACATAAAAAAAAATCTTTAAAAAAAGGAAGGAAAAGGAGAAACTACAAGTCCACAGAGGCTTCCCAGATGGTGCAGTGGTAAAGAACCCACCTGCCAGTGCAGGAAACGCGGGTTTGATCCCTGGGTCAGGAAGAGCCCCTGGAGGAGGAAATGGCAACCCACTCCAGTATTCTTGCCTGGGAAATCCCATAGACAGAGGAGCCTGGTGGGCTATTAGTCCATGGGGTCCCAAAGACTTGGACGTGACTAAGCATGTGCTCATTCATATATGCACACATCAGTCTACAAGCCAAGGAACCCCATCAATTACCAGCAGCCACCAGAAGCTAGAGGAGAAGCATGGGACGAATTCTCCCCCAGAGCCAACTCTGCCAGTACCTTGATTTCAGACATCTGGCTTGCAGACTGTGAGAATAAATACGCGGTTTTAAGCCAGCCAGTTTATGGAAACTATCATAATATACATGGCAGCTCATGACACGGTGACGTGGGGAGGAGCATCTAATACTCGTTTTGGAGTCACGATTACCTGAATTTGGATTTTATTTGTGTCTCTGCCACTTTTTACTTATACGATTTTAGACAGATGATTTTTCAATGTTCCCCTCTGTGCTGTGGGGTGGTAATATTTATTTTACAAAGTTGGAAAAATGAAATGAGAGGCAGCCACATAGCATCTGGCACATAATAACAACTGGATAAATGTTAGCTCATTATCATGCCTTTATTATTAGAAGTTGGTTGGACATCCAAGTTAATAACAAGTTAAGGGGAAGACAGGAAGTTACTTTTTTTTTTCTTTTTTTGAGGAAGTTGCTTTTGAAATAGGCATTCCAGAAAGAGATGATGGCTCTTCTTCTGGGAAGAAGTAGGGAGAGAGGACATTTGGGAGAAAGACTAAGGAAGAGAGTCCATTATCTGTATTTGAAAAGAAGAGAGAAAAGAAAAGACAGAGGAATAACTGGGAAAGACATAGGGGGAGGACTGGTTTTAAAATAAAACAACTATCGCTATTATGGAAGATGAATGGAGGGTGTTGCTCTGTGTTTAGGAGGAGGACGGAAATAGAGAAAGTACTCTTTTAGATGACAGAAGGAGAGGCTGTAATTATAAAGGGAGTATATGTATCTCTCATGCTGAGTGGTTAAATAAACAGGCCTTTATGGAGGCTTCTCTCTTTATGGAGAAGCCCAAGGAAGACTGAACTTCCTTTTCAGGATGCCACCAGGTATCAGAAGGGGTACCTGCCCATCTCCTGAGCTGGGGGTGATGACAGGAAACA
The DNA here is from genome assembly GCF_002263795.3 of Bos taurus. Lineage (NCBI taxonomy): Eukaryota > Metazoa > Chordata > Mammalia > Artiodactyla > Bovidae > Bos > Bos taurus. The sequence continues at coordinate 40,680,430 of NC_037353.1, read as the reverse complement.
GAGACATTTCCAGGCAACTGCCCAGCATAGGGGAGGTGCACTGCCTAGGAACTCAGAAATTAGACCCTCTCCTCTTTCCCCCTATACCACCAAAAGGATACAGAATATGTTCATCAGTTCTCATCAAGACTGAGCTAGTCCTGTGACCCCATGGGCTGTGGCCCGCCAGGCTCCTCTGAATCCATCAGGAATTCTCCAGGCAAGAATACTGGAGTGGGTTGCCGTGCTCTCCTGCAGGGGATCTTCCCAACCCAGGGATTGAACCCAGGTGTCCTGTATAACAGGAATATTCTTTACCATCAAAGTCACCAGGGAAGCCCTGAGCTAGTCCTAAAAGGGTATTTTTGACAGCTGAGAGGGTGGAGTATGTCCTGGGAGGAAAAAACAGGTTGAACAAAGACAGCGAGTGAGGCACCCATTGCCCCGAGCAAGGGGGCACCATAAGCCGTGCTTGGGAAGGCCAAATAGAGAGCTCCATATAGAAATGGGAGGGGAAGGAGCGCTCAGAGTGTTTCATTAATAAGTTTAAATTAGCGTCAACATTTAAGAATCGAGTTTTTCCTTGAAAAGCCAGATTACTGGTATCAAGAGAAAACAGAAGGTCTGGCCGTTCTGGCTCTTTACTGTGATGTAGTCGAAGGGAGGCTGAGGCATGGGGCTGCGGCTGGAAGGCTCAAGCTTTCTTTGCCATGGCCCCGCCTTAGCCAGCATGTCACACATTCACATGGCCTGCCCAGGCCCTGGTGGCCAGAGACAGCAAATGTAGATGACTCCAAGGGACAAGGTAAGACATTCCCACCCTCTCTCCCTCCAGGCCCTAGTGCTGAAATGCATCTCTGATGTTGGCAGTTGATTGACAGCATTAATCAAACTTTCTTTATCCTTAACTATTTTTGATTTTGTCTACTGGTTCTATGAATTCTTGAGAAAGCAGTGTGTACGTGTATGTGTGTATGCATTTTAACCAGCTTCTTAGGAAGGAAAACTAGTCAGAAATTAGAGCTCTCACACATAACCTGGCACATAAGTAGTCTATTGACCTGCATGTAGTTCTCCTTCCCGAGCAAGGTTCAGACATTCTCCTGGCAACTTCATGATGTCTTTAGCCAAGTATGTAGATACAGTCTCCGGATGGATCCTCTTAGGCTTAATAAATCAATATTCTGAAAGTCAGAGTTGCTTAAACCAGGCTAACTACTACAAATACTGTCTAATAAGGCTTCTTATTTTTTTCCTGAGTAGAATACAGGATGTGAAGAAAAAGTATAGCTCTTTTCTGTTTTTTTCTGTGGTTTCAAACTCAGGGCAGGTATATCTACAGGCCACATTAACTGGATACTAGACTTTGTGTCAATACAGGCATCACCCCCAGGATGATTTTTCCCAGGGAATTTCTTTGGAAAGCTTTCTTAATGTGAAGATGCTACAACACTCTTCAGTCAGCCTTGGGAATTGCAAATGCAACCCAGAGATGGAACACTGACTTTCTTTAAAAAGACAGAATCCTAATGCTTATATCTTAAACTGCAAAGAACTAATAGTCATCATGCAATTCCATTTGATGGTAATTAATATGTATTATTTTTACCAATTCATGGAATTTCCTCAGACTTATTTTCATCCTTTGAGCTAAATTTTCTTTATTCTCCACGCAACAGTTGCTGTTCCAATTTATGCAAGTCAAACAGTGACACTCCAGTGGTCCATCCTCTGACTTGACTAGGAATCAGTTCCAGGAGTAAAATAGATGCTGGCAAGAAACACTAAATCCCAGCAAGGATCCTGGAACATATGATACAACGAGATTACCCTAGGATGGGCTGGAGCTGAGCTTGAAGTCTAGAATATAGGTAGGCAGAGAGGACAGATGAGGTCTTCCTGATAGGAGGTTGGAGAAGGAGTATAGCCAAAGAAAAGCCACCTCTAATGACAGTCTCCCTCACTGACCTTGACCTTCCTTGCTGCATGATGGCATCATCGCTCACGTACATGTTGTTTAGGCTAAGCGCCCAGGGTAAGACAATAATACATAGTCCCAATTAGCACCTGTTGTCACTGCTCAGAAAATAAGGACTGGGATGGGATGGGTCAATACTGACCACAGGAAAGGGGAAGAATTTTTTAAGCCAGGCTTAGATGGTACCAGTGTGGGAATCTCTGTTCTAAACAGAAGATCAGGGCATGGTCAACCTGTGCATCTCTACTGTTCTACCCCCTGGTGAAGTTACTTATATGACTGTCTTCCCATTGAGTTATGATCTTCTCCCACCACAGGGTCCTACTTTCCATTCAATTGCTTATTTTCTGATGAACTGTTGGTTGCAGAAACGGCGCAGAAATGCACCAGAGACTAGGAAACTGAGAATGTCTATTTCTGGCCATGACAAGGGAACTGGTAGCAGACTTATCTCTCCACCATGAACTACTAGAAAACCAACAACTGTTTTCAGATATTGGATAGCAGACAGCATAAGAATATGATCCCTAGAGAAGGGAGATAAGCAAGGTGAAAAAGATAAGCTCTGCAATGACCTTAGTTTTCTGCCTGGGGGCGCTTTGCAGATTTCAGTGCAAGGAGAGAGATCCCAAGCAGAACACAATGTGCTTGTTAAATTGAGAAGTGAAAGGGAAAGTTTTAGTCACTCAGTCTTGTCTGACTCTTTGCAACCCCATGTACTATAGCCCGCCAGGCTCCTCTGTCCGTGGAATTCTCCAGGCAAAAATATTAGAGTGGGTTGCCATTTCCTTCTCCAGGGGATCTTCCAGACCTAGGGACGTCTCCTGCATCGCAGGCAGATTCTTTACCATCTGAGCCACCAGAGGATCACTCTAAAAAAGCTTAAATACAAAGGATCTTTCAAAGGAACAGTTTGCTCTTCAAATAAATTGACTGCCTGCCAGAGCAAAGGCCAACTCTCTTTAAAAGAAAGTAAGAAAATCTATGTGATCAACAAGGTAAAATGTATAGTATCCAGCATACAATTAAAAATTTCTAAACATGCCATGCTGCAAGAATGGTGGGCTATAACCAGGAGAGGGAAAAAATTTAGTTTGTAGAAATAGAGAGTAAGAGCCTAAATATTTTAGGTATATTTGGGTCTTGTATCCAAATTCTTCTCTTCATAATTAGCAACTTATTTTACTCCTGTCAGACTCTTTGAATAAAAAGCTACTCCTGTTTACCTACCATCTGATGTGCTTGACATCTAATTAACTAAAAATTTATAACAAGTCCTCAAAGGCCAGCTGAAAGCTTCTGCCTTTGAAAAAACAAAGGCTGGGCTTGTTTGGGTGAGATAAAGAAAAGTTGCTCACCCCAGCACATGAGAATAATAAATACTGGATAAATTCTTTTCAGGGAGGTGATGCACCAATTTGCTTTTCAGCTTCTCTGGGTTTTAATTGTCTCCGTTTCCTCCTTGCCCATCGCCACACCTACAGTGATCTCAAAACCAACGAATGAGAACACACACATAGCAAATGTTGGCAAGATCCCAAAAGATGAAAGCAGAGAAATGAAAAATGAGACTCTATTTGGATGGTGCCTTGGGTTTCTCTATTATTCTTAGGGGATTATGCCAAATTATTTCTTTTCTTTAACAAGTACATTAAAAAGCAAGCCAATGTTCAATCACTATGATTTTACAAACAGCTGCCTAGCACAGCCTGCAGAGGTGGCCATCACCGAGCATGTGGAATACAGGGTGCCAAGAACAGGTGGGAGCAGGACAGGTTTTCTATCTCAGCCTCTGTATGGTAGTTTAGGACCTTCGCTTCATTTAATCAAGTGATCAGTTCGAGTTTAAGCATTTATTTTAAATCTCAACCACCCCCAATCACCACCACACACCACACAAAGCTCTTGATGTGTGGATTTGAGTGTGAAAACAAATTTTTAACCATAGGACGGATATTTGTCCACTCTTTGAATGGGCTTCCCCAATAGTTCAGTTGGTAAAGAATCTGCCTGCAATGCAGGAGACTCCAGTTCGATTCCTGGGTCAGGAAGGTCTGCTGGAGAAGGGATAGACTACCCACTCCAGCATTCTTGGGCTTCCCTTGTGGCTCAGCTGGTAAAGAATCCGTTTGTCATTGGTGAGTTTCTGGCCAACAATGACCATGCACGGTTTGGGACTGAGTGACTTTTATAACTTTTATAATTTAACTGGGTTGTCAGACGGTAAAGCATCTGCCCGCAATGCGGGAGACCCGGGTTAGATTCCTGGGTCGGGAGGATCCCCTGGAGAAGGAAATGGCACCCCACTCCAGCACTCTTGCCTGGAAAAGCCCATGGCCGGAGGAACCTGATAGATTACAGTCCATGGGGTCGCAAAGAGTCGGACACGACTGAGAGACTTCACTTCACTGGGTTCTGGGAGCTCCCCAGAGCTGACAGCACCGGGCTAATTAGAAAGGCAACTCAAGTAATTAACTAGATAATGAGGGGAAATGCCTGTGATTTAACTTGTACCTACTATTGTTCCCTGTGGGGTTTTTGAAGGGAAGTAATCACCTCCTCATTATCACAAGTGTTACTTGATGTGTGTTTTGCCTTGCTGCCATATTTGTTTCTTCTTCTGAACTCTCCAGGTGCCCGAGGTACAGGCAGCCCTCGTTTTATCACGCCTCACACATATCGTGTTTTTCACAGATGGAAGGTTTGTGGCAATCTTGCATCAAGCAAGTCTATTGGTACCATTTTTTCCAACAGCGTTGGCTTATTTCCCGTCTCTGCATCACATTTTAGTAATTCTCACAATATTTCAAACTTTTTCATGATTATTTTTGCTATGGTGATCTCTGATGTTGTTGCAAAAGACTACAACTCACTGAAGATTCAGATGATGGTTAGCAGTTTTAGCAGTAAATTCTTTTTAAACAAAGGTATGCACATTGTTTTTCTTCGACATCATTCATACTTAATAGACTACAGAATTGTGTAAACAATATTTATGTGCATTGGGAAACCAAAGAGTTTATGGATAGTAATATTCACTTTATTGCAGTGGTCTGGAACTGAACTCACAGCCTGTCTGAGGTGTGTCTGTATTTGCTTCCAAGAGGCTTGAGCTTCTCTTAGGGACACCATTAAGATCACTTCAATTTTCAAGAGTCAAACATGAAACATAGACTCTAAGCAGTGAGTTAGTCTTACTTTTCCCCCAGTGAATGAATTCCTTTGTTGACACTGAAAGGTTGTTGTTGAATCACGCGAATACACCAGGATTCTTGGCCCCCGGAGGAGAAGAATTCAATCCGGGGCCAGAGACGAGGCTTGATCGCTCAGAGCTTTTGTGTAATAAAGTTTTATTGAAGTATAAAGGAGATAGAGAAAGCTTCTGACATAGGCATCAGAAGGGGGCAGAAAGAGTACCCCCCTGCTAGACTTTAGCTGGATGTTATATAGTCACTAGCAGTCTGTTAATGAAAGAAAGGAATGTCTTAAAATTCAGAATGGCACCAGGCCCCTCACCCATAAGATGCATTTTGGGATAATCTTGGCACCAAATGGTTTATCCTGGGCCATAAAATGATTAACTTGAATCTTGAAGAAGGGCAGACCACCATACAAATAGTTTCATTTACATAGATTAGGGGAACAATATCCATACTGGTTTGTCAAGTAGGTTCTGGGCCGAGAGGCGGAACCGACTTGGAGACAGAGTTTGGGGTAAAGGCATAGTACATTAGCATAGCTTAAGACGAACATTTCCATAAGAAAAGGCATTGGTTATCTCTAGACTCGAGAATAGCTAACTTCAGGTGAAGCTGGGTGTCATTATGGCAACACAATATTTTAAGAGAAACCTCTCTTTAAATTTGTATAGAGAAGGAAAAAATATTGCTAGTTTGTTTTCTCCTGCCACTTAAGAGAGAGAAAAATATCTGACACTTGCAGGCTATTTCCTCTATTTGGAGACCCCTGGCCTTCCTGCCTGTTACCCTCTCAACACCCTGTAGGTGTCTGGTCTCTGCTTGCACATTCCTTGAGAGGGAACTCACTACCTCACTTGGAAACCCATTTCTCTACTAAGCAAGTTCTTAAAATTGAACTGAAGTCTCTCTCCTACTATTGCTTCTAATTCTTCCTTCTGTCATGCAAGAAACAGTCTGCTCAGGTTTCCAAATGAGGGTTCTTATGTCATACTCTGTTCCAGCCCTGCAACTGCTTCCCAAACCCCATCATCTCCCAAGTGTCCTCCCCTCAAGTGACCCTACAATAGAATTGACTCTTTCAGTTTGTTTTCCTTTTCCATTCTTTTTCTGTTTTTCCTCTGTCGTCCTTCCTTCTTCCCCTCTTTTTTCCTTCCTTCCTTCCTTCCTTGTTAAAAAAAATCAGTTCAGTTCAGTTCAGTCGCTCAGTCGTGCCTGACTCTTTGCAACCCCATGAACTGCAGCACGCCAGGCCTCCCTGTCCATCACCAACTCCCGGAGTTCACCCAGACTCACGTCCATCGAGTCAGTGATGCCATCCAGCCATCTCATCCTCTGTCATCCCCTTCTCCTCCTGCCCCTAATCCCTCCCAGCATCAGAGTCTTTTCCAATGAGTCAACTCTTCCCATCAGGCGGGCAAAGTATTGGAGTTTCGGCTTCAGCATCAGTCCTTCCAAAGAACACCCAGGACTGATCTCCTTTAGGATGGACTGGTTGGACCTCCAAGGGACTCTCAAGAGTCTTCTCCAACACCACAGTTCAAAAGCATCAATTCTTCGGCGCTCAGCTTTCTTCACAGTCCAACTCTCACATCCATATATGACCACTGGAAAAACCATAGCCTTGACTAGACGGACCTTTGTTGGCAAAGTAATGTCTCTGCTTTTGAATATGCTATCTAGTTTGGTCATAACTTTTCTTCCAAGGAGTAAGCATCTTTTAATTTCATGGCTGCAATCACCATCTACAGTGATTTTGGACCCCCAAAAATAGTCTGACACTGTTTCCACTGTACATCAGACGAAGACAAATATATATGATATCACCCATACATGGAATCTAAAAAATACAATAAACTAGTGAATATAACAAAAAAGGAGCAGACTCAAAGATGCAGAGGACAAACTAGTGGTTACCAGTGAGGAGAGGGGAGGGTCGAGGGGCAACAGAGGGGTAGAGGATTAAGAGGAGAAACTATTAGGTATAAAATAAGCTACAAGGATATATTATACAACACAGATAATACAGCCAATATTTTATAATAACTACAAGCAGAGTATAACCCTTAAAAATTATGAACCACTATATTGTACACATGTAACTTCTGTAATATTGTACATCAACTATACTTCAATAAACAATACACACACACATATATAACAAAAATATATGCACAATTTGAAACATTGTTCAGAAACACCAATCACATGCTTCCAGTATTCCCCAAGTCTCTTTGGAAGTACTAGACTCAAATCTGCTCCTAATCTAGTAGCTTTTTGCTCCATGAAAATAGACTTGTAGATCCTATTTACTCTAAGAATCATGGTGAAAATTTTGCTTTGGGATCTTACTTTTTCCAGAATGCCTGTATCTACCAGCCTCAGACCCCCAGTTTTCATTTCACTACACATCTCCTGAGCACAAAATAACTGAGGCTTAAGACAGTAACTTGGTTCAATTCAGATGACAAGTTTTTGGTCCCATGTAGCAGCTGATAGAAGAAAAGGAATTTCATGAACACGAGGCCTTTGGTGAGGGTCCTACACCTGCACACCATCACACAATGTAAAGAAAGACACAGACTCTGGGTGCACACCAAGAACAGGGACTCCTCTTTTCATAACCATAATCTGAGACTCTAGAAATGCACAGCCTGCCTGCAGGGAGACATGCCATTCACAAATCAAGGCAACTGTCCCAGTGCTTGATGGAAAACGAACATCGTAATTGTAAAAATAATTTTCAAATAGTATTTAATGTGTTTCATTATTCCTTGTGATATTGATGGTGTATTAACCCACTTTCTTCTTATTTCCTTGGGAAACAAACCATGGGGACTGCCTTTTCTCTTCATGTCACATCAAAGTAAGGATGGATTTAAATGTGGAGTTATTGATTTATATACACATATTTGGAAAAATTGGACAGCTATTTTCCTACATTTTCTAAAATGACATCGCGGGTATCGATAACAGGGTGAAACTGTGACTCTGAGCCATCAGAAATGGAAGTCTCAGCCCAGCTGCCTGTGTACGCTCAGGCTGATGAAGGCAGGCCCTGGAATTTTAACCAGCACACTGAGATGCTCTGCATTCAGCCTGCATCACCAGAGCCAGAAAGCAGTGTGCTGATGAGGGAGAAGGGTGAACACCACCAAGTTCCACTGGACAGGCTCCAGGCATCAGCCAGAAGAACAGAGAGCCATGGCTGACTCAAGGGCTGAAGGTGAGCCAGAGAAAGGAACAGGTGCAATGAAACATAAAGGAAATGCAAGTCTCAGAAAGACTCCCACTCAAAAGAAGGGAGACCAGTGAACAGGGAGGAAGTGGGCACTGCTTGTGTTTTAGGGCTTGCATTGGTACTTGCTAAAAGTAGTGTCTATTTTATTTGGTCACCTGGGGTGCAGAATGAAACTAAATCTGGCTAAAGCAGAAAAGGGAATTCATCGGTTCAAGTAACTCAAAAGTCAGGGGTAGGGTTGGTTTCTGGAACAGCTGGTGGAGAGTCCCAGACAATGGCTCCACTTCCCTTTCTCTATCTTTTGGTTCTGAATTCCTCTGTGTGGGCTCCACTTACAAGCAGATACAGCTGTTTGAGGCTTCCATTCCATCGTCACAGCAATCTCAAGCAACAGAGAAGCTTTTTCTCTTTTTCTATGGTTCTGATAGAAGTTCTGAAACTGAGTCTCAACAGCTCTGAGTGGTCGGCTTTGGGTCACATGCTTATCCCTTTACCAATCATTAAGCTCAGAAGCATGTGACACTCTGATTGGCCAGGCTCGGCCACATGCTTCACCTCTGAAGCTAAGATGGGGCCAGCCTCTTACTTACCACTTGGACAGAGAAAAGAATGGGTAGTTTTCCCCCAGAGTTGAAAGCTACCAAGGAGAAAGGCTGCAGGACAGGACACAAAATTGCATAACCACTTCAAGGTAACAAAAGTGATTGAGGGGCTGGGGCAGAGTCTATGGATTACATGAAACTGCTAAATATAAGACTAAATGGTGACTTCAGTTCAGTTCAGTCACTCAGTCGTGTCCGACTCTTTGCGACCCCATGAATCGCAGCACACCAGGCCTCCCTGTCCATCACCATCTCCCGGAGTTCACTCAAACTCACGTCCATCGAGTCAGTGATGCCATCCAGCCATCTCATCCTCTGTCATTCCCTTTTCCTCCTGCCCCCAATCCCTCCCCATGAACAGTATGAAAAATGGTGACTTCATCTGCTATCATCTCAGATGAGCTTACACCTTCTGGGGATTCTGTTACCCATTAGGGATCTGCTCTTTCCAGCCACCGTTTTCACCATGGCCATTACTGAAGAACCATGGTTAACCATCATGGTCTTGTCTGAGGATAAAAGCATGAGATTATCCAGGACAGCTAGAAATGAATTTGTTTACTTCAACAGTCAGTTGAAAGATGATTTAAATATATAGGACTGATAATGTTTAAAATATATAGGGATTGCCTTTAATTATTCTTGACAAACTTATTCTTGTAAGTTTTCATGTTTCCTTTACTAACTCTTTTTATTTATTTATTTTACTTTACAATATTGTATTGGTTTTGCCATACATTGACATGAATCCACCATGTGTTCCCCATCCTGAACCCCCCTCCCACCTCCCTCCCCATCCCATCCCTCTGGGTCATCCCAGTGCACTAGCCCTGAGCACCCTGTATCATGCATCGAACCTAGACTGGCGATTCATTTCACATATGATAATATACATGTTTCAGTGCCATTCTCCCAAATCATCCCACCCTTGCCCTCTCCCACAGAGTCCAAAAGACTGTTCTATACATCTGTGTCTCTTTTGCTGTCTCACATACAGGGTTAGCATTACCATCTTTCTAAATTCTATATATATGCGTTAGTATACTGTACTGGTGTTTTTCTTTCTGGCTTATTTCACTCTGTATAATCCCTTTACTAACTCTTAATAGTGAAACATAGACTCTTAATAGTTATGACTCACTATTTATGAGGTGGGTTTCCAATGTGACCTTGTAAAGTCATAGCTGTTTCTGTTAACACACACACACACACAAAATTCAGCCAAGTAAATTTGAAGTTTCAATTGACTGTTCGAGGATTCATGAGCCAGGCAGAATCCAGCTCCTATCAGAGGAGTTGTCCAAAATGGAAAGCTTTAGAAGACAGAGAAAGAAACTATTAGCAAAAGAAAATAAAGGACTGTTTCAGGCCAGGTCACCTTTTTTGGTGGGGGTAAAGGAACAGGAGGGGTCTTTACTGTGCAGTTACCTCACTGGTATTGACCCTTGATCAGAACATTTCAGATTAACTGTTTTAAAGGTCATTTCTGGAAGGGACTGAAACTGCAGTTCAGTCTTGGTTTGCTGTCATGGGGCAGGAAATATTATTTTTGACTTGTTATTTCTTTCTAACATGTCCCTGTTATTTTCTGTTTATTAGAAGTGCAGGGATCATCATTTCTAAGTTTGTTCATTATGTTGATGTCTCTCCCAAGTGTTCTATTACTCTTAGTGCCAAACAACTGGGAGAGATCATTCTGAAAGTCATAGTGAGCAGCCTTCTGAGTGATGAATTCATTATGAGGCCATGACACATCAACGGCCTCCCTCTAGAATCTCTCTTAGTCACTCCTACTGACTCAGAGCCGTTCCTTCTCAGAGTAGAAGTTTCCCTGAGGCAAGTCCCCACCATTTCGCTGTTTTGACTAGAGGAAGAATTCAAAGTGATGCTCACAAAGCGAAGAGGTCTTGTGACTCTCAGGCAGCAGATCATTGTCAAGCAGAAGGGAGCAAGCTTGACTACTGAGCTAGCACTGCTAAGGGTGTCATTTAAACTTCCATACTCTGCTTCATGACAACCCACAGATGCTGTACTACAGATGGAAGGACATAAGTGAGACAACATGAGAGGAAAAAGAGAGAACATGAAATATTTTCCAGTCATATTGTAAGCTTCCATAATCTTTGTCTCAGATGAGCTGGAAGGAAATCAAAATATGTAACCCCAAAATATGAACACTTTGGCAAAAAGACTGTTTTGAATTGAAAGCAATTAAGAAAAAGCAGTTACAAAAAAAAAATAGAAAAGTGTTCTGCCTTCTCACTATTTGCCTAGAAGCAGGACTTTCTATCTAGAAGGACACAAATTTGTCACTGGACACAACTTTGTGTTGTCTAGACACTACTTTAGACAACTTCATATCCATCTGGAGACAAATTTACATAATAAACTTTACTAACTAGCTTTGATCTGCCACTGGTTTCCAATATATTTACCTTCTTACAGTTTACCATCCTTGGAAGCCTAAAATCACCTTCTATGTTCTGTTATTTCTCTACAAATTTATTGTCTGTTGAAGATGTTACTTCAGCCAAGTTCCAAGCCTCCTCTCTCAGTTACTCATCTATCGGCATTCCCATGGGCCACGTGTATAGTACACATGTTAATCCACTTGTTTTTCTTCTATTAACCTGTGCTTTGTTTCAAGGCTCCAGCTGAGAACACAGAAAGGTAAAAGGGAAAGATTTTCCCCTCTGCCTTATTCCTAGTAATCATCTCGTTGAATTTCCTAGGGCAGGTATTGCCACATTACAGAGAAGAAGACTGAGGCTTGTACTGGGTAGCCATCTTGGATCCACTGCATAATGCTACTTGAATCCATCTCAAAGGGATTGAAGCGATGGAAGGTCTGGCCTGCAGACACTTATCAGCCAAGATCATCTGCGTATTAAAGACAGTTACCAGCCTTGCCCTCCTACCACTTCGTATAGCTCATTCTCAAGCTCTAGGCCTATTTCAAGCCACTGTCCTTCATCCCTCCCAAGAGACCAAAAGGTAAGGTAACCAAAGGGCCCTTGAATAAGCCCATTCCAATAAAGACCCAGAGTTTATGCAGGTGAAAAGCCTTGTTAAAGTTGTAGCCCCATTCTAGCAAATTATTTTCTGGGAGTAAGATGAGCCAACTTATTTGTTTCAATGTCTTCTCCACTCTTCTTTTTCTTTTTCATTTATTTGTCAAGTTAGCCACTCACTCTTTGGGGCAGTTTGCATCACCTACTGGAAGGCCCAATGATGCAAAGGAGGGAAGATGTGTTTATGAACCACGCTGAGAATGCTGCAGTATACACAACCCAAACACTGTCTTATCTTCTTCCTGAATGACTCAAATGGTTGTTTGGTCTTTTGTGAACCCCAGATCTTCCTCAATAAAGCATCTAGCCACTGTATTCTTATGTGCAATCATACCTTTAACCCAGTGTTAGTTAAAGGAAGAGAGGGGACTAAGCCATATGAGAGGCCCATTATCCTTGAGATTTAGAGAGGGACAGAACTTCAGATGTCATCTAGTTCAAAACTTCATGATGGGTAATCTCTAATTGTCCCTTTCTCTAAGGTTAGTAAGTAAGAAAAAGTAAAAATCAGAGTCAGTACTTCTCAGCTACTTGCCAGATGCCAGGCACTTTTACCTCCATGCTTCACATGTATTGATTTGCTTAATTCTCATGTAACATCTCAGATAAATACTATCAAGATCACCATTGTACAGATGAACAAACTGAAGGTAAGAGAATCTTTGTGACTTGCCCAAGGCCACATGATGCAAGTGAGATATAAATCTACGATGTGAATCTGTGTTTGGGCTAAGATCTGAAAAATTCAGAGCTGTCACTCTTAACTATGTTTTTGTTTTTTCCCCAACCAAAACATAGGACTGAGTTAACAGATATAAGGGGAATAAGGGACAATATTCTGAAGAGCAAAAAAGTCACATATCTGTACAACGCCGTGGAGCACACACCTTCCACTGAAGTCTGAGTTAGACTTGGAAGTTATTTACTTACGTGGGGCAACACAGGTCAAATTACTTTATTTTCTTTAAGTCAAATTAATTTTGATTTTGAGTCCCCAACTCAATCCTTCTGGCCTGGCAAGGAACCCAGGCTGAGTGAATTGGGGGCTGTTCTAACCCAGCTCTGGGAAGGGCTCTGGGGGTCTCAGAGGAGAACATTCGGGGGCAGGGGAGCCCATGGTTTCCAGTCCTTGCCAAGCTACTCTGCCCAAACCCGTGCAGTCCCTCAGATGCAGTGATTCTGCTCCTTCTTGCAGCTCTGGTATCTATCGATCTGGGTTGGTTAAGGTTGAGGTCTTCAAGATGTGGGGGGGGGTCCCCCCCTCCAGGAAGATCACACAGCCAAACCTCCACTTCTCTCCCACATTACTCAGGAAGCCCTCTTCCCTCACTGAGACCATCGTTCTCGGTCTCCACCCAGTGTGAGCTCTGCACATGCAGGAATATCTGTCTGTTTTGTGTGCTGATGTCTCCTCAACGCCTAAGTGAGAGCTTGACACGTGCACTTGTGCTGCTTCTACCCCCATCCCCCACCCCCATAGGAAGCCCTTCCTGCCTCCCCCCAACCCCCGCTCCCCTGGGAACACCCGGCACCATCCCCACAGTAAACCCAGGCCATCAAGAGAAGCAGGTTCTAGGGATCTGGAGGAGTGAGAAACCCGAGAAAAGGAGATAAAGCAGAGATAAACCCAGAGAACAGGACGATAAAGCCTCTCATCATATTGATTTCCCCTGCTGCAAAGACAGAACCCAGACTAATATCTCAATAAATCGCTCTCCCCTTCATGGACCAGCCAGTGGGCATTCAGTACTGTTCACTCGCATTTTAGCTGTTGGGTAAAAGTAGACAGTAGTGTGCAGATAATTATAAAGATTTCAAAGATCTTTCTTACTAAAATGACAAAGTTTGAGAAGTTCCTCTCTCCAGCCCCCGGATAATGAGATAGCATTCCCACACTTAAAAGGATTTCTCTGTCTCCTGGGTGGAACAAAAGAGCTCAGCTTTCAGTATGAGGGAGGCTAATGAAGTTTTACACAGACTCTCAGGCTTTGCACCACCAGAGCAGTGGCCAGAGAAAGTGAGAGGAAGGGAGGGAGCAGAGATACACTGGCAGAAGGAAAGATAAGTGTAGAAGTCACAGACACACATCAGTGTACAGAAACCCAGAAAAGACACTCTGAAGGACACAGAGACAGAGAAGAAAACTGAAGAATTAGAAGAGTTCCTTTTCGCTAAAAGGAAAACAGCAAGAGTTAGAACACACCAGTGCTGAACTGAAAATTAAATGCTCTATCATTCCCCAAACTTAACTAATTTCCCATTAAAGCGATAGCTATATCACTTAGGCACCGTGAGAAAAAATGACTTCCCTTAATGAGCTGTCTCATTGCAAACCTGCTTCAAGGTTCAGCCACTTAAAGAAATAATATATTTGCTCTCCTTTGCCTGCCCTCATTTCCCAGACACTTTTCCACGTGTACAAGCAGACTTCAGAGATAATGTGGGTTGGCTCCGACCACTGCAATAAAGCAAATATCAAAATACAGTGAGCTGCTCCAGTTTCTTTGGTTTCCCAGTGCCTATAAAAGTTATGTTTAAACTATCCAGTGGTCTACCAAGGGGTTTCCCATGTGGCTCCGTGGTAAAGAATCCACCTGTCAAGCAGGAGACACAGGTTCGATTCCTGGGCTGGGAAGATCTTCTGGAGAAGGAAATGGCAACCCACTCCCATATTCTTGCCTAGGAAATCCTATGGACAGAGGAATCTGGTGGCCTATAGTCCTTGGGGTCTCAAAGAGTTAGACACCACTTAGTGAGTAAAGAGCAGCAGCAGCAGTCTAAGTGTGCAATAGCATCATGCCTAAACAAATGTACATATCTCACTTTAAAAATGTTTTACAGCTAGAACACGCCAACTATCATTTGAGTCTCAAGAGGCACAGTACTAGCATCCAAGATCACTGATCACAGATCATCATAACAAATATAATAATAATAATAAAGTCTGAAATATTGCAAGAATACTAAAATGTGACACAGGGAGGCAATGTGAGAAAACGCTGTTGGGAAAACGGTGCTGATAGACTTTCTTGATGCACGGTGGCCACAGACCTTCAACTTGTAAAAAATACAGTACCTGCAAAGCATGATAAAGCAGAGCTCCATAAACAAGGTATGCCAGCACTTGGTGCTTTGGATTTGCTCTCTCACAGCTCTTCGGGGGTCAAATTAAGAGCTACCTTGTCCTCTACTTTTCTAGTCTTTTTGACAAACACCTCTTGGTTTTGTAAAAAATTAACAAAGAGATGCCAAGTCCCTTCAGTTGCCTTCCCTCTTTGCGACCCTGTGGACTATAGGTCGCCAGGCTCCTCTCTCCATGGGGATTCTCCAGGCAAGAATCCTGGAGTGGGTTGCCATGGCCTCCTCAATAAACAGAAGCTTCAATTAAATTCAGTTGGGAGACCAGAAGGGGGAGCTCTCACACCCTGTGAGGATAGGCGAGCCCGACAGGAAGAAGAGTCTTCTTCCTGACGAGGACTCGGTCAGTGGAAAGCCTTGGCTGTGTTTACCCCAGCTCTCCCAGCTGCCTTTTCCCCTCTATACAAGTGTCCTCCTTCTCTTGCCATGGGGCGACTTGCTTGCTGTGATTGCAGACCCTGAATGGAATTTTCTGCTGATACCAAATAAACCCATCTTTGTTGGAGAAATATCTGGTGGTCTATTTGTCTCAGGTCAACAGCTTATTGGTATGTTTTTTTTTTGTTTTTGTTTTTAATTTTATTTTATTTTTAAACTTTACATAATTGTATTAGTTTTGCCAAATATCAAAATGAATCCGCAAGTGTGCAATAGATAGGTTCTTGAAAGATCTTTGTAAATCAAATTGTAATATAGCAGCACTATTTACAACAGCCAAGACATGGAAGCACCCAAAGTGCCGGTTGACAGATGAATAGATAACATACATACAATAGAAAATGACTCAGCCATACAAAGAATGAAACTGCCATTGCAGCAACATAGACATAGAGATTATCATAATAAATGAAGTCAGAGAAAGACAAATACCATATGATATCACTTACATGTGGAATCTTAAAAAAGGATACAAATAAACTTATTTCTAAAAGAGAAATAGAATCATAGACCCAGAGAACAAACGTCTGGTTCCCAAGAGGGGGAATTAGGAGATTGGAATTAAAATACACACACTACTAAACATACAATAGACGACCAAAAGGGCCTACTGTACAGCATAGGGAGCTAGACTCAGTATCTTGTAATCACCTCTAATGGAAGAAAATGTAAAAAAAAAAAAAGAGTCTATATAGATAGAGAGAGAGAGAGAGTCTTTTTTTTTTATATTCTCTGGAGTGGGTAGCTGTTCCCTTCTCCAGGGAATCTTCCAAACCCAGGGATCGAACCCAGGTCTCCCACATTGCAGGTGGATTCTTTACTAGCTGAGCTACCAGGGAAGCCCTTATATATATGTATAACTGAATCATTTTACCCCTGAAACTAACAAAGCATTATAAATCAACTATATTTCAATAAAAATTAAAAAATCAAATTGTCATAAATTATATCATATGAGGATGGGTTGGGATAATAGTGGGATGTTCAATACTTAGGTTAAGAAAAAAAGTCTTTGGTTAAGTTGGTCGGTTTGCTTCCTTTAATGAAAACAACCTCCTTCAAGGTATCTAGTTTTGGTTGATATGTTGTTTCATTGTTATTTTTGCTTCTCCCTCCACAGCCCAGGGGCTTCCCCAGAGGCTCAGTGATAAAGAATCTGCCTGCAATGTAGGAGACCTGGGTTCAATCCCTGGCTCGGGAAGATTCCCTGTAGGAAGAAATGGCAATCCACCCCAGTATTCTTGCTTAGAAAATTCCCTGGACAGAGGAGCCTGCTGGACTACAGTCCATGGGGTCACAAATAGTTGGACAAGACTGACCATGCATGTAGGCAGGCTACAGCACAAATGTGAACCTTCTGAAGCACTTTAAGGAGAACAAGCATTCCATATTCTGCGAGAAGGGGAGGCTGGTAGATTTTCTTTTTTTTCAAGCTGGCCCTCAGGGAACTATGGAATAATTGGAATGATGTGGGACCAGGAATCAACAATTCTCTTGCTTTTAGCTGTGTCACCTTGAGTAGGTAATTTAAACTTCATGAGCCAACCTTAGAAGGATAACGGTGAGGAAAAGTAAGAGGATGTTCCCATTCACTAATTCAGCAACATATCAAGGCCTCCTCTGTGCCGGGCCCTGGGAACAGAACTGTGCACAAGACAGATGGGGCCGTGCACCCACCAGACCTACACTCTGGTGAGGGCAGAATGGAAAAAAATCTATTTGTTTTCTCAGGCTGCAGTAACAGAGTACCACAAACTGGTGCTTTAAACAATAGAAACCCATCAGCTCACAGTTCTGGAGCTAAAAGTCCAAGGCTAAGGTGTCAGCGGCGTGGGGTCCTCTGAGGGTTGTGAGTGAAGGGTCTGTCGAGGCTTCTCTCCCTGGCGTGTCCATGGTGGCTTTCGTTCAGTCTTCTCTCTGTGTAGATCTGTCTCCAAGCTTCCCCTTTGTATAAAGACATTGATCATATTGGATTAGTACTACCCTAATGCAGACTCATTGGAAAAGACCCTGATGCTGGGAAAGATTGAAGGCAGGAAGAGAAAGAGGGGACAGAGGATGACGTGGTTGGATGACCTCACTGATCCAATGGACACGAGTTTCAGCAACCTCCAGGAGATAATGATGGACAGGGAAGCCTGGCATGCTGCAGTCCATGGCGGTAGCAAAGAGTTGAACATGACTGAGAGAATGAAAAACAACAATGACCTCATTTTAACTTTGGTTACCTCTGTAAAGACCCTCTCTCCCTATAAGGTCACATCCTAGGATACTGGGGGCTTGGACTTCAACAGATGAACTTTAAGGGAGGTGATTCAACATGTAAGAATATATGAATAATATAATTGTGACATGAAGGAACTTAATAGGAGAACCTGAGAGAAAAATATAATTGTGTGTGTGTGTGCATGTGAGTGAAGAGTAGAAGACTGGCCTGGTGAGTGATGCTCAGAGGAGAAGGCATCTGAGTTGAGACCAGGAAGAAGAGAAAGAGGAAGAGCCAGGCAGAGCTGCTAGGTGCAGAGGGCACAGCGATGCAGAGGCGATAAACTACTCAGCTGATTTATGAACAGAGAGGAGGCAGCCAGAGCAGATGTGAGGGAGGAGGCTAGATGGCAAAAGCAGACAGCAGTCAGAAACAAAAGGCCACATATTAAGTGACTGTATTTATACAACATTCTAGAAAAGGCACAGACCTTCTCAGGTGGTGGTAGTGGGAAAGAATCCGCTTGCCAGCGCAGGAGATGTAAGAAACGCAAGTTCAATCCCTGGGTCGAGAAGATCCCCTGGAGAAGGGCATGGCAACCCACTCCAGTAGTCTTGCCTGGAGAATCCCAAGGACAGAGGAGCTTGGCAGGCTACAATCCATAGGGTCACAAAGAGTTGGATATGACTAAAGCTACTTAGCACGCATGCATGCAGAAAATGTATAACCTTACAATAGAAAGCAGATCCACAGTCGCCTGGGACTAGAGATGGAGGAGGACGTGGAGAACAGAGGCAAGAAGGAAACTTCCAGGAGGAGGGAGCACTTTAATCAGTGGTGGTGGTCACACAGCTGTGTACAGTGATCAAAATTCAAAAAGCTGGACATTCAAAAAAGGTGAGTTTATCCTATATAAATAATATTGTGGTTCAGTTGTGTCCGACTCTTCGTGACCCCATGGACTGTAGCCCGCCAGGCTCCTGTGTCCACGAGATTTCCCAGGCAAGAATACTGGAGTGGGTTGCCATTTCCTCCTCCAGGGAATCTTCCCTACTCAGGGATCGAACCCACATCTCTTGAGTCTCCTGCGTTGGCAGGTGGATTCTTTACCACTGAGCTACCTGGGAAGCCCAATATAAATAATTCCTGAATAAAAAAAGAACACAGTTATGAGGTGATTTGTTTTCTGTGGAACTTTTAGGGTTTAAGCCATGTTTTTAGGACATGTTAAGTAGCGCAAAACAGGGTCACAGTGGTCATCATGAACGTCCATGTGTGTTGTTTTGAAACACCTGCAATAGGACTGTCGGTGTCTACGAGAGATAAACTAAGGGGAGAACCTGGGATAAGAAGTTTGATGGGCCACATACATCACTGAAACAGAAGGGACAACTGTTAGAGCCAAGAACCCTCCCCTGTTCCTCCTTCAAAAAAGACCCCCAAGTCATGTGGCTACAAGGCTCTTCTGCTGAAAGGACCCGACTCCAGGCTGCCGGTAGCTGCTCTGGACAAAGCCGCCCTGTGCCCTGTTGCCTGACAGCTTGTGCAGAGACATCTCTTTCTTGGACTTCTCCTGGGAGGGCTCATTACCCACTGGTTCTATTTTCCCTACTCTGTCTAACCTGTGTCGTGTGCTAATTGGGTGCAATAAACTGTGTGAGTTGTGAATTACATATATTTCATACAGCTCCTGCCCCAGGATAATTACCTGGTCTCAGGGCTGGGCCCTGCAACACACACACACACACACACACACACACACACACACGGATACTTTGGCTCCTGAGTGCCTCGTGGATTAGGCACCAGAAGTGGACGTGGTGAGGTAGGTAGGAGGCATCACAGCCATTCATGTGAGAGAGGGTGACCCCCTGGACTAGGGTGGCCACAGCTAAGGTCGGGGGGGAAGTGGGCGAGTGAGGCATGGGGAAGTGTGTGGTGTATTTTGAAGGTAGAACCAAGAGGTGTTGCTTATGCCTCGGACAAAGGGAATCAGGGAAAAAAAAACCATCAAGGGAGACGCTAGGGATTTGGACTTCAGAGTCCATGTGGCTCCATGGGACACAGCATGCAGCACAGACAGAAATACCAACAGAAAAGAAAAGAACATGATCATTTCCGAGACCCTTCCCTCCCAGAGAAGAAGACGCCCTGAGAACAGCTCCATAGACTAGTCTCCTGCCCCTCCAGCCTATCCCTCTTGGGGAAAGGGAGGCAGGAGAAAGCCTTTCAGGCAAGGGGTCTGAGAAGTGCTTGTGAGTCCTCACTACGGATTCCGGGTTCTCTTTCCCCAGCGTCTAATTCAGGAGCTCTGGGGTGGCGCCTGGGAATCAGTAACCAGATGAACAAGAAAACTACCATGCCTCCATGTGCAAGTAACCTGAGGACCTGGAGAAAGGGAGCAGAGGAAAATGATGGGGACTCTCCCTTCCAAGCCCCCTGACTTCTGGTTGGCCACAGGACAGGGCTCTAGCCAGTGCAGATGGACTGAGCACGTTCGCAAGGGGAGGGAAGCGCCTCACGGATCACAGCTTTTGGCTGGGCTCTGAGCGAACCGTCTCCAACCTGCTTTGCCAGAGACTCAATTAGTAACCCCTCACTTCCAAAAAAGACCAGGGGCTGGGGAACAAATGACTTCATTCTCAGCCATTTTATTAATGCTTTGTGATGCTACATTTCCTTCATCTTAATAGAGCATGAAATTAAAACACATGCACCCACAAAACACCTGCCTTTTGTGAACTGGCTCATCATGGTAATTATGTCTCCTAAGGATGCTGCCATACACTTCATGTTATTACGCCCTTTGTGATTTTAATTACAATTTAATGAAAGCTTTTACATGGCCTGTCTTAGAACTTTCAATTTAATAATCATCAGCGTTAACAATGCTCTGTGCTTTGTTACTTTTCCTTCCATTTATTGTTAAATGTAAGTTTTTATATTAAATTTACATTTCATGGTCCAGAATGTTAAGTCATCATCATTAACTGAAGTGTGGTTCTCTCACTTTCCTCCTGCTTGTAATGCAGAGTAGGGGGAAAACCAGGATCAAAGAAATATAAGGGCGGCATTGGGTGGATTGTTTTTAACAGCAGGTAGCAAAAGGCTTCTTTCCCTGTATTTTTATATTTGACTTTATTTTCAAAATTATAGAATTTTTAGTTAGATCAGAATACTGTTTCAATTTTTATATTTTATATGAATTTTGGCTCTGCATTTAAAATTGCTGCATGCTTAGTCTCTTTAGTCACATCCAGCTCTTTGCGACCCCATGGACTGTAGCCTGCCAGTTTCCTCTGTCCATGGGATATTTTCCAGGCAAGAATACTGGAGTGGGTAGCCATTCCTACTCCAGGGGATCTTCCCGACCCAAGGATCAAACCATCTCCTCTGTCTCCTGCATTGCAGGTAGATTCTTTACCACTGAGCAATAAGGGAAGTCAGATTTTAAATTGTCTTATGAATTGCTGTGATTTAGCTTTTAAAGTATCTCATATGTGTTTTCAAAGTTACTCATGAATGTAACTGCTGCAAATTAAAAATATCTGACTTTGGAAGGACCTCAAGACTTCCCCTCCCCTTACCCCACAATAGAATAGTTGCTCCCTGGCGGGTGTGGACATAGGGTTGAAAGGACCATAGCTCTAGGGAGCTGCACTGGAGCTCACCTGATAAGATCTTTGCAAGTGGTACAGGCACTCCTAGGCTTAGCCCACAGCTGAGGTGGCTGATCAAAGACACCCTGATGGTTCTAACTGGCATGCTCAGGGCAGAGCTACACAGGCGACCGCTTCGACAGCCACTCGAGTCCCTACAGATGCAGTCTGTTACAGGAACTGCTGGAAAGTGACAGTCTTCAAACGTCAGAAATGCATCCCACGGTTGGAGGATCTGGAGAAGCACTTGGCACGTCTGATCAGAACTGAACGGAAGGTTGCTCGCTGCTTTGAAAAGAACAAGCTGGCTGAGGAGCGGCGGGCTCTGTACTCAGACTGCACACAGTTCTCCTCTGGCCACCTTTAAACGGTGAGAAGAGCTGAGCCAGAGACAGCATATTTCTGTTTCTGTTCTGGCACCTTCTGCGGGAGCCTCAGCACGCTGAAACGCCACCTGCCAGATAGGATTGGGGACCCGATGCTGCCATGTGATGAACCCTTTGTGCACCAGGACCCTAAAGGGGAAAAACTCCTACCCAGAGGCTGCTTTTACTCCAGCATCACCCAGCCATTCCCTTGAAAGGATATGGTACCCTCAGCCATACCCTCAGAACACTGCTTTGACCCTCTCCCCATACCCTCAATCTTTATTTTCCTCCTGTCTGGTAGAAACCTATGTGTGAGATGATTCATCTCATTTCCTTCTAGATTTGTAACAGGGAAGAACAAAATCTGACTCCACATTGGTGTTTCTTTTACTTTAATCTTTGCTTTCTGTTGCTTTTGTTACTATAATCACTGAGAGGATTGCTGTTTATAGTTATAAGCACACATAATGGCCTGCCTCAGGGAACCCTGCCCCTCAGCCTGAATGTTAAAAGTGTCTTAGGAAACTCCCTGCCCTGACCATGTGTGAATGGCTGTGGGAAAGAAGAAATTAATACATTCCCTCCCCGAGGATGACCAAACCAGGAGATATTTTGTAAGACTTATGAACTGTGATGTTGGAGAAGACTCTTGAGAATCCCTTGGCCTGCAAGGAGATCCAACCAGTCCATCCTAAAGGAAATCAGTCTTGAATATTCATTGGAAGGACTGATGCTGAAGCTGAAATTCCAATACTTTGGCCACATGATGCGAAGAGCATTTGAAAAGACCCTGATGCTGGGAAAGATTGAGGGCAGAAGGAGAAGGGGACAACAGAGGATGAGATGGTTGGATGGCACCACCGACTCAATGGACATGGGTTTGGGTGGACTCCGGGAGTTGGTGATGGACAGGAAGGCCTGGCGTGCTACGGTTTATGGGGTCGCAAAGAGTCGGACACGACTGAGTGACTGAACTGACTGATGGCCTTCATACATTGTTCCCTGACCTCCTCCCTCTATTCCATAAAAGGAACTAGCACGCACACCCCGTAAGACAGTGCTGTAGGGCATTAGTCCACCATCTCCTTGGGTGCCTGACTTTCCAGATAAAGTCACTATTCCTTGCCTCAACACCTTGTCTCCCAATTATTGGCTCAGTGGGATGACCAGGCTGAGCTTGGACTTGGTAACAGATTCAGTGATTCAAAGAGCCCTAGCAATGTCAAGGCTGCAGCTCCAGGCTGCAACTCCATTTCAGAGCTGTAATCAGCTGACAGTTCTCAAAGGTTGTCAGTCTCCGCCCACAGCTCAGTACCTAGAACCACCACAGCTAGAGCTGGGCCGGCTCTCCACCCTGGGGGTGGATGTGAAACTCACCGCAGCCCCGAATGATCTGTGCACTGGACTGCCAACACCATGTCTTCCAGGTGGGAGGTTTTATTATGTTTTACAACCATGAAAACATAGGACGGTGGCCGTGACGGCAAACATCTCGGAAGGAGGAATCGACCAAGCTGCACCCGCCCACCCCGGCAGCCTCCTTCCACATGTCTCTCACAAAATGTTCCTGGGCCCTTCTCTTGACCAGTTCAGGAGAGTTGAAAGTAGACGTGGAATGTAGCAGGATCATCGTCGGCAAAATGGGAGCGGAAGGAGAACTTGGAGAAACAACGGATGAGAAACATGTTACAGAAAACCTCTTCTACTGTGTGATGAGGTCGGGGTGGAGGAGCGTGGCCTGGGCTCAGTCCATCCCCCGAGGTCTGGGTCATACAGGGCCCTCGGTGATGCCCTCCAGGGGCAGGCTGGGCGCGCTGTCGGCCGTGGGCCTCTCATCTTTCTTCAGCGAGGGCGGGACTCGGAGACTGACGTAGGGTTTGTGACAGGCTGTGTTGGCCAGAGGTGGGTAGTGCTGTCTGTAGCAAATGTAGGCAAAAATGAGGCCAATGACGCCGCCAACAAACGAATCTAGGGCAGAAGAGCAGAACCAGGAGAAATGCATTATGATTCATTCAAATGAGGCCAGCTGTGTTTTCCAGAAAGCACTTTCCTACCGATTTCGGTGACTGGTTTGCTGATGAAACCCCTCGAAAGACTGGAAGGGGAGAGAAACGACACTGGAGGTGTACGTCTTGGTGGCCTCCGCAAACCCTTACCATTTCTAGAACTTAAACATCCCCTTTGTGTGTGCACTTGATTCTTCTCATTATTGATGGAATACGCAGCAGCGCACGGCACAAACTCAGAACTGCATTCTTGATTTTGAAAATCAATTCGAAATTCTGGAAGAATAATTCCAGCCATCTCCATGGGATGTAAATACCCTCGGGGGCTGTCATTTTTCTTTAGCAAGCTTCTGCTGGAGTCCTGCAATGTTGCTGGTGCACCACAGAAAGCCAGCGGGCATGCTGGCCTCCTCCTCAAAGTTAAGTGATTTCCCAGGGATGGAGTAAAACTTCTGAGTCACAAAGTGAATACAACATTTTATGCTGCACCAGGGTGGGCAAATTCGACACTCCCAGTGGGAGGGGCCTAAACCCTTCTACAAGCTGCAGATTTTATCAAGTCAGAAGACGTGGTGGGGGGCCCCCGCAGACAAGGTAGGAGAGGGAACCTGTGGGCAAAACAGGCCCTTCCACCACCTCTGGACCCCATGCTAAAGAAGGTATTCAGCTAGTGTCCACCAGAGACCCCATGAAAGTGGCCCACCCCAACAACCCTCACTGTGTGTGTGTGTGTGTGTGTGTGTGTGTGTGCATGCCCTTTAAACTGTGTCTTTGGGTTTATTCTTGCCAAAAAGATCCTAACACAATGGAAAAACCTCCCCTGCCAAGAGAAACTTTGATTTCTTGTGAAGGTCACTGCCAGGCTGAAGTGTCATCCTCCAGTGGGGGCTTTCCACTTTCACCGTCATTATCTTGTTGAATCACCCACCCCTGCCATGGGCAGGGATACACTTTCTCATCTCCTGGGGATGAGAACAGCAAGTGGTGTGTCGAGCTGTGTGATGACGTAACATTAACACTGGAGTCTCTGCTCCACCAGGGCAGGGGCTCTGTGAGGCTTGCTGGCTGTTGATTCCTCAATACCTGGAACAGCACTTTGCTCATCTGCAGAATTAAGTTGGTGAAGGGAAGTGGCTGAATGAATGCTGTTGCTTAGTCGCTGAGTCGTATCCAACTCTTTTGCGACCCCAAGGGTGTAGCCTGCCAGGCTCCTCATCCATGGGATTTTCCAGGAAAGAATACTGGAGTGCATTAACACTTCCTTCTCTGGGTATCTTACTGTCTCAGGGGTCAAACCCATGTCTCCTGCATTGGCAGGCGGATTCTTTACCACTGAGCCACCAGGGAAGCCCGGAAGAATGAATACGTGCACAGTAATTTGGGGCTAGGCTCTGGTTACTGTCTGGTGTTGTCCCCATTCCCCTCTCTGAACTTCAGTTCCCTCACCAGGAATAAGTGCTTGGCAGCTGAGAGTCTTTCTCATATGAATGTTCTAGGAATTTGGTCCCCAGGGTCAACCTACTGAGATCAGCCTGCAGATCATTATGAAACTCTGCTGAGCATCTTCAGAAAATAGGTCATATCCTTGATTGGGATAAAATGTCACTTGTAAACAAAAGTCATTCTAACAGGCCAGAGAAACTGAATAACTGTGGCTACTTCCTCTGCATAGGAGTGCAAACATGGTGCAACCTGGCAGAAAGAGGAGGAAAAGAGATTAGTGGCCACTTGGCCCTGATGAGTAGCCACCAAGGAAGAGGGGTGGGGAGGACCACTTGTGAGATACAGTGAAACCCCAGTGCCCAGCTCTGCTCCCAGAGCAGATGCCTGGGGCCACAGTAAGTTATCCAGCATCTATTCTCACCTCGGACTTGAGAATCCTCTTGGCTGAGAAATCCATCACAAAGACACTGTAGACCCCATTAGGGCAAGTCACTGCACCTCTGAACCTCAGTTTCCCCAGCCTCAAATGGAGATCTCAATATCCATGTCATTTTATCATCACAGTGATTTGATGAGATCTGCTTCTGAACAGTGCATGCCACAAAATAAGACCTTGAAATGCAGTATCTAAAACAATAGTCTCAGACTTCTATGGCAGTCCAGTGGTTAATGCTGTGTTTCCAATGTAGGAGACAAGGGTTTGATCCCTGGTCAGGGAATTAAGATCTCACATGTTGTAGTATGTAGCCAAAAAAATGTTTTTTAATTAAAAAAAAAAATAGTGCCCATCACTGTTATTGTGTTCCTCTCCAGCACTGCGTGCTGTCACTTCAATCATGGCTGGCTCTTTGTGACCCTATGGACCACAGCTGATCGGAGTCCTCTGTCCATGGGATTCTCCAGGCAAGACTACTGGAGCGGGTTGCCATTTCCTCCTCCAGGAGATCTTCCCAGCACTACTGGGGACTTTCTAATCCTTCCCCATCCTTCTCTTCACACAGTAACTCAACAGTCTATAGTTGTCATCTCTTTAGCACGGCCACACTTTCATAGCATTTTGATTAAATTCATGAACTTAAAAAAAAATGGTCACCCAAGAAATTGGAAAGTAGTAACTACTGTGAATTCCTCTGTGGGGTCATGAGGCATAATTAATGTGATTAAACCAAGTTCCTCAAATTGAGAAACTTCATACCGCCTGTGGGCAGGAGCCCGTGCTAGGGAACATGCCAGGCTTTTTCATGCACAAAGTCTTAGGGACACACCATTGTTTTGTTTTTCTAATAACCCCAGAGAACAGGCCTATGGGGTATTACTTTTATGAGTATCTGAAATGACCCAGGACATCTGTGTTTGAGTCATTGACTATTGAACAGACCATGCAGAGAAACCTATAAATAATGCCACTTGACTTTTATTTTCTGTGACAAGGCATTGGTCACATGCACAAGGTGCATCACGGACCAAAAGATACCAAGTCATTCTGAATGTACGTTCCCCGAGCTTACTGATGCGGCAGCAAGCCGAGCATGTGACTGCCATCAACGCTGTTTTCCCATTTAATGGAATGAATTAGAAGTGGTATTGTAGGTGCCACCATAGTTATTAGAAGCAACTAGGGCATCGGAGAGGGCAATGGCACCCCACTCCAGTACTTTTGCCTAGAAAATCCCATGGACGGAGGAGCCTGGTGGGCTGCAGTCCATGGGATCGAGAAGAGTCGGACACGACTGAGTGACTTCACTTTCACTTTTCACTTTCATGCATTGGAGAAGGAAATGGCAACCCACTCCAGTGTTCTTGCCTGGAGAATCCCAGGGACGGGGGAGCCTGGTGGGCTGCCGTCTATGGGGTCACACAGAGTCGGACACGACTGAAGCGACTTAGCAGCAGCAGCAGGGCAATGGAAGGTCTAGCAAAGGCGCCTTCTCAGCAGTTCTTCAGGGCTTTGTTTATCACAAAGATGGTGAATAAGATTTAAAAAATGACTTACTTAAAGAGAGAGATTGTCATTAAGTGCCATTTAATGAAATCCCATTCCCATCCCGTAGAGCATGTGCTTAGAGAAAAGCAGGCAGGAGACAAGCGGCCCTTGTTAGGGAAAAAACTGCCTGGGATTGACTTCACCCCAAATATGGTCGCATGGGACTGGAGGGCTCAAAGGGGGAGTGTGTGGATCTCCGTGTCCCCAGAGTACACAAGCCACGGTCTTCTCACTCAGCGTCGACATCATTCATCCATCATGTATTTTGCGAGGGGATCAGATGTCAGGAGTGATGCCCAGTACCAGAACACGAGGCTGAACAAAAGAGATGTGTTCCCAGTCCTAGGGGTTAAGATGGACACTGAGAAGTGACAGTCTTACCAGTGAGCGGCAGCTGTGGTGAGCGCCAGGAAGGAGGAGGCGGGTCTGTGAGATCAGCCCGCAGAGTGGTTTGGCTTGTCTGGATCGGGGGAGTTTTGCTGAGGACAAGATCCACGGGTCAGCCCTGCAGGAAGAGCAGGTGCAAACCAGCAGGGTAGGAAGTGGAGGCAGGGATGGCAGGGCAGTCTTCCTGGCAGAGGAAGGAAGGGGCATGGCCAGTTTGAGAAACTGAAAGGAGTGGTCCATCTTTTTCCAGAGAGGTGTGTCTTTACAGTTCTATAGGACATAAATTGACCAGGCTTCTGGTGTGGGCTGGAGAAGACGGTTTTCCATGGCCCCTTGGGGCTCTGTTGAGGACCAGGGGCTGCACTAGCTTTCTAGGCTGTTGTCTGTGCACCTCTCGGCTCACATCTACCTGTCAGTGTTAACTGCCCCTTGAGTGCCTCATCTTCATCTCCCCACGCCCAGTAGTTGTGTGCATGTGTGTAGGTGCAGTCACTAAGTCGTGTCTGACTCTTCGTGACCCCACAAACTGTAGCCCGCCAGGCTCCTCTGTCCATGGGATTTCCCAGGCAAGAATACTGGAGTTGGTTGCCATTTCCTCCTCCAGGGGATCTTCCCAACCCAGGGATCTAACTTGGGTCTCCTGCTTGGCAGGCTGATTCTTTACCACTGAGCCACTCGGAAGCCCAGCCCAGCAGTTATTATGCAGTAAATGTTGAGATGCCCTGAAGAGCATTTACAAGATGCACTAAAGAATAGACACCACAAGACACAAAAGGCCATATATTATGTGATGCCAAGAATATGCAATGTCCAGAAGATGGAAATCCATAGAGAAAGAAAGTAGATTTGTGGTTGCTGGGGGCTGTGGTGGCTAATATGATTTTCTGGAATTAGACAGTGGTGATGACGACACAGCTCTGAATATACTAAAAACCATTTAATTGCATACTTTAAAATGGAGAATTTATGCATTATGAGTTATGAATTACACCTCAACAAAGCTATTTGAAAGGGGAGGTTAGAATCAATACCTAGAGGGCTCCAATGGTAGTAGAAAGAGGGCTAGACTTTGAATCAGGCGACCTGTATTTCAGTCCTTACCTGGAAAACGAGCATGACCTCAACCCCTTCTCATGAAGTTGAAGGGCAGGAAAGGATCTCATGGAGTCTGGCCTACTGAGGTGCCAGTACTCAGCTCTGGCACCGACAAGCGGGTCCTTGGGAGGAACACATCCCTCCCTGTTGCCATGGCAACATCCAACATCACTCAGCTGGCTTACTTGGTATCTTGTATGCCTTGGGCTTTATGACCCAAGACCCTAGGGTAAAGGCCATTTCTGGAAAACTCAACAACCTCACATGATTGTTTCTGTTTTTTTTTTTTTTTTTTCTGCTACTAATAATGCATCCCGTTTTTGTGACTTTGAGCTTCTGTAAAAGAACTTACGTAGCACAGAGAATGCACACTCTACCTGCTACACTGTAAGCTGGCAGGGCAGCACCCAGTCTTCTGCCTCAATACTGTGCCTCCATCGAGAATATGCCTGACACACAGGTACAAGAGACATACTGAATGAGTGAGTGGATGGTTTTGGAAGTTTACTTTTTGG
Source organism: Bos taurus (assembly GCF_002263795.3). NCBI lineage: Eukaryota > Metazoa > Chordata > Mammalia > Artiodactyla > Bovidae > Bos > Bos taurus. Next base: position 40,651,123 of record NC_037353.1, on the reverse strand, counting down.
CTCATTTTTGAAAAGAAAGAACTTACAAAGAGTAAGAATAATTTTAGTAAAACCAGTGCATAGAGAAAATAAAATTAGTAAGAAAGGAATATGATTTAACCAAAATTATTAATTCCTGCATTCCACACTTATGTACTGAGCACTGCTAAGCATTAAGAATTGTTTCTCCAAAAGATACGCTGAAGTCCTAAACCCCAGTACCTCAGAATGCAACCATATTTGGATATAGAATCTGTACAGAGATCATCAAGCCCAGATGAGATCAGTAGAATGGGCTCTAATCTGAATGGTGTGCTGATAGGAAGGGGAAATTTGAACACAGAGACAGATACAGAGGGAAGGTGATGTGAAGAAACTCAAGGGAAATGCCACATGAAGACAGAGGCAGAGACTGGAATTATGCTTGCAGATGCCGAGAACTATCTGGGGCTGATCAGCTGCAGGATGCACGGAAAGCTCTTTCCCGTGCAGGTGTCAGAGGGAGAGGGGCCACCAACACCTTGACCTTGGGCTTCTGGCCTCCAGAACCATGAGACAACTTCTATTCAGTTTGTGGAAACTGGGAAACTAACACAAGCACCTACTATGTGCCATACCAGCAAAAGAGACACAAATCCTTCCCCACAGGGAGAGTATATTCCAGTACAGAGAGCAGCAAACTATGCGAGCCATTCATTTATAGGCTGGTGTTCACACCACCATCACCAACTCAAGCGTTACCATAGAGACCACATGGCCCATATAAAGCCCAGGATAGTGACTCTCTGATCCTTTACAGAGGAAGTGTGCAGACTCCTGTTCAAGTGGATAAGAACAGACGATAATCAATACCTAAGAAATGACTGGGGCTTCCCCAGTGGCTCAGTGGTAAAGAATTTGCCTGCAATGCAGGAGACATGTGTTTGATCCCTGGATCAGGAAGATCCCCTGGAGGAGGGCACAGCAACCCACTCCAGGATTCTTGCCTGGAGAATCCCATAGACAGAGGAGCCTGGCAGGCTATAGTCCATAGGGTCACAAAGAGCTGGACATGACTGAAGTGACTGAGCATGCACGCAAGAAATGACTGGGTTTGTCAGAAGGTGGTAGATGAGCAAGGTGAACACCACAGAGAATGTGGGGACTGGGCTGCGATTTCAACAGAGTGGTCACTATAAGACAGCCTCACTTGAGCTAAGATCAGGAGGAGGGAAGGGAAGGAGCCATACATACATCTGAGAGAAGCGCATTCTGGGCACTGGAGACAGTCAGTGCAAAGGCCCCGGGGTGGGAAAGCACCAGCATGAGCAAGGAGGGGCAGTGGAGAACACCATCAGAGAAGCAGGAATTGCGGGACCAGATCTCACAGTCGCTGTAGGACCTGGGCTTTGATGCTGATGGACACAAGGAGTCCCCAGGGGCAGAGGAGCAGGCACCACACGTGACAGGGTTTAAAGGCTCTTCCTGGCTGCAGTGTGAGGGGCAGAGGAGAAAGGAGGGGAGACAGTAGCAGGGCTTCTGCAATAACCCAGGCAGCAGGTGATGGTGGTCTGAACTACAGTGGGCAAAGGAAGGTGGCTTGTGGAATTACTTTGAACAGAAAGTCAACAGCAGAAAGCACTGTTAAATGAAGCCAAGTTGTCAAGAGACTTGGAAGCAGCCAACACCTGTCTTCCCTGGGAACTGAGCAATGTGGAGGCCAGGGCAGAGGGCAGGGAGCCTGGCTGAGAAAGCCTCTCAAGGCCCAATGCTCTCTGCCCAGTGGATTTTTTTTTTTTAATATTTACTTATTTGGCTGCATCGGGTCCTAGTTGTGGGGCATGCGGGATATTCGTGTGGTGGGTGGGCTTCTCTCTAGCTGAGGCGCATGGGCTCAGCAGCTGTGGCACTCGGGCTTAGTTGCCCCGCAGCATATGGGATCTTAGTTCTCTGACCAGGGATCAAACCCGCATCCTCTGCACTGGAAAGCGGATTCTTAACCCCTGGCCCATCCAGGGCAGTCCCTGTTTAGTGCATTCTGATCCCAGAAAGGGAGTGGCCTGGGCCTGCTCAAGGCCTCCACAGGGATGCCCTAGGTATGGTGGCAGAGATGGTGGATTCACGGGCAGCCAAGGCCCAGAGGCCCCAGACCCCAAGCAGCATTTGGCAGCTGATGATAAATGTGAATGCAGACACACCACATGGGCAGCCAATTGTGGAAGGAGGAAGAGATGAGATCAGTTCACCTGGGAAGGAGGATCTTGGAGGGAGGAACTTAGTGCTCCTGTTCTATGTAAGGCTGGTGGGTTTTGGTGGGAAGCATGATATCGTTCCAAAGTCTCCTTTTCAAGTCACTTCATTTAGAAAATCTATAGAGATTGTTTCATAGAGAAGGCAATGGCACCCCACTCCAGCACTCTTGCCTGGAAAATCCCATGGATGGAGGAGCCTGGTGGGCCGCGGTTCGTGGGGTCGCTAAGAGTCGGACATGACTGAGCGACTTCACTTTCACTTTTCACTTTCATGCATTGGAGAAGGAAATGGCAACCCACTCCAGTGTTCTTGCCTGGAGAATCCCAGGGACAGGGGAGCCTCGTGGGCTGCCGTCTATGGGGTCACACAGAGTCGGACACGACTGAAGTGACTTAGCAGCAGCAGAGATTGTTTCTGACAGCCCAGGGAGGACTGGTGAGCAGTGTGTCCCTCAACTGTGTGTGTGTTGGGGGGAGGGGGTGAATGGGACTGTGCAAGGAGGGAGCAGACTCTGCCTGGCTTTTTAGTGTGGTTCAGGTACAGTTAGGTGCAGGGTGCTCGCTACATTGCTCAGATGACCCCATGGACTGTAGCCCCCAGGCTCCTCAGTCCATGGGGTTTTCCAAGCAAGAATACTGCAGTTTGTTGCCATTTCCTTCTCCATGTAGGCACAGCGCCCTCATCCTCAAACACCCCATCTGCAGAGACCAGAAACTACACCTGAACTCATTGCACATCACAGACCCTTCATGGCCAAGTCAGGAAACTTGGCAAAAGCAGTGGCGCCATCTTGGAATTTTGAGGCCAGTAAACATGGCGTCTGTGACTGACATGGACGCATCCCGGCCTCAGGCTGGGTGGGAACAAATGACTGCTTCCTCCCTTAAGACTTGTTTCTCTGGATTACATTCAGACCTACGTGCCCTTTCTTATGACGAAACACTACCTAAGGCACCCAGGGCTGCTTAAGAGAGCTATGGTTAGAGAATCAGTGTTGGCTAGAAGGTTACTTGCAAGCTGGAGTCACATAAGGAAACACTGGATCCAGATACAAGGATCTGAGGGTAGAAGGAGCGCGTTATGTCCATTCATGGAAAAAACAACACACTCCTGCCACTTCTGGCTCTGACTGTCCACTGACAGGAACCATAAACCCAGGAGACTATGAACTGAGGCAGAAGATGGTTCAGGGAGGTGCTCTGTTCTTTCTGTGCGTTTTTCTCCATAGATATTCCCCCCAGCATGGGAATTCTACAAGTTTTAATGCTGAAAACACACAGTTAATCACAAAGGTAAGCTTCTTTGTGAAGCGTTGACATCACCCAGGGACTCTAACTTCCAGCTGACCCAAAAGCCAGCATGTCACAGAGACAAGGAGAACTTCAGCCACAGAAAGATTTATAATCCATCCAGTGATTTTATTTGTGAAGAAGCCCTGTTACATGTCTTACTGCCCCTCCAGACCATGGCCTGTGCCCTCCATGTTCCTCACTTAATAAAACAACAGACTCGTGTGGAGTGGCGCTGGGAAGGCAGAGAAGACCGGAAGGATGTTGATAACCATGATAATGAACAGAGCAAAGCATTTGAGATTATGGGTTATTTACTGGATATGAATATGTAATCGAGTAATTGGATATACTTCCACATTAGACACAGTTGCTTAAATCAAAATTGAAATGGAGTCATAAAAATCTCATAATATTAATGTTGTTAACTAAAGTCTATAATGAGAGGTTCTCAGGTTGTGCTGCTGCCTAGGGGTCTCCCCAAGAATTATCATCATGACGGAAGACCCCCGCCCACAGTCACTGGGCAGCTCAGTACACCAACAAACAACACCTTGTTAATCTCAGCCAGGCATCCTGCCTCCAACACCCTCCCACACAGCAGCCAAGGGCCTCACCATCTACCTTTTCTCCAAGCTGCAAACCTCTGCAGCCTCCCTGATTACTTCCTTAATAAGTGAGTGTTGAACAAATAAAATTTTCCACTCATTGAACACTGCTGCTTTTAGCGTGTAATAAGGGAAAGAAAGATGGAGCTGAGATGTGGGGTGTGTGTGTGTGTGTGTGTGTGTGCTTAATCACTTCAGTTGTGTCCAATTCTGTCCAATACTATGGACTGTAGCCCACCAGGCTCTTTTGTCCATGGGATTCTTCAGGCAAGAATACTGGAGTGGGTCACCATGCCCTCCTCCAGAGTATCTTCCCAACCCAAGGATCAAACCTGTATCTCTTCTGTCTCCTGCATTGGCAGGTGGTTGCTTTACCACTAGCACCACCAGGGAAGCCCGAGCGGTGGTGTAGTTGGGCTCTCTCAACCTCGGCCATAGATGTTTGGGGCTGAGAAGTCTTCCCGGTGGAGGAGGTGCTATCTCATACACTGTACAATGTTGAAGAGCTTCCCTGGACTCCACCCACTAGATGCCAGCAGCCACCACCACTCCCACCATCCCATCTGTGAAGATGTCCCCAGATATTGCTAAATGTCCCCTAGAAGGTTCAGTTGCTCCCCATTGAGACCACTGGTATAGACAAGGACAGATGACCTCCTAAAGGGGAATTAAGATAAAATGAACCCAACTCAGGGCCCACTAGAGGATCCAAGGAAAAGCACACTCTGCTCCTGGCTAACTCCAGGGTATGAGCTGAACAGGTGATGGCACAGCTGAACGAGTAGCTGGGCCACATCTATGACCTGTAACCCACTCAGGCACATTTAGTTTGGGCTGCAGGATGGGTCTACCATGATGCAATTTTGGCTTGCCCCTCCCCGCCCCCAAAGTACAGCCCTACACATCACTGATCATAAATTCTCTTGCTTTGCTTTCCCATCAGCTCACAGAGCATTAGTATTCTCCCTCTACTGCTCCAAGTTCCGTTCTGTGCCAGTTGGATAGGATGGGCATGAAGCTCCGCTGCCAACAGGGCTTGGGGGCACCAGCTGCATGAAGTCCAGCATCTCCCCAAAGCCAAGAACTGCGATTCTTCATCCTTTCATGATGCACCAACCACAGATCAGTAGTAACAAAAGAGCATTTAAGACAGGCCAACCTCTCTTCCTAGGTTTTCAGGATAAGATCACTACACAAAGGTTCTTACTATCTTCCAAGATGAAGCCAAAATATCAACTCTGAAATCCTTCATCATTTCTCAGGTCCAATGTGGAGAAATAAAAGTGGAAACCAGGGATTCAGAGCTTACAAATGTGCCAAAAGCATGTCCATCTCAAAATCAGTGGCTTGGGAGACACAACACATCCTTCTTTAGAAATGATGCACTAAGCAACTTCAATATTGATTCACAGTTGTGCAACACACTTTCATTTACAAAGTACACTCAGATCCATTATTTCATTTAGTCGATGAAATGGCTCTGGGAAATGTTGAGGGATTATTGTTCCCATGTTCAAAAGGAGAAACTACAGTTTACAAGGGATAAATGAGAAGCAGTTCATGAAATGCCATCCAGCCCGTAACAGTCCTCATGTGGAAATGCTCTAATCATATGCGCCACCATGATTCTGGTGGGAAATATTCCTAGTTCCAAGGATGCGATGGGTCCACCCTTGCTCTGTTGGCTCAGCGATTCTCTTCCTGCCCCTGCCCCATTGTGTGGGATCATTATCCATAACTTCATCCAAGTCACTGATAAAAGCAGAGAACAAGGCAAGGCTCAGGGTGTAGCCCGATGGGCCTCTACTGACCACCCCCATCAGCAGGGCCTCAAACCTCCTTGATGTCTCCACCTGTCTAGACCATGCATCAGCCTCCTTTTCTCCCAGACCCTTCACCCCCAGGTTGAAGCTGCTGCTGGAAGCTCATGACACCCAGCGTGTGAGTTTCAGGAGGGTAGAAAGTGGAGCTGAAGCCAGAGAAGGAGCAGAAGTCCCCTGGAGAAGATGGGGCAAAGTCACCTCCAACCAGGAGCTCCCCTCACCTCTGGCCTCAACTGTTGCCTCACTACCACTGGGACAAACACCTGGGAAGAGGTGAGAAGAGGGTGGTCAGAAAAGGGGGCAGAAGGGAATGAGCCCGGGGGACGGCAGGAGGACAGGAAAGGAAGAGGAAGGGCCGGCCACAGACAGATCGTGGAAGGCCATTCATCCAGGGAAGCCGGATTAGGATTCGGCACATTTCATGCACTGTGTTTGCTGAAAGCTGACACAGTGGAACTCTCCATGGTGCTTCTCAGACTTCATCAGAATAAATGGACTGCTTTGCACACTTCTGGCGGTCACTCCGAACCCACCCTCAAGAGTCCAATTCCTAGGTTGGAGTGGCCTGATCAAGGTGATCTGAGTATTGGATTCTGGGAAACACAGCCCTAAGCCCTGCGCTCCTGGAGGGCGCGCCTTCTATGGACACTGCCTCTGTCTCTGCTCCCTTTCTTGCCGTGGCAGATGCTGCTGTGGTTTAGGCAAGCTGAGAGCTGCAGCTGATCTGCAGAGGGGCATGGCACGGTTTTGCTTTATTCCAAGAACAAGCCCCTCAGTTGTCCTGTGTTATTCTGACTTGGCACAGACACCCCAGGGCTGAAACATATAGGTAAGCCTCACCCAGCCCTGCAGTGGCTGCTGGCATCCATCCCTGGGCTGGAAACCTCTTCTGGAAGAGCATCAGTGGTGAGAAACATGCCTTTACGGGGTGAATGCAATAGGAACCAACCACCACTTGGCACCAAGTCTGAGAACAGAGGCAAGGGATCCAGCAGGGAAGTCACATCTGAGTCTGTGCCTGAGGTCCTGCCTTCCTGGTAAGACTCGAGCTGCCTAGTTGAGCATGAAGGAATGGGAGGAGCTCTGATTCTGTTCCCAGCAAGGCCGGAGCTCACCTGAACAGGTGCATCTTCTTTAAAACTGTGTCTGCTCTGTCATTTCAGCGAACTCTAGTTTCTCACAGCAGGCACTTACTTCTCCCCCCGGTAGGTGCAAGTATCCCCCCATCCCTGCACGAGAGTAGCAGATGGCGTGTGGACCGGGCGGGCCCGGGGCAGGGACTCACCTTGCCAGTGATGCTTGTAGTCACACATGCGGGACAGGGCGATCATCATGGCGCAGTACAGGGGCAGGATGGCAGCACAGAGCCGCCAGCTCTTCCCCCGCCCGCTCTCGGTGAAGCAGTGCAGCTTGCCAGCCAAGTAGAACGTTGTGAAGCCAAGGCCTGAAAAGGCAACTGCCAAAGACAAACAGCAGGTGTTACCCTAGCAGGTGGGACGTGGCAGGGACACAGGGCACCCAAGCATCCTGGCTACCATCTTGCAACACCCCCAGGGTCAGGACCATGTTGGCGCCAGACACCATCTTGGCAATCTGTGCTCTTGCTAGAACCACGCTGGTATGAAGCTTTCAACAATGAGAACAGCCTTTCAGGCTTGCATGCGATCACAATCTACTCAATCTCATTCATTCAACAATGATTTGAGGGGTAGCTACTGTGTGCTAGACAGGCATTGTTCAACGTGGGAGAAATTAAAACTTGATTCAGAGGCTGTCTCTGCTCTCAAGGGGCTCATGGACTGGTTGAGGGTCATGGTTGTGCAAACAGAGTTTTAATACTGTGTTTGGAGTTCTATATGAATAAAAGTGCCTGCAGAACAAATGACTGATGACTGATTAGCTTTGAAAAATGAGGGAAAGAAAGGGAGTTTTAGCTTGGTAAGTTTTAGCTCAGGAAGATGGGACCAGCAAATGCTGGAAAAGTGGGTTTGACAGAGAAGCCAGTGGTGACACATTTCTTGTCTTCTCTCAGAAATTATGGTTATTAGTTTTTAGAACTGCAAATGCAACTCATAGCTTCATTGGATCAATTGTCTAAAGTGTGGAGTCAGGTGGAGTAGGTAAGCCCTGAGCTTTTCATCTAGTCAGGTTTAATACACAGTTGAAGTCAGTGAGATTTAAGGTGAGTATTCTGTGGACTTAAAACGACAGTGCTCAAACCCGGGCTACACTCGGAAATCACCTTTAAAACCTGCTGCTGCTTCTGCTGCTGCTGTCACTTCAGTCATGTCCGACTCTGTGAGATCCCCATAGACGGCAGCCCACCAGGCTTCCCCGTCCCTGGGATTCTCCAGGCAAGAACATGGAGTGGGTTGCCATTTCCTTCTCCAATGCATGAAAGTGAAAAGTGAAAGTGAAGTCGCTCAGTCGTGTCTGACTCCCAGCGACCCCATGGACTGCAGCCTACCAGGCTCCTCCGTCCATGGGATTTTCCAGGCAAGAGTACTGCAGTGGGTCGCCAGTGCCTTCTCTACTTTAAAACCTGGGAAGTTTTCAAAAATACTGGTAGTCAGACCTCATTATCAAACCTTCTATTTGCACTAGTCTGGAGTGAACCCTAATGGTGCACACATGCATTTATGTGTGTGTGTGTGTGTGTGTGTGTGTGTGTGTGTGTGTGTACTCCTCAGGTGATTGTAATGGCAGCCAGGAGTGAGTTTAGATGCTTCTTTTGAGGGAAGGGGCTACAGCTCCCACCTCCTCTGGACACTAGCCTACTCAAAACTCTCCTCTTGATCAGAAAATACTCCTGAGGGGCAGGGCTCCTAGGCAACCAGCCTACACAGTGATTTGATAGAGTTGGTAGAATGGGGCTAAAGCTAGGGCATCAAGGACTTTAACAGACTGTCTGAAGCCTGAGCAGCAGCCTCGGCACCAGTGAGTTAGTCGCAAATACAGAACCTCAGAACTGCCCCAGACGTACTAAGTTAGAATCCCCTTTCACAAGATCCACAAGTGAGCTGTGTGCACCCTGAAGTCTGAGAAGGCCTGGCCTATAGAACATTCATCCTCTTGATACAATGTGTCTGAGAGTCCATCTTCAGGAAATAATAAAAAACCATGGGGATATCTAGAAGATACTCTGCTTAAAATTATTATGTAATTATGGGGAAAAAAATAAAGAGAAAGAACTAGACTATTCCCACTCAATGAATTATGATGCAGCCATGGAAAATATTCTGACTATGCGAAGGAGATCACACCAGTCCATCCTAAAGGAAATCAATTCTGAACGTTCATTGGAAGGACCGATGCTAAAGCTAAAGCTCCAATACTTTGGCCACCTGATGTGAAGAGTCGACTCACTGGAAAAGACACTGACAGTGAGAAAGATTGAGTGCAGAAGGAGAAGGGGACGACAGAGGATGAGATGGTTGGATAGCATCATCGACTCAATGGACATGAATTTGAGCAAATTCTGGAAGATGGTGAAGGATAGGGAAGCCTGGTGGTTTGCAGTCCATGGGGTCGCAAAGAGTCGGAAATGAGTGAGCAACTGAACAACAGCAAATGTAGCACTACAGACAATACTTAGGATACAGTGTTAAGTGAAAAAAGCAGGACTCTAAGTTGTAAGTTCATTATAATCATGGTTATAGTATATAAATATGAATAACCTGCAGTTTTAATGAATTATCTCTGATAATAATGTGTCTTCTTAAATAGGGTTCCCCAAGTATGAACAAAAGCTTATGCCAAAGCAGAACTTTTTCAACAATCAAATTAAACAAGGTAACAGGATTGCTTGGTTTTGTTTTTTTATTAGTAAAACAATATTAAGCCAGGTTTATCTCAGGAATAAAAATGAAGCACTTAAATATTTTTGAATAATGATTTGTACTCAAACAGTAAAGCAGTGCCAGCATACATTGAATATTCTGTTTAAAGTAAAACTCTGTGCAAAACTGCATTGCCCAGGCCAGTTCTACATTGTTTGCTATGATGAAGGGTATTATTAATAGATGGTTTATAGTGTGTTCCAAAGCGGTCCCATTTGGCCACCTTCCTAGCAAGTGCAACGGGCTCTCAACTCCCCATCCTCATCCATTTTGCTCTGTTTCTTCTCTTCATTCACACTCTGCCCTGAGGCATCAGAGTGGGCAGCAGAGGCTGGGGACTTGGCTCTGGTGGGTACTGGCCTCATTCTGAGCTCTTAAGGGAGGAGTAATAGACTTTGTTCAAATCGGACAGCCTAGCAGTATACCCACCTAACTACTGCTGCTCCATTTATATAAGGATCTTGAGCATCCATGGATATCTGTGTCCACAGGGGCCCTGGAACGAATTCCCTGAAGGATACTGAGGGACGACTGTACATTGAATGTGATGAGCATCCAAGATCTGCCCTGAGGCTTTGCAGGGTTATGGATGGAAGTTTTCAAGATTTGAATTGGAAGAAAGGCAGTCCTGGGTGTTGCCAAGTTGTCAATATTAAAAACAAGGTCAGTAAGTATAGGGTGGATATTGAGCAGGAATTTGTATGTGTCCCTATAAACAATGGTTTGGAGACTTTAAGATAGATGAGTCCAGACTCAACAAGCTCTGGAAAGATTCACAAGATGGACAAGAGAAGGGACTGCTAAAAACCCACCAAGGTCAAGTCCTAGGGCATGTGGTCCAAGGCCAGACCCTTGACCTCCACCAGGTCACCTCCCTGACCCCAGAAACTCAAATTTGGATTCCAAATTTGAGCTCCAACAGTGGGGCCCGTGGCTCAAAGAAGAGCAGGCAAAGCACGTCCTCTCTCTCACAGTGGGGCCCATGCTGCAGGTCCTCTGAAATGGAGAGTTATCTGCTTCTTGGAAAGGAAGTGAAGTGAAAGTTGCTCAGTCGTGTCTGACTCTGCGACCCCATGGACTATATAGTCCATGGAATTCTCTAGGCCAGAATACTGGAGTAGGTAGCCTTTCCCTCCTCCAGGGGATCTTCCCAACCCAGGTGTCCTGCATTGCAGGCAGATTCTTTATCAGCTGAGCCACAAGGGAAACCCTCTTGGAAAAGAAAGAGGGGTTCAAAGGAATTTTAAAGGCTGAGTTCAACAGCCTAGATCCTGCAGGCATCCCGCAGCAGCTGATCTCCTTCGACACATCCTATTGGTCCTCCGGGCAGCGTGTCTAAAGCAGCACGGTGTGTCCTTACTTGTCTAGCTGACACAACAGACTCTGATTCCATGTTAAACTTTATGCTTGTCTCTTTCTCATTGATATTCCTACAGTTATTGAACTGGCATGTGCTCCTTTGACAAAGGGCTTCTGATGCACCTCCTTCTGGCCCAGCCATGGGCAGCTCAGGTACTTTGCCCAAACGCCTGTTTTCCCAAATACCAACTGAATGAGAATTAGGCTCTATCAAACTATACTGAACACATAGGATTCCACAGTTTTCTGCCCCCTCCTCCTTTGAGGCTGGCAGTTTGGGACCAAGATGCTTCCGTGAGCGTTTCAGCTCTGAGATCCTGGGACTTACCAAGGCTTTGATTCAAGTTCAACTGGGAGAAAAAGAAAGCAGAAAGGTTTTTAAAGAAATGCTTTCCAACTTGAGCCAAACAACACCTTCTTCTCTTCTCAAAGAAACGGGCATGTGAGACACTGAAGAGCCTCAGAAGCTGGTATGCGAGTGAGGAGCAGGGAGATGGCATTTGTTCCAAGGGTCTGCCTTCCCCCTGAAACGTGGTCCCTGCTTCCAGCATGATTAGGAGATAAAACCGAGCATTCAAAGATGCAGCAGAGCACCGGGCATTTTGGAAGATGGAGATGATAAAGTATGATAAATGCCTTCATATTTTGTTAACATTATTAGCAACAGAAATACGATTACAATAATGGTATGAGAGAAAGCTGAGAGCCGACCCCTCCTGGGGGCTCAGAACGTGTTTATTTGCTCTCCAGAGTTTAGAACACACACACACACACACAAGCACTCACATGGATCAAGGGAAGAGCATATGCCCCTTGTTTTCAAAGTCTGTAGCAGGTTTTCTTGGCAGGAAGCAGCTGATTGTAAATATTTCTCTGCTGAACTGGCTGTGAGAAGTAAAAATACTCTTGAAGCCTCTAAACTAGGAAGCAGATGAAGGAGGGTGGCTTCCCCACCTGTTTCTGGCACTTTTGGGGCTCACTTGGCTGTCATCAATGAGAGTAGATAAGCAAAACTTCACAATACGAGTTGCTGGTCCAGGTGGTGATGCTAGGCATGTGGCCTGAACAGGGCTATCTGCCTGCCTGGTGATTCTGAAAGGGAGTTACTGACTCATCTCTGACTACACAGATGAACTGTCATAGGTTTACAACATTCCCTTTGCAAGAAAGGTCTATCTACTGAGTCAGCTTAGGTGGCAACCCACTCCAGTATCTTTGTCTGGAGAATCCCATGGACAGAGGAGCTTGGCGGACTACAGTCCAGGGGGTGGCAAAGAGTCGGACTGAGCTACTAACACATACACACTTAGGTGAAATAAAGTCATTTTGCCTTTTCTCCCCAGCTTACTTTAAACCAAGTGAAAGAGGTTTGGACCCCAACGACTGCAAGGAATGAGAAAACTGGCTCCAAAGAAAAGGCTTTAAAAACAAATGAGATAAGAATCAGGGGGACAGGCTCAGCTTTTGGGGTTGTATTTTTTACTCTAATTACAATGAATTTCCCCAAACTGATTATAGCTGACACCACAAATGGAATTGTGTTCTAATGAGGTAATTTGTACAACTTTTTCACATGATGCTCAAAGAGTAAGTATTTTCTTCTCCAAGAGGGAGAAAGGCGATACTGGGTAGTGGAATAAAATTTTTTTCAATTAATTTATTTATGTTTGGCTGAACTGTGTCTTCATTCTGCATGCGGGTTTTCTCTAGTTGCGGTGAGCGGGGGCTACTCTCTGGTTGCGACGCTCTGGCTTCTCACTGAGGCGGCTTCTCTTGTTGGGGAGCACAGGCTCTAGAATGTGGGGGCTTCATAGTTGTGGCTCATAGGCTTAGTTACTCTGTAGCATGTGGGCTTTTCCTGGACCAGGGATTGAACCCATGTCCCCTGCATCGGCAAGTGGATTCTTAACCACTGGACCACCAGGGAAGTCTCTGAATAAATTTTAATGTTGAAGGGTGTTTTGAGGAGTTTGCCAGTACATCTCCACAAGACCATCCAAAACCAAGGATGCAGAACATGCATGCCTGGTCAGCCCCTGCAGACTCCTAACAAGCAGTGGGGTGCTGTTGGGAGCGTGGGGTACAGGTTCCCATTCTGGCTCTGCCATTAACTGAATGCATGATCTTAGGCAAGTCTCTTTCCCACTCTGGGCCTCAGTTTGCTCTGTAAAATAAGAGGCTGATCCACAAGGGGCTACCACATCGTGCCCAGGGGAGCCAGGTAGATAGGGAGCATGAGTTAAGTAGTTGGATGTTGAGTCAACATTTTTGCAACAGAAAGCCCTCTTGGTCTGTCTTCTATTACTCCTCTATTGCTAGACACTCAGATCCAAGAGATACTTTCGGAAAAAAATTCAATGGTTCATTTGTGGTGATAAATGGCAACTAATACCTGGCCTTGCCATTGGGAGACATTTGAGAGTGGTGAGGACCGGGGAAAATGGAAACATTCGCCTATTTAAAGATGCAGCGCCTTCCCTCTGCTCAAGCTGGTGTCTGCCACATGGGCTCAGTGTTCCCAGAAGTTTTGATATTCTAACAGAAGAGGGAAACCCTGATATTTATGAGAAGTGTCTCCATTTAAATGTGAACAATTCATCGAAAATGAATACAGTACAGACCACATGAAACTCATCTGTGTACTAACAGGGTTAGGTCAGTGGGCTGCCAACTTGAGAACACTGAAATTCTGTTTCCAATGCTAGTGGTCCACTGTCTAAATGATCCCCTAAGTCTGTGCTAAATGTGATAGACATCAATTTATCCCTTCTCTCTACACTAGAGCAAAGAAGCACTTGAAAAGCTTTAGAGTTGGTGTTGCTTAAACCAATAGCGACAACAAATTAAGTGACACAGGAGATTCAGGGATTGAATACTCAATTCAGTAGGAGGGAGTACTGTGTGCTGTTGAGAAAAGCAGACCTTTCAGGACTCAGCTCTGCTACCTTCTCCCGTGTGAGCTCATCTCTGGGGGCCTCAGTTTCCTCATCTGTACAATGGGGTTAGTAGCACTCGACTCACAAAGCCATCTTGAGGATGAGCTCACAGAGAGTTGTAACAGGCTTAGCTTGGTGCTGAGTGACTGCTCTCCTAACTCTGCCAGCTCTGCAGCTGCTGTTGAGTTCTGCCTGGTTCTAGAAAGTTTCATCCTCAAAGAAAAGCCTTCCTAAGCTCTACTCTTGCAATCTGCAGCTCCTCAGTTATATAACTGCATGCTTGCTTACAGAGATTTCTGGAGCTGGGTTCCTAGCCTCTTAGCATTTTTTAGCCCCTGCGGCTCTCAGCAGATGTAAAATGATCTCAGCTGGCAAAATGAACAAACTTACAGACCCAGTGAGAAAGGCCAGCAGAGATACTGTTCCCCACTCCACTCGGGAGATGACTGAAGCTCTCTGATGAGAGGGTCAGACAGCCAGGAGACCATTCTAATGCACATGACCCGTCATGTAGCTTGTCTCCTATGATACTGAGTTTCACCGTGTTGACACCTACTTTTACATCCCTTTGGCCCCAAATTTCTTAAAATAGTTTCTCATTCATAGTTTCTTAATTCATAGTTCATTCTAGCTAAGATGCTTGCTCTGTTTTCTTTATATGACAAGCTATATTTATTAACATTCTAAGTTAATAAGAGATTTCACTTTCAAAAAAAGGATGAGAGAAGATTGCTACAAATCTTAGACTGTGGATCCACAGGGCATCTATTGCCTAAAGCATTCAAGTGAACAGGAAAGACAGTTGTTTATTCCTAATGAAATGACTGACAGAAGATCATTAGCCTCTGATGTAGCTATCGAACCAGAATCATAATTTCAAGGGGAGATTTTGATAAAAATTATAGAACAGACTCAGTACCACAGTGATTTTTTTTTCAATCTCTCCTTTCTAATCCAGCAGTAAAGAGATTGTTTCACTATGATGTAGGAGACGTGTAATTTTCTAAATATCACACCAATGATACCTCTTAATTCAATTACAAAGAAGTTGTAATAAAATTTCTTTCATTACAATTGACATAATTCAAGGGTGTTGAGAGGCGGGATTAAAAGTATTCATCCATGCAGTAAAGTTGCCTGTGATTCCAGGAACAGTCAGAATGCCCAACGACCTCTGGTAGAATTACTTACTCCAGTACCATCAGTCATAAGAGTTAATAAGAATTGCTCTGCTGGTGAGGAGCTGAAAGCCATCTGCTGAGACAAAGGAGACTGGATGGGTCCTAAGCACCTTGGGGAAGGCAGGCGGAGTTTGAGGCTGTTGAAGCCAAAGTCATTCGACCACCTGAACCACAGGAATGGCAAGAACCATTTTAACCCACTGGAGGGGACCAGGTAACCAAGAAGACCCAGTGGCTGAAACACCAGAGATGTCAAAAGAATTGAGAGCCTACAGCACGGCAAGGGCGGCGTGGGGACTGAGCACAGGTGAGAATGCTCTTGTGCACAGCTGGATGGGTCCAGGCAGGCACACTGACCCCCTGCCATCAGCCTCCCACCTGTGTGACCTAGCGTGAGGTGCTTAGCTTCCAGAGCTCAGGCTTGTCGCCTCTAACATGGATGAGCCAACAGTTGTCCACACAGCCACCGAAAGCACCGATGATAGAGTGTCCAGGGCACACTGGACAAAGTGTGCAGCAGTCCTCAAGCCCTAAGTTAAAATCTGATCTCTTTCCCCTCCATCTGCTTCTTCTACTTAGGCTCTTCCTCAAAATCATGCTGCATCCCTGCAGTGAACCTGAGAACGTGGAAGAGGAAATAAAGCAAATGCGCATGGAAAGCTAAAAGGATGTGAGTTCCGGGTTGGCTCCATGACCACGCCACCAAGATGGTGTCTGCATCTGTTGCCATTCTATGCCCCACATCAAAAACTGGTGCTCGAGATGAGTGAATGAACAAATTAGTGACAAGAAGGATAATGTGAAAACTGGACCAGATGGTGTATACTCTTGGGGGCTCCAAGGAAACAGTGATGAGCCTCCCTTTTCTGCCTAACACACTTCTCCTCCTCCCTGCAAGGCTTGGTTTACATGACACTGCCTCAGAGGTCTTCCCCAGCTCCCCAGCAGGTGTAATGGGCTCTGACTGCCTTCTGCACCTGCCTTCATAACACTTAACACCACTACTCTCATGTATGCGACTGTCCAGCATCTCTCTCCCTTCTGCTAGATTCTCAGCCTGCGCTCACTAGAGGCCCCACCAACACACATACTGAATGAATGGCTGAAGACCTGATAACCAGAGGTTTCACAAAAGAAGACAGGAATGTACCCAGGGGAGGAGAAGGGCTAGAGTCAGGCTTGAACCGCACTGGGTCAGGATAACGTGTGGGCGGAAGGTGAGCTGGGCCTCCACTGAATTCTTCCTTATCACATCCCGCCCGCCAGACATTCACAGAGAGTGTGTGTGTCTCTTTTAAATACTCACACACACGTATACACACACTTCCCTGCCCTCCTCCTACAAGAATGACCCCAGAGTTCTCCTGGAGCCTTCATAGCAGGGGTTCCTCTGTTTTTCAGAGGCTGGTAGCCACCTCTGAGATATCTGGGCTAGTTTCTGAGAAACAATGTAAAAAATTCTACAAAAGGAAGCCATGAAATTCTAGGAGTCTGAAGGATGGGTGGGTGGAGTAGCAATTTCAGTGAATGAGAAAAGAAGGAAAGCGGAAACTGTCTACTCGAGCAGGTACCAGGAGTGTTCTATCAGAAGGAGGACAAGACCATCAGGCACGGAGAGCCCCTCTCTGTCAGACTCTGCACTAGACGCTTCCGTAACTTGTCTTTGCTGCATCCCCAGAAAAACACAATGACATAGCTATTGGGCCATTACATGGATGAGAAATGGAGGCTCAGGTCAAATTACCTACTGAAGGTTAATGCAGTCCTTAAGAAACTGTGAATTAAGTAACTAGCCACGTAATTAAATAAATAAATTAATTTGCAAAAAAAAATAAATAAAAAAAGAAACTGTGAATTATTTCTAAACAGAGCAAAAAAATCACATGTTTTCTTGGCACGGTTGTACTTACAGCACTTCTAGCTGCCTATTTGTTTTACACTCCCTGTAGGCATGTGACGATCAGGGTCACTGTTCAAGCCTTAGAACCCAGCACACTGCCTGGGAGGAGAAGTCAGCGACACATGGTGACTGAATGAATATATAAATGGCAGAGACAATTTAGTCCTTCCACAAACATAACTTCACTGGAACAAGTACTCTGGCAAGAGGCCAAGCTCCTTAGAGAAAGAAAGACATACATGGCCATGAAAGGTCGTGTGCTCCACCCACTGTTTGAGGCAGCGTGATTCTGCAGCTACCTGAGCCAGAAGATGATTTCCACCTCATGATGGAAAGGATCGCACCGCCTTGTTTGAGAATGAGCCATGGGGAAACAGAACTGGAAAGCTCGTAATTAGTCTGAAAGCAAATGTCAGAGGCAGGAAGTGCAAACAGAGAAAAGCAGACTATAAACTCCTTGCAAAACCTCAGTTTGCATCCTCAAAGACGATTTTGCTCTGGAAAAAAAAAAAAAAAGAATCAACTCAGACACGATGCACAAGAAGCGCAGAGGAAACACGAGGGGTGGGGATGAAACTGACTCTGGGAGAAGAAGGCGGAGGTCCTTCTGTCAAGCCCCAGAGGTACCAATCCTGGGGAGGGAAGAAGCTCAGCAGAGGAGGATTAAGGATTTCTAAGTGACAGAAGTCACTTTGTCTCTCCCCCATCCACCCTCTACAGCTTGATGAAAAATTCTTATTAGGAATCATAAATGTTACTCCTTGCCCCAGAGAGAGCTAAGTAAGAGCAGGCACCAAGATGGAATGTGGTTTTGCATATCACACTCTCCTAATCTACTGAAGGTCTAAATCCCCAGGACGACTTTTGTTTTTTTCAGTCTTGATTATACACCACAATGACCTGAAACATGAATATGAGAATAAACCTTCAAAAGGGAGAGATTACCTTTGTCCATAACACTATTAGAGGAGGCGATAAAAGCTCTGGCAGGACTCAGATAAAGATAACATTTTAATGGAAAATCATTTTATTTTACCTCCGACAGATGGCCTTAGCAGAACATAAATTTGTTGGCGAGATTTGAATAGTAATATACACATTTGAAAAACAACTAAAAAGAAACAACTAAAGGTAGCCATTAACTGGCCCAAGGTACTCATCTGATTGGACTTCTCAGGAGGCGCTAGTGGTAAAGAACGCGCCTGCCAATGTAGGCGACATAAGAGACCTGGGTTCAGTCCCTGGGTTGGGAAGATCCCCTGGAGGAGGGCATGGCAACCGACTCCAGTATTCTTGCCTGAGAAATCTCCATGGACAGAGGAGCCTCGTGGGCTACTGTTCATAAGGTTGTAAAGACTCGAACACAACTGAAGCGACACAGCACACACGTGCTCATCTGATTAGCCTCTTCCCAGGGTGTATGGTCTTCAGGAGAAACCCTGGAAGTCTCACTGACTGATACTTCTCAGCTGTCTTCTCAAGATGTGGCCTCAACAGCATCTGCCTTTTTTGAAACGTTGTACCACTTGCGGTGTGATTTGTCAGGGAGAACACCCTTCGAACGTGTCCCTGGAAGCCTTGACTGGGGCTTTCAGCCCTACCAGGAAAGGAATGTGTGAAATAATAGAAATATAGCTCATGACACAGAGCTCCTAAAATCCTTGAAAATCCCAAGGAATGACAAGAGCATGTTGTTCCTCTTAAGTTGCTAAGTCATGTCTGACTCTTCTGCGACCCCATGGACTGTCCAGAACTGTAGCTCCCCTGTCCATGGGATTCTCCAGGCCAGAATACTGGAGGGGGTTGCCTTTTCCTTCTCCAGGGGCTCTTCCCAATCCAGGGGTTGAACCTGGTACTCCAGCATTGGCAGATGGGTTCTTTACCACTGAGCTACCAGGGAAGCCCAATAAGAGTATGAGGAACATCTTTTGTTCTTTTGCAGTGACTCTGGGTGGGCTCCTGGAGCATGGCTGGTCCAGAAAGATCAAGCCATGATGAGAAGCTTAGAATTTTCATCTCCTGTTCTCCAGAGAGGGGAGAGGGACTGTAAACAGAGTTCATGATAGATCAGACCTGCATGATGAAGCCTCCACAAAAATCCCAAAGGTACGAGATTCAGAGAGCTAACAGGCTGGTGAACATATTCATGTATCAGAAGGGTGGCCTTGACTCCATGGGGACAGAATTTCCTGTGCCCAGGACCCTCCCAGACCTCATCTTATTATCTTTCTTATCTGGCTGTTCATCTGTATCCTTTATCATAGCCCTTGATAGACTGGTAAATGTCAGGAAGAGTTTCCCTGAGTTCTGTGCGCTGCTCTAGCAAATGAATCAAACTGGAGGAGGGGGTCAAGAGAACCTCAGATCTGCAGCTGATTAATGAGAAGTACAAATGACAACCTAGACCTGCGAAGGGCATCTGAAATAGCGGAAGTCTGGTGGGGATGAACCCTTTACCATGGGATCTGCGACTCTTCAGGCAGAGATGCTGGAAATGAGTGAAACTGTAAGACACCCGGCAGAGAACGGCTTGGTGGGGAAACCCCTGCACCTCTGGTGTCAGAGGCACTGTAAGTGAGATAGGCAAGTGAGAGGAGAGGAAAAACACGGGAGGAAGACTGGGTTGTAGCCGCAGGCTATAAATGGGCGGCCATTAAGAGGATCTACTACCTCCGAGGTGTCCGGCTCAAATGCGGACCTCCAGGGCAGCTGGTGATTAGTGCTGGCCACACAGTCCAACCAAACCTTCCCAGTACTGTGTAACTGGAAAAGGGGAAGGAGAATGGACTTCATCTTTCTGTCCTAAGCTAGGCTAGACCAGTGTTTGATAACTGAAGAAAACCACAGCATCTGTCACTTTTAGGACCAAAGGCCCAGGTGACTGGGTTAGCTGATGAGGCAGCTTCCCAGGCTTCTCCAACATCCCTGTCTCTCTGACAACAAACTCCCATCAATGAAGGCCAGCTCGGTTCATCTCTCACACCTCTAAGCAAACTGATCATAAACAGGACAAGAGCTTCATTTATTTGATGTACACAAAGACTATCTCTCTCTGTTACTTCAAAAAAGATGTCTGATGTTCATGTGAGAATTGTGGATTTTTTTTAAAGTTAGGATGGCCGTTTAAATTTTGGAAAGCAAATATGTGGCAATTCATCTCCTGTGGTCTTGGCAGCAAAGGACTTTATGCAGAAGCCAGCTTTGGACTCACAAACTTCCTTAAGGCAGAGTCCATGTGGTGACTTGCCCCACACAACAAGGTGAAATCCACCTTGGCTTCTTTTAAATCACTTCACCGAGGACTGCACAAAACAGAACAAAAATAGAAGCTTCTGGGTGTTCGAAGATCTGGTTCTAGCACAGCGTGGGGTCACCCTCAGTGGTCTCATCTGTTCACCAAATGGGGAACATCACCCAGCTCTCAAAAGACATGATATTGGTGAAAATACTTAGGAAACGGAAATTCAACATACAGATGGAAGGTGTTAGTAAAGCTGAGGAAACAGGTGACTAGAAATACTGAAGCTGGTTTCAAGCCTGGACCCGATTGCTTCTAAGCCCAAGTTTAATCCTCTTTCTCAATACAGAAATAGCTGTAATCCTCAAACCCAGGACTTTATTTCCAGCTATGTGGCAGACTCTATATCCTGATGGAAATAATTACATGTTAGATGAAATATAAATCAAACAAAAAGCTTTTAAACCTATCACTGAGTTGACACCAAGAGAAGAATTAAGGAAATTAATCCTTAATTAAAGAATTAGTGGAAACAAGGTTTCCCCAAATGACAGGAAAAAGAGGGTCTTAGATGCAAGGAAATGGCATAGCCAGATGGAGCCCTGAGTGTTTACGGAAACCTGCAGACCCTGGGCTTTGAAGGGTTGATGTCTCCCTGGGGCACAGGAGTGAAGAGACAGAGTCTCAGGCCTACCCAAGGTGAAGAATGTAACACAATACCCCTGAATAAACATTAAATCCTAAAGCTTCAGAGTGAGTAGGAAAGGAAGCCTGATTTTCAGAAGAAAAGGTAAGGAAACTTGTCTGTCTCTATTTTTCTACTGACTACAGAGATTCCATTAATATGACTTGTGTATATTTTTGCTGTCCCATTCATGCTTCTCATACGGTCCCCAGAAAACCTAAGGGGAGAATTAATTTTGGATGGCCCTGGAATAAGTAGTGGTCTCTGAAGGAATTCATTTAACTCAGACATCAAAATATTCCCCAAAATAAAGTTCTAGGGGAAGTTAAAAGCCCAGTGCAAGAAAACTCAAAACACAAAATATTTCAGGGCATATATATGAAAAGCAGATTCACAACAACTTTAGATTGTAAGGCATAGACTATAAAATAATTTATTGCAATATGTTTAAGGAAATTATAGGGCAGTATGAAAATGATGACAAAGAAGAAGCATTAAAAATAATGAAGCAGATTATTTTAAAGCCCAAATAAAATTTCTATAAATAAAAAATGAGTCTGGAACTTAAACTAGGGTTAAATAATAACTAGACAGATTAAACGGTAGGTGAGACAAAGCTGAATAGAGAATTAGTACATTGGAAGATAGATTCAGAATTTTTCTAGAGTCCAGTAGAAGAAGGAGGAGGAGAAGAAAGGAGAGAAAGAGTAAGAGAGAGAGATGAAAAATATGAAGAGAGATTATGGTAAAAAATTCTAATAAATGTCGAACTAGAATTCCAAATTAGAGGAAAAGATAATTGAGAAAAAGGGGAAGAAGCAATATTCAAAGAGCTAATGACAGAGGATATCTCAGCATGTAGAAGGATACAAACCTGAGAATTAGAAAGCCCAGTAAATCTCATACAAGATACAGAAAGGGAATCCCACACCAAGACACACAGTAATAAAACTTTATGAC
This sequence comes from Bos taurus, assembly GCF_002263795.3. NCBI lineage: Eukaryota > Metazoa > Chordata > Mammalia > Artiodactyla > Bovidae > Bos > Bos taurus. The sequence goes on along the minus strand of NC_037353.1, from coordinate 40,629,094 downwards.
ACACAAAAAGCAAGATGCTAAAAGCATCTCGAAAGGAAGCACAAAAGGGGCAGCAATGACACAACTGACTTCAAACATGCCCAAAAAATCGAAGCTAGAAAACAGCAAAATAATATCTTTAAAATTCAAAGAGACAATAACTGCCAAATTAGAATTCCATATTTAGTAAAGCTACCTTTCAAGAATGGGGTCAAACAAAGAAAAATTAGAAAAATAAAAAACAGAGCATTTTCCACAAAAGATGTATCAATGAAGGAAATTTAAAGGATATATTTTTGGCAGAAAGTAGAAACACTGAGATGGAAAAGAGAATGGTATGTACATGGCTAAACTATGCACAGGTTAGTGGTTTTGTTGGCGGGAGAGAAGAATTGGGCTAGAATTAAAACACCAAAGAAAACCCACCAGATGTGTTAGAATGCGTTTATCAGACCTAAGACATTCAAAGTCTTTATGTTGCTCAGAAGAAGAAAAACAAAAATATTAATTAATTAATTTGAGATTTCATTAACTACATGTGTTAACCAAGAGTTTTAGTAGAATTTGCAAACAAAAAGAGTAAAGTAATGGAATATGAAGATGAAAATGGTACAAGAAGTAAGGAGTACACAGTACATAATGAATGATGTCAATAAGTCCTAATACATGACTATTAATAACTATAATTGAAATTAGCTCCCTAGGCAAATGTTTAAAAAAATACATAGATAAAACATAGAACACAATCAGTACAGGACAGAAAAAGATATAAGAAGCAGAATTTAATCAATAGAAAGTTTGTCTCAATAATAAAGTCAAATTGTAAAAAACAACACTAGAAATAAAGATGGACATGGATTTAATTATAAAGGTAGAAGAAGCAGTAGAAGGTATAAGAAGAAGCAGGACAATTCTAAACTATATTTACACATCACTTCAAAATATATATCTCAAAAATGGGGGAAAAAACGAACACCATAGAACTACAAGATCTACTGTAAGAGTGGAATTTTTAATGTACACTTTAAAAATTAAGCATAAATTAATACTTTGATTAATTGTATGAACTAAGCATTAATTAAGTAATCATAAACAGAATTTAGAGAGTATATGTTAAGATTTGAACAGCACAATTAAGCTTAGTCCAATGGACATATATACAGCTTTATTTCTAGCTGTTTAAAAATTTACATTCTTTTTAACCATATGAAACATTTATGAAAACTAAACATATGCTAATAATTTTTGTAAATCACATTATCTGACCACAATGTAATTAAACTATAAACCATTTAAAAAAATAGAACAAGAAAAAATCATGCTTAAGATTTTTTTTTTTAAAGCTCTTCTAAGCAACTTATAAGTCACAGGAGACACATTTAAATTAGAAATTTTTCAAAAGTAAATTTAATGAAAACAATATGGGGACTTCCCTGGTGGTCCAGTGGTTAAGAATCTGCCTTGCAATGCACGGGACATGGGTTCAATTCCTGGTTGGGGAACAAAGATCCCCCCTGCCACGGAGCAAATAAGCCAAGTGCCTGCAACTACGGAAGCCCGCAAACCACAGCTAGAGAGCACCGCTACAGAAGACCCCGCAGGCCGCGTTAAGACCCAAGGCAAGCAAATTAATAAGAAGAACAGCTGTAAAAAGCAACATGCATTAAAATTTATAGAATGTAGCTAAAGAAACATTTATAGGAAAATGTATAGCCCAAATTGCTTAAGTTTAGAAAGGAAGAAAGGCTAGCATTATCAAGCAATGCATTTAAGTTAACTTAGTAAGTCCAAAAAAGAACAGAATATACTTAAAGTTGACAGAGGGAAATAATAAAGATAACAGCAGAAATAATGAAAAATAAAACAAGCACGTGGTAAAGAGGTTCATAGCAAAAGTTGGCTCATTGAGGAGACTAATAGACTAACTGTCAAGACTAGCAAGAAAAAAACTTAGGGGAGAGAGAGAGAGAGGAGGTACATATATACAATACAGAAATGAACAATGCAGATAAAACCTCCAGACAAATGATATTTTAAAATACTATGTCAATATCTTTGAAAGTTCATGTGAAAGAACTAAGTTCTAAAAACAAATTGAAGTTACCAAAAATTTCTCAAGAGAAAATTTTAAAACACAAAGAGTTTTATAACTTTAAGTAAATTGATTCAGTATTTTAAATCTAGGACCAAATACTTTATGGGCATATCTGCCAGGCATCACCAAAGGAAATAAATCATCTTACATGACTCTTTACAGAGAATTAAAAATAACGGAGCACTCATCTTAATGAAGCTTGTTAAGTGTGCTGGTCAAATCTTATATATTTTCCCATTTTTATTTGATTTGTTAGTCACTGAAATTAATATTTAAAATTTCCAATCATTTTGGGGAATTTTGTAAGTCTTGTACTTCCTTTTTGAACCTCTATCTGGCTTGATATCAGACTGATTATCTGATAACACTGATTATCAGACAAGTGTGGCACAAGAAATGAGAGTTATTGACCAACATCACTCAAATATATATATATACATATATATACATAAACATCATAAACGGAATGTTATCAACCAAAGCTAGTAGTAAATTAAAAGGAGAATACGTCTTCATCAAAGTGTTAATTATAGAAATTAATACTGGTTTAATATTTTAAAGTTACTCACCACATTAACACATTAAAGGGAAAGTAAACAACTTGTCAGATGCACCAAACTTAAAATTCGTCCTTAGCAAACTAGAAATAAAAGGACCTTCACAAAGAATGTCTACCCAAAAAAGTCTTACTTAATGGTAAAATGTTGAAAGCATTCCTTTTGTATTAGTAATAAGATATGGATGCTTGCTATCCTCAATTCCAGCACCTTTACAGGGAGGTCCTAGCTAGTAAAGTGATATGAAAACTAGGTAAAAAGTTAAGAACTGGAAAGGAAAAAATAAAACTGTCATTTGTAGGTAATATGATTCTCTTTGTAGAAAATCTCAAATCATCTATGAATAAGAAATGAGAACTACTAAGAGAGTTCAGCAAAATATCTGCACTAAAAATCAATATACCAAACTCAACTGTATTTTTTGGACACTAAGAAAAAGTCAGATAGAAAATGTAACAAAGTATTAAAAATATAAACAATAATATAAAGTACCTATGAATTACTGTAATAAATAATAGGTAAGACCTTTAAGGAAGAAGTATAAAATGACTAAAAGATATTATCACCTCAATTGACAAATATACCATACACTTAGATAGGAAGATGTCATTTCTCCCCAAATGAAACCTGAGATTCAATAAGACAGCAATCAAAATCTCAATAAGGATTTTCATGAAACTTGACCAGATGATTCTAAAATACCTGTACAAGAGCAAAGGGCTGAGAATAACCAAAATACTATTGAAAAAGAACAAAGACAAGGAGGGCAAACAATCCTCTAGTTCCAATTACAGAAGAATTGAATTCCCTTACACCTTTGAAATTAGGTGTGGTCACGTGACTAGCTCTGTCAACGAAACATGGGTAGAACCTACACGTGTCACTTCCGGGAGGAGGCATTAACAGCTGACTCTCCACACTCTCTTCTCCCCTCTGGAAGCACATGTTGAGATGGTAACAGAGCTTCCGTCTGTCTGGGTCCCGAGTGACTACAATTCTACGTGTAACATAAGTAAGAAACAACCATTTTTGGTTTTAAGCCACTGAGATTTATATTCAAAGGTAGCCCACCCATGCTGACTAGCAGGGAGATGTGCCCTATTAAATCTCAAGTCTTTATAAACCTGTAACAATGAAAACACTGCCGCTTTGGTACAAAAATAAGTGAACTGACACCTGGATCAGAATAGAGAGCCAATTAAAAGACCCATCCTTGACTGGACACAAGATATGCCAGAGGTTGTGCTATAGATCAATAAATAGTGTTGGGAAAGATAAGTCCACAGGGACAATAAAACTGGACCAGTACTGGACATTATTCATCATCAACAGCTCCAGATGGATTACAGACCTAAAAGAGAGCAATGAAATGGAAGAGCAATTAGCAGACGACACAGTCTTGGGAGTGGGAGGTAAGTCTAAAAAGCCACAAAAAGCACTAACCATAAAGGAAAAAACGGATGAAGCTGACTACACTTAATAATGAACATTTGTTGCTTCCAAATATGCAATAAATTCCAGATTGGATATTGGTTTGACCACATCTATAAAGGATATTGGTAGTAGATGGAGGAAATCTGAAGATCGTTTGCATATGCCATGTGATGAAAATTCACTGAAATGCAAAGATGGAAACTGTTGACTGAACTTGCATTTTGATCACATACACACACACACATACACACAAATGCAACTCAGTAGAATACGCACTGAGATGTTCAGGCTGATGACTTCTAGGCAGTAGAAATACAAAGTGCTTTAAAAATATTGTTTGCATCTCTGTATAGCCTAACTTGCTACAGTATGCATGTACTGCTTCTATGATAATAAAACAATATTAAAATAAATGAATGAATAAGTAAATGAAACAATGAATACACAAACTGTGGGAGGCTAAAACCAACACATAAAGATAATGAAAAAGACAAGCACAGAGAGGGAAAAGATATTTGCCTCACAAATAACCAACAAATAACTAATATGGAGAATTTCTTTAACCCTGTAAGTCAGTGATATAAAGGCAGAAAACCTATTTGAAAGATCAGCAAAATACATGAAGAGTAATGTCATATAAAGAAGAAATCTAAATTGCATTAAATTTATGAGAAGATGGTCCAGCTCATTAGTCATGTATAAGAAACATGTCATAACCCCTGGGAGCTACTATTACACCCTCCAGATGGGCAAAGATTAAATTCTGATGATGCCAAGTCCTGGCAAGGCTGTGGGTGATGGGTGCCCTCATAACTTGCTGGCAAGAATATATATATATATATATATATATATATATATATATAGTATGACATTATTTGTTAAAGCCACAGATGAGCAAATGCCCCAGAAATCTCATTGCCAGGAATACATCTGAGAAATTATTTTTGCAGAAAAGAGTTCATAGCAACACTGTTCATAACACATATCCAAACTGAAGATGAGCCAAATTTTCATTAACATTAAAATAACTTTTTAAAAACTGTGGTATGGCCATGTCTTGGGATACCATAAAGCAATGAACATGAATAAATTCCTGGTACATACATTAATAAACAGAAGAACCTCAAAAACAGTGGTGAGCAAAAGTAACAAATCACAAAAATACATCTGTATGACTCGATTTAAGTTCAAAACCAGGCAAAACCAAGTAATATATTATTTAGGAGTGTGTGTGTGTGAGTGTAAAACTATCTAGAAAAGCAAATAAATTAGTTTTAAAATTTCAAGACAATGGCTACAGTGTGAGTAAAAACAATAAGCCAGGCGGTGGGGGCAAGGGTGGCGGGGGTGAGACAGGAGTTCTAAGACTACAGTTAGATTCTATATTTTAATTCCAGTGGTGGGTACACCAGCGTCTGTTTTTCATTATTACTTAACGTTTATTGATATTATTTAACAATAACAATAATATCTGTCTGTGTTTGTGTGTGTGTGAGCTCAGTCATGTCCAGCTCTATGTGATCCCATGGACTGCAGTCTGCCAGGCTCTTTGACCATGGAGTTTTCCAGGCAAGAATACTGGAGCAGGTTGCTATTTCCTTCTCCAGGGACCTTCCTCATCCAGGGATTGAAGCCACGTCTCTTGCATCTCCTGCATTGGCAAGAGGATTCTTTACCATTGTGCCACCTGGGAAGCCTTAATAATATTACATAATATTATACAGATATTAATTATTATAGATCATGTTTCATGTGTGATTTTGTACATGCCTTTCATGGTTAACTAAATTATCCCTAAAAAACAACAGCAGGATATCAAGAAATGTATACAGTCCAGGAGGAAATGCAAAAATAAAACCAGTCACCAAACTTGTAAGAGTCACTGTAACAGAGACTATACAGCTATTCATTTGGTCATCAAGCAAGTCAGGCCGTTAAAAGAGGAACAAGTTCAAGTACCCAACTCTGGTCTCCTTTCTCTGTGAAGCTTGACTGTAAAACCTCTATGTTTCCAGGCAGGTGCTCTGCATGCCAAGGCTACGTGTGCTGGCTCGAACAGCTTATGAGTGAACCTGAAGTCCTGGATTTGGTTTTAGGAGATGCTGAGTGTCATGATCATGCAGGCTGTAAATTGCATTTTTATGATGACTGTGATTGTTTAACCAGAAAAACAGAAGCAATGCGCCTGAAGAAAAGACAACAAAGGAAGCCTACCCAAACATCACCTCATTATTCAAGTGCAATGAACTCCGACTAATACTTAATTACAAGAGGCGCGTGGAGGCTCTGAGCAGAATAAGACATGGCACTCTCCCGAGGCACTTGATTGATTTCTCAGATTACAAAATTCAAGCCACTGAGAATTATGAAAACATTGATTTAGCAAGAGTGAGCCCAGGGAACACTCAAGGCTTCTAATGGGAATAAATGCAGAATAAATGAAACTGGCCAGGCTGCCTGTTACAGATCTTATACCAGAACAGATTTCAAACTTCACTGATATTTTATTGTTCTAATGTAGCTATTTCTTAAAGGGGAAAAGACAGACCTCATCCCTTTTATTCCTGTTCAGTGCAGCAAAGGCCTGCAACTCTGTGCCATCTGTTGTGATGTTCTGCATGGCTTGCATAGCTCAGAAATATGCTAAGTCAGGACTTGGATTATTTATTTTTCTTTGAAAATTATTACCAAAGAAGCCTGCCCCACACATATGAACATAAAATACTTTGGTTACCAAGTTTTCAAGGAAAGAAATAGCTTCTTCCTGCATGAATCATCAATGGGAGAGTTCTTCACTAATATCTTGAATTAAATATCAAATAGATTGATAGTTGGGCAAAAGCATTAGTCGCTCAGTCATGTCCGACTCTTGGCATGGCGACCCCATGGACTGTAGCCCGCCAGGCTCTTCCATCCATGGAATTTTCCAGGCAAGAATACTGGAGTGGATTGCCATGCCATTCTCCAGATGGTTATGCAAAGTCACATCAAAATGCTTAGGTTTGAATCCTAGCTTCACTGCTTACCTGCTGTGACCTGGGGCAAGAGACTTAACCCTCTGGGTCTCACCTGCAAAATGGGATTAATAAGAATATCTACCTCCTGAGTTTTTCCTGAGGACTAAATAAAATAATGAATGTAAAACATTTGGTGCTTGTCCAGAATATAGTAAAAGCTCAACAAACAGCTGTATAAAGTCAATAGAAAGACTCAATGCTTAGTTCAAGATGCTCTACAGGAGACTGATTTTTCTCTGAGTCCCCACTATTGCAAATAGCAAGCTTAAATTTTATCCTCATGTCCACACCATTTGACATTCTGCTCATGCCATCTGAACACATTCTGCATCTATGAACAGAAGCTTGGGCCAGAAATAGTTTAACAGTTCCCGTATTCTCTGTGGTTACCCACATGAGAAAGAGAACAATTTCTCCCCAGGACAAAAGAGCCCTTCCCCACGTGATCAAAAATTACTTCTAGGGATTTTTGTAAAAGCAGGAGTAATAGGAAAGGTGCTGAAAGCCTGATGGCAGGAAAATATCCTGGTTTGTCTTTTGATAAAGGCTTGGGGCTTTCCTGGTGACTGTAGTAAAGGCTCTGCCTGCCAATGAAGGAGACATGGGTTTGATTCCTGGTCTGGATGGACCCCACATGCTGAGGAGCAATTAAGTCCATGCACCACCACTACTGACCCCGTGAGCCTGGAGCCTGTGCTTCACAACGGGAGAAGCCACCGCAATGAGAAGCCCATGCCCTGCAACTGGAGAGCAGCTCCTGCTTGATGCAACTAGAGAAAAGCCCATGCAGCAATAAAGACCCAGCACAGACAAAATAAATACATTAAAAAAAAATTTTTTTAAAGAAAGCCTTAAGGAAGCAATGAGATTCTGGAAGTTAAAGACTGAAGTATCTTCTATCAGTCTCTGGAAATAGTCACAGAAGGGAGTGTTATTTCCTCACAGTGCTCACCACTTTCCTAAGGCAAGGATGGGAAAGGGCACCAGTCTGCAGAAACAACAGATCCAGGGATAACTACACCTCTAACTTGGTCTCCTGGTACACAGAGCCAGTTAGTCTTCTGCAAGAATCCCTCCTTTACTGTCTTTACCTTACAAGACCTTGAGGAGAGATGCTGTCTTAGTCACCTTTGTAGCCTCAACACTTAATTTAGTGTCTGGAACCCCGGAGGCAATCAATAAATGTCTCCTATGTGAATAAAGGAGAAGTCAATAACCTGCTCAGGGTCACTGCTGAAAGTGATAGGTATAGGACTCCAGATTCCATCCATCCATCCATCCATCTATCTATCTAGCCATCTAGCCATCCATTCAGGCAAACAGGTACTAAGTCAGACCTCTCAAGTCCCGTGCTTTCTCCGCCTGCCACAGTGACACTCAGTGGGTCTTAATTTTAGTAAGGCATTTGCCAAAGTCACACCTGAGAACTTTACCAGAATGCTGTGGGAGCCCTTGGTCCTATTTCTATCTAAAGTCTTCCTGGATGATTTGGATAAGAGATTGAAAGGGGAGGTGCCAAATAAAGTCCCTGTGATGCGGACAGGAAGTCAAAGTGCTTTCTACCCAAGCAGCTCCATATGCCCTGGGTACAACGCAAAGACAATATAAAATCTGATTCAAACACTAAGGAAAAAGTCGAGTGGGGCCAGCTCACCATTTGGAAGTTTCTATATTATTCAAACCAGTCAATATTCATTAGAAGGACTGATGCTGAATCTCCAATACTCTGGGCACTTGATTAGAAGAGCCAACTCGCTGGTAAGGACCCTGATGCTGAGAAAGATTGAAGGCAGGAGGAGAAGGGGATGACAGAGGACGAGATGGTTGGATGGCATCACTGACTCAATGGACATGGGTTTGAGCAAACTCTGGGAGATGGTGAAGGACAGGAAAACCCGGCGTGCTGCAGTCCATGGGGTCGCAAAGAGTCAGACACAACTTAGCAACTGAATAGCAACAACATTTTACTCAGGTCAACTACATTACGGAGTCAATTTTTTTTTCAATCTAACTACGAGAGTAAAGGTTGGATTTGGGTTTTCCCTTTTCTTCTCTAGAGGCAAAGATCAATGCTTTGCTGCTGCTACTGCTGCTAAGTCACTTCAGTCTTGTCTGACTCTGCTCTATTTGGGTTCTATTTGGTTTTGGTGTCCTGGGTTTGTTTCTGCCTTTCTAGAACTAATCTCATTCCCTTCTGTCCCTCAAATTTGGTACTCAGTGTAATTACCAGTCTCTGGAAGGTTATCAACATTCCCAGAACTTCCAGAAGATAGGTTTGAGGGTTCTATGCTGCCCAGAGCGGGCAGGCAGAGCTGTCTGCTATGGATCTAGGGGTGTGCAGGTGCTGAGGACAGCAAGCTGAATGGCCAAGTCTGGGTCACAGCTCAGTTCATTGCTGGTCCTCTCAGACCTCTCCCTCTCCACCTCTGTGATTCTCAAGGAGTCTCACATACTCATAGGCATAAGGAGGCCCCAGGTACACAGTATCCAGGTTACTGTCAGCGACAGGCACCCTTAATAGCAGAAAGTTACTTAAGGTGAGTCCACTCAAAACCTAGAGCAAACTTTCATATTAAAGAGTGCAAAAAAGCTTTTATTAAGATTCAACTCAAAAAATTAAAACTCATAAAAATTAATTTTATCTTATAGTAAATAAAATATGTGTTGTAATTTCAATTAAGCTAATTTTTAGAACAAAAGAAATCAAATTTCCATGGTTTTTTATGTGTGTGTGTTAGTCGCTCAGTCGTGTCCAACTCTTTGCAACCCCACAGACTGCACCCCACCAGGCTCCTCTGCCCATGGGATTCTCCAGGCAAGAATACTGGAGTGGCTTGCCATTCCCTTCTCCAGAGGATCTTCCTGACCCAGGGAATGAACCCTGGTCTCCTGCACTGAAGGCAGATTTTTTACCATTTGAGCCACAGGGAAGTCCCGTTTTTTTTATATAATTAAAATAAAAATTGGTCTTCAGTCACTGAGTCGTGTCCAGCGCTTTGCAACCCATGCACTGCAGGACGAGACTGCAGGACACCAGACTTCCCTGTCCTGCAGCCATAAAATACAACACACACCCCTCAAAATCACCAGGAAGATCTTTTTTGAACAAAAATAGTAGTAGTATTCATTACTTTTTTCTCAACTACATCTCATAATTCGTTGACATTCATATCAGTCTCTTCTGAAGCAACTCCACTGGCCTCATTCTCTGCATTTGCCTCCTTCCAGTTGTTCAATGGTCTCACTGTCTGACCTGGCAGGCTCTGCAGCATCACTTTCACTGACTTCATGAAAGCCTGCATGTTTCTCAAGATGTGCAGTTTGACTTCATCATCAACTTGCAATGTGTTTGTGTTGTACTGTCATATTAAAACACCCAATAATCAGTGAGAACTGAGCAAGAAGGAGGAAAGAAAAGGAACAGATGTTTGAGAGCAGGTTAATTTGAGAGATGGTCAGTTCATTACTCTGCATTTCCTTTCATGGCATATTGACTTCACCTTTCCTGTGCAACTTCGTAAACTTTGTAAAGAATCAGATAATAATGTAAATGCTGAGAACCCCAATGTCTGCACCCTTCTCAAATGCAGTGGAACTTTGTCTACACCATATTAATAATCAGAAGAGAATTTTGCAGGGGGGATCCCAGCTTCCTACACTGCAACAAAGACTTTTTCCTGTATTGATTCCATCAGCAGCTTTTGTCACTCAGCTCCTTGAAGAGATCTGGAAATCAACACAGCCAATATGCCTTTCCAATCACTGATGCAAGCCTACAGCTTTGAGGAAATGAATCTCAGAGGTGAAAGCTGGTTGGTGTTTTGCAGTGCTGACATGGGTCATGGAGTTAGTTGACTAACTTTCTTCTTAAAAAAAAAAAGAAGAAGAAGAAGAAGGAAAAAGAAGCTGCAGCAGTCACTTGTTAATTCAGTCAAAAAAAAAAAAAAAAAACCAACCCGGACTGCCTTCCTGAGAATGAGCACAAAAGTATGTGCATTTGGAATGCAGGAAATTATAAAATTCCTAGACTTCCTAAGATACTCTTTGATAGTCAATGGTGATAGAATGCATATAGAAAATGTCGAAGACCTACAATTAAACCAGATTTCAATTTTCTACTCAGAGAAGGGATGATGATGTGTTGCCCTGATTTGGGCTTCATCGTTTCATCCATTAGATAAAGAAGCTGAAAGGTCACCTAACTTCTGTTATTGTTGTTCATTTGCTATGTCATGTCTGACACTTTCATGACCCCATGGACTGTAGCTCGCACGGCTCCTCTGTCCACGGGATTTCCCAGGCAAGAATACTGGAGTGGGTTGCCATTTCCTTCTCTAGGGGATCTTCCCGACCCAGGGATTTGAACTCAGGTCTCCTGCATTGGCAGGAAAATTCTTTACCAATGAGCCAGGAGGGAAGCCCATCTAACTAGAGGCAGTCAAATATCCAAGTTTAGAGAAAGGTGACTTTATTCCCTATGATAACGTAAGTTTTTGTCGAAAAATAAGAATTTAGTCTGCCAGGATTTTGAAAAAATATGTAGGCTTCATGAGACATACACACACACACTCAAAACAATACCACCTGGCATGATAAGATTGAGAGTTTTATAATGCAGCCATTATTTCAACAAATATTTATTCAGTTCCTCCTACGTACCAGGTATGTTAATGTTCAGGTCTGAGATAATGAGACAAAATTTGGTTCTTGGCCTTATGGAACCTAGAAATAGAAATAATGACAAACTATAAAAAGTATTAGGAAAGGAATAAGCAGGCTTTTGGGAGAGTGTGGCTGATAAGGCCAAGGAGGGGGGCACCACTTTATGTAAATCAGAAAGATGAGAAGACGCTAGATATGCAGAGCATTAGAGAGTATCCAAGGTGCAAAATGGGCTTCCCTGGTGCCTTGGACAGTAAAGAATCTGCTTGCAAACTGCAGGAGACCTGGCTTCAATCCCTGAGTCAGAAAGATCCCCTGGAGAAGGGAATGGCAACCTACTCCACTATTCTTACCTGGAAAATTCCATGGACAGAGGAGCCTGGCGGGCTCCATGGAGTCACAAAAGACTTGGACATCACTGAGCAACTAACACTTCTCACAAGGTAGAAAACCTCACAAGGTAGAAAGGCAGCCTCAGAGAGGGAGAGCTGGATACAATCAAGGAACTGTCAAGTCAGTACGGTGGCATGGAGCACGGCTGATATGAAGCTAGAGGATTAGGCAGGGGTTAGATTTTTACAAAGCTTTGGGGAACATGACAATTCACTTACTTTTATTCCAAGAGTTGAAATTTTATGCTAAGACTTTTAAAGAGAAGAGTAGCAGAAAATCAATTCATTGCTATGTGAAAGACCAAGCAGTGAAATAAAAGAAGGAAGACAGAACAGGACCCACTGGTCTGGACAACTGTATCAGTGGACGACAACTGACCTCTGGTCATCTTGCTATGTCACAGTGTCATTTCAAACGCCACTTAAATGTAATCACAATCTACAACTTGCTTATTTTTCAAGTTAAAATAAATGCTATGTGAAAATCCTCACCAATTACTAAGTTGTTCTTAAATATCCTTGAGATTCACTAATAAATATGTAGACAGTATGTAAATTTTTCTTTTTGGTCTAGTTTTTTTGAAACTGAGCTTAAATTAATACACAGTGAAACGCACAGATTGTTAAGTCCTAAAAAGCACAGACATTCTAAGAAGCACACCCCCACCCCCTGCTAAAGATAACGTTATAGCCTTTTCCAGTCAGCCCTACCCTCATCTACAACCCTTCCCCTGATCCTAACAATCACGCTGATTTCTACTCCATGGACTAGTTTTGCCAGTTCTTGAACCTCATATACACAGAATGCTACAGTATATATTCTTTGGTGTCTGGCCTTCTCTTCCTATATGCTTTTGAGATTCATCTCTATTGTGACATGTATTTGTAATTTGTTCCATTTTGCTATCTATTCTCCTATTGATAAACATTTGAATTGATTCCAGTTTAGGTCTCTTGGAGGAGAAGGGGGTGACAGAGGATGAGATAGTTGGATGGCATCACCGACTCAATGGACATGAGTTTGTGCAAACTCGTGAGATAATGAAGGATAAGGAAGCCTGGCATGCTGCAGTCCATGGGGTCCCAAAGAGTAGGAAACGACTGAGCGACTGAACAACAAAAGAAATAAAACTGCTAAATACATCTGTACGAGTCCTGTTATGAATATGTGTTTTTCTGTTGGGTAAATACCTAGGAATGGACCTGCTGAATCATAGGGTAAGTATACGATTGATTTCACAAAAAAGACTCCCAACTTACAAAGTCAATTTCTACTTCCATAAACAGCATATGAGAGTCCCACTTGAATCTACATATATCAACATTTGATGTTGTCTGTCTTTTTCAATTTAGCCATTAGTAAATGGCTGTGAAGTTGTATCTTAATAGGGCTTTAATTTGTATTTCCCAGGACCACAGCCTTGTCTAACTCAATGAAACTAAGCCATGCCCATGGGGCAACCCAAGATGGGCCGGTCATGGTGGAGAGATCTGACAGAATGTGGTCCACTGGAGAAGGGAATGGCAAACCACTTCAGTATTCTTGCCTTGAGAATCCCATGAACAGTATGAAAAGGCAAAATGATAGGATACTGAAAGAGAAACTCCCCAGGTCAGTAGGTGCCCAATATGATACTGGAAATCAGTGGAGAAATAACTCCAGAAAGAATGAAGGGATGGAGCCAAAGCAAAAACAATACCCAGCTGTGGATGTGACTGGTGATAGAAGCAAGGTCCGATGCTGTAAAGAGCAATATTGCATAGGAACCTGGAATGTCAGGTCCATGAATCAAGGCAGATTGGAAGTGGTCAAACAAGAGATGGCAAGAGTGAATGTCGACATTCTAGTAATCAGCGAACTGAAATGGAATGGAATGGGTGAATTTAACTCAGATGACCATTATATGTACTACCGCGGGCAGGAATCCCTCAGAAGAAATGGAGTGGCCATCATGGTCAACAAAAGAGTCCAAAATATAGTACTTGGATGCAATCTCAAAAATGACAGAATGATCTTTGTTCGTTTCCAAGGCAAACCATTCAATATCACAGTAATCCAAGTCTATGCCCCAACCAGTAACGCTGAAGAAGCTGAAGTTGAATGGTTCTATGAAGACCTACAAGACCTTTTAGAACTAACAGCCAAAAAAGATGTCCTTTTCATTATAGGGGACTGGAATGCAAAAGTAGGAAGTCAAGAAACACCTGGAGTAACAGGCAAATTTGGCCTTGGAATACTGAATGAAGCAGGGCATAGACTAATAGAGTTTTGCCAAGAAAATGCACTGGTCATAACAAACACCCTCTTCCAACAACACAAGAGAAGACTCTATACATGGACATCACCAGATGGTCAACACCGAAATCAGATTGATTATATTCTTTGCAGCCAAAGATGGAGAAGCTCTATACAGTCAGCAAAAACAAGACCAGGAGCTGACTGTGGCTCAGACCATGAACTCCTTATTGCCAAATTCAGACTTAAATTGAAGAAAGTAGGGAAAACCACGAGACCATTCAGGTATGACCTAAATCAAATCCCTTATGATTATACAGTGGAAGTGAGAATTAGATTTAAGGGCCTAGATCTGATAAATAGAGTGCCTGATGAACTATGGAATGAGGTTCGTGACATTGTACAGGAGACAGGTATCAAGACCATTCCCATAGAAAAGAAATGCAAAAAAGCAAAATGGCTGTCTGGGGAAGCCTTACAAATAGCTGTGAAAAGAAGAGAAGCGAAAAGCAAAGGAGAAAAGGAAAGGTATATACATCTGAATGCAGAGTTCCAAAGAATAGCAAGAAGAGATAAGAAAGCCTTCTTCAGCAATCAATGCAAAGAAATAGAGGAAAACAACAGAATGGGAAAGACTAGGGATCTCTTCAAGAAAATCAGAGATACCAAAGGAACATTTCATGCAAAGATGAGCTCGATAAAGGACAAAAATGGTATGGACCTAACAGAAGCAGAAGATATTAAGAAGAAATGGCAAGAATACACAGAAGAACTGTACAAAGAAGATCTTCATGACCCAGATAATCACGATGGTGTGATCACTGACCTAGAGCCAGACATCCTGGAATGTGGGCCTTAGAAAACATCACTACGAACAAAGCTAGTGGAGGTGATAGAATTCCAGTTGAGCTATTCCAAATCCTGAAAGATGATGCTGTGAAAGTGCTGCACTCAATATGCCAGCAAATTTGAGAAACTCAGCAGTGGCCACAGGACTGGAAAAGGTCAGTTTTCATTCCAATCCCAAAGAAAGGCAATGCCAAAGAATGCTCAAACTACCGCACAATTGCACTCATCTCACACGCTAGTAAAGTCATGCTCAAAATTCTCCAAGCCAGGCTTCAGCAATATGTGAACCATGAACTTCCTGATGTTCAAGCTGGTTTTAGAAAAGGCAGAGGAACCAGAGAACAAATTGCCAACATCTGCTGGATCATCGAAAAAGCAAGAGAGTTCCAGAAAAACATCTATTTCTGCTTTATTAACTATGCCAAAGCCTTTGACTGTGTGGATCACAATAAACTGTGGAAAATTCTGAAAGAGATGGGAATACCAGACCACCTGATCTGCCTCTTGAGAAATTTGTATGCAGGTCAGGAAGCAACAGTTAGAACTGGACATGGAACAACAGACTGGTTCCAAATAGGAAAAGGAGTACATCAAGGCTGTATATTGTCACCCTGTTTATTTAACTTATATGCAGAGTACGTCATGAGAAATGCTGGACTTGAAGAAACACAAACTGGAATCAAGATTGCTGGGAGAAATATCAATAACCTCAGATATGCAGATGACACCACCCTTATGGCAGAAAGTGAAGAGGAACTCAAAAGCCTCTTGATGAAAGTGAAAGTGGAGAGTGAAAAAGTGGGCTTAAAGCTCAACATTCAGAAAACGAAGATCATGGCATCCGGTCCCACCACATCATGGGAAATAGATGGGGAAACAGTGGAAACAATGTCAGACTTTATTTTTCTGGGCTCCAAAATCACTGCAGATGGTGACTGCAGCCATGAAATTAAAAGACGCTTACTCCTTGGAAGGAAAGTTATGACCAACCTAGACAGTATATTCAAAAGCAGAGACATTACTTTGCCAACAAAGGTTCGTCTAGTCAAGGCTATGGTTTTTCCTGTGGTCATGTATGGATGTGAGAGTTGGACTGTGAAGAAGGCTGAGCGCCGAAGAATTGATGCTTTCGAACTGTGGTGTTGGAGAAGACTCTTGAGAGTCCCTTGGACTGCAAGGAGATCCAACCAGTCCATTCTGAAGGAGATCAGCCCTGGGATTTCTTTGGAAGGAATGATGCTAAAGCTGAAACTCCAGTACTTTGGCCACCTCATGTGAAGAGTTGACTCATTGGAAAAGACTCTGATGCTGGGAGGGATTGGGGGCAGGAGGAGAAGGGGATGACAGAGGATGAGATGGCTGGATGGCATCACTGACTCGATGGACGTGAGTCTGGGTGAACTCCGGGAGTTGGTGATGGACAGGGAGGCCTGGCGTGCTGCAATTCATGGGTCGCAAAGAGTAGGACACGACTGAGTGACTGATCTGATCTGGATGAACAATCATCTAACATCTTTTCATATGCTTACCAGCCATTCATATTATCTTCCTTTATGCAGTCTCTGTTTAGGTCTTTTGCCTACATTTTTATTAGATTGTCTTTCTGTTGCTTACCTGTGGGAGCTCTTTATATACTCTGGATGTGAACACATAAGTCTTTTGTGAGATATATGAATTACAAGTATTTTCTTTCAGTAGATGACTTTCCCTGTTACTTTCATAATGATATCTTTTGCAAAGCAAAACTTAAATTTTGGTGAAGTTCGATTTATCTTGTTTTGTAATTGTTGGTGCTTTTATATTCCTTTTAAGAAGTCTCTGGGGCTTCCCTAGTGGCTCAGTAGTAAAGTATCTACCTGCCAGGAGACCCTGGTTCAATCCCTGGTCCAGGAAGATCCCTGGAGAAGGAAATGGCACCCCACTCCGGTATTCTTGCCTTGAAATCCCCATGGACAGAGGAGCCCAGCAGGCTTCAGTCCATGGGGTCACAAAGGAGTCAGACAGAGCTTAGTACCGAACAAGAAGAAGAAGCCTCTGACTAGCTCAAAGTACCAAAGACATTCTTCTACATTATCTTCTTGATTTAAGTCTCAGCATACAATTTGTCTTGAATTATTACATATAGTGTGAAGTAGCTGTCAAGGTTAAATTTATTCATAATTTTATTCAGGTTTTCTGGTCTATTGATTTTAAACTTTTACTTTTGCCACTAAAATGCCTTGGCACCTTTGTCAAAAAAGTTTATTCCTATGTATTCATAAATTGATGCTGCCGTAAATAGGACTTTTAAAATATGCATTTTCTATTATAATTGTTTCCTGTTATACAGAAATAAAACTGATTTCTATATTAACCTTTTATCCTATAACCTTCCAAAATTCAATTATTGATTCTAATATATTTTGTAGATTTCTTAGGATTTTCTAAATAAATAATCAAATTATTTAAATAAAATAAAAATTACTTCTTCTTTGCCTATTTTTTTTTTTTTGCCTAATTGTACTGATCAGAATAACCATCACAGTTTTTAATAGATACAGTTTTATATTTTTACATAGACAAAATAATTAAATGAAAAATTATAGTAAATGGACATGCCTTTATGATGTTACCAATCATAAAAGAAAAGCTTTTGATCATTAAGTATGAAGTTAGTAGTAGATTTTTCACAGACGTGTTTCATCAAACTGAAGAAGTTCCATTTTATTTCTACTTTAATGAAAGAAGAATTTTTGGAAAATTATGGATGGCTGATGCTTTTTCTATGTCTATTGATAATATGATTTTTTCCTGCATTTTGATAATTTAGTCAATAACAATGATTGATTTTTAATTTTTAAATCAACTTTGCATTCCTAGGATAAATTCCAATTCCTTCTTACTTATTACTGGACTTGACTTGAAATTTTATTAAAGAATTTTGTGTCTATGTTCATGAGAGATATTTGGCCTATAATTTTTCTTCCCTGCAATGTCTTTGTCAGATGTTATCAGAATTAGTCTATAACCTTATCTGTATAGTCTTAAAGAACCAGCTGGGACATGTTCCCTTCTTTTCTACCTTCTTTTTTTTTTTTTTTTTGAAGTTTTGTGTAAGATTGATATTACTTCTCCTTAAATGTTTGATGAAAGATACCAGTGAAACCATCTGAGCCTTGAGATTTCTTTCTACAGAAGCATTCAATTACAAATTCGATTCCTATTTAATCTTTAAATCAGTCTTAGTGAGCAGTGGTTTGTGAAGAATTTGACCATTCTACATACATTGTTGAATTTATTGGCATAATTTCTTCACAATATCCCCTTAATGTCCTTTTAATGTATTTAGAATCTATAAGAGTAGCTCATCTTCTTTTCCTGATGTTGATAATGTGTGTGATCTCTCTTTTTCCCTTGATTAGTCTTGCTGGAAGCTTATCAATTTTATTAACCTTAAAAATAACAATAAGGGCAAATCCAATACCAGTTTCTCCCTCATGACTAGAACTAGAAATTCATTATCCAACAGTTGGCATCTATATCAATCCCCCAAGTATAAGACCAACCATCTTGGACCATATGTACATATTATCCCTAAATTTAATAGAATGTAGCTAAAGCAAATTTTTAAATTAGCATATTTTAAAAGCTAAGTGATACAATCCTCACAGTAACATTATGAAATATTGTTGCATCCATTTGAAAGATGAGAAAACCAAAGCTTAGAAAAATTCAGCAATTACCAAGGTCACAAAAACTAGTTCAGATTCACAGTCATGTCCTTCTGATTCTAACACCCATGAACTTTCCACTCAACCATGAAATGTCCATGAACAAATGATTCAGGATTATATTATCAGCACTCGAGCAGCCTACCTTTAGAAAGGTATTGTCCTTATGAAACTGGCCTAAATGCAGCCGGAAAAAGGAAAGTAACAGGAAAAAAATGTCCCTTGGTTTTTTTTCACATGGCCAAGAAGCATCACATAGCACTGAATAAAATGTTACTATTGATGAAAATTACAAAAAGCAATATTTTGGCCAAATCTACATGAATGTAGTATTTTTTTTTTTTTTTTTACTTATTGATGATCAATCATTTTCCTACTGGGTTTCTTCTCTAAATTGCCAATTGTTTATTTTTTAATAAAATTTTAACATTCACTTCAAAAATTATGATTGATGAGGCTGGGAAATGTCACTTACAAGATTATGCCATGCTATATTTAATAAAAAATCATGCCATTTCTGTTCATCTAATAATGGATCCTCATAGAGCTATGCTTTCTCCTCTGCCTTGACATTTATTTCCTTAGTCAAGAAATACTAGAGTTCACAAAGATGTACTGCAGCCATGAAATGAAAAGACGTTTGCTCCTTGGAAGAAAAGTTATGACCAATGTAGACAACATATTAAAAAGCAGAGACATTACTTTGCCAACAAAGGTCCATCTAGTCAAAGCTATGGTTTTTCCAGTGGTCCTGTATGGATGTGAGAGTTGGACTATAAAGAAAGCTGAGCGCCAAAGAATTGATGCTTTGACTCTTGACAGTCCCTTGGACTGCAAGGAGATCCAACCAGTCCATCCTAAAGGAAACCAGTTCTGAATATTCATTGGAAGGACTGATGCTGAAGCTGAAACTCCAATACTTTAGCCACCTGATGCGAAGAACTGACTCATTTGAAAAGACCTTGATGCTGGGAAAGATTGAAGGTGGGAGAAGAAGGGGATGACAGAGGAGGAGATGGTTGGATGGTATCACCAACTTGATGGACATGAGTTTGAGTAAACCCTGGGAGTTGGTGATGGACAGGGAAGGCTGGCATGTGCATCCATGCGGTTGCAAAGAGTCGGACACGACTGAGCGACTGAACTGAACAGAACAAAGATGTAGAGAACAGACTTGTGGTGGTTGGAAAGAGCTGGAGCCTGCTAACCACAGTGGCACCCACACAGGCAGGAGACTCTGTGCCAGGCAGCTATGAGGGTGCCAAGGTCACCTGGGCTCCACCCCTCCTCTGCCTTCACCATCTACAGGTAAGGATCAGTTCAATTCAGTTCAGTCACTCAGTCATGTCTGACTCTTTGCAACCCTATGGACTGCAGCACACCAGGCCTCTCTGTCCATCACCAACTCCCAGAGGAGTTTACTCAAACTCATGTCCATCGAGTCAGTGATGCCAACAGGTAAGGACAGTGGTGTCTAAACAGAAAAGACATACAAACTGCCTCTAGGGGAAGAAAAACTCAATCCAAGTGAGTGTTACAGATGCATGGAAGAATTTTTGAAGACCCTGGGACATGAAGACAGCATTTATCGACAATCAGGGTAGTCTAGCGGTGGTGGTAGTTTAGTCGCTAAGTCATGTCCATCCAACTCTTGCGACCCCAGGAACTGTAGCCCATCAGGCTCCTCTGTCCACAGGATTTCTCAGGCAAGAGTACTAGAGTGGGTTGCCATTTCCTTCTCCAGGAGATCTTCCCAACCCAGGGACCAAACCCATATCTCTTGCATTGCAGATTTATTCTTTACTGACTGAGCCACCATCGAATCCAATCAGGGCTCTGTTTGTAATGTTGGGGACGAGATAAAGCATCGAGGACAGCCACATGGCAGTGAGTTTTGTGGTTATTGTTACCATATGAAAAGCTTTTACCAGTTAATTTCTCAGCAGCAATTGAGAAAAAAAGGCACATATGGGCTGGATGCATGAAAGAAACTAAATATACTTTTACAAAGTCATGGGGCTTATACATTCCTGTATTGGGCCGAAGGCCTCCAAGTGAAGTGAAGTCGCTCAGTCATGTCCAAATCTTTGCGACCCCATGGACTGTAGTCTATCAGGCTCATTTGTCCATGGGATTTTCCAGGCAATAGTCCTGGAGTGGATTGCCATTTCCTTCTCCAGGGGATCTTCCCAACCCAGGGCTCGAACCCGGGTCTCCCACACTGTAGACAGAGGCTTTACCCTCTGAGCCACCAGTTAATAGCATGAAGGCCTCCAAAGGCACCTCTTCTCTCCTTGGGGAGGTGGCCAGCTCCTCTGCAATGAACTTTCACTGCTAGCCTGTGCTATTGCAAATCCCATCCGTCATAAAGAGACTGAAGGAGGCTGAGTAACAACCAGTGGTTCCCAGGTTAACTTCAATTGGTTAGGACTACCATCCCAGCCCTACTCAGAGGCTTCCTTTGCCATCTCAAGCGACTGCCTCCCTAAATCATGTTATTCACTTCAAGAACTGAGAACTGTGCTTCAGCTTTAGCTACCATCCAATGAGGAAAACAATGGATGACTTAGTGGACGATGACTTCCAATCCCGTGGTCTAAGGTCAGGCTATGTCTCTGGTAGTTTGTACTTGGGCCCATGCTGGCTGACATTCTGGCTGACTGCACTCCGGTATCCCTGCTGCTGTGAACTTTCTAGCTGTGGGTGCAACTGTTCACCAACCTTCTAGGAAATGCATCTCCAGCAGGCCTCCCACTTCTCAGTCTGCGGCCATCAGGCAAGTGTGCCATGCTGTGGTCATTGATTTGGCCTTGTCCAGAAGCCTGGCTCAAGGGAGGCTCTTTGAAACACACCCTGGTTTTTAAGAAGGATCTAAGTGGCATGCCATAATTCTTAAATACACAGGAGGCCATGATCAGAGAAATCTTTGTTAACGTTTTACTTTTGTTTTAAAAAATTGTAAGACAGTGAGTTTCAGAAATTTATAGATCTGTTGTTTAGTCACTCAGTCGTGCCTGACTCTTTATGACCCCATGGACTGTAGCCTGCCAGGCTCCTCGGGGCATGAAATTCCCAGGCAAGAATACTGGAGTGGGTTGCCATTTCCCTCTCCGGGGGATCTTCCTAACTCAGGGATCAAACTCGTGTATCCTGTATTGCAGGCAGATTCTTTACCACTGAGTTACCTGGGAACCCCAGATAGATCTGTACATAGAATCAAATTAATACCATAGGTGTAGACAGGAGAACCACTGCAAGAGGAGTATGTTGACTGAATATACTGTACGAATCTCACAGCAAAACACATGCCATGAAGGACGGTATTAAGGATGCAATAATCAAACACTCATCTTTCAGTAGGGAACTCAACTGGCTGCATCTATAGTCTGCTGTCGTATGACATAAGAAACAAACACACTTGAATCAACACACGTTGACCAGATTCTGTTTTGTTTCACTCTTGCTTTCCCATTGCTGCCAAAGGGGACAGAGACCAGCATCTTCTGATCTTTCCCAGAGTCAGAGCTCAAGGGGGAATGGGCACTAAATCATCACATTTAATTTTCCCCATGCCTTAAAAAGTAGGCATTAGAGATCCCATTTTACAGATGAGTAAACTGAGGCAGAAATTCATGAAGCAATTTGCCCAAGATCACATCAATACAAAGTAATGGAGCCAGGCCAAACTCAGGTCTGTCTGAATCTGAAAACAATTCTTCTCTTTCTATCATAACTAATACTAAAGTGCTCTTAAGTATGAAATTATTTATGTAGAGAAATCTAATGATTACAAAAGCAAATTTATCATTTTTTACCCCATGATAGGTCTTAAAATGGCATTCTTTGGACAGTCAGCAATGCATAGTTATGAACATAAAAAAATAAATAAATGCTCTAATCGAACAAGTGGTTAGACCAGAAATCCAAAAGTCTTAAACTTATCTAAGTGCCCTGGCTCTCTTCCCCACAGGCACCAAGACGATGGGTGGGGATGCTTGGGGTTCTTCTGATGAGAAATGTTCTCACGCACTCCTCCTTCTGAATTGTCCCAGACACCTCTGCCTATGTAAGAGACACTACTTAATAATTATGCATTAGGTACTTGCCTTAGTTGTATATGCCAGGCTTGTAATTAAGTGTCTATTTGAGTAGTAATTTGTTTAATGTCCACTGCTGTCCATCAGGGCTGCCAAGAATGGTTGTTCAAAATACTCACTGCCCAAGGGCTCCCACCTGATGAAGGACACCTGCTTTCACTGACGATGCTCCATACCTGGGACTGCATCTGCCGGGAGCAAGAGACACCTTATCCTGATGGGCTTAAGGCACCATATGGCTCGCTGAGGTCATGCTCTGTAAAGGCTGCTAGGACAGGAATGGTGTCTGCCTCCTCTTGCACCACAGGCAGACCTAGCACATAGTAGGTCTCCACGAAACACAGGTTGAATAAATGGCTGAATCACTAAAGAAATGCACAAATGAACACTTTCTGAAATACAGGGCATTTGGAATTCTACCTAAGATGTGACAAAGGCCAGATCATGAAATATGTGGCAGCATCTCACTTGTTTTTCTTTTTCGCTTTGTTCGGTCGTGTGGAATCTTAGTTCTCTGACCAGGGATCGAACCAGCACCCCCTGTATCCCTGCATTGAAAGCACGGAGTCTTAACCACTGAACCTCCAGGGAAGTCCCTCTGGATTTTATAGGTAAATCCTAATAACAGGAGGAGACAACCCTCTGACCATAAGACACAGGCAGTTCTTCACTGGGCTCCCTGGCTCTACACAGTCAGCAAATGCCAGTTACTTTTCTTCTTTTCCAGAAGGGAGTAATTTTGAAAGAAAGTAAATGGACTCTTGTCTTATCTGTAAGCTGTGGTAAAGAATATCCAGGCCAGAAACCTGAACATTTGATCAAAAAGCCATATTAGTGAAGGACAAAAATATGAGACATACATATATATATATATTTTTTTTTTTTTTAAACAAAGTTACTAATCACCATGGGATCCGAAGTCTGTCAAGTTTCCCCTAGCCTCTAGCTAGTAAATGAACCATCAAGAAAACAATGTGTTTTTCCTCCCTTCCTCCCCTTTCTTCCTTGCTTTTGATGAAAAACTGTAGAGATTCTTATGGTCCAGAAAACTGAGGGAGATAATCCTATGAGAGAAAACCAACTGAAATTGAATCTACTTATTGGCAGAAATACGCACAAAGATGCTCCCAAATAAACTTTAACTTCTGAATATGTTTGCTTACAAAAACAAGCAAAGACTCAGGAAGGCCAAAGCTCTGGAGTAAAGCAGCTCACTGGTCTCTCCTCCCAGGATTCCCCAGTTCCCAGCCCCCAGACCCCACTCCAGGCTTCCAGGCAGAAAGGACCCTCACCCACAGTGTCATCTTGGTCTCTGCAGGCATTATCAGGATTAACCAGCTCTGCTGGAGGAGTCAGAGAGAGGATCCAGTCACAAAGCACCTACTGCGTGCTCAGCACAGTACAAGTGGCTTCACAGCCTTTATCCCTTTCAATACTCACCACATCTTTGGGAGGTTTTTTGTTTTTTTGTTTTTGTTTTTTCCTTTTTCACATTAAGCAAAGCCTTGATTTTCAAGGCAAAAGTACATTTTTTTTCACTTTCTGTTCTTGGCATAAATTTTGATTATTTCCAATAGAACCAAGACCTCCTGAACCCCTTTCAGTGTCATCTAAAGCTTGAACTACCTCAATTTCTGGATGAAATATCCATTCAGAAATAAGTTGTGCAATTCAATCACCCTTTTTGACTTCAAACTTTTCTTTGCCAAAATTAAACAGAACAGCACCAACATCTCTATAATCTTCATCTATGACACTTCATCTATGACACTCCTACCTCTATGAAATGTTTTGCCAAGTCAGAATGTGGAGCTTCTCTCCCATAACACTCAGAAGGAAGAGTATCTGAATGTTGGTTTTCACAAGGACTTTCTCCGTCAGTGGTATTGTGTAATCTTGGACTCTGTACAGGTCATAGCCCAAGGCACACACGGACCCCGTGGTTGGGGCAGTGGTGTGCTCCCAGAGCTGGGCAAAGCAGAGCCTCATGACTTCCTCTTCCACAACCAGACCCCACCTTCTGGGGGAGATGACTGAGCCTCTTGAGAGCTGGGCAAGAGGGGCAGAACATCAGCACAAGAGGGAGCAGAGGAAACAAGAGCCTTTGGGAGGTATTTTTAAACCCTCTTTCAAAACTGATGACAGAGGCTGAAAAAGTATTCCATCACTCAAAATGAGTTCTGAAACCTCATCTCAACTATATCCCTTCATCTCTTAAAAAGTGAAAGAGAAGACTGAAAAGTCAAGTGTTTGCCATGAAATGACATTGCTGATTAGAAGGAGAGCTGACCACATTATTCTAACAGCTCAGGTCCCTTTCTTACTCTAGACAAAGGAAGGCAGGGGAATTCTGAAAACTCAGTGTTGGTGGTGAATTTGGGGTCCTGAACACACTTTTGGAGTTGCAAAGAGTTGGACACAACTTAGTGACTAAACAACAACAACTCTTCAAAGGCTTGAAATGCTTTTTCTACTCTGTATCCCAATGCTAACTCTGCTGCTGGCATAAAAGGAAGGTGCTATTTAGCAGTAATTAGCAGACTCCAGAGGAGGGTGGGTGGAAAGAAGCATTGGCTTGAATCACCCAACAACTGCACACACTTGGCTGTGGAATGATCTGCTTCATTTGCCTTCAGCAGACTTAACTTCCTAATTAAGTTGGCTCCAGCCAACATTCAAATGACTTTGCATTTTCCAAGTAGATGCCAAAAGAGGCCAGAGCGATGGCCCCCAAAGCCAGTGGGAGAAATGAGGAAGCAGGTCTGGAATGAAATACATGCTGTGGAGACCCTCATGGGAATAACTTATGTACATACATGAGTTCTAGCCAAAAGGGAAAAGAAACCACACTGGTTCTAAGGATATGCACACTAGATATGAATCTGAGAAAACACAAAGAAAGGACTTGGTGTGGTTCTAAAGCCAAAAGATAATGTTTCCATGGCAGGTGCCCAGCTGAGGCTGGGACTAGGACAGTTTCCAGAGAATGGGATTGTAGAACAGTATTATCTTATATTTATCTACCTATGTCCCTTCCTCCTTCCGTCTATCTATATCCCAAAAGATGTCCACTGCAGAAGACATGTGGTTATCTGAATTTTTATTTTTAGAACATATCTAACATCTTGAATGATCCCTGGGCCCAAATTTGGAAGACTGAGTTAAAAGTCAATGATTTGAAACAGTGATAAAAGAAACACCCACACAAACTAGCTGCCTATCCAACAAGTATTCCTTTATAATTCAAGTCCATTCTACCATCATGGGCCAAGAACAAGATCTCTGATGAGTCTAGGGCCCTCACATCCACAAGAAGTCATTACATGCAATGGGAGAGAGAATGGAGAGTAGAGGACATTTCATAATGGTTAAAGAAAGGGTCAGATGACAAGAAAATACAGCAATCATAAATGTGTGAGTGCCAATAGAAAGCGCTCCAAAACACAGGAAGCAAAACCAGCAAAACAAAAAGGAGAAACAGACAAAATCCTGTTAACACTATCAAACTCTTGATTGATAACAGTGAGACAGAGAAAAAGAATTAGAAATCTCTGAATGACAACATCTTAATCAACACACATGGAATGCCACACCCAACAAATTCAGAATATGTTTTTGGGTGTGAATGAAATATCCACCAAGATAAAGAATGTGCTAGGCAATAAAACAAATCTCCATAAATTTCAAAAGACTGAAATTTTCATGAGTATGTTTTCCAGTCACAATAAAACTAAGTTAACAATTCATTCCATTAAAATAGCTGGGAAAGTCTCCAATATTTGGAAATTTAAAAATTCACTTCTGAATAATACATAGATCAAAGAAAAAACCACAGGGATGTTAGAAAATAATTTGAACATAATAACAATAAAAATACAATATAACAAATTTTGCGGGGTATAGCTAAAATAGAGACATTTATAGCTTTAAATGCTTACATTAGAAAGGAAAAAATCTTTAAACAATTATTATTTAAATTTCTAACTTAAGCTAGAAAAGTATGAGCAATTTAAAAACAAATTAAAAGCAAGGAAGCAATGAAAATAAGAACCAAAATCAACAAAGCAGAAAAGACATAAAAATAGAAAAAATAAAGACAAAGTAGGTTGTTTGAAAAGTTTAATAAAATCAATAAACTGCAAGTAAGTTAATCAAGGAAAAAAGGATCAGAAACAAATTACTACATCAGAAATGGAAGCCAGACTAGCACCACCAATCTTAACAGACATGAAAAAGTCAATAAGGTAATATTATGAACACCTTTATGTTAACAAACTCAACAGTATAGATAAATGTACAAATTATTTTAAAATCACAATTTATCAAAAGTGACATAAGGGAGTTTCACTTCCACACTGGCATATGAGAAGCTCTGGGGACCCCACTTTCAAGCTAAACTGGAGAAAATTACTAAAAATATAAAATCAAGTCTCTGGAAGTGATCCTAAAAGCACATAGCAAATGAAGAAATAGTCATCTAAGAAGACACTAAAACTCAGTAGGGACAGTGAAAATCTCTGGCATCAGAACCTCGATCCATTCTTGCTCCTTCCCTCCCAGCCTAGTGTGAAGGAAGGTCCATCCCAGATGGATACAGCCTAGAACACAGGGCTCCCCCTTCCTCTCCTCACAGCTCCTCGTCGAGGACAATGGTGTCCTGCTGGGAGAGACAGGCTGTTGGTATTCATCACCCTGAAGGTCAGAAGCTACTGTGCTCCCCTCCTTCCAGTGGCCAAGTCCTAGGCATGAGCATCACTCAGAAGGAACCTGTCACTGTCCCTATCTTCAGCTCTAGAAACAAGGCTCGGGAAGACACATCTTAAAACAGAGAACTCTGGAGCTCTTCTCAAAGGAACTGACTTTATTTGAACATGGTAAAGTTCAAGCCTAAGGGTGCACTCAGAAACACTCGAGGTTGTGATGAAAAGCAATTAAGAGGAAAATGGGAGCTTCACTAGAGAAACGAACTAAATAACACATGTTAACTCTTCTTTTCAAATTCTGTTGATTGAGTGTAATCCCAATTATAATGCCAGAAGACTTTCTTATGAAAATTCATAAACTGATTCCACAGCATATATTTTGGAAAAGTAAAGAACCTATAATTGCCAAAGTAACCTTGAGAAAAAAAAACAACAAAGATGAAAGACTCCAGCTGCCGGACTTCAACAGACCTACCATAAAGCTACAGTAATCAATACAGTGCAGTTCTAGAAAAAGGGTTGGCAGACAGATTAATGACATTGTAGAGAGTACAGGAATAGAACCACACTGTATGGTCTATCAATTTCTGCAAAGGCACTAACGCTACCTGATGGTGAAAGGAAAAATTGTTTCAATAAATGGTGCTAAAAATGGATATAAATGCAAAAAATATTAACTTTTAAACACTGTCTCACACACTGAACAAAAATCAACTTGGTTTTAAATATAAAACCCAAGCCATAAAGCTTTTGAAGAAAACATATGAAGACAAGTTTATAACTGGAAGGTGGGAAAGATTTCTTACATAAAACACAGAAAGCAATAACCACAAATGAAAAAAGTGACAAGTAAGATTTAATCAAAATTTAAAACTACTACTCATCAACAGATACTATTAAGAAAATGAATAGGCAAGCCACTGATGGGAGAACATATTCACAAAACATTTATTTGACACAAGGCTTCTAAACAGAATATGAAGAAACATCACCAGTTAATCACAAATAGACAAAAATAATTAATGGAAAAAGGATTTGAACAGACATCGCACCAAGGAAGATATGAGAACAGCCAGTAGGCAAATGAAAATGTCAGTGACATCATTAGTATTAGAGAACTACAATGAGACACTGTATAAACCCACCAAAATGACTAAGCAAACAAAAAAAACCAGTAACAGCAAATGTTGGTGAAGACCCAGTGTACCTGAAATTTTCATACGTTGCCAGAGAGAATGTAAACTAGCTCAAGCATTTTGTGAAAATATCTGGCAGTTTCTTCAAATGTTAAACATATCCTAATGTTTTTACGTTAGCAATATCACTCACAGATATTTAGCCAAGATAAATGTCAGCATAGTTCATTAAAAGAACTGCACACAAATGTTCATAGCAGCTTAATTCACAATGGAAATAACCAGAAAGACAAAAAAACCTGTGGAATATTCATTACAATGAAATACATTGCAGCAATAAAAAAGAATAAATTATGGATACTTATAACAATGTGGATGAACTTCAAGATATTATACGGAGCAAAAACTGCCAGACTCAAAAAGAATACACTGCATTATTCCATTTAGATGAAATTCTAAAGTAGGCAAAGCTAATCTAAAGGTTGAAAAAAAAAAACAGTACAGTGGTTATTTCAAGAGAATGAAGATTGGAAATGAACATAAAGACCCTTCTGAGGTGATGGAAATACCTTACATTGTGATAGGAATATGGGTTACATAATGAGCCCACTTCTCAAGACCGAATGGCAATGACCTATGCATTTCAATGTAAATTTTACCTTAAAATGCTAAAATAATTTTTTAAAGATATACTACCATGTGTAAAATAGCTAGCTAGTAGGAACCTGCTATGAAGCAAAAGGGGCTCAACTCGGTGTTCTGTGATGACCTAGATGGGAGGGGTGGGGCCGGGGGTGAGGGAGAGTCAAGAGGGAGGGGATATATGCATACATACAGCTGATTCACTTCGTTGGACAGCAGAGATGAATGCAGCGCTGTAAAGCAGTTATGCTCCAATAAAAAGAAACTGTCAGCATTCTCAGTGGTGGTAGGAAGTGGGCAGACAAAAACAGGAAGGAAGAAGGGCAGACTCTTGTACTTGAAGCATGTGGGGATTCATTAGCTCTGTTTTCTTTTATATGTCTGAATTTCTTCATAATAAAAAATTTAAAAAGAAAGAAATAAAAAGGCATTAGGCTTTAATTACAACCTTTAATCTGACCATGATCTTTTTTTTCATGGAAGTCAAATGGAGAGCCAAGTCTTTGAGGGAGAGTATTTTTAATTAATTAAACAGTAACCATTTCTAAAACTACTCTATTTATTCAGACCAAGAACCTGAAGAGTGGATGAATTTAACATGTGAAAGATAACTTTCTTCCGTATATTTGCCTAATTATCTTAGAATGGGGCTCTCAGCCTAGACATCATTGACATTTGGGGCTGGATCCTTCTGTGTCGTGAGGACTGTCCTCTGCACTGTAGGAAGTTTGGCAGCATCCCTGGCCTCGACGGAGGAGATGCCACATGTCACATGCCCTTGTGACAACCACAAATGTCTCTGGACTTTGCTAATATCCCCTAGGGGGCAAAATTGTCCAGTTGAGAACTACTGCCCAGGAATACTCATTCCCAACCAAGACCACGTAGCCCTCATTGTTCAGTTGCCCAGTCGTGTCCGACTCGTTGAGACCCCATGGACTGCAGCACGCTAGGCCTCCCCACTCCTCACCATTTCCCAGAGTTTGCCCAAGTTCACGTCCATTGCATCGGTGATGCCATCTAGCCATCTCATTCTCTGATGTCCTCTTCTCTTTCTGCCCTTAGTCTTTCCCAGCATCAGGGACTTTTTCAGTTAGTCAGCTGTTCGCATCATGTGACCAAAATACTCGAGTTTCAGCTTCAGCATTAGTCCTTCCAGTGAGTATTCAGGGTTGATTTCCCTTAACATTGACTGGTTTGATCTCCCTGCTGTCCATCAGACTCTCAGGAGTCTTCTCTAGCACCACAGTTGAAAGGAATAAATTCTTTGGCTCTCTGCCTTCTTTATGGTCCGGCTCACACAACTATATATGACCACTGGGAAGACCATAGCCTTAACTATAGGAACCTTTGTCAGCTGAGTAATGTCTCTGCTTTTCAACACACTGTCTAGGATTGTCATAGCTTTCCTGCCAAGAAGCAAACGTCTTCTGATTTCATGGCTGCAGTCACCATCTGGAGTGATTTTGGAGCCCAAGAAGAGGAAATCCGTCACTACTTCCACCTTTTCCCCTTCTATTTGTCATGCAGTAATGGGATCAGTAATGGGAAAGTTATGACCAACCTAGATAGCATATTCCAAAGCCAAGACATTACTTTGCCAACAAAGGTTTGTCTAGTCAAGGCTATGGTTTTTCCTGTGGTCATGTATGGATGTGAGAGTTGGACTGTGAAGAAAGCTGAGCGCCGAAGAATTGATGCTTTTGAACTGTGGTGTTGGAGAAGAGTCTTGAGAGTCCCTTGGCCTGCAAGGAGATCCAACCAGTCCATTCTGAAGGAGATCAGCCCTGGGATTTCTTTGGAAGGAATGATGCTAAAGCTGAAACTCCAGTACTTTGGCCACCTCATGCGAAGAGTTGACTCACTGGAGAAGACTCTGATGCTGGGAGGGATTGGGGGCAGGAGGAGAAGGGGACGACAGAGGATGAGATGGCTGGATGGCATCACTGACTCGATGGACGTGAGTCTGGGTGAATTCCGGGAGCTGATGATGGACAGGGAGGCCTGGCGTGCTGTGATTCATGGGGTCGCAAAGAGTCGAACACGACTGAGCGACTGAACTGAACTGAATGGGATCAGATGTCATGATCCTGGATTTTTCAATATTTAGTTTTAAGCTGGCTCTTTCACTCTCTTCCTTCACCCTCATCAAGAAGCTCTTTAGTTCCTCTTCACTTTCTGCCATTAGAGTGGTATCCCCCCAAGGGGACAAAAATTGATTCTTGGGGAGATGAGAAAATTCTAGATATTACAATTTTTTGTGGCCCTCCAAACAGCCATAATATTAATACAATATATCAGTGGAATTAATATTTCATGGTAGAGAAGAGAAGTTGAGGGTTAGGGTTAGTTGAAGGGGAAGCCTACAAAAATGAGGATGGGTGATAATGAAAAAAAAAAAAAGATTGAAAAACATCACCCCATAAAGAGGTCTGATTCTTTTTAAAGCCAACTATTTCCTCCAAGGATTTGGTATCCCCAAAGCAAGACTTTTCAGTATTCAGGGGGGTCTTCATTTCAATGATGAAAAAGTTGCAAAATAAGCACAGTTGCTTCCCAGAACCTCTGAAACTGTCTTGGAAGTTTAAGATAAAAGATAATGCAAATTTAGGTGAAAAAACCTAGGAGAGGCTCTTGCCAAGTATGATGATGTCCCATGACAGGACAATGAATTTGGAAGCTCTCATTTGTCACTTAGAAGGTAAACCACACAAATCAAACTGACCTCAGATAAGTGACCACCAGTTTGTCCTGGTTGAACATGACTCAATCAGCCCATGTCATTTCATACCATTTTTATTTTTATTTTTTTTACTATTTTTTTTTATTTTATTTTTTAACTTTACAATATTGTATTGGTTTTGCCATATACCATTTTTAAAAGAAGAAGATGGTCTTTTTCAAGCTTCCCATCTAGCAGCAAAATCCCTGGACAGCAATTTCATTTCATTAAATGATCCAAAACAAACGAATCTTGCATTTTATTCTGCTCTTCTATTTCCTGTATCTTTATGCAAAAGTCTGTCTAACCACTCCAAAAACCAGCTGGTTTATAACATTAAATATTCATGCTTGATGGAGTTAAACCTGGCTGCTTAGCATAGATGATATCTTATGATAATTTTTCAATCCATATTTACAAACCCTTTAGATTTGTTCCACAAAAGCAAACTCCCAGACACTCAGCCTACAAAGACCCTTTGTAGGACTCTTGTCCTACAAGAGTAGGACACTCACCAGGACTCTTGTCATCAAAATAACACTGAGGTTATATGAGAATCTTCTAACATACGGTACCCCCGCACTAAGGCATCAGAACATTACCAAGGTATTCCTGAATTGAAAATGATAAGGGAAGGAAGGAATAAGAGAGTGATGACTAATTTTGTGTATCAGCTTGGCTAGGCCATAGTGCCCAGATGTTTGGTCAAACATCAGTCTGGAAGTTGCTTCAAAGACATATTTTAGATGTGACAAGTGTTTACTATCAGTTGACTTTAAATTAAGGAGCTCACCCTACATAATATGAGTGTACCTCATTCAATTAGTTCAAGGCCTTAGGAGCAAAGACTGAGGTTTCCCAAGCAAGAAATTCTACCTCAAGACTGCAACACAGGGATTTCCCTGCTGGTCCAGTGGTTAAGAATCAGCCTTCCGATGCAGGAGATGCAGGTTTGATCCCTGGTTGGAGAACTAAGATCTCACATACTGCAGGACAGCCACTGAGCCTGCGTGCTCTGGAGTCCACGCACCACAACTAGAGAGCCTGCATGCCGCAACTAAGACCCAATGTGAAAGTGGAAGTGAAGTCGCTCAGTCGCATCCGACTGTTTGCGATCCCATGGACTGTAGCCCACCAGGCTCCTCTGTCCATGGGATTCTCCAGGCAAGAATACTGGAGTGGGTTGCCATTTCCTTCTCCAGGGGAATCTTCCTGACCCAGGGATCGAACCCAGGTCTCCCGCATTGCGGGCAGACGCTTTGACCTCTGAGCCACCAGGGAAGTCCCAACTAAGACCCAACACAGTCACAATAAATAAACAATAAAAAAGGAGACTGCAACCTTGAAATCCTAACCAAATTTCCAACCTGCCAGTGCTCATGATCTCACAAGCCAATTCCTTAAAATAACTGTTCGTCTCCCTCTGTACATACACACATCCTATTGGTTGTTTCTCCTGAGAACCCTGACTATGCAAAGAGGGAGACGAATTCTATCTTCGATAAAACGAAAAGCACCTCAACACCACCCCACGATATACGAGGGTGGGAAGAAGCTGGCAGAGCAGATGCTGACTCAGAGAGGAAAGGCACATCTCCACGTGGTCCTGTGGATGGTGATGCCCATGAGAAGCCCTAATTCACCAGGAGGGGCCCTGCAAATGTTTGAACTGGAGGCAGAGGTACTGCAGAGGGCAGGGGTCAGATGTGGGCTGGACAGGAAAGTAGGTGGGAAGTCCCCAGAGAGCAGCTGAACTTTCCAGGTCCCCACCTCATCTTCGAACCAGTAAACTGTCACCTCCTCAACTCTTGAAGAAGGTAGAAGGTTTAACCATCCAAGGCTCTGGGCTTGGAAAAAGCAGTCAAATGGAGAAAAAGGCTAAACAATCAGGCTGAAAACAGGGGGGCTTAGGGAAAGTCTGCAAGGTAACCTGTGAGAAAGCAAGCCCCTGGGCTTGGCTTGCAGAATGCCAGGTTCATATACACCCGGCCAGAGACTGGGGAGGGCAGGGGAGGGGAGTTCCCGCCAGTGAAAAGAATAGCCTCTAAGTAAAGGCCAGAAGCTAGCACTCAGGGCCAACCAGTGAAGCCCCAGCTCGCTTCCCTCCCACTCTTCAGCGGAGCCCACTTAACGGACTCTGTCCAGTTAGCTTCAGCACTCCCACCTTAGATAAGAACATCCAGCGGAAGACTGCCAGATATGTAAGGAAAGCTAGATACCAAAAACATGCAGATCAAGAGAAGGTGAGGAGCAGATGACGTCTGCAGTCAAAGAGAAAAGAGAGTATACCCGTGAGAAAAAGAACCTGATGTTATTTTTTTGTTAAATCAGAGTTCAGGAAAGAGCTCTTGGAAATTAAAAATACAAAATTCATAATAAAATTCAATAGAAGGGTTGGTAAATAAAATTTTTAAACTCTCCTAGAGAGATGAACAAAAACACAAAGAGAAAGATAGTAGGAAATAAAATTAAAAGATAAAATCAACCCAGGAGATTCAACACCTGCCTAACACAGGATCCAGAGAAAAGAAACGGAATACAGAGGAAGTGACACAAAGTTCCAGAGTAGAAGGACCTACTGAGAGACCAGAACAATAAATATAAAGAAAAAAAAATCCCAGGAAGGCACATCATTGTGAAACTTCAGACGACCAGAGATAAAGCCTCCTAAGAAGTTCCAGAGAGAGAAAGAGAAAAGCAAGATGAAAGAGGGGAATGTCATAGGGTCTCTCTGAATCACACAGTAAACTAGAATCCTGCACAGAACTGATTTTCAACCTAGAATTCTACACTCAGCTGGAGGGTAGCATAAAGATACTTCAAACATAAAAGACCCCAAACACCTGCTCATGTGTGCTCTCCTGGGAAATGACAGAAGAAAGGGCTTTACCTCCAGAGGCTGTCCCTGTCCCTGCACTGGAATTCCCAGCTCCCCAAACCCAGAGCACTGTGGAAAGTGCCTGGCATTGGCCTTGACCCCAGACAGGACAGGGCCATTTCAGAGCACCTGTGCCCTCCTCAAGAGCAAGACTGTGCCTGCAAAACACTGAGTGCCCGAGAAGAGTTAAATCACCACCAGTCAGGTCTTGAAATTCTGTCTGTCATGTAAAGAATGCATCCCATAAGCACTGATTATCCTTCACGACTTAGTGACTGAACACCACCACCACCCTGTAAATGCCTCCTTTTTATTCCATAGCGGAGTTCTTTAAAAATGAAACGTCTGTGTGCACAATTCAAGTGCACTGGTCTTGCTTTACTAACACCTTTTTCCTAGACCTTAGTTTCTGAGACCAGCATTAGGTATACAGCAAATTTTAAAAGGTACAGAGACTTCCTATAGATGCTAAGTTCCCCCTACCCCAACCCCGACCTTCACAGCATCCTTCATTATCAACATCCTCCAACAGCTGTCACAATTGACGAACCTACACTTACACATCAGAATCACCCAAAGTCCACAGTTTGATTAGGGTTCACTCTTGATGCTGTATAGTCTATGGGTTTCGACAAATGCATAATACAGTGACAAGCATCCACCAGTATAGTGTCATATAAAGCCGTTTCACTGTCCTAAAACTCCTCTGTGCTTGGCCTATTCTTCGGTCCCCCACCAGGAACCCTGAAGTAATGCTTTTTAATACTATTTGTTTGGAATATGGGCAATATGCTTGTAGTTTTGAGGGCCAGGTCTCTTCTGCAACTACCAACTCTGCCATTATAAAGTAAAAGCCTCCACACACAATATGTAAGTGATGGGCACCTCTGTGTTCCAATAAAACTTTATTTACAAAAACAGGCAGTGCACATGCTGTCATTTGCCAAGCCCGGAATACAGTATCACCTTATTCATTCCCTCCATTTTATAGAAAAAAGTTTCTTAATACCTTGACTTGGTAATAATAGGGTGTTTTTTTTTTTTTTTTCCAATTTTTGTCTCTGAAATCTATCCTCTTTCTGCAAGTTGAAACAACACCCAATCAAAAGCTGAGATAATGTGATGAAAGACAGTTCATCGCCTTTCTCCACTTTAAACCCCAAGCTTCTCAAAACTCTGAAGGAAATCACTCGCTCTTTGAAGCTGTGCCTCACACAGCCAGTCCTCTGACATGGCTGCCACGGTCACGCTATGTGCTGAAAGGTTGTCACACGAGCCCTTCAGGGCAGTGCTGTTTGACTGCTTGTGGTAAACCAAGGAAAAGATCTTTGGTTTCCAAAAGACATTAGTGTTTGTTCTTCTGTTCAAATAAAACCAACTGTTCTGCGGATGACATGTGGGCGTCGACTACCTTCCAGTCACCAATTATCTGTGAACAGAGCAGAAGCAAACCCATGTTTACCCAGAATGGGGGATTCGTCTCCGGAGATCCGTTGGTCCAGAACCCCTGGGTCCACTCACTCAAGTGTAATCCACAAAAATGGATAAATAAGAAGGGAGAAAGAGCCTGTGTCTCAAAACGGGAGTCCACTGAGGTCACCCTTCTGAGGTCCACCACCTCCTCTGGGGAGCAATGAGTCACACCAGGTGTCCTATCAGCTACAGTAAGAAAGCCGGAAAGCGGCACTGATGGTTTTCTAAGTGGATACGGCAGCTGCCTGCAAGGCAACCACTGATCTGTCATAAAAAAGAGCAGAGGAAAATACTCACCGAAAGCCTAGAGGCTGGGAAGGATCCTGTCAGCCAAACAGTAAAAATCTGTAACATTTTAAGCACATCTTAAGCTGCTGCTGCTAAGTCGCTTCAGTCGTGTCCAACTCTGTGCGACCCCATAGACAGCAGCCCACCAGGCTCCGCCGTCCCTGGGATTCTCCAGGCAAGAACACTGGAGTGGGTTGCCATTTCCTCCTCCAATGCATGAAAGTGAAGTCTTAAGCAAAAGATAGTAATAGCCTCTGTCAGAAAGCTTGTCGAGCACAGAAGGGACATCAGCCTCCCATTGGACAAGGCAGCTGGTGGGCAGATCCATCAGGAAATGCATTTGACAAGGCAGGGGTGTGCCTCTAAAAGAAACTTCTGAGGGTCCTGACCTCTACTCTGCAATCCAGCAGTCTCCTAGCTTGAGTCATTCACGTGAGAGCTATTTCCTTCCCGAGTTCAGATGCAACGGTAGATAGAAAACTGTGCTGCAGTCCTCAGATAACCATTTGAAAACCAGGATGAAAATTTCCCCAAAGGGTTTCACTTCTTACTGCTAATGACTTTTGAACCCTTTAAAGCTCAGCACCAAATCTCTGAGAGACCAGAAACTGCAGAGAACTTGAGTGACCCCGCAAGGATACAGATGAAAAGCAGATGGAAGCCGGCCCCGGTGAATACTATCCCAGGTACATCTAAAAAATACCACCCGGGGAATTCCTGATAACAAGGAGACAGAAAATCAATATAGCAGGCCTTCCTCCAACTAAAGTGATTATTCCAAACAGATGCTCGACCATAAATACCAGGAACGACTAGAGCCTAGAAGCACCATGAACCCTAAGCCTTCATGCATGCTGTGCCCCTGGCCATATTAACCTCAGGAACGCATGTTCTGTCAATCTCCCCTCCCCCACCTCCAAGGCTCTGAAGCCAGACCTGCTCTGTTAACCAGGAAGTGTTGTCTAAGTCTCCTCCTTCTTTACTCAGGGCTGCTGTTGAGAGAGGCTGAGGACCTGGGACCTTTGGCTGCAGTGCTGCGATGCTTGCACCTGGACACACTTCTCCTTGAGCAACAAAATACAAAGAAACTGTATGGGACTAAAAGTAACTGTGTACACACGCAGGTGGGGCAAATTCTGGACAAAAGATACAAAGAGACCAAGAAATCCATTGGCCACTTTTGAGGAGCCTGGAGCACAGAGCGTTGGGAGCAAAGGCAGGGTACTGCACACACCACCACCTAAGGGGTGGGCAAAACACCTAAGCCACCCCTTCGGCCTGATCCCCGGACACACCCCTGCCCTCACCCCATATAAGGAGCAGGCTTGCCCCCTGCTCAAGGATTAAGGGAAACCTGTTGCTTGTTCTCGCTCTCCCTTGCTGCAGTAGGGCCCCCAGTAAACTTGCCAGTTTCTTGTCTGGCCTCCAGTCAATTCCTATTGACTGGGGAAGGCCAAGAAGCCTGATGGATAACACTGTGACAAATTATCACAAACTTGGGGGCTGAAAATGAAAGAAATGTATTCTCTCCCAGTTCTGGAGACCAGAAGTTCCATATTAAGGTGCTGGCAGGTCCCCAGCCCCTCTGAAGGCTTCAAGGGAGACTCCTTCCTGCCTCGTCCAGCTTCTAGTGGCTCCAGGGTTCCTTGGCTTGCGACTGCTGCTGCTGCTGCTAAGTCGCTTCAGTCGTGTCCGACTCTGTGCGACCCCATAGACGGCAGCCCACCAGGCTCCCCTGTCCCTGGGATTCTCCAGGCAAGAACACTGGAGTGGGTTGCCATTTCCTTCTCCAATGCATGAAAGTGAAAAGTGAAAGTGAAGTCGCTCAGTCATGTCTGACTCTTTGCAACCCCATGGACTGCAGCCTACCAGGCTCCTCTGTCCATGGGATTTTCCAGGCAAGAGTACTGGAGTGGGGTGCTATTGCCTTCTCCTGGCTTTCGACTATATCACTTCAATTCTTGCCTCCATCTTCACGTGACCTCCTTCCTCATATCTCTAAGTCTCAATATTCCTCTGCCTTTCTCTTATAAGGGCATCTATCCTAGGATTTACAGCCCACCCTAAAGCCAGGATGAACTCATGTTGAGATCCTTAACTATATCTACAAAGGCTTTTTTTCCCCAAATAAAGTCACATTCACAGGTCCTGTGGGCTAGGATCTAGACAAATTTTTTTTTGGTGTCATTATTCAACCCACTAAAGTCTCCAATAAACTAGGGGAGAAAAAGAGTTATTTATTTAAATGAACATGGACTGTGAATCAGTTCAGTCACTCAGTCACGTCCAACTCTTTGCAACACAATGTAATGCAGCACGCCAGGCTTCCCTGTCCATCACCAACTCCCGGAACTTGCTCAAACTCATGTCCATCGAGTCGGTGATGCCAGCCCACCATCTCATCCTCTGTCTTTCCCTTTTCCTCCTGCCTTCAATCTTTCCCAGCATCAGGGTCTTTTCCAATGAGTCAGTGCTTCGCATCAGGTGGCCAAAGTGTGAATACCTTGTTGTATTTGTTGTTTAACCACCAAAAGCCCAAGACACTATCACATTAGAGGCTGGCAGGGAGGTCAGCTAGTGTCCTTGAATAATCTTCTGAGTCTGTCTAAGCCTCGCTGTCCCTATGCACACAGTAGGGACAACCGGACCTGGCAGGGCTGTGGCACAGGCCAACGGAGAGTCACTCAGAGTGCCAGGCACCCCGATATTGCTGACAAGCCCTAATCTCCAGTGAATCTGAGCAAAAATGGCCAACTACCACTCTGCAGGAAAGGCCATCCAGTTACTCCTTGGTCCAGCCATTATCAGGGTGTGTATTAGCTACTTAGAAAAAAGAAAAAGGATGAGGGTAACAGGCTTGGCCAAGGTCAACAACGATCCAACCTGTGGGGAATCAAGGACTTCAAGTCATAAGAGCGGCCAGTCCTCTCCCAAGTGGTCACCTGGGGACCTGGTTCCTCTCCAAGGATTTCAGAATCACCAACCTAAATACACAGCCTGCCACTGCCTACGGACTCCCCAGGACACGAGCTGTGGCTCATTTATCTCCATGTCCCCAGCACCTGTCACAATGTCTGGCACCTGACTCACTCGGTAAACACTGATGGAATGAAAGAAGATGTGACCAGGACACTCTGACATGGATAACTTGGTTCATTTAAAGCATGATACCAAGTACTTGACATTCATGGAGTGGATTAAATAAGATAATGCACTGAAACATTTTGGCATGGTGATGCTCCAGAAATGTCAGTGGTCACCATCACTTATTTTAACCCTCACTCCAACTAACAGTGGAGGCCTTATCATTCCCAGTCTACACAGCAGGAATTGAGGCACAGAGAGGTTAAGTCACAGTTCGTATCTGCATAGCCAGGATTTGTCACACTTTGAAGACCTGCGTACTCTCCACTACACCACACTGCACCTGGTTCACATTATTTAGTTTAAGGCTGGTCCCAGCTTGAAAGAAAGTGAAAGTGAAGTCGCTCAGTGTGTCCGACTCTTTGCGACCCCATGGACTGTAGCCTGCCAGGCTCCTCCGTCCATGGGATTTTCCAGGCAAGAGTACTGGAGTGGGTTGCCATTTCCTTCTCCAGGGGATCTTCCCCACCCAGGGACTGAACCCGGGTCTCCCACATTGTAGGCAGATGCTTTACTGTCTGAGTCACCAGGGAAGTCCCAGCTTACATACCTATAATCAGACTATATATTAGGGGTGACGGCGTGTATGTACATGTATATATATACACATATATGCTATATGTTGGTACAGTACACACATATACACACACACACACACACACACACACACACACAAACTTTCATTGAAGGGGTAACCTAGCGAGGACACTGAGCTGAAAGGCATACGGTCCCGGGGAACACGGTTAATTCCCTTGACTGTCAGCATCCTGAATGGCTACTGCCAAAGGGTAAAGTGTCGCAAGTTTCACCCTGCTGAGTTGACAGGAGCCACACATACAATGTTTTGTAAACTCCAGAGTCTTGGCCTCAGGCTTATTTCTTCCTGGGGAATGTCTTGTTTCTAAGACAACCGCCCTACAGTGAAGAAAAGTGAACTACACTTGACATTCAAGGATCAATACTTTTCCCTTTACATAAATTCCCAAAAAGAGTGATCAGGAGACATGACCTAGGAATCAGAGTCTCCCAAGCAGGGAACTTACAGGAGGAATGGATGCTGGGGAAGCTTTTGCGGCCCTCGGACACCAGGTCGGGGTCACCGGTGCAGTGCATTTCCGAGTTCATCACTCCATCTGGAAAGCAGCGGTAAAAGAAATCGGGGCGAGGTCTACAAAAGACACCATGGACAGTTTCAATATAAAACGCTGCCATCACAAACAAACCCCAGCTGACCCCGCCGACCCCTGCTGCTGCCCCAGTTCCTTCTTCTGCCATCAACACCGCAGCCCCCACCGGAAGACACCGTGGGCTTAGGCAAAGCTCAGGCTTCAGGGTCAGAAAGATCTGGGCTGGAACTCCCACTCTGCCACTTACTAGTTTTATGACTTAGGTAGTCACATAGCCACCCTCAGTCTCCACATCTGTAAAAGAGGGATATCAATACCTACCCAAAAGTAAGGTACTGAGGGTCAAGAGAGATGACTTCCGGGAGCCACCTGAGCATGGCGGTGGTGAAATAAAGATGGAGCCACAGCTCCATCTATGGCTCCACTGCTTGGAGGCTGCTACCAGGATCCAAGCCTCCAGGCTCCTCATGGCCCTGTATCTTGAATCTGATGGCCAACTGCCTACACTTCCTTAAAGAGCAGGTTTCACTGAGAAGACCTGAAAACTCAGTTCTAAGCTTTGGCACACAGTCACCAGCCCAGCTCTTGGTCCAGGTTGTGGGGGAAGGAAGTAGGGGACAAGCTGGTCCCGAGGCCAAGTCAACTGCCATAATCATGGCTAACATGTACTTAGTACTTAACTGCATACCAGACCCAGCACTAAGTACCACCCATGGGTCACACTGTATGATTTTTATGACAACCCTGGGGCAGGTCCTGGAACTTCCTTCATTTCACACGTGTGAAAATGAAAGCTTAGAAAGATCACACTCCTGCCCAGGGTCACACACAACCAGTAAGTGGCAAAGACAAGCTCTGAACCCTGGCAATTGGATTCCTGCACCTACACACCACACCCCACGTGTCCACTTCACTCAAGTGTGGATTCTCACTGTGATGAGTGATGGTGAATTCTTCACATGAATTCAACTAACTCTGCCAGATGCCTGCCATGGACAAGGTTTTTCTAATACTATAAACACAGCCCCCCTTTTCTGCACACACTGGGTTACAGTTCATATGGTTCTCACTGTGAACTCTAAGGGCTCACTGGTCCTCCAGCTCTGGGATCTGGGCCCAATAACAATCTATCAGTATCTATAACATATCAATTATCAATAATCTATCAGAACTGTTGGTGTGCTGTTTCTCCCCTATGTGTGTCTTTAAGTGTGGCTATTCACCTACTGAACCAGAGCCTCAGAGAGGACCTGGGAATCAGCATTTCATTGGGCCCTCAGCAACTCTAAGCACAGAAAGTTGGAAGGACAATGCAGCCCAAGGCCACTTGCTGACCAATCTATATCCATCTTCTGCCCCCTCATTACCTGACCAGGACTGCACACCAAGTACCTGATTGCTAAATACTGAGGTTCCGAGAGGGAAACCAACCTGTCCAAGGCCAACAGCTAGTCAGGGCCTAAGTCAGGTCTCGAACTCAGATCTTTTGACTGTTTTTCTCTACAGAGACTAGCTCATTTCCAGAGCATTTGGGGGAGAAGGCAAGATAAACAGAAAATAGAAATCATCTCCCAGGAGGGTAAGAGAAATGTGTCATGAGTCACAGCTCAAATACTAATCCATATTGCTTATCCC
The DNA here is from genome assembly GCF_002263795.3 of Bos taurus. Classification (NCBI taxonomy): domain Eukaryota; kingdom Metazoa; phylum Chordata; class Mammalia; order Artiodactyla; family Bovidae; genus Bos; species Bos taurus. The sequence continues at coordinate 40,586,318 of NC_037353.1, read as the reverse complement.
AGAGACAATGATAAATAAGCAAGATTATCTATTTTTTGGATGCCAAAACTGATAAGTGAGTGGGTGTCTGGTGAGGCCCTGGAATACCAGTGGGCTGGAAATGGCTTTCTTGACATTGGTCCCCAAGAAAGTACAGTCATTAGATACTTCTTTACTATTGATGTCATGCTTACTGAAGTAGTGAGTTTATCATTCAAAGGAGTGGAAAGATCTGAGTTGAGGACAGAAACCCCAGAAGGACAACAATTTAAGGAAAACCAGATGAGCTCCAATCTGTCCCATCCAGTTTCCTGTGGCCAAGGTTTCTACACGGCTGACCTTGAAACTAAGTCACTGCTTGTTTCTTTTTGGAACTTACCTTCCCACTATCAATTTAATAGTGTTTGTGCAGACTCCATTCAAAGCAAGAGCCAAGGACACGGCTACAAAACAAAACCAACAAACAGAAAAATAACCAGCTGGCTCTCAAATCAAAATTATCATCAGTACCATCATTATCATCATTACTTTTCCATCACACTATTTAATTTATGACCATAGAAATATGAACCAATGCTTTTTAAAAAGGAGGGAAGTTTGAGTGGCTAGAGTAAAACATAATTAGAACTGGACTTTGGAGACTGAAAGTTCATAAAATTCCAAGCCCCTAGGACATGAAATTTATCTCTCCTCCTAGACTGAAATTTTCAGTATCATAGAGAAGCCCATGTATCATGTTCTGACCTGATAGAACAGATTTAATACTACAGCATGTAGAATTTCTTTTACTGGTAGCAAGAAACATAACATTTTATTTCCTTCTGGCAACCTTCTCAGACATAATTCTAATCAGAGCAGCTGCAGGAATCCCTTTGCATACTGGCGTGCCCACTCAGGCATCACCTCCTTGTTGACCTGTCCCCTGCTGACAGCTGTCCACTTGTTATCAAACAAATCACTACTTCTAAGAAGGTGAAGTGTCTCAATACCTCATTACTGGTGTTTGAAAAGGTTTGCCCAGGTGGTTCTTTCTGCCACCTAAACCAGTAGGCACTTCTGGATGACATTCTTCACAAATAGACAGCCTGGGGAATTTCTCTAAGCAGCTTGGAAGGACTTTGCTGGATGAAGCACAGATTGTCCAAAGGATGCAGGTGAAATGAGTCATGGAGTTTTCCCTGCAAGGCCCCTGCATCTCTCTCTTGTGTTTATCAAGACTACACAAAAGGCAAGTCAATGCGATGGAAGGTCAAATGCTTTGCATAAGCAATAAAAACCTATCGATGTCCTGTTCTGTTGCTTTGTCGAGTAATAAAGCATGTGAGTTACCATTTCCCTTTGGCAAGTATTAACTGTTCGATACTAGCTGAGACTTATGTAAGGAAACAGCGGTGGAGGGCCACTTTCGGGAAGGAGCTGCCTGGAGCAGTTCATGATCATGGGGAGACAAATGTGTTATTCTACAAATGAAAGGACTGTGAACAGTCAGCACAGTCACCCAGGGCACAGGCCACTGAGATAGAGACAAAAACCCACCTGCTTGTATCAAGTCACGGGGAAGCAGAGAGAATGGGAGGGACCAGTTCAAATGAGCACCTCTGTCAAAGGGAAACTAGTCCCCAGAGCAGAGGATGGGCCACATTACAGTAGCTGGAAAGGAGGGATGGGCCCCCTGGGTGCAGAGTGGGGCATGAGTCAGCAGCACCAGACCACCATTAAAACACCTAGCATGCAACGCGGTGTAACCTGGAGGCAAGCATGGAGGAACTTGGAGAGATCTGCTGATTACACTCTGCACGCACAGATCCTTCCTTCCTAAAATGCTGGCTTCCCTTCTCTCTCACAAGCTTGGAGCACTGCTGAGAGGTTTCCTTTGCAGAGAGGAGGGAGAATTCCCTGGGCCATCATTGCTGCAGGATTCTCCCAAAGCCATGACAGTTAACAGACTGTGAGATTGCCCTGAGATGACAGGGGTCTTTTCTTGGTAGGGCTGGCCCAGCACAGGCTCACTGCTGTGTTTCCCCAGCGGGGCTGAACTCCTTCTCCTCCTGGTCCTGGCAAGGCCTCTGCACAGAAAAGGTCTTCAGGAACAAGCATCACCAGCTGACCTCCCAGTGCCCTTGGGGAAGTTCAGAGACCATGTCATCAATCCAGAACACCATACACGTCCCCAGCCTCTGCCCTGGCTGGGTTTACTATAGCGCAGAGCAATTCTCTGAAAAGCTTCAAGTGGCTGAGCTAGAAAAGGTGTGGCTGTGATGGAAGCACCAACAGCTGGCAGCTTCCCTCTCTGATCCAAAAGCCTGAAGGAGACAGAAGAGAGCGAGGATCTGGGTGGAAAGCGTCACAGCCTTCTGGAAGTAAAGTAAACCAATTATTACGTTCTTCTGCATAGCATAACCTCCAGGGGACCCAGACAGGGGACCTCTCACTGATGCCACAGGGAAGGCTGGGCTGAGAGTAGAGGCATGAAAGGCTGGACGAGCAGAAAATGAATGACCCCAACCATGGGGGGCTGGCTTGTCGATTAACAAGGACCCAAGGCATCTGGCTCATAAGGGGTGCATCAACAGCATCCCACGGCACTGCACTGGGGTTGAGAGGAGAGTCAGAAAGACAAGCCAGACTGTGTTCTGATAAAGAAATGCAAATCAATGTGTCATGTGAGTTGGCCTGCAAGTGGCCTGTATTGAGGGCGCTCCTGCTTACAAGCAACCCCAGAGGATTAGAGGGCTTTTGTTGCTGTAACTTTTGTTGTTGTTGGGAACTCAACATTGCAGTCCTTCAGAAACAGGGTTTTCTATTAACACCAACTTGGCCGTTCTGCAGCCAAATCCCTGGGTGCGGCGAGCCTTACTTGCACACGAACAGATGCACAGAGTGGGCTGCTGTGGACAGGCATCTCAGGGGCGTTCTTAGGGTCCAGGTCTGCTGAAGACGCCTGGGTAAAGAAGGGACCTCAGACCAAACCACCCTCACTGAGAAAGTCCTGAATTCCAGATAATGGAGAAAAAGCTACACCTAGCTTTCTGTCCTTGGTTTTGAAAGATCATTCCCTCCAGCCCCTTCCAAGACTTCCTAAAAGTGGTAACTTTTTTTTTTAATTGTGTGCAAAGGGAGGTTCTTCATCATTTTTACAAGGCAGCCTCTCATTTATTTAGGCAAACAGAATATCCAATTAACTCCACCTTCTCTGTTAACAGGCCAGGTATGGTGTACAATTTTGAAGTGTCATCCTAAGGGAGATTTAGCTGAGAATGAAAAGGTCTAGAGAAAGTAACTGTAAGCTCCTCAAGGCCATAACAATCTCCCAGCTCCAAAAGCAGCCAGTAAATTATAACTGAAACCATGAAAGACAGTTCCTACTCACAGCCATACATCTCGGGACTCAGTGTCAGGGGAACAGCTAGAATAACAAGTGAGGCAAAAAGATTTCCAGGTCAGCTGAGAGGGGCTCCCAATGGGACATTTGGGAACCACAGTAGTATCCGTCCAAATGCTGACACAGCTGCTTGAGCCTCAAGAGGGAGGGCACCTACACCCTTCCTGGAAAACCTGACCTTTCCATCACCTCAGCTGAAGAGACAGAGACCATGTGATGACCAGAGCCTGAAACCTCAGGTGAGCAGCCTGGGGAACACATCTGTCTTCAAGCAGAGCATCCACAGGCTGGCCAGAGACTCGGGACTTTTGCATCCAGGCTTGAGATTTGAGTCAAGTCCAGAGTCTCCGCCTGGGAAGTCTGGACCACAAGACGCAGTGACACTGGGAGGTGGCACTGGAGCTGAGCAGTCACACAGGCGTGGGGCAGGGGCACCCGCCACTGCAAGCCCAAGCCTCACACAGACCAAGATGCAGGCAGCAGAGATAACATCTTCACAGGAGACTGAGGCAGGGAATGAGAGGAGAGGAAGGACGCATCACAGAGAAGAGGGGGCATAAACTGACAGGGCGCCTCCACCCCTCTTGGCCTGGATCCCTATTCCATCCCCATGAGGGTTTCCCTCTGATTCTTGAAGTTCTGTAAGATTGCTTGTTATAGTCCTATAACCAAACCTCTAATTTATTCAATCCAATTTGAGAGGAATTCTGTTCTTTTCAACTACACAGAGCCTAACCAAAGCCTGGCTATGTCAGAAACGGTCCCAATCCTTCCACTGCTCTGCATACCCTAGAACTCACCCCACCCTCCTTCCCTTACAAAGAACAGGGAAGACCCTAGTTTGCTATGTTTTTCATTTCCTCAAAGTCCAGTAATTGACAAACACCATCTTCAGTGAAGAATCTCATATTCCAGATTTACTACCTTACTGAATGGTGAGCCTACACAACACACCAACAACACAGCGTGTGTGAGGGTTTGGATAACGTCAAGGCGTCATGTCAGAAAAGAAACCCAATCCAGTTTTCCTGATGACCAAAAAGCTAAAACCCTGGCTTCCGGGGAGTTTATTTTGCTAAACAAGCCAAACAGTTCTGCTTTTTCTTCATGCTGTCGTTTACTTTGTCTTTTGATTAATATGTAGATCAGGAAAAAAAAATGGATTTAACCTTAAAATTATCAAACTCCTGTCACACGCAGATATGGCTCAGCTTAGGGAGAATTTATAAGCATCATGTCATACTCAATGGCAAAGATGGTAGCATTCTTTACATAATAACAACTGATTAACTGCCAAAGTGTCCCCACAGTGGCGATGGGTTATGGAGCTTGTTTCCAACTGATATTAAATTTTACATCTGCTTTTCCACATTTTTGCTTCCAGTCAATGGTGACTGGTCCAGGAGTCTGTGGTTGATGTCTGAATTGCCCCAAATGGGGGCCTATTAGCCACAAATGTGGGGTTGGACAGTCAGCGGTGACAAAGCTTCAGATTCACTTTGCCTTACAGCCAAGAGCTGTCCTTCCAGTTTGCTTAGGAAGCACAGAGCTCTGGAGAGGAGCCCGAAACGCATTTTCAGCACAAGGGACAGCGGCGATGGGCTGGCCCACAGATGAGCTACTTACCAAGCACTGGCTCTTTAAAAGGGCTAAACGTTTATCTTGTCTTGTGTCTACCAAGCTTAATTTGACCAAGAGAAAAATCAGTTGAGTGCAACTGAGATTTTAGAAATCTGGTAATCTAATCAAGTTCAGCCCCATCCCCTAAAGCAGGAACTGGGAATACTCTACCTAGGAAGGCTTCCTTAATTTCAGTCTTGTCTGTCCGCCGGATAATTTTCACCACACAAATAACAGCCAGAGGTGTGAGGAAAGAAATTGCCTGGAAGAAATAACAAATAATCCCTTATGAAGGCAGTAGTTTGCTATCAGAGAGCAGATTGATAATTAGTTCCAGTTAGCTTCCTTTGGATTCACTAGTTGAATGATCTCACTGAACTCTTGACCTCATACTAAGAAGGATTTATATCTATACTGAGAGATTCCACAGACTTGAAAAATCAGAGGTCTGATTATGGGTTATAATTGATTTGTAATTGCTGTGAGTCACGTTTAAAGTGGTGGCTTTTTAAACAGAAAAGAAGAGTCTATAATTACAGTGACATCTTTGGTAGTAATCATCCTCCCATCCTCCCCTGTGGAGGGATGGAAGAACCCTTGGCCTCCCATCCCCAGCGCTCTGGCCACATGGGAACACGTGGGATTTGCTTGGAGTCTATTGATTCATTCCCCTTTGGTATTCTTTGGTTGAATACTCATTTCCGCTGCAAAGCAGAGGTTAGTCCCTTCACATGAAGTCTCTCCTCTTCTCTTCTTCCATCCCCTTTCCTCTGCTAGACCAAAGCACTCAGGAGTACAGTATGCACTTAACAAATCAAGCTGTTGGGATTCAGATGCAAACAACTCTTATCACTGAACCTTCTACGAGGCAGGAGCCATGTTTGGGCACCATCCAGTACTGGGGTCTCTTAAATCCTCTCTTAAAATTGTGACAATCTTTGCCAGGCTTGGGGACTATGTGATATGCCCAAGGACACAGCTGGGAAGTAACAAGATGGGATTCAGAGGCCAGGTTTTCTGCCTCCCATATCTAGTCTTTACTCAGCATTCTATAATTAGTACTTTTTCCCCCTAACATTCCAATGATCAAAAAAAAAGGTATTGGATTGGCCAAAAAGCTCATTCATTTGGGGGTTTCATTCTGTCTTACCAAAAAACCTGAACGAACTTTTTGGCATACAATATTTGTTACATCCTTATGATTATAACATCTCAGGATAGCAATCAAAAGGGATTAACTATCTCACAAGTCTACAGCTGGGCTCACAGACGATGGTGGGAGGCGTGGGCATGGGAGATGGTAACTGTTAACCAACAGTGTTCACAATTTGGGAAGTCTCCACTTGGGTGCTAATCAATGTTGCTTTTTGGAAAGGAGGCTTTCTAACAGGACTAAGGCATGGCTGGACGATACTTTCCTTTGTTAAAAAAAAACACCAGAATTCCTCTAAATGCACACAGTCTATAAAAATAATTGGAGGTGTCCTAGACATGCAAGAACCAGACCGCGAGAGCTCAGAGCATCTTGGGAACTCCTCTTTAGGAGCAATATTCACAGACAGTTCATGAGACAGGAGAAAACCCTTCTCCTTACAGGCTGGTTCCTTTCTGACCACAAACGGTAGAAACCAGCTTGATGAGCCTCCTTATTGGCCATGGCCCTGAACAACTTAACATCAATAAGTCCTGTCGCCATGGAGGGTGTTCAGAAGAGTGTGGCCCAGGTTTTAGGACAGCTGCACAAAAGGAGATTCAGAACTGGAGCAGAGAAGCAGAGGATTCACCCAAGGTGACTGAAAAAGGCAACACTCACTTGTGAGGGAAGAGTTCCAGCAAGTCTGTGAGTCTACACCAGTGCCTGGGGGTCTCTTCACCTGCAGCATTTGTTACAAGGCTCCTCAGACCCTCTTCTAGGACAGGTCTGGAATCCACATTGTGTAACAAGCACCTCAAATGACTCTGATGACTGAGAAGCACTTCATCAGTTCTGATTCACACATTCTGTGTTTAGAGAGTGCTGGCTGAAGCGCCATCTTACCTAAGTCTAAAGTTAAGCTTAAGGTCAAAGAAGTCCTGGGCTTTTGGTTTCCTCTCACTTTGGGCACTACAGACCAGCCACTGCCCTCAAAGAGGAGAGAGCAGCTCACTGAACAGTGAACAGTACTGCAGCAACCCCACCAACAGTCAAACCATAAATATGAGAACAATAGTGAACTGAAGATGTGCTGTGTACTGTGCTTAGCTGCTCAGTCGTGTCTGACCCTTTGTGACCCCATGGACTGTAGCCCTCCAGGCTCCTTTATCCATGAGGATTCTCCATTCTAGTGGAAGTAATGATAGCTTTCCTCTTCTTGGACTCTAAGATCACTGTGGATGGTGACTGCAGTCAGGAAATCAGAAGAAGTTTGCTTCTTGGCAGGAAAGCTATGACAAACCTAGACAGTGTGTTGAAAAGCAGACATTACTCTGCCGACAAAGGTTCACATAGTCAAGGCTATGGTCTTCCCAGTGATCATGCACAGTTGTGAGAGTTGGACCATAAAGAAGGTAGAATGCCAAAGAATTCATGCGTTCGAACTGTGGTGCTAGAGAAGACTTCTGAGAGTCCCTTGGACAGCAAGGAAATCAAACCAGTCAATCTTAAGGGAAATCAACCCTGAATACTTGCTGGAAGGACTGATGCTGAAGCTGAAACTCCAGTATTTTGGTCACCTGATGCTGGAAAGATTAAGACCAGAAGGAGAAGAGGGTGTCAGATGATGAGGTGGCTGGATGGCATCACCGAAGCAATGGACATGAACTTGGAAAACTCTGGGAGATGTGAGGGACAGGGAGGCCTGGCATGCTGTGGTCCATGGGATCACAAAGAGTTGGACATGACTGGGCAATTGAACAACAACAACATATGTAGAAACACACACACACGTATATGTGTATGCTTTTGGTGGCTTCTCTGGTGGCTCAGATGGTAAAGAATCTGCCTGCAATGCAGGAGATCTAGGTTCAGTCGCTGGGTCAGGAAGATTCCATGGAGAAAGGAATGGCTACCCATTCCAGTATTTTTGCCTGGAGAATTCCATGGACAGATTAGCCTGGTGGGCATGAGTCCCTGGGGTCTCAAAGAGTCAGATAAGACTGAGCAACTAAGTATCTTAGCACATATATGCTATTAACATAAAAGGAAAGGAAAGTGAAGTCGTTCAGTCGTGTCTGACTCTGTGACCCCATGACCTGTAGCCTACCAGGCTCCTCCATCCATGGGATTTTCCAGGTAAGGGTATGGGAGTGGGTAGCCACTTATTTCTCCAGGGGATCTTCCCGACCCAGGGATTGAACCCGGGTCTCCCACATTGCAGGCAGACACTTTACCATCTGAGCCACCAGAGAAGCCTGCTATTAATATAAGACAATCCCAGAAGGCATAGTCTAAGGTTAGACAGATTTGGAACCCCAGAGAAAATATGATTTGGGAAGACTTCCCCTCCAAGGTTCCAGAGGCTGCCTGCTGGGGATGACCCTGAGCTGGACTGTTCTGACCAAATAGGAGATGGGGCGCCATGTGGGAGCCCCGTGGCTCCAACCAGGAGTGGGAACTGGAGAACACAAGGGCCATACCTTGTGCATCCACCAATGAAAGCAACACAGGACATGCCGTCCGTCCCCAGTCCAGACAATGGGTGACCCCTGGGTGCTGATATAAGGCACTGTGTTGCCAGGATGCTTCTGGGAATCCACCAGGCATGACACCAGACACAAGGCTTGTCTCCAGGGAAGGGCATGAGTGGCCAAGAACTTTTAGCCACCGAGGGGGTTGAAGCCCGGGCACCTGGTGTTCGGATGTTTTAGCCACAGAAGAGCTTGTCAGACAAAACCATGGGCATCTGACAGGAAGGCGTGTGCACTGCACGGCGCTTCTAACAACTCAAGACACACGGCCACCTGGGAAGGGCCCTGCGGTGGGCAAACAATCACGGCCTGTCACTGAGCTGGGAGCGAAGGCTTGTCAAAATGTCTAAAAACTCAACTACCACGAGCCAGCTTGGTCTCTTTTCCTTCCCTCCTCCCTGCAAACTGATTTTATTTTTGTCTTCCTTAGAAGCATCCTATCACAGAATAGAAGCTCCTGTTATTAAATCAACACAGTACCAGTAATACACTACTATTTTTAAGTTAAGAATTTGGGCAACACCTCCTCTTCCCTCAGTTCCCTGAGTCTTGCCTGTCCTTCGAGGGTTTTTCTGTGATGCTGAATGGTCTGACTTGTGTTCATGTCTCTGTTCCCACTAGACTAGAAACCATACCTACTCAGCTCTGTACCTCCACTACACACCGTGCTTGGCTCTAGGAAAGTGCTCCATAACTTTCTGTTGAATTAAGTAATAATTAACTAACTTGAAGTAGTCCATACTCTGCCTGTACCCCTGCCTCCCGCTGCCCCCTTCACCATGCAGTACTCCAAGCAAACTCCCATTCATGGGGCCCCCAGAGCCTGGTTCCACTGTGTCTTCTCCTTGACACCTGCTCTTCTGTGTGTGACAGGCTGCACTCACCACCTGTCCACCTCCCTTCCACCTCCAAGGAGGCAGCATGGCTGAACGGCTCCAAGAGTGTCTGCACTCTGATCGGCGGCGTTCAGACCCTGGTCCAGCCACTGACGGTTGTAAACCTGGGATAAGCTGTTTAATCTCATGACAGTTTCATTTTCTCCACTGAAATGATGGGATCACAAAAGAGCCAACCTCAAAGGATTCTGAGAGAATTCACTGAGATGCTAGTTGTAAAGTGATGAGCACAGTTACTATATTCAAGAGATGCTAGCTGCTGTTGTGACTACCACGGTGATGAGAAGGAGAAGGACAATGGTGAGGATGGGGATGAACGTCCCTAAAAGTGCACCTGAGCCTCTCCTCCACTCTTTCTCAGATTCCTCTTTGCTTCAGGGTACCACTGCCCCCACGAGCCCTCAGGGGTCAAGTCTTATTTGACTTCACATCACCTGCAATTCCTGTGGCTTTCCTCACCCTGGAAGTGTTCTCTGGACAAAGACACTACAGGCAACAACAGAGAGAAAACTGAAAAGCAATAACGAATACCGAGTAGTCTTTCTACACCAAAAAGCAGGCTTTCAAAGATGCGCTGATACACTCCACATGTTCAGAAAGGAAGCATGGCCTCTTCTGAATAAGGAAGCGGCTGATAGCCTGGGAATATCCAGCAAATGTTAAAGTCAAGTCCCAGTATGTGAGAAGAGAGTTCTCAGCCTTCCTCTCTGGTCCACAGAAGCCCAGGGGCATCCAGGGAAACAAGCTCTTGGAATCTCACGGTCCAACCACACCCAAGTTTCATGTTGACAGATACATTCACCTTAGCTAATGGTGCCAAAGACAGAGAAAATGCCAGGCAGGGCTTCCAGGTGATGTCGTTACCATTTACTCCTTACTTAGTTCCCTAACCTTCTGATAATATTTTTGTAACATTTGACCAAGTAGCTCTTTTAAAACAGACATGCACACAAATAAGCATAACTCCAGAAACACTGATTTCGCAAAGAAACCTGGATTCACAGCAGCTGCCTTTAAAAAACACTTTGGTTATTAGAAAGTTAGCAAGTTTGCCTTTAGAGTAAAACATTCTAAACAAAAATAGAGGAGACCCCAGGATTATTTATGTGTTAAATAATGAAACTGGAGCTTTCTAAGGAAGCCAAGCGATTTTTAAAAAAACATTGAAAATATGTTCTCTTATACATTCTTTTAGAAACACCATAAGGTTTGTAGAGATCAAAAGCAGACAAATGATATCTTGCATTAAACTCTCAATAAAACCCAGGAGAACAAATCTAATTTATGTGGTGACAAAGCATTTTTCATCTTGCGTTGCACATATTCTAAATGTATCTACTGCTTTCCTTATGTTATTATGGAGCCGCACTAAATCTTGCGACCAAGTGAATGAAATTCATCAACAACTATTAACAAAACAAAAGGTTGAACTTATTTCATTAGGAGATTAGAGGGTATGAATCAGTGTTTGTGGCTGAATCCGCTTCTATTCTCTGAGAATCCCAGCACTGAATAACTCCTTTACTGTCTTCTTTCCTCCACTGCCAACATGCAAATGTGCTCCATCCTATTTGTGTCTGCAGCCAGGATATTTGTGGCATTTGTATCTAGACTTCAAAACAATCCATTGTTCATAAATCTAGGACACAGCCACAGACTCATCACAACATCCCATATGAGCAGTCATCTCCAAATTGGGTTTTACAGCACACAAAATGTGAAATCTTTGAAAATGGGGATAAGTGATAAACAGAAGCTCCTCCTACTAAAACCATGGAGTAAACTAGTGATGCACATGCTAGTTGCTTTATTTCTAGGATTTATGGAAGATGTGAGTTGGAACAGAAATGGAAAAAAAATCTGATTTTACTACACAGATGTAAGGCAATGCCCAACTCACAAGAACCCTACGTTATTCAATTTCCCTGATACTCACAAAAATCTGGTTTATTTTCCAGCAGGAAGGTAATTATGAAAAAGCAATAAAAATAAGACTGATGCTCATGTAGTGTTCTGGACATTTGGGGATGTCTGCAGACATAAAGATCTTTCCAATCATCTTTGAAATAAACATTGGTGATCTTTCCAGTCACTGATGAACAAGATTTCCTCCCCAAATCAGAGGGATTTCTTTCAAAGTGCAAAAATATCCCTCGTGTGCTCTATAAAAGCTCTGGAACACACACCTGAGTTCCCAGAGACAGGACATGTGATGGCCGGTCAATGGGCAAAAACTTCAAGCTACATCCAAAAGCTACATTCTTGTTCTATAACAAGACCAAGCTTCAATATTTCCTCTGCCACAGAAAGGCCTTAAAACAATTCTCCAGGAGCTGGTGAGCCTTAGCAAGGAGTCCTGAACACTCAGCTCCAGACTGCAGGGCAACCTCCTGGCTGAGAGCAGGGCTCAGATCTGGCTGCTTGGGTGCAAATCTGGGCTATCCCACTCTCTAGCTTGTGTGGTTTGGGGCAAGCTCTCTCATCTCTCTGGGATGCAGGTCTGCAACTGCAAAATTCAGACAATAATGACATCTTCCTCACTGGGAAACATTTCAGTTCAGTCGCTCTGGGAAACATTTCAGTTCAGTCGCTCAATCATGTCTGACTCTTTGTAACCGCATGGACTGCAGCACGCCAGGCCTCCCTGTCCATCACCAACTCCAGGAGTTTACTCAAACTCATGTCCATTGAGTCGGTGATGCCATCCAGCCATCTCATCCTCTGTCATCCCCTTCTCCTCCCACCCTCAATCAAGGTAAGTCTAAATGAGAAAATCCTCCCTAAGCTTTCAGCAAGTGACCAGCACATAATAATGTTAGCCACTCAGTCGTGTTCCACTCTATACAACGCCATGAGCTATAGCCCGCCAGGCTCCTCTGTCCATAGGATTCTGCAGGCAAGAGTACTGGAGTTGCCATTCCCTTCTTCAGGGGATCTTCTCGACCCAGGGATCAAACCCGGGGCTTGTGCTTTGCAGGTGGATTCTTTACCACCCGAGCCACCAGGAAAACCCATAGTAAGGAAAGTGTAAAAGGTTGTAATCAACATGGAGCAGAATGAAGAGGTAAAAATAGTCCCAATATACCCACCAATTATTTGGGTGTTAGCCCATTTATCCTAGGATCAGAGACACTATCCAGAGTTGAGTCATACACAGTGGTCTCATCACCGGTTAACTGACCAGCCAAACCCAGAAAAGCGGTTAACAGAGCAGCTTAATGGTGTCTGAGGATGGCTAAATCAAGGTCTGCTTTAAAAGAAGATGGAACAGACAACTCTGTTCACTAGTTGCTCATCTTATTCTACTCTAAGTATTTGCAAAGAGTTCAGGTTTAGCTCAAGTAAGCATGGCTCTTCTTTTCCAAAGCCTCAGGCAATTGCTTCTCACATGACCAAGCAGCGAACCCTCCTGATCTGGAATTGAATTTTAATTTGTCGGGCCACTTGCCTCTGTTCTTCAGGCTGCTTGCCGTCATCAGCATGGGGTGGAAAAACAGAAGTGAAAACCCATGTGGCTCACACTCGGGGGAGTGGTCCCATCAACCATGAAATCACCGGTACTTACAAACATGAGGCGGGTGGGGATGTTGTCTGACTGCACCAGAGGATTCTTATAGAGCCAGATCTCTTCTGGCTGGATGACTCTCTGGAAGGGATCCAAAAACTCTGTAAAACTGAAACAAAACAAAGAAAGAGGCATGAGGGCTGAGCACCAGGGAGGAGGCGGCTTACGCAAGAGCTCAGAGTGGACGAACTGGTCCCTGGGGAGGGAAGGACAGGCTGCCCAGCTGATGGTTCTCAGGCAGCTCCAATGGGGGAAAGATGGAAGAATCACCAGGACTGTAGGGTCTTTTTTCACCTCCAGCCTGCAAGGACCAACGGCGGGCATAAGAGAAGAGCTGAGAGGCGGACACACAAAGACCCTAAGAACTCGGGGATCCAAAGGGAACTGGGAGTTGAGGTCCAGAATGGTGGCTCAGACTGGGGCAAGGCCAGGCCAGCAGCCATCTCTGGGGACAAAATGGACTTGAGTTGGAGGAAAGGTGATGGAGCAGCGGGCAGGACCAGAGAAAAGAACCCACGGAGTTCCTCCTCTACGTTACTCCAGATAGCGCCCCTCCACCATCACCACCACCAGGGGGCAGAGCGAGAGAAAGAAGCTTCCAGAAAGGAGAAGGCTGGGACACGAGAGACAGCAGAGGAGAGGAAAGAATGAAGGAAGCGGGAGGGGGATGGGGGACTGCTGTCAAAGAACCAGAAAGCTCTAAGCCTCCGCCTCCCGACCCCTCTCTCACCCTGGGAACCCGCAAAACCCAGGTGGATGAAAAGAATCACCACCAAGAGAAAACCTGTGGGGAAGAACAACAGTTTAGCCAGCTTTCAGCCCTTGAGCCCCCTCCCAGCTCTCCAGCCCAGTTCTCCAACTGGTGAATCCAGTTCAGAGTGGCTTCAGATGTGTCTGGGTGAGTCAGGGCTTGTGTGCCAGACTGAGGAATCTGGCTTTTGAACCAAGGAGGAATTTGGCAGAAAAGCATGGAATGAAATGAACAGTGGTGAAGACGGGCATTGGAGCAGAACAGAGGAGGGAGGCAGAGACAGTGAGGAGGTGAGGACAGCTGTCCCAACAAGAGATGCCGGCAGAGAGAAGCAAAAGGCAGGGCAGAAAATGGAAGAACATACACAGGCAGGGGCAGGGGTGACTGGCAGAGCTGATTCCAAGGGCTCCGGCTTGGGCTTTCAGGAAATGGGGTACCATTGCCAAGATGAGGAGGAGGGGAGTTGGGGGATGGGAGTTGGAGGTCAGCAGTCGTCTCATCTAGGAGACCAGCCAGGTGACCAACAGTCCCGGTTTGCCCAGGACTCTCATGGGCAGAATTCCCTCATAGCTCAGTTGGTAAAGAATCCGCCTGCAATGCAGGAGACCCCAGTTCGATTCCTTGGTCGGGAAGATCCCCTGGAGAAGAGATAGGCTACCCACTCCAGTATTCTTGGGCTTCCCTGGTGGCTCAGCTGGTAAAGAATCCACCTGCAATGAGTGAGACCTGGGTTCGATCCCTGGATTGGTTGGGAAGATCCCCTGGAGAAGAGAAAGACTACCCACTCCAGTATTCTGGCCTGGAGAATTCCGTGGACTGTATAGTCCATGGGGTCGCAAAGAGTTGGACATGACTTAGTGACTTTCACTTTCACTCCTGGATTTAGCACTGTAAGTCCTATATCCCAGGAAAACCCCCAATCTCAGAAAAAACCTAGATGGTGGGTCATCTTAAAACCATTCCAGCCCTGGGACAGAGTCAGCAGTCTGAGAGTCTTGGTTTCTACCCTAGATTTGGGGCTTTGCATGATCATTAGTCTGTATGCCCAGCTACATTGGGAGGGTAGGGAGATTGGAGTCACTCTCCAGGGCTATGTCCTCAGAGTCCAGCAGGATGGAATCTCAGTGACTCTCCAGTGACTGCAGAATCTACTGTCTGTTCCAGACTTTGAACAGCTGCTACTGTTAAAAAAAAATACCCTCTGTCTAATCAGCCTCACACTGAATTCCATCATGTCTATATCTAAACGAGACCTAAAATGCAATCTGTCTTTTGTGTCTCTATATCCATGTTCCTCCCTCTCTCTGTCTCTCTCTGTTCCTCTCCTCCCCTCTCTCTCCCCACAACTGAGGTTTCTCACGTTGTAAAACTCTGTCCTTCTGTCTGTGTATTTAAGAAATTTCAAGAAGAAAGTGGTGCTGGCCCCTGACTGTTTCACTCAGCACTCAGCCCAGAGCATATCTACTATAGGATCTTATTGCAATGCCCTGAGACCCCTGCATTGATGTGTAAAGTAATTTCTGCTAACAGCCCTCCAAGCCTCCTCCAAGACACAAGGGTGCATGCCATCTGGGTGCTGGGAAACCTGCTTTCTTCCCGAGCTCCACCATTAAGCTGCTCTGGCCTCAGAACAACCCACTTCTCACTGGGCCTCAATGTCCTCACCTGCAACCTGGGTGCGTGAGTGCGTGCATGCTAAGTCGCTTCAGTCATGAACGATTCTTTGCAACCCCATAGACTGCAGCCCACCAGGCTCCTCTGTCCATGGAATTTCCCAGGTAACAATACTGGAGCGGGTTGCCATTCCCTTCTCCAGGGGATCTTCCCAATCCAGCGACTGAATCCTGTCTCTTACATCTCCTGCATTGACAGGTGGGTTCTTTATCATTAGTGCCGCTTGGGAAGCCCCCTACAACATGAGAGGTTGGCTTAGGTCAGAGGTGACAAATGAAGAAGGGTTAGAACTTTTGGAGACACCCTACCCCAGACCTATAGCCTTGGTATGGACTGGGCCTGGTACGTGAATTTTAAAATATTCCCCAGGTGATTCTGAAGGGCCCGGCACTAAACAAGAAAATTCTTCAAGATTCCCAGAACCCTTGTCCACAAGAAGAGGAGACTTAGAAATTTAGCTCTCTACATTAACAATTCTTCCATCTGCTGAAGGACAGGCACTGGAGTCAGTCTCATCCATGTTCAAATCCCAGCCCCTGCTGTGTGGCTCTTAGTGAATTTATTAACATCTCTGAGCCTCAGTCCACCCATCTGTAAAATGGGCACACTTTACAGAGTGGAAATGAAACTTAAATGAACAAATATAAAGTGCCTAACAGAGCACAAACAGAAACCAGCATTTTGTCACTCTATCATTTTACTCTAGCCTCCAACTGCAAATTTTTACTAGATAGTTTTCTAGTAAAAAACTGTTCTCTAGACAGTTTTCAGGCTTTCTTTCGGCAGGGGGGAGGTGAGGAGTGGATTTCATTTTGCAACAACCTACTCACTGCACTTGGGTATTTTAAAAGCATTTTAAATATAACTAAGTAAAAAGAATTTTATTTGCAAGTTATTTTAGAGAATAAGTTGGCTTCCCTGGTGGCTCAGATGGTAAGAATCTGCCTGCAATGTGGGAGACCTGGGTTCGATTCCTGGGCCGCAGAGGTCCCCTGGAGGAGGGCATGGTGGCCCACTCCAGTTCTTGCCTGGAAAATTTCATGGACAGAGGAGCCTGGTGGGCTATAGTCCACGTGGTAATAGAAGAGTTAGACATGATGGAGTGACTAACACTTCAAGAATATACTTATGAAACTTAAAGCTTCCAGAATACTCCAATTACTCTGGATGCATAACAAATTACCCCAAAACTTAATGTCTTAAACCATTCGTTTTCTTTTGCTCATGATTTTGTGGACCAGGAAATCGAGACGGGTCCAGCTAGGCAGAGCTCACTTCACGTGGTCACAGAAGTTAGACATCAGCTGGGGCTGCGTCTGAAGGTTTGACCAGGCTGGACCTCAGGATAGTCCCTTACATGGGTGCTGGCTGTCAACCAGGAGCTGCCACCTGGAGCACCGCACACGTCTCTCCAGCACGACAGACTCAGTATGGTCTGAATTTTTCACAGTTGCTGGCTTCCTCCGGAATGCAGGTCTCAGGAGGTCCAGGCAGAAGCTGAATGGCTTTTCTGACCCAGCCTCCGAAGTCCTGTAGCATCACTGGGTGACAGAAGGTCAGCCCCAATACAAGACAGGGGGACTGACTCCACCTCTTGGCAGTGGTGTAGCAGAATCCCATTATGGAAAAGCAGGTAAGATGAGATACAGGGCTGCAGCCACCTTTCAAATACAATCTGTCACCCGTAGGCTGTCATTGTTATAATGGTCTTGCAGCCCCTACTCTCAGAGACCCCAGAACTCCGATCTCCATTTCCTCTGCACACAGCTGGCCACAGAGCCAAGGAGCTCGCACACCACTGAGCCCAGTCCTTCCTCATCTCGTCTGTTGCCCAGGGGACACTATCCCCATGGCAATTTTTTAAAGCCTCGTGCACCCATCCTTTCACACGACTCCTCACCCCACCCTGAGTGGCTGCAGCCAGAACACATCTGTCGAGGAAACTGTATCCTCTGGGAGCAGCACACCAGGAAAGATAGATGTCCCTTCTCCCCGCACACCAGCCACTGGCGTCTGCCTCCGAGAATCCAGTGAGGCAGCTACACAGAGGACGTGAGTTCCAAAATGCAGACGGGAGCAGAGGTGGGCATGCAGTAGAATGGAAAGTTCTAGAAATGTGAAAGGGTGCCCCCAAGAGAGGGCATGCCAGGCCTGGAAACATCCTTCCAGGAACTCTTTGTAAAATGGGTTGGAAAGCAGGAAATGGAACCTTGCTTCCCGGGGAGGAATTCAGGCATGGGATCCAACTGCCTGCTCAGCAGAGCTCACTATGCACTGAGGACCTCCCCTTGGCCCCCCAGCAGCGTGGACGGTCAGGGCTTCCCAAACAAGAATGCGCCCGGAGAGCTCTTGGGGACTGCTGATACAGCAGGTCCAGGGCTGGCATCTCCAGCAAGCTCCCTGAGGATGCTGATGCTGCTGGTCTGTGGACCAAACCTAGAGTCACAAGAGGCCACCATGTCAGCATCACCTCGGACGGAGCTGTTAAAAATACAGAAACTGGACTTCCCTGGTGGCTCGGTGGTAAGGAGTCCACCTGCCAATGCAGGAGGCATGGGTTTGATCCCTGGTCCGGGAATATCCTACATGTTGCAGAGCAACTAAGCCCGTATGCTACAACTACTGAGCCAGTGTTCGACAGCCAGGGAACTGTAACTACTGAAGCCCTAGCATCACACCCTAGAGCCGTCCTCTGCAAAAAGAGAAGCCACTGCGATGAGAAGCCCACTCACCATGCACCGCAACTAGAGAGTAGCCCCTGCTTGTCTCAACTACAGAAAAGCCCATGTAGCAACTAACACCCAGCACAGCCAAAAAGAAATAAATTATATTTTTAAAATGCAGAAACTTGGGCCCCAGCCCAGATCTGCTGACTCAGAATCTTCATTTTTCACAAGCTTGCTGTGAGCGCTATAGTGGTACAGACAGAGTTCTTGGGGAAAGCCCATGCTTCCCAACTTCAGCCATTTAAGAACCAAGGTGGGGGGTGAAAAAAGAACCAAGGGGGCCAGTTTTGCTTGATGTGCTCTCCACTTGCACTGTGACTTTTCTTCAGACTTTGTAAACTGCAATGAGTTTATTCTAGAAGAAACCTGTTGTCACTGCTGAGTTATGGGATTGGCATTCCTTTTATAAATTGTTGGTAAATGTTAAAAGCAAGCTATTAAATTCTACCTTAATGCTTTAGCCTCTGGGCAGAGGCCGGCCTTCTCTGTGAGGTCAACAAGACCATTCCTTGCAATATGGGAGGATAGAAGGAGAGGAGGCGGGATGCACAAGCCTTCTTCATAATACAGAGTCAGTTGGATCATGTCCACAGATAATGGAAATTCGCTTTGTGAAGCCCCTACCATTATCTCCAGCACCACTTGCACCACAGAAGAGGCAGAAAAAAGATGAAAAGCAAAAATGATAACTCAAAAGCAGAGCAATCGGAGGCCATTCACTACAGAAGAAATAGCCCCACGGGTCTTAGGACCTCCTGCCAGCATCAGCATCATAATGACTTGACTGTGCTGATAATCCCAGCACACCCCAGGCCAGTATAATGACCGATGTCCTTGCATTTTGAAGAAAACACTGAAGGAAGAGGAGCAACTCTTTGGCCACTGGGAGGTATGTAAACGCACTTCGCTTACTTTTATTTCCAATAAATATAATGCAAAGAAAAACATCTCAATGCCCAGAAAGGGTCTGACAGATCCACCAATGCAGAGTTCCTCATACTCTGAGGCTAAGAATCAAAACTATCCCCTCTGTGAATGGCATTTCTGCATCACCTCAGAGACTCACGAAGAAAGAGTCTTGGTGTGACAATTGGTACCCCAATTCTGTGGCTAAATGCCCCATTTATCCATTTTAAATCCAGACAGGCTTAAGTGTGGAGGGGACTTCAAAGACTTCATCAGACTCAATGACCAAAAGTAAACAGAAAGGAAGAGCAAGAGCTATGAGACAAGGATGGATGTAAATCTAACAAGTCAGAAATACCGTGTATTAATCATTTCAAAGAAAAAGTATGAGTTAATGAGATCCCATAGGTATGAAAGCAATGTTTCTGCATTGGTACTGATCAACTCTGATTCAGCATCCAGGACCAGTCTAGTCTCAAAATAACTGACTTCTCCCCCCATCAAATGCAGTCACTGAATCTTCAGTTCAGTTCAGTTCAGTCACTCAGTCGTGTCTGACTCTTTGCGATCCCATGAATCGCAGCACACCAGGCCTCCCTGTTCATCACCAACTCCCAGAGTTCACTCAGACTCACGTCCATCGAGTCAGTGATGCCAATCAGCCATCTCATCCTCTGTCATCCCCTCTTCCTCCTGCCCCCAATCCCTCCCAGCATCAGAGTCTTTTCCAATGAGTCAACTCTTCGCATGAGGTGGCCAAAGTACTGAAATTTCAGCTTTAGCATCATTCCTTTCTAAGAATACTGAATCTTAACTATTATCAAAAACATCATTGCCCTTAACAGTGATTTGAAACTAAAATATAATGACTAAGCTATATAGGTCAACATGTTCTGATGTGAAAAGCATGAAGTTTCTATTATAGGTGGTCTTGGTTGAGTCACTAAGTTGTGTCCAGCTCTTGTGACCCATGGACTGCAGTCCCCCAGGCTCCTCTGTCCATAGGATTTTCAGGCAAGAACATTGGAGTGGGTAGCCATTTTCTTCTCCAGGGGATCTTTCTGACCCAGGGATTGAGCCTAGGTCTCCTGCACTGCAGGCAAAGTCTTTACCAACTGAGCTACTAGGGAAATATGAAATGAATAATGTTCTCTCCTGAAAATGAAAACTGTCCAAAGTCAGGTAACTTGCTGTGGGATTTTGATCCAAGACAAGCTCCTTCGAATTGGACAATTATCTTAATCTAGCCTTCTCTTAATTTCTCCCTGCAAAGTTTAGGCAGTGCTACTCATCTTCTCCCCACTCCAGTCCTCTTGCCTGGAAAATCCCATGGATGGAGGAGCCTGGTAGGCTACAGTCCATGGGGTCGCTAAGAGTCTGACAGGACTGAGCGACTTCACTTTCACTTCTCACTTTCATGCATTAGAGAAGGAAATGGCAACCCACTCCGGTGTTCTTGCCTGGAGAATCCCAGGGACGGGGGAGCCTGGTGGGCTGCCGTCTCTGGGGTTGCACAGAGTCGGACACAACTGATGCGACTCAGCAGCAGCAGCAGCAGCAGTCATCTTCTTCTTAGTTCTCTGATGATACAGAAGAATTTGGAAAACAGACAAAAAGAAAATTCAAAGATGTTCTTCTAACTTTTTAGTATCAGTGTTAGTCTCTCAGTCGTGTCCAATTCACTGCAACCCCATGGACTGTGCCCTGCCAGGCTCCTCTGCCCATGGAATTCTCTAGGCAAGGATACTGGAGCAGGTAGCCATTCCCTTCTCTATGGGATCTTCCCAACCCAGGGATCAAGCCCGGGTCTCCTGCATTGTAGGCAGATTCTTTACCATCTGAACCACGAGTCAATGCATAGCATAGATGCTTTAATCCTCCTTAGACCAGAGCTTATCTACATATCTCATACACACACACACACAACCACAACCACACACATACACACACACACCAACACAGAACTTTAGTGAGCAGAAGCAAGAAAGTTTCTAAGACACAGGAAGACCTTACCAAAACTAACTGAAATAGAAAAGAGGCAGAAGGAGATTGGATGTTGACAGAGTGAAGAGCAGGCAGAAAGCTAAAGGAGAAATAAAGCCAAGCAGACAAAAACATCCTAATGTTTCCCTTTTCCCCTCAGGTAGGTGACCAGTCACTGCTCCTCGCCAAATCGCAGACACATGGCCTGTCAGCCTTCCGTGGTCCCCAAACCCTCACCCAGAGAAAAGGACGCAATTCCAGTGTCTCACACTGTATCCTGAGGGTCTCTCCAGGAAAATAAAAACATTTTTATGTTTTTTTAATTTATTTATTTTAATTGGAGGCTAATTACTTTATAATATTGTAGTGGTCCATCAGCAGACAAATGGATAAGAAAGCTGTGGTACATATATACAATGGAGTATTACTCAGCCATTAAAAAGAATACATTTGAATCAGTTCTAATGAGGTGGAGGAAACATTTTTATGTTTTAATAAAAAAATATTAGCAGCAAATAAAAACATCACCTTGCCCATCAGAGGATCCCCAGACCAGGGCCAGCTAGGGTAGCATTTACAGTATGACAGATACATACCACACTCACACACGCTCACAAACACACATACACATGCACAGACACATTCTCTCTGTTGGCTAGTCCTGTTTTCATAGCTCACCTGCCCTTAAGCAGCCTAGGATACAGTCTGCTTACACAGGAAGGGGCACAGCAGGGGCCAGACAATCAACTTCCGCCTTTGCCTGTTGTTTATTCATTCAACAAAAATTTACTGAGTGTCTGTGATGTACCAGATACTGTCCTATGAACCCTGGTGTATGAAACACATATGATCACACTCTTGTGGAGACTACGGTCAAGGGATGCTAAGCTCCACCTGACTGGGGAATGAGATGTCAAGGCCTTTAGTTACAGGTGTTAGAACTCTGACCACACAAAATCTCACCACCCCAGGGTGTGACTCTATTACTGTCCACTTGCTGAATATGGCAAGAGATTCAGCCCAAAGCTGGGAACCCAGAGAAATGGCCAATCTTGACATCACAGTAGCAGGAACAAGTCCCTGAACAAGGGACTATGATGCTACTGTCCTCTGGGCCTTTTCTGACTCAAAGTTAAGTTCTCAAAGCCCTAGGATCTCCCTATAATCTTCTAAGAGATTCCATAGATTTGTCAATGACATTTAACTCATGTTCCTTAATATGCTTTTTTTCAAGATAAGTTAATATTTCTGCCACATACTAGACTCAGAGGTCGACATCCTTTCCCCCAAATATAAATAACACAAGATTATATGGAAATATGAACTTAGATCCTTAAACTTGGTTTAAATCACTGATTTGGCATTTGCCAGCTGGGTGACTTGAAAAAAGTCACTTAACCTCTCTGAGATTTCCGATCTCCTTCCTCGCTTCCCAGGATGGCCAGGGCAGGGCAGTAATAATACTGCTATCATTAGCAAGAAGAAATATTAGAATATGGCACAGTGCCTGGGGCACTAAAGGGCTTAGTCAAACCTGATTTGATTGGCTGCTGTTCTTGCAAACGTGGACAAGAATGATGCTGATGGCTGACATGACCACTGGGTCTAAGAAGTCTTCCCCTCTCCGTTTCTGCCCCACCCGGGACAGTGAGGTTTCATGTTGTGGGAAGGAGATGAGACAGGACAGATGAATGCCAACAACTACCAACCACATCCTTTAGCCATTCTTCGAGCAAACAATGGCCCAGAAAGTCACTTTTGAACCTTGTGAGATCCGAAGGAGGAAAAAACAAGACACATGATAAAGCTTTCCAGGCAAGAGCAGAAAGCAGAGCATGTTTCTTAATTGGACTATTGACTTTTCCTCTCCAGTGAGCGTCACTCAGGCAAGAGGGGAAACACTTACAAATGGTCAGCAGAACAGGCAGGCAGTTCCACTGGCAGGGAGGAGGTGTTTCAGATTTTCCATTAGTCCTGGGGACAGCCCATTGAGAGAACATATTGATGGATTATTTCTGTGAGGCAGTAAACCAGAGACCTGCCACCAGACAGGCTTTACCCTGGATAGGGGAGCTGGGCCATCCCCACAACAAGTCTAACAAGTATAATAATAGTAACTAGTTATCACATTCGGAGCTGTCTTCTGCCAAGTGCTTTATTTGGTGTTTTCCAACATTACTTTGTTTAACCTTCATAAGAATCGTAGGAGGTTGAAATTACTGTTATTCCCATTTTAGAGATTCCCATTAGTTATAACCTTATAACTAAGGTTGTAAGACATAGGAGGTCTTGCCTAAATCTGCACAGTTCTATCTGTGCAGTCCACGGATGGAAGTCCACTCTTCCATGTCCTCCTTGGCACATTCTGGAATTCTAAAGAGATCAAGGAACATGGACATGTGCACACACACATGCCCATGCACACACAATTCTCACCAATGTAATGGCATCTGCAATTATTTTAATAAGAGATAAACATTTCCACAATTAGAAATACAGCCTCACTCTTGGGAAATGCAGGATGTCAGTCTCAATTCTCTCAGTGTGAACAACTGAGATCAAATCTTTGTAAGGAGCAATTTGCTGTTTGTTGTGAAAGAGAAAAAATAACACACCAGGAAGGAGGTAAAAAGAGAAATGGAAGAAGATGCTTCGACTTCCCTCCTCCCCGTCCTTCAGAAAAGCAGGTTCCCTAGCAGCAATTGACTTAATCAAAGCTACCTGCCCTTCACCTGGATGGAGGAAGAATTGCATCCAGGAGACCAGCCATGGACCAGGCAAGAAACAGCTCCTGGAGTCACCACCACCCTCTTGCGATGGTCCCCCTTGCTCCGTAATGAGCTTGCGATAAATGGAGAGCCTGGGGCTTCAGCAAGTGTAACTGCCCACCTGAGGCAGAGCCTGGATTCATGTCCCCCTTTCTCCACTCTAGATCTCATGTCTTTTTCAATCAAGTGGACACAGACCCCGGAGGGCAGCCTGGGTGAGCGTTTCAATCACCCCCTCCAGCTGCGGGACCTTGGTCAAGGCATTTCACCTCCCAGGCCTCAGTTTCCTCATATATAAAGTGGTGCTGGTGGCAGCACCTACCTCAGAGGGCTGGTATTACTGGTGAGGTCATACCGTAAGATGAACTGCTGTGGGGGGCAGTGCGTGCGTGGAGAGAGTGTACTGGAGGTGTGTGCTGTACTGCAGTGAAAAGCCAAAAACTAAGGTCCAATATCACATCCTCCCTTGACATCTGAAACCACAAAGGCTTCTCATGTCCTAACCACAAGTTCCCCTTCCACTCAGCTCCTTCAACCTAACAAACCCCCTTATCAAGGAGACTAGGTATAGTACCTGCCAATCCCCAAAGAGCAGGTTTCAGTCCCAAGAAATGCCGGCCCATGGACTTATTCTAACAAGTCAACCACATCCTCCTGTGGGAACCAGGGGGCACTAGAGCCCCTTGATAGTACAAAGCCTGCCTCCCGTTGCCCATGGTTTGCTATGCCCCTGGCCAGCCTATGTGACATTCAGCGTCCTGCTTCCCTGGGCTGTGAGTCTGTCACTAATAAACTACTTCAGTCTCATCTGTCCAGTGTCGGCTGTCATGAACGGCTGGGATCCCTGTAACTCCAGGGCAGGAATCCCTCCCTGACCAAGGGGGAAAACAGGAGGTGATTAAAAGATGCATTCCTCCACTATGCTCTCCTAAATTATGATGGGATGGGATGGGGTGAGTGGTGCTGTGCTTAGTTGCTCAGTCATGTCTGACCCTTTGTGATCCCATGGACAGAGGAGCCTGGCAGAGCTCCTGTAGCCCTCCAGGCTCCTCTGTCCATGGGATTCTCCAGGCAAGAATAATGGAGTGGGTTGCCATGCCCTCCTCCAGGGGATCCTCCCAACCCAGGGATCAAACCCAGGTCTCCCACCTTGTAGGTGGTTTCTTTACCATCTGAGCCACCAGGGAAGCCCAAGAATACTGGAGTGGATATCCTACCCCTTCTCCAGGGGATCTTCGATTCCCAGGAATTGAACTGGGGTCTCCTGCATTGCAAGTGGATCCTTTACCAGCTGAGCTACCAGGAAAGCCCAGGGGTGAGTGCTGGGACACTGGAAATATATGGGTCAAGTCTGGAGGTGTTCTCATCCATCTAGAGCCCAGGAAGGAAGACAGAGAACCAGGAACAGGCTGCACGGAAAAGGCAAAGCCACGGGCTCAAAGATGCTCTGCTCACACCGACTCTTCTTCAGCTTTTTTTCTTTCTTTTTTTTTTTTCTTTTGAAAAATGGCACTAACCTGCACACCCAACCTGTGGTCACCAAAGCTAGGACCACAGTCCCCTGCAGATCCCTGACATATGGTTATATGGAGTGTATGGCATCCCCATGAAGCATTCTTCCAAAGGTGTATACTCTGAACTTAATGAGGATTTTGGACTCAACTTCCAGCTTGTCAAAATACAGGGGCAGAGGAAAAGACAACTCCAGAAACAAAGTTGCAATATTCCACATTATAAGAATCTGAAGACATAAGAACCAAATGTAACCACTGTGTGCTGACTGGATCTTGGGTCAAAAAAAAAGTTTGTTTTTTTTTTTAACTTATAAAAAAGAAACTTTGAGGATGACTCAGGAAATTTTTGGAGAAGGCAATGGCACCCCACTCCAGTACTCTTGCCTGGAAAATCCCATGGATGGAGGAGCCTGGTAGGCTGCAGTCCGTGGGGTTGCACAGAGTCGGACAAAACTGAGCGACTTCACTTTCACTTTTCACTTTCATGCATTGGAGAAGGAAATGGCAACCCACTCCAGTGTTCTTGCCTGGAGAGTCCCAGGGAGGGGGGAGCCTGGTGGGCTGCCGTCTATGGGGTCACACAGAGTCGGACACGACTGAAGTGACTTGGCAGCAGGAAATTTTGGAACTAGACAATGAGCTGGATATGAGATGACTGTAAGGAAATATTATAATTTCCTTCAATAGAGAAGAAATGTAGAATATTTGGGGGAAAGCAGCTTAAACATTTAGGGTGTTTAGGATCATGACATGTCAGCAGCCTGCTTTCAGATCAGAAAAGTGTATAAATAAACACATAAATACAGAGATAAAGCACATAGGATAAAACACAAATTGCTTAATCTAGGTAGAGTATATGGTGAATCATTTGGCTCTTCCCATTTTTCTGAATACTTGAAATTTTCTGGATGAACACTGGCACAGCGAGGTCCCAGTGCAGGACCCGGAGTGGGGGAAATAGCGTAGAAGGTAGTGTGACCATGAAAGTGCGATGGAAGCATCCAGAGCTGCGGAGTGAAAACCTATTTTCTACCCTTGCCACTTTTTAGCTATGACCTTGGGCTAGTGACATCTCTCTGAGCCTTGCTGCCTCCTCTGAGAGTGGAGATAACCATGCCACCTGCCTGGAGGGCCGTGATGAGGAATGGATGTGAGGACTTAGCATGGACTCAGCATAAGACCAGGCTACTCTGCTCAGTTGTCATCTCCCCCCAGAAGTCATTTCGAATAGTAGAGGCATATTCAAAACCACTTCTGCTTCAGAGGAAAAGCAGAGCACATTCGGACACGCCCGCGCTGGAGCACAGGCATAAATGGAAACTTGTTTTGCAGAAGCATAATGTTCAGAAACCATATGGATCACCCCAGAAGTCCAAACATTCAGAGCAATTATTTTCAAACATTTCTACAGAGGAGGCCTTCCCTTTGGAAGGAGGCAACAGAAGAAAGAAAATGCTTTCATGGCCTGACCTAAACAGAAAACCCTGGGCTCCATAAACTCAAGCTGCAAAAACTAACACATCCGGTCCAGTCCGGGCTTCATGACCTGGGGCAAACTGCTATACTCCCTTCCGCATCTGTAAAATGGGTAGAACACCCTGCTGGACATAGTGAGAATCTGGGATCATCATCAGGGCCCACAGGAAGCACTCAACAACCAGCAAGGACATACTACTCACTGAAAAATTCTAAATTAAAAAGTCATTCCTAAAATATCTGCACACCAAGTAACCATGTGTGGACTGTATTTGGATCCTGATATGAAGAAATTAATGTTAATTTTATTGGGTGTTACAAACAGTATTGTGGCTTGCGGGGGAGTGGGCAATTAAAAGGCTTGTTTTTGTTTTCATTCTCACTGGTTAAAGTTACCTTTTGAAGAATTTAGATGTGATGTCATGCAATATTTGAAATTTACTCTAAAATACTCCATAAAAAGACTGAACAAGGAGGACAGTGGCGGGAAACAATAAATAAAAGTGCTGATAACTGGAGGCAAGTGTTGTAAAATTCCACAACAAAAGCGGTTTTATTTTTGGTTTTTCCTAATGATTTCATTCACTGGCTATAAAGACACTTAACAAAATTAAGTATCTTATCAGCCAAAGCAGCTGATACCCTTGGAAAGTATTATTAGCTTTGATTGGATTTCAGTAAAGCGTGACAATGGGAAGAGTAATGAAAAAATCAGAAAGAAGACAGAAATGAAAAGAGGTCATCTGGTCATTCACAAAACGAACAGCCTTCAAAAACCCACACACCTGGACCTACCTGGAAACCCTCAGGTTAAAGGTGCTCCAGAGTCTGGGGTGATGAGAAGCACTCTCCCTGGCTCAGATGCTGCCTTGGCAAGTAGGTGCCTGATAAGTAGAGTAATAAGGAGCCTGTGGAAGTGAGCCCAGCAGTGGCCGGTGACTAGGGGCAGAGCCAGGCCACTAAACTTGGGACTCGGGGAAACCTGGCTGCCAGGACTTTGGAGCCCAGACCCCACCCCAGCACAGGGCCCTACTCTCCCAACAGCGTCAACAACACTGACCCCTGTAGGACTGAACATTCTCTGGGCCAGACATACTTCCCAGTGGGAAATGATGTTTGGTGCAGAGAACACTGTGCTGGATCTGAACCAGAAGCAAACAAAAGCCACTCCAACAACAACAACAACAACAACAAAAAAACTAGTAAGAAAAGAGGGAGAAAAGCGTACATTTCTTTGCTAAGAGACCTCAGTCTCCAATTAATCTTTGACACTACAATGCCCAGTGAACCATTCATTCCTAGGTTAATTAGGACTCTTTAGGCACTTACCAGAGCTTAAAGTACTCTGGAACATTCTATATACCCATTCCCAGACCCAGTCACAGCAAGATCCTGGGACTCATCACTGAGCAAAGAACTGGGGCAGAAGAAATGCCCCTCAACACTCAGGGCAAAACACAGTGAAGATAGTACTTAATTTGAAGGCAGGCTTCTGAGCTATAATTTTAATTAACTACACCAACCAGAGAGCTCTTATTTCTAAACAGGAGACTGCGACATGTCTTTGTGATCTTTTTCCCCCCTTAGATCCTCATTTGATTTTCCCTGGTGTCAGCAGTAGCAAAGGACAGTACTAGGCCTTTCTTACTCCAGTCCTTTGCAGAAATCTGCCAAGTTTTCACCTGGACTAAGCCCCTGACCTTTCTCTCCATGACCTATTTTCCCCAGGGGAGGTATCAGGTCACGTTCTCCTAAAATGATCTTCAGTGGGGCTGGCAGGTGAGAGGAGGCTAATGAATGAGATGGAAAAGCCACCAATCTAAAGGCTCAGGGTTAGGGACAGCTGTGATCAGGTGAGAGGTTGAGAGTAGGGCCCAGGGCAGAATTGAGAACAGGAATAGCCAGGTCTATGGCATTTAAGCAGATCAGTCCTTATTTTTGCCCCCAAAGTTTGTTGCTGATGGTAAGCATCACTAAGTGTTTTTGTGGCCATGTGCCCTGCAAACCCCAAGCTCCTCAGCACAGAGTCACATTGAGACACAGGCTTATGGATGTGGGCTTGACCTTGGATGACTGGAGACACGCCTATGCTGGTGTCTGTGGCCCCGACAATGGCCAGTATCCAAATCAAGAACCAAGCCATGGTTGCCAGTTGGTATGACTGGGCTCTGTGGTTGGGATGTGGTTCAATCAAAATCTTCCTAAGAAGGGATGAAGATAACCAGGTCATCATCACAACTTCAAAGATACAGCAGGCACAAGGCAGAATGTAAGGGCCACAGTGGAACGGCAGCTCCAAGAGGAACCCAAGATTCCTGTCTATATTTAATGAGAGCTGCATTCACACATCTTAGAACAGCACCTGGTATGTAGTAGATGCCCCCAAAATATTTGCTGAGCAAAGGAAACCATCAACAAAACAAAAAGACAACCTACTGAATGAGAGAAAATATTTGCAAATGAGATGAACGATGAGAGGATAATATCCAAAATATACAGATAGCTCATACAACTCAATATAAAAATAATGACTAAAAATGGGTATAAGATCTGAGTAGATATTTTTGCAAAGAAGATACATCAACAGGATATGGTCAAAATACATATGAAAAGATACTCAAAATCACAAATCATCAGAGAAAGGAGAACCAAAACACAATGAGATATAACCTCAAAACTGTCAGAAAGGCTATCATCAAAAAGTCTGCAAATAACAAATCTTGGCAAGGATATGCAGAAAAGGGAGCCCTAGTATACTGTTGGTAGGACTGTAAATTGGTGAGGCCACTATGAAAAACAGGATGGAGCATCCTCAAAAAAACAAAACAGAACCACTATATGACCCAGCACTTCCACATCTGAATAACATCCAGAGGAAATGAAAGCAATCATTCAAAAAGATCCATGAACCCCAGTGTTCAGCTTTATTTACAATAGCCAAGATGTGGAAGCAACCTAAGTGTCCAGCAACAAATGAATAGATAAAGAGGATGTGGGATACAATGGAATATTACTCGGCCATCAAAAAGAATGTAATCTTGCCATTTGCAACAATGTGGTTGGACCTAGAGGGTATTGTGCCTAGTAAAACAAGTCAAACAGAGAAAGACTAATATTGTACGTTATCACTTATATGTGGAATCTAAAAAAGAAAACAAAAGAATATATAAAACTAAACAGAAAGAGGCTGATAGATATAGAGAACACACTGGTGGTTACCAATGGGAAGATGGAAGTGGGAGGGGCAGGATGCGGTGGAGGATTAAGAGGCACAAGCTACTGACATTATGTATAAAATAAATAAGCTACAAGGACATATTGTACAGCACAGGAAGTATAGCCTTTATTTTGCAATAACTTTAAATGGAAGACCATCTACAAAAATATTGAATCACTGTGCTGTATACTGGAAACTAACGTAAAATTATAAATCAACTATACCTCAATAAAAACAAGCAAATATTTGCTGACTTAACAAATAAGTCCAGCTGTTTCAATACAGATCAATCCTCCACCACATAGAATCTTAAGTCAGAGGCTGGCAGCTGGTCATCCTTAAGACTGATTTTTTTTTTTTAATGTATGATTTGTAGCCAATATTTAAAGCCAGGAGGTGTTGCAACAAAGTCTGTATTTCTGGCTTCCACTGAAGAATTTGGTCTGGCAACCTGGGGCCTGCATCCCTGCAGGGCAACAGGGAGTTGGAGGAGCTGGGCAAGCAGAGTCCTGTCCAGGGTCCTGTCCACCCATCTGTTTGTGACCCCCCATTCTGGCTGTGTGTGTGGCATCTGTGCTCCCTCTTGTGGAGGGAGACCACTGGCAGGTTGCTGGTTAGTCTGAGAGTGGGGGGTGCCGGGGTCCAGCCCCGGCTGATCCAGAGTATTCAAAGCGGGGACGGCATCGGCGACCTATTTATTTAAATATTTTATCAAAGATATAAAGGGTAATAGGATGAGGATAGCTCAGTAGGAAAATTCAGTGGAGAAAAGAGGCTGAGTAGCTTGGTTTACGTGGGAGACCAATAAAACTTCAAGACAAGAAGCTTGCACCACTTACGTAGGCCACAAGCGTCCTTCCGTTCTCCAGAAGGAGAGGCGACACTGAGACCTCCCCGGTTGGATCTTAGAAGCCCAGGCATAATTAGTAAGCATGGCGGGTTCCACGCTCCAGATGGAGACTCAGCCAGAGTGAGAGAGAGAGAGAGAAAGCGACATGGGGAGACCAGTATTTCGAGAAACTGATCCCAATTCTTTATTTTCCATGGTCTACTTTTATACACTGAGATGTTATGCAAAAGTCATGTGGGGTCAGCAGTCCTGACTTTTATCAAAGTCAGGTGCTTCATACAAATGTATACAGAGGTCTTAGGGGTGTTACATCATCTTCTGGCCAGGGGGGCCTGCTGACAATTTATGACCCTCTCCTTGTGACAGCGGTCAGTCAACCAGGACACTTATTTCTCCAGGGGTGATTATTCTTAAAACAGACACCACCCAAATAAAGTTACATTCCTATAGGGTGAGGGTATAGTGGGTTTTAGTTAAGGAAAGAATTTACTTAGCCTAAGGTCTAACGTGATTAATATCAAAGGTTAATACTTATTTCTTCTATATATTCATTAATGTGTGTAAGGGCAGGGGATGTGGAGTCTTAGCAACAAACATTGGCTCAACAAATGAAAAACCCTTCACCAATACAATTTCTAATTAGCCCATTATACTTATACTAATAGTTTTCTAACTTTTCTAAGGAACCTGTTTTTAGAAGGTTTAAAGCATCTCATGCCTCTCACAGTTGGGAGGCTGTGAGCAATCACATGAGGCCGGACAAGCCTGTCAGGCAGGCTAGAGAACCTTCAGAGGAGTTTGTAGGTTAAAACACTCTTGTCACGCCCAGGAGTTTTTATTAACTGGAGCTCTAGGTTAACTCCTTCTCCAAAAGAGGTGGTGGGGGACAGCCCCCCGTAAAGTCAGAGGTGTAGGTGAGAGCACAAAGTAGTAAAGTAGGCAGGCTCTGGTTATGGGGGTAGATGCTCGAGGAGTTCCAGGGGGACTCCTGAGGCTCGATCCCGCCTTTGCGTATGTCGAGCCTCCTTCCTCATGACCTTTGCCACAGGCAGAGTACCTCACTCTGGCCCCCAACAGGGGGGCATTTAAGCAACTCTAGGACCTCTCGGACCCACTCTATGAAGTCAGCTCCCCTGCAGACGATGAGACCCTCTCTCTTCAGGAAGCTGGGCTTTTCAGAGTGCTCATCTGCTGAGTGGTATGTTAGGACTAATCGATCCATGGAACTTGCATATTTATCTGTTTCCCACCAGCACCATCATCACCACCAATTCTGGGCTGAAAGGTCAGAGTACAGACCTTGCTCTCCTCCTCATCTGTGCCAAGTAATAGAACCACCCCAGTCCAGGACCACTGAGAACTGGCTGTGAGATGTCACGGGCTGCCTGAATGGTTCCTTCTTCCCTTGGTAAATGAGATGCTGTCTGCAGAGACATCAGGAGGGAGAAAGGGAGGAAGAGGAGAAGGGAGAAAGCGAATTGAGGTGGGGAGGGAGCATCCATGGACCCCTTTCTCAGTGCTTCTTACCAGCCAGCAGCCTGCTAGGTGCATCTTACACCTTCTCTCGATCACTCCTCACAAGTAGAAAAAGCAGGCCCTATTATCCCCATTTTCCAGAGAGAGAAACTGAGGCCAGAGAGGCTTCTTGACCTACCCAAGGTCATTCAGCCAACCTGGAACCCAAACTCAGATCTTCTAACCATAATCCTGGGCTCTTTTCATGGCCCCCACCTTGGAAACACGGGCAAGTACATGGGGCCACAGGTGGGCTGTAGATGACAACTCAGCTCAGTAGAGGGTGGTGGGAGGGCCTAGGGCCTGACTAGGTGGTACAGATATAGCCTGGCAATAGTGAGCAGCTCGCTGGACTAGGAAGCCAAAGAGCTGCTAGCTTGGACTCCACCACTGATGACTCTGTAATTCTAGGAAAGTTACTTGCCCTCCACTGTTGTTACTTCTTAACAGATAAGACAGAAATGCCCTCACTTATTCATCCATTCACTTGCAGTACAGCAAGGCAGTTAAATGAAAAGCACACATTTTGAAAGTGGTCTGACCTTGGCCAAATCACTTTACTTTTCTGTGCCTCATCTGCAGAAGGACTACTATAAATAAGATGACTGGCACTGAGTAATCGAAGCAGGTCCAATGCTCATCATCCACTCTTCCAACAAGCATTGATATCGCATCCATTGAGTGGGTATTGTGACCCTGGGTTTCTGGGGCATTTCCCCCTGTTCTTCCATCCCTCTCCCTGTTCACATGTTCTTTCCCAAGTGCCTCTCCTTCTGTCTAGGCCCTTCATGAATAATGTTGGCCCTTCAAGACCAAGGCCATCAGGCAGTAGGGACTACACTGGCTCCCACAGCCAAGCTCATCCCTGACTTCTTCTCTTCCCAAATTGAAATCTCCATCCCTGAGTTCTCACTCTCCCTCCTGGACTGAATCTCTAGTTGCTTATGACCTGACAGCCATGGATTTCCTTTTGGCTTTGGGATCAAGTCCTAAGCAAGCAGTAGCCACCAACACTGGGAACCAGAATACCTAATCTCGGCTTAGCTGTTAAATGAACTCCAGTAAAGGTTTTTCTCATTTTTTTCAGTAAGGAACTGTACCTTCAGAGTTTCTTGTCTCAGTTCAGTTCAGTTCAGTCACTCATCATGTCTGACTTTTTGTGACCCCATGGCCTGCAGCACACCAGGCCTCCCTGTCCATTACCAACTCATGGAGTTTACTCAAACTCATGTCCATTGAGTTGGTGATGCCATCGAACCATCTCATCCTCTGCTGTCCCGTTCTCCTCCCGCCTTCAATCTTTCCCAGCATCAGGGTCTTTTCAAATGAGTCAGTTCTTTGCATCAGGTGGCCAAAGTATTGGAGTTTCAGCTTCAGCATCAGTCCTTCCAATGAATATTCAGGACTGATTTCCTTTAGGACGGAGTGGTTGGATCTCCTTGCAGTCGAAGGAACTGTCAAGAATTTTCCTGTCTAAAATGCTGCAAATCCTTCCCCCTTCCAAACAATGGGGATTTTAACAATTATGTAACACCTACCTTCCAGCTGTGCAATTATGCACCTATCATATTATTTCATTCAGATGTTACCATACCCTACAAGGTAATTTTTGCCTATTAAGAAACTGAGTTTGGGAAATGCAAATTAAAACCACACTGAAATATCACCTTACACCTATCAGAATGGATGTCATCAAAAAGATAAGAGAGAACAAGCGTTGGAGAGGATGTAACAAAAAGAAAATCCCTGGGAACTATGGATGGGACCATAAATTGGTGCCATAAATGGATAACAGTATGGAAGTTCCTCAAAAAATTAACTATAGGACCACGATATGAACCTACAGTCTCACCTCTGGATATTTATCCAAAGGAAATGAAAACAGGATATCAAAAAGATATCTGTACTCTCATGTTTAGTGCAGGATGATAAAGGCAAGATATGGAAACAATGCTCATCTGTCAGTGAATGGACAAAGAAGATGTGGTCTATACATACAATGGAATATTATTCAAACATAAGAAGGACATCCTGCCATTTGCAACAACATGATGGACATTGAGGACATGAAGCTAAGTGAGAAGAGTCAAACAGAGAAAGACAAGTGGCTGTATGATCTCACTTACATGCAGAATCTAAAAAAGCCAAACACAGGAACAAACACTAGAATGGTGGCTACCAGAAGCCAAGGAGGTGAGTGAAAGCAGGTGGTGTTGGTTGAAGGGTGTGTTCAGCATGTGTGCAAGTTCAACCACCCAGTCATGTCTGACTCTTTGCAGCCCACCAGGCTTCTCTGTCCATGGAATTATTCAGGCAAGAATATTGGAGTAGTTAGCCATTTCCTTCTCCAGGGGATCTTCCCAACCCAGGGATCAAACCTGCATCTCCTGAGTCTGCTGCATTGGGCAGGTGGATTCTTTATTCCTAGGTGGCTCGGTGGTAAATAATCTGCTTGCCAAGCTGGAGATGCAGGTTTGATCCCGGGGTCAGGAAGATCCCCTGGAGGTGGAAATAGCAACCCACTCGAGTACTTTTGCCTGAAGAATCCCATGGACAGAGGAGCCTAGAGGGCTACAGTCCATGGGGTTGTAAAGAGTCAGACATGACTGAGTGAGCACGAGCCACCAGGGAAACCTGGTCAAAGGGCACAAACTTCCAGCTACGAAGATGAGTAAGTGCTGGGGATCTAGCTTACAGCAGAGCGATGACAGCTAATAATACTGTACTATATGGATGGTCTTGGTCCCTGTTTCCTGTACAATGTCACGAACCTCTGTCCATAGTTCATCAGGCACTTTGTCTATCAGATCCAATCCCTTAAATCTATTCCTCACTTCCACTGTATAATCAAAAAGGATTTGATTTAGGTCATACCTGAATGGCCTAGTGGTTTTCCCTACTTTCTTCAATTTAAGTCTGAATTTGGCAATAAGGAGTTGATGATCTGAGCCACAGTCAACTCCCAGTCTTGTTCTTGCTGACTGTATAGAGCTTCTCCATCTTTGGCTGCAAAGAATATAATCAATCTGATTTCAGTGTTGACCATCTGGTGATGTCCATGTGTAGAGTCTTCTCTTGTGTTGTTGGAAGAGGGTGTTTGCTATGATCAGTGCGTTCTCTTGGCAAAACTCTATTAGTCTTTGCCCTGCTTCATTCCGTATTCCAAGGCCTAAATTGCCTATTACCCCAGGTGTTTCTTGACTTCCTGCTTTTGCATTCCAGTTCCCTATCATGAAAAGGACATTTTTTGGGGTGTTAGTTCTAACAATAAACTGTGGAAAATTATGAAAGAGATGGGAATACCAGACCTCCTGACCTACCTCTTGAGAAATCTATATGCAGGTCAGGAAGCAATAGTTACAACTGGACATGGAACAACAGACTGGTTCCAAATAGGAAAAGGAGTACGTCAAGGCTGTATATTGTCACCCTGCTTATTTAACTTATATGCTGAGTACATCATGAGAAACACTGGGCTGGAAGAAGCACAAGCTGGAATCAAGATTGTTGGGAGAAATATCAATAACCTCAGATATGCAGATGACACCACCCTTATGGCAGAAAGTGAAGAGGAACTCAAAAGCCTCTGGATGAAAGTAAAAGAGGAGAGTGAAAAAGTTGGCTTAAAGCTCAACATTCAGAAAACTAAGATCATGGCATCCGGTCCCATCACTTCATGGGAAATAGAAGGGGAAACTGTGGAAACAGTGTCAGACTTTATTTTGGAGGGCTCCAAAATCACTGCAGATGGTGATTGCAGCCATGAAATTAAAAGATGCTTACTCCTTGGAAGGAAAGTTATGACCAACCTAAACAGCATATTAAAAAGCAGAGACATTACTTTGCCAACAAAGGTCTGTCTAGTCAAGGCTATGGTTTTTCCTATGGTCATGTATGGATGTGAGAGTTGGACTGTGAAGAAAGCTGAGTGCTGAAGAATTGATGCTTTTGAACTGTGGTGTTGGAGAAGACTCTTGAGAGTCCCTTGGACTGCAAGGAGATCCAACCAGTCCATCCTAAAGGAGATCAGTCCTGGGTGTTCTTTGGAAGGACTGATGCTAAAGCTGAAACTCCAGTACTTTAGCCACCTCATGTGAAGAGTTGACTCATCGGAAAAGACTCTGATGCTGGGAGGGTTGGGGGCAGGAGGAGAAGGGGACGACAGAGGATGAGATGGCTGGATGTCATCACCGACTTAATGGACATGAGTTTGAGTAAGCCCTGGGAGTTGGTGATGGACAGGGAGGCCTGGCGTGCTGTGATTCATGGGGTCGCAAAGAGTCGAACACGACTGAGCAACTGAACTGAACTGAACTGATATACTTGAAATTTGCTAAGAGAGTAGTCTGAAATGTTTTCACCACAAATAAAGAAATATTAATTACGGGATGTAATGCAGGTATTAACTAATGCTAATCACTCCCCAATATATAAGTGTATCAAATCAACACATTGTATACAATGTTACACGTCAATTGTCTGAGTCAATTGCCTGGTGGCTCAGATGCCTGCAATGCAGAAGACCTGGGTTTGACTGCTGGGTCGGAAGATCCCCTGGAGAAGGGAATGGCTACCCATTCCAGTATTCTTGCCTGGAGGATCCCAAGGACGGAACAGCCTGGCGAGTTACAGTCCATGGAGTCACAGAGTCAAACACAACTGAGCAACTATCACATCTCAGTAAGCCAAAAACAGGCTACAACCTGAGTTTAAAGGTCAAGTAGTATTGGGGAAAGGAAGCTATAAGTATGTAACTAAATAAACCAACTGATGCTTCTCCCCTAAAATGACTTCCCAGAGTTTCTTTAACTTTTTATTTTATCAGCGGTATCACGTGTCTTCAAATGAATCAGCATCCAGTGCAACTGGCAATATTACTAACCAGCATGACAACCTTGCAGAACGCCAACAGCGAGTCTGCATCACTATATGCCCAATCAGCAGAAGAGTGGGTACCTTCCCACCTCCACATGTTACATGACAATACAACTCCCCAGCTATCAGTGAAGTATAAAAACATCCAAAGCAGAAGAATTGTCCTCACCATCCTCAACCTGTTGGCCAACTGGCTAGACTTACGAGAGCAACTTCCCCAGAATCTGTAGTCATTACTGGAAGGTCTTAATTGGCTTTCGAGATTTTGCACAGCCTTGCAAATTCGGATAATCACGTTTGGGAAAGTGTGTAATCAAGCTGATTTATCCACAATTATCTCCCCCTATTACCCTCCTTGTTACCCCATACTGCAATTACTTGCACAGAAAATTTTTATGTACTGGAGAACACACAGGAGAAGGCAGCAAGTCCCTTCTGAATAGTAGAGTAAGTGAGGGGCTGAGCTCTGGCCAAAGAGCCCGGGCCCGTACAGGAGACGGTCCTGAGAAGGCAGACCTCAAGATAGGGAGGAATAATAGGAGTAAATGCCCAATGAGCCCTCACTTACACTTGCTTGGAAACTCACAATTACCTCCTCCAAGAGAAGACTCTCTCTCGTCCAGTCAAGGAATGACCCACTGGGCACTGTCCAAAACAAGCTGAAAAGCACCAGTGAAAGATGATGCATCCATCAACACTTGTTACTGGCTCTGATGCTTGAACTCCCATCCTCTTCCCTCTATTAATAGTAATTTCATACAATAATATTTATAACATCTGGCATTCACAAACCACACACTCTTCTGGGCACTTTGAATGCATTATATGTCTTCTTTCAAACTTCACAACCCCTGTGGAGTATTATTACTACTATCCCCATTTTACAGATGGTCAAACTGAGGCTCTCAGAGGCCATACAGTCTTAGTGCTGCCAGATCTCAGAGCCTGTGCTCATGCTCACCAAGTGGTCCGGCATCATCAAGGGAAGTGTGGAGACAGATGGGCCATGTTTGCATCAAAGCATCAGCTGATCTTTAAAAAAAAATGACTAGCTTCTTATTTTTTTTAATTTATTATTTTTAATTGTAGGGTAACTGCCTTACAATGTTGTGTTGGTTTCTGCCACACATCAACACAAATCAGCCATAGGTAAACATATGTCCCCTCCCTCTTGAACCTCCTTCCTATCTCCCACCCCATCCCACCCCTCTAGGTTGTCACAGAGTACCAGTTTGAGCTCCCTGAGTCATACATCAAATTCCCACTGGCTTATCTAGTCTACATAGAGTAACGTATATGTTTCCAACCTACTCTTTCAATTCATCCTACCCTTTCTTTCCCCTACTGTGTCCACAAATCTGTTCTCTATTGCTGCCCTGTAAATAGGTTCATCAGAACCATCTTTCTGGATTCCATATATATGCATTAATATATGGTATTTAGTTTTCTCTGACTTACTTCACTCTGTATAATAGGTTCTAGGTCCATCCACCTCATTAGAACTGATGGACATCAAGGTTGCTTCCACGTCTTAGCTATTGCAAATAGAGCTGCAATGAACATGGGGGTGCATATGTCTCTTTCAATTATGGTTTCCTCAAGGTATACGCCCAGTAGTCATATGGTAGTTTTATTCCTAGTTTTTTACGGAATCTCCACGCTGTTCTCCATAGTGGCTGTATCAATTCACATTCCCACCAACAGTGCAAGAGGGTTCCCTCTTCTCCACACCTTTCCCAGCATTTATTGTTTGTAGACGTTTTGATGATGGCCATTCTGATCGGTGTCAGATAATGTCTCATTGTAGTTTTGATTTTCATTTCTCTGATAATGAGCGATGTTGAGCATCTCTTCATGTGTTTATTAGCCATCTGCATATCTTCTGTCAGCTGACCTTTTAAAGGAGCATTTGGCACAGATGTAGAAAACAAACTTATGGTTACCAGAGGGGAAGAGAGGGAGGGAAAACTGGGACATACACACGGCTATATATAAAACAGGTAACTAATAAGGACTCACTGTATAGCACAGGGAACTCTACTCAATACTCTGTAATGGCCTATATGGGAAAGAAATCTGAAACAAAAAGTGGATATATGATATGTGTTGCTGATTCACTATGCCGCACAGCAGAAACAAACACAGTTTAGTTTTACAGCATAGCTGTAAATCAACTAATCAAAAAATACGGAGCATTTGGGAGAAGTAAGAAAAAGTGTGAAAAACTGAAAGTCACTCACAGATGGAAGCTGGTGGGATCATTCTGGTTTGAGGCCATCGACAGCACCAGCTTGATCTGTGGAGGGCGTGAACAGTCCTCAGATGGAGACCCTGGTCTTATGACCTTGGTTTCTCCTTTTGTAAAATGCTTGACTATAATACCAAGTAATACCACTGAATGACTCTTAGGGTTTGGAGGCTTCTAACAGGAGAACAAAGCAAAGCAGGAATGCCCAGGGGCACTGATTCTCAACCCCTGCTGCATACGACACTCACTCCGGGAACTTCTGAAAATCCCACTGCCCTTGTCCTGCCCCAGACCAATTAAATCAGACTCTCTGGGCATCCAGGGTGGGACATCCCTGCTCTGAGGCCTCTGTACAAAGACAGGCAGGCAGGAGGCGGCTCGGAAGGTCAACGGCCAAGTTTCTTCATTCTTTCAGCTGTCTTAGTCCTTTACTCTTTTGTTTGGCTTTTCGCTTCGATTTGTCTTTACCTCACTTATTTCCTTGCTGAATGAATCAATAATTGTCCTTTAAAAAATGTTACAAGGAAGCCACAGTATCCAGCATCAAAAAAGAGAACATGTGCATGTTTTGAGTTCTGCCCGTGAATTCTTCTCCTTTATAAGGACATCCCTTCGGAAGGAGGCCCCGTTAGCTAGGAGCTGAGCAGGCAGGCCATGCTCTCTCTCCATCAGTGTCACCTGTTCGTGGCTGAGAGTGGCCTTGCCTGGCAGCCAGTCCCTAAGCCTTGGAGGCCTTTCCAAGTGGGTAGCATCAAGACTAGAGTTTGGATTTAGGGAAGAGAATCAAGGAGGCCATTCCACCCCTAATTCCGAGGTGCAGCTCTTGATCTGGTGCAGAGGTTAGCAAAAGTTTGTTCAGCCTGAAGGCAGTGCCCAGCACTGGGAACCAGAGTGAATAAGGCACGGCTCCTGCCCTCAGGGAGCTCACAGTCCAGGGGGGAAGCCATGGGCTTAAAAACCAACCATAGGGAAGTCCCTGGTGGTCCAGGCATTAGGGCTCTGTGCTTCCATGGCAAGGGGCCGTGGGCATGGGTTCCGACCAGGTTGGGGAACTAAGATCCCATAAGCTACGAGGCACGGCCAAAAAAAAAAAAACAAAACAACAATGACGATAGTATTAGGCTCCTTTCACCAACATAACAAAAAACCACAAGCTTATTCATTTTAAACAACACGTGTTCCCAAGGTCAAAAGTCTGATGCAGATCTCACCAAGTGAAGATCCAAGTGCTAGGCAGGACTGCATTCCTTTCTAGAAGCTCTTAACCGAAAATTCACTCCCTTGCCTTTTCCACCTTCTGGACACTGCCTGCCTTCCTTGCACAGGGGCCCTTCATCTTCAAAGCCAGCAACAGTAAGTCCAGTCCTGTCCACAGGAAATATTTCTGCCTGATCCTCTGATTCTCTTTCTACTTTTAAGGACTCATGGAATGAGACAGATTCTAGCCGGATCATCCAGGATAATCTCCCATTCTCAAGGCTGACTGATTAGCAACCTTAATTACATCTGCACACTTAATTCCCTTTGGTGTGTAAAGTAACATATTCACAAGTTCCAGGGGTTGGGATGGGGACACCTCTGGGGGAATATTACCCTGCCACACACTGGGGGTGATAACGCAACGGCAGGTGAAGGAGTTTCCTGGGCTCTCCCCTTTTTGTTGCTGATGTTGTTATTTACACAACACACAAACACACACAGGAGAGAAAGAGAGACATGATGAAAATCCTCCACATGGTAACATATTTATATCTGCTCAGGCACTATTACATCACACTTAAATTTCCCCTGTGGCACTTACACGCAAATATTTGCTCACTGCTGCTGGGGCCCGCCCAGCTGGAAGCACCACAAGAGCACAGCACACTGCCTGTCTCTCCTTCTTCATCCTGGGACCAGGGCAGTGCCAGGCCCCTGCTGGTGACCACAGCGGATGGTGACCAAGGATCCACACTGTGCCCAGCAAGTTCTGAGTGCTTTTCCATGCGTTAACTCACTCAGGCCTCGTGAGACCCCTCAGAGCATGGGCTTACTAAGCACCACTGTCTGCACACGAGCAAGGCACTTCACCTGCCTCTCTCAAAGCCACCTCACGGCCCTGGAGAGGGTCACTTGGCACTCCCACCCGCCCCTGCTAGGGAGGCCAGGACCAAGTCTGTGTCCTGGCCTCGAACACTAATTTCTAATGTATTCCGATTCCAACCTAGATAAATACTCTTCCCACAGAGCTTCCACAGGGATGAGCCTTAAAGCTGGACAGGGAGTGCCCCACAGGGTGGAGGAAGGAGCAGATCTCTGCTCCTGGCCAATGCTATGGACACCTGCAGGAGT
The DNA here is from genome assembly GCF_002263795.3 of Bos taurus. Lineage (NCBI taxonomy): Eukaryota > Metazoa > Chordata > Mammalia > Artiodactyla > Bovidae > Bos > Bos taurus. Next base: position 40,544,376 of record NC_037353.1, on the reverse strand, counting down.
TAATAGTCAGCCGCCTGTTGCTCCGGCTAAGCCATGAGAAAATCACCATGGGAAAAGAATAAAAGCCAAATGTAGCAATACAACATAAGGGGCTGATCAGTTGGGGCTGTCATGCCCTGCTCAGCTAAGGAGAAACAGTGTGGACCTTGGAATGCCGGGTCAGCGCAAGTTCAGAACACTGCTTGTGCACACCCTAAGATGTTTTCCCAAGGCATATGTGGGTCTGTGACCTCCAGCCCTTGTACAAGATAGCCCTTGTACAAGAAAATAGCAAAGATAGTTTCAAGTAATCAATAAAATGGGAGACGTGACTGGGGACACAGGAAGCTGACTTCATCGCAGCACAGCAGATGCTTTCTGCATGCCGAGACACTAAATAAAGTGATGCGGCCTCGAGGAACAGGGCTCTTGACCCAAGAGGTCTTGAGTCCCCTGGTCCCATCTTGAAAACTTTAATTCTGTCTCTAGATTCTTTTTCCCAAACTGTGCGTTGACCCTTTTCGATCCCTACCTGCTGTGCTGGCTGCAGCAGACACCCCTGCTGGACTCCAGCCCCCTAAGCTGGGCGTGGACATAGGGAACCAGGAGGGTGACTCTGCAGAGTGGAGGGAGAGTGGAGTCTCCACCAGCTCAGCCTGCTGGGAGGTGCAAGGACTTTAGAATCATGTGGATCTAGGTGAGAATCTGCGCTCACTACCCAGAGCTAAGGTTCTGGGTGTGTCATCTCCCCTCCCTACCTCCCAGCGGAGAAGCAGGACTTCTCGACAGTGGGGACCGGTGCAGATGCACACGGCAGCTGGACCCAGGGCCTGGAATCGAATGCCCAGTCGATCCGTGCACCATCCTCTCGCTCCATTCTGACCACGCTGGCCTCCTGAGGCTCCTTGAACTTGCCAAGCAGGCCTGACTTGGGAATTGTATCCAGGTTTTCCCTCTACGGGAGTGCTCTTCCCAAGCACCCACGTGGCTCCCGCCTCACTTCCTTCAGTTTCTGCTCAAGTAACATCTGTCTGCCAGGTTTTCTCAAACACATTGACTTGAAATAGCAACACGTGTCCCAAATCAGCTATCTCCTTCCTCCTCACCCATATAGCTTTTCTACTTTTTTCACCCTCCAATTGACTGCTTTCACCTGTGTACTTACTAATCTGGTACTTCTCACCCGATTAGGATTTAAGCTGCGTGAGGGCAAGGTCTCTGTTTTGGTCACTGATACATCGTCAGGGTCTGCCTGACATCTAACAAGTGTGAAGAAGAATTTGTCGAGGAATAAACAATCCTTCTCTATAATTTCAGAGAAGAAAAACCATGTACCTATTTACTGATATTCCCTCAAACAAATGGTCTGTAATCATCTTTCTGGCTACAGAAGAGAGTTATAGAAAACACCTTGAGAAGATACACACACACACACAACACACACATGCCAGACAACTGACAAGGCCAAGGACAGTCAGGATGACAAAGGGCAGCAAGGCCTGGATACAGGACATCCCCTGGGCAGCATGAGGCCAGCAGAGTTCAACAGTGTATTTCTGCCCCTTCCCTCTGCCCTGATACCTGTTAGGCAGGGAAAGTTCTACACACCACACACACACAGTGTGGACAAATTATGTCCATTTTGTTTTCCTGGATATGCTCAGCTTATCTGGACAACAGATTTCTAACCATTTCAATCATGAACAATACAGCCAAGAATCTGATGGCAGATGGGAGCACAAGCCATCTTTTACCAGGGGCCCCCTGGATCATGTGCTTTACAAAACTAGAGGCTAACTCTACATTTCACAGCTGAGGCTCAGAGAGGTTAAGGGACTGGACTGGGGACCCACAGCCAGCAAGTGGCTGTGGACACTCAAACCCAGGACTGTGTGGCTTCTGGATCTGTGAGGTCTTCCATCACCTTACTATGCCTCAAGACCCACAGAAGCCAATATCTGCAAGTTAACAATGCAGCTGAATGAGCCAGTGAAGGCTTGACACACAGATGGAGGACGTGGGGAGGGGCTCTAGGAAGCTGGCCCAACTCTGAGGCCACTGAACTTCTACACTTCCTAGATTCTGGAGGAGATGCTGCTTAACCTTCAGACAGCAGATTCCCAGCATCAGAGGCCCTTAGCATGGGAACAGGCTTTGGTGATCTGCTGCTTACTAGCTGGGTGGCTTGATACAAGGTCTTGGAGTCTCACCTGCTCAGCCGATATAGAGGAGCACCAAACCCCACATGGGATCAAGACCATCCCCATGGAAAAGAAATGCAAAAAAGCAAAATGGCTGTCAGGGGAGGCTTTACAAATAGCTGTGAAAAGAAGAGAAGTGAAAAGCAAAGGAGAAAAGGAAAGATATAAGCATTTGAATGCAGAGTTCCAAAGAATAGCAAGAAGAGATAACAAAGCCTTCCTCAGAGATCAATGCAAAGAAATAGAGGAAAACAACAGAATGGGAAAGACTTGAGATTTCTTCAAGAAAATTAGAGATACCATGGGAATATTTCATGCAAAGATGGGCTCGATAAAGGACAGAAATGGTATGGACCTAACAGAAGCAGAAGATATTAAGAAGAGGTGGCAAGAATACACAGAAGAACTGTACGAAAAAGATCTTCACGACCAAGATAATCACGATGGTGTGATCACTGACCTAGAGCCAGACATCCTGGAATGTGAAGTCAAGTGGGCCTTAGAAAGCATCACTACGAACAAAGCTAGTGGAGGGGATGGAATTCCAGTTGAGCTATTTCAAATCCTGAAAGATGATGCTATGAAAGTGCTGCACTCAATATGCCAGCAAATTTGGAACTCGGCAGTGGCCACAGGACTGGAAAAGGTCCGTTTTCATTCCAATCCCAAAGAAAGGCAATGCCAAAGAATGCTCAAACTACCACACAATTGCACTCATCTCACACACTAGTAAGAAGGCAATGGCACCCCACTCCAGTACTCTTGCCTGGAAAATCCCATGGACGGAGGAGCCTGGTAGGCTCCAGTCCATAGGGTCGCTAAGAGTCGGGCATGACTGAGCGATTTCACTTTCACTTTTCACTTTCATGCATTGGAGAAGGAAATGGCAACCCACTCCAGTATTCTTGCCTGGAGAATCCCAGGGACAGAGGAGCCTAGTGGGCTGCCGTCTATAGGGTCGCACAGAGTCGGACACAACTGAAGCGACTTAGCAGCAGCAGCAGCAGCAGCACACGCTAGTAAAGTAATGCTCAAAATTCTCCAAGCCAGGCTTCAGCAATATGTGAACCATGAAATTCCAGATGTTCAAGCTGGTTTTAGAAAAGGCAGAGGAACCAGAGATCAAATTGCCAACATCTGCTGGATCATGGAAAAAGCAAGAGAGTTCCAGAAAAACATCTATTTCTGCTTTATTGACTATGCCAAAGACTTTGACTGTGTGGATCACAATAAACTGGAAAATTCTGAAAGAGATGGGAATACCAGACCACCTGACCTGCCTCTTGAGAAACCTGTATGCAGGTCAGGAAGCAACAGTTAGAACTGGACATGGAACAACAGACTGGTTCCAAATAGGAAAAGGAGTACATCAAGGCTGTATATTGTCACCCTGCTTATTTAACTTATATGCAGAGTATATCATGAGAGATTCTGGGCTGGATGAAGCACAAGCTGGAATCAAGATTGCCGGGAGAAATGACACCACCCTTATGGCAGAAAGTGAAGAGGAACTCAAAAGCCTCTGGATGAAAGTGAAAGTGGAGAGTGAAAAAGTTGGCTTAAAGCTCAACATTCAGAAAACAAAGATCATGGCATCTGGTCCCATCACTTCATGGGAAATAGATGGGGAAACAGTGGAAACAGTGTCAGACTTTATTTTTCTGGGCTCCAAAATCACTGCAGATGGTGACTGCAGCCATGAAATTAAAAGATGCTTACTCCTTGGAAGGAAAGTTATGACCAACCTAGATAGCATATTCAAGAGCAGAGACATCACTTTGCCAAATAAGGTCCGTCTAGTCAAGGCTATGGTTTTTCCTGTGGTCATGTATGGATGTGAGAGTTGGACTGTGAAGAAAGCTGAGCGCCGAAGAATTGATGCTTTTGAACTGTGGTGTTGGAGAAAACTCTTAGGAGTCCCTTGGACTGCAAGGAGATCCAACCAGTCCATTCTGAAGCAGATCAGCCCTGGCATTTCTTTGGAGGGAATGATGCTAAAGCTGAAACTCCAGTACTTTGGCCACCTCATGCGAAGAGTTGACTCATTGAAAAAGACTCTGGTGCTGGGAGGGATTGAGGGCAGGAGGAGAAGGGGACGACAGAGGATGAGATGGCTGAATGGCATCACTGACTCGATGGCCGTGAGTCTGAGTGAACTCCGGGAGTTGGTGATGGACAGGGAGGCCTGGTGTGCTGCGATTCATGGGGTCACAAAGAGTCAGACACGACTGAGCAACTGAACTGAACTGAACTGACTGAAACCCCACAGGGAGGCCATGGGGACTCAGTTACACAAAGTGCCTGACACCTGGGGAGGGCCTGGAAGGGTTAGCTATTGTGATGGTTCTTATTATCATTAACTTTCAGTTTCTACATTTGCCATTTAAAACTCCTCTCCTCTCTTCACAGTCAGTGAGCAGCTCCTAGCAAGTCAGTGGTTGTACGTGCTTGGACAGCTCCATGCTGTCTTCACGCTCAGGCATTCAAGGAACCAAGGCCTTGAATCCCTGTGCTTCCCTGCACTGCCCTGGAACCCCTGAGATGGTCCACACCCTTCTTTCTTGGAGGCTTACACCTGGGCATGGTCTAGCTGAGCATCCACAATTCTATCGCCTGTTTGTCACAGGAAAAAGTCTGCAAACCAGTCACTAGCTGGTCCAGGACCCTACCCAGGTTCTGAGAATGGATATACCCCCAACCAGGGCATCCACTGGCCTCTGTTGTGTGCCAATCGCAGTGTTACTGCTTAGTTCAGTTCAGTCGCTCAATCGTGTCCGACTCTTTGCAACCCCACGGACTGCAGCATGCCAGGCCTCCCTGTCCATCACCAACTCCCAGAGTTTACTTAAACTCATGTCCATTGAGTCAGTGATGCCATCCAACTGTCTCATCCTCTATTGTCCCCTTCTCCTCCTGCCTTCAATCTTTTCCAGCATCAGGGTCTTTTCCACTGAATCAATTCTTTGCATCAGGTGGCCAAAGTATTGGAGTTTCAGCTTCAGCATCAGTCCTTCCAGTGAATATTCAGGACTGATCTCCTTTAGGATGGACTGGTTTGATCTCCTTGCTGTCCAAGGGACTCTCAAGAGTCTTCTCCAACACCACAGTTCAAAAGCACTGCTCAGAATGGAGCATTCAGGGAGAAGATACAGTCCCTGCCTTCCAAGAGCCCTGGATCCAAAGAGGAAGATGAACAGTCAGACAGATAGCCACAAGGTTTGGGGAGACTACACTGGGGAAGCCGTGATGCTGTCTGAGCACCCAGGAGAGCATAACTCACTCCATCTTGCCGGCTCAGGGAAGGTTCCTCAGAGAAGGAGCCCAGCTGGGGTCTGAACACCATGTGAGTTGGGTGAGGCTGTGGGGAGATGGACAACGAAGAGAAGTTCTGCGGGAAGGAATTTCTATGAGGCCATTTGCCATCCTTAGATCTGGAGGCCGTACTGCTGTTAACAGTATATAAGGCATCCTTAGTTTTTTTAATGTTGCATCTAAGAAACCCACAGGCCTTACGAGGTCTTCGCTACCCAAATGGCCTTCAAATCAGGCCCCTCCCGTCGCTGGCAGCTGCAGCCTACTCTGTTGAAGTGAGATGCAGGACTTCACACGTAATCCTGTTAGGGCTTACCTTGTTAGTTTCAGACCCATCATTCCTGCCAAGAATTTTATGAATCTTGATTCTATTATCCTACGTATTAGCCTTCCATCTTGGTTTTGTGTTATTCGCAAATTTGATAAGCCTGCTTTTTCTGTGTCCTTATCCAAGTTGCTCATAAAAACCTTGGACAGAGGAAGCCAGATTCAGAGTCCAGAGGCATGGCCCTTGAGAGCATCCCCCAGCCACGTCCCAGATGCACAGCCACTGCCAGTCTTCTCTAGATAGGCTAGTTGTTCAATATCTAACTACTATGTTAGCCATGCTTCCCCTTGTACTCAAAGGAGAGACAGCCTCAGTAACAAGAATTGCAATACTCTGCTCATTTAGGACTTAACTATCAATACTATCCTCCTATAGTAGTAGTGTTAGTCGCTCAGTCGTGTCCGACTCTTTGCAACCCGATAGAGTGTGGTCTGCCAGATTATGGGATTCTCCAGGCAAGAATACTGGAGTGGATTGCCATTCCCTTCTCCAATCGTCCTATAAGAACCAAAAAAAAAGAAGTCAAAAAAGCCTCTGGGCACACAGAATATTCAAGCAGTTAAACACTGCAGAGCTATTCAGACCCTCAAGCTAAACCTATTCATTCTTATTTTATACACAATATTAATAAGGTGGCTTTCTCCTTTCAAAGCTTTGGCAGACTAGTAGCTGCAAATCAGAAGTGGAAACATAACTTGGGTAACTGTCTATAACTTTTCAAGAAGAGAGAAAAATTAAGCCAAAAGAAACAAACCACAGTAATTATAAACCCAAGTTAGGGCTTGGGAAAGGGGCCTTACCCCTCAGTACACCAAATGGAGTCATGCCATCACCTGAGGGCCACTGGTCACCAGCAGTGTGTTAAGAGATGCTTGGCATCCTTCGTTTTAGAATAAAAATAACAATTTTAATGCATGATGATACAAGTGTCATTGACATTATGGGTAAACATATGTTCATTCAGCAAATTTATCCTGCACGCCAAGATGCACAAGTGTAGTGGAAACGGCTGACTGGTTGAAAGGCACTGCCCAACAGCAGTGACCCCCAGCAGGCAAGGCCCCTGCACTCACAGGGCTTACAACCTGCCAAGTGAGTTGCCGCTAAACAGGGATGCCAATAAATAATGGATCCTTGAATGTGAAGTCAAGTGGGCCTTAGAAAGCATCACTAGGAGCAAAGCTAGTGGAGGTGATGGAATTCCAGTTGAGCTATTTCAAATCCTGAAAGATGATGCTGTGAAAGTGCTGCACTCAATATGCCAGCAAATTTGGAAAACTCAGCAGTGGCCACAGGACTGGAAAAGGTCCGTTTTCATTCCAATCCCAAAGAAAGGCAATGCCAAAGAATGCTCAAACTACCGCACAATTGCACTCATCTCACATGCTAGTAAAATAATGCTCAAAGTTCTCCAAGCCAGGCTTCAGCAATACGTGAACTTCCTGATTGATGTTCAAGCTGGTTTTAGAAAAGGCAGAGGAACCAGAGATCAAATTGCCAACATCTGCTGGATCATCAAAAAAGCAAGAGGGTTCCAGAAAAGCATCTATTTCTGCTTTATTGACTATGCCAAAGCCTTTGACTGTGTGGATTACAATAAACTGTGGAGAATTCTGAAAGAGATGGGAATACCAGACCACCTGACCTGCCTCTTGAGAAACCTATATGCAGGTCAGGACATAACACGTCCATAACTGGACATGGAACTACAGACTGGTTCCAAATAGGAAAAGGAGTACATCAAGGCTGAATATTGTCACCTGCTTATTTAACTTATATGCAGAGTATATCATGAGAAACGCTGGACTGGAAGAAACGCAAGCTGAAATCAAGATTGCCGGTAGAAATATCAATAACCTCAGATATGCAGATGACACCACCCTTATCGCAGAAAGTGAAGAACTAAAGAGCCTCTTGATGAAAGTGAAAGTGGAGAGTGAAAAAGTTGGCTTAAAGCTCAACATTCAGAAAATGAAGATCATGGCATCTGGTCCCATCACTTCATGGGAAATAGATGGGGAAACAGTGGAAACAGTGTCAGACTTTATTTTGGGGGGCTCCAAAATCACTGCAGATGGTGACTGCAGCCATGAAATTAAAAGACGCTTACTCCTTGGAAGGAAAGTTATGACCAACTTAGATAGCGTACTCAAGAGCAGAGACATTACTTTGCCAACAAAGGTCTGTCTAGTCAAGGCTATGGTTTTTCCTGTGGTCATGTATGGATGTGAGAGTTGGACTGTGAAGAAAGCTGAGCGCTGAAGAATTGCTTTTGAACTGTGGTGTTGGAGAAAACTCTTGAGAGTCCCTTGGACTGCAAGGAGATCCAACCAGTCCATTCTGAAGGAGATCAGCCCTGGGATTTCTTTGGAAGGAATGATGCTAAAGCTGAAACTCCAGTACTTTGGCCACCTCATGTGAAGAGTTGACTCATTGGAAAAGACTCTGGTGCTGGGAGGGATTGAGGGCAGGAGGAGAAGGGGACGACAGAGGATGAGATGGCTAGATGGCATCACTGACTCGATGGCCGTGAGTCTGAGTGAACTCCAGGAGTTGGTGATGGACAGGGAGGCCTAGCATGCTGCGATTCATGGGGTCGCAAAGAGTCGGACACAACTGAGCGACTGAACTGAACATCATTTCAGATTAAAGTAAGTGCTATTAAAAAACAAAAAGGGTTGATATGATACTATGATAGGATAGGGCGTGAGACATTGAACAGAATGTTCAGTGAGGATTTCTCCAGCAGGAGACAGTTGAGCAGGAATGGTAAGGAGAACCAAAAGATGACACATTGCAAGGAGCAATGTTAATTGGTACAACCTTTCTGGATGGCAAGCTAATGAAAGTAGAGGGGAAAAAATGCTTTGACCCAGGAATCCCTCCTCCAAGAATTAAGCCTATGAATCTAATCAGAGATGTGTATGGCAAGGCATGAGCCATAAACCCTGTTCAACACAGGGATGTCTCTAGTTCTAGTTCAGTTGCTCAGTCGTGTCTGACTCTTTGCAACCCCATGGACTTCCCTGTCCATCACCAACCCCTGGAGCTTGCTGAAACTCATGTCCATCGAGTTGGTAATGCCATCCAACCATCTCATCCTCTGTTGTCCCCTTCTCCTTCTGCCTTCAATCTTTCCCAGCATAAGGGTCTTTTCCAATGAGTCAGTTCTTCACATCAGATGGCCAAAGTATTGGAGTCTCAGCTTCAGCATCAGTCCTTCCAATGAACATTCAGGACTGATTTCCGTGAGGATTGACTATTTGGATCTCCTTTCAGTCCAAGGGACTCTCAAGAATTTTCTCCAACACCACAGCTCAAAAGCATCAATTCTTCGGCACTCAGCTTTCTTTATAGTCCAGCTCTCCCTTTATAGTTTTTTAATTTCATGGCTGCAGTCACCATCTGCAGTGATTTTGGAGCCCAAAAAAATAAAGTCTCTCATGTTTCCATTGTTTCCCCATCTATTTGCCATGAAGCAATGGGACTGGATGCAATGATCTTAGTTTTTTAATGTTGAGTTTTAAGCCAACTTTTTCATCTCCTCTTTCACTTTCATCAAGAGGCTCTTTAGTTCTTCTTCACTTTCTGCCATAAGGGTGGTGTCATCTGCATATCTGAGGTTATTGGTATTTCTCTCAGCAATCTTGATTCCAGCTTGTGCTTCATCCAGCCTGGCATTTCACATGATTTACTCTGCATATAAGTTAAATAAGCAAGGTGACAATATACAGCCTTGACGTACTCCTTTCCCAATTTGGAACCAGTCTGTTGTTCTATGGCTGGTTCTAACTGTTGCTTCTTGACCTTCGTACAGATTTCTTAAGAGGCAGGTTGGGTGGTCTGGTATTCCCATCTCTTCAAGAATTTTTCACAGTTTGTTGTGATCCAGATAGTCAAAGGCTTTGGCGTAATCAATAAAGCAGAAGTAGATGTTTTTCTGGAACTCTCCTGCTTTTTTGATGATCCAACAGATGTTGGCAATTTGATCTCTGGTTCCTTGTCTACATCAGCTAAAAACCAGAGACAGACCACTAATGTCCAACTCCAGTCTGTTTACTGTATTAGATTATTTGCCTAATTTAATGGATTGTGTTACAGCTGTAGGAGAGGAAAAAAACAACATTCCCTCTACCATTCCGAATTCTTGGCTGGGACTCCTATAACAAAAGACAAAAAATTAACAAGAAAAATAAAGAACCAGAAGTTTATTAACATGGATATCTCATGTATACATGGGGGATATCCAGGGGAAAATGAGTAACTCTAAGTAGTGGCTTAGAACTCCAGTTTATATAGCACCCCCAAGAAAGAACAATGATTTAGTGAAGAAATGACAGGACAAATGAAAGATGTTTTAGGTTTCCAAGGACAGCAAACCATGGGGAGGTTAATACATAGAAGAAAACATAGCTCAGTTGGTATAGAATCTGCCTGCAATGCAGGAAACCCCAGTTTGATTCCTGGGTCGGGAAGATCCTCCAGAGAAGGGATAGGCTACCCACTCCTGTATTCTTGGGCTTCTTCTGTGACTCAGACAGTATAGAATCCAGCCACAATTCGGGAGACCTGGGTTCGATCCCTGGGTTGGGAAGATCCCCTGGAGCAGGGAAAGGGTACCCACTCCAGTATTCTGGCCTGGAGAATTCCATGGACTGTAGAGTCCATGGGGTCTCAAAGAGTCAGACATAACTGAGCAACCTTCACTTTCACTTTCAAAGGTCTCAGTCCTTCCTAGTGCGGACAGGTGGATGGATACCCTTGAAAGTTAATGCTCTGCTTTTAGGAAAATAGGGGGAGGGCAGGAAGCCCTTCCTGCATCTGCTTCCTCTCAACTGCCCTCAACCTCAAATAATCTTTATGCCAGAGTGGCATATTTGGGGGCAGCAGATTCTGCCATCTCTCACAGCTTTTAAAAGAGCAAGTTGGGGAAGAATATTTATTGGTATAGAAAGATGTTGAGGGTATAATGCAAAATGAAAAAGGCAGCCTACACAATTCTCTTTCAGACAAAGCATACCTTCTCTGCAGAAAAAGTATCATGTATCATGGTATGAGTAGGGGTGAGGGAATGGAAGAAGACTAAAAGAATGCAAAACCAAAATGTTAACTCTGGCTTTCTCTGGGTGGTAGGATCATAAATAATTCCATCTTCTTTCCATTTTTTTTCTTTCTATTGAGCTTTCTGCACCAAGCCTATATTTGTGTCATAATTTTAAAAAATCATTAAAGTAAAATGAAAGAATTCTAACAAAGATGACTTGTTTAAAAGCTGAGGTCCCAGAAGAGGTAAACCTCAGGTCAGAGGTAATGCAAACAGACGAAGCAGCTAACCCCCAAGGAGGGATGGGAAGTAACTGATCGCAGAGCCTGCATCTGGGGAAATGGGTATGACCCCACCAAGGACCCTTTACCAGAAGGTTGTCTGGACAGTTGTGGGTGCGGGCCCTGTTGGGGGCGGGGGTGGGGCGGAGATGGAGGCCTGGCAAAGCCTGGTGTGTGTCTGGATATTTAATCAAACACACACGTGGCCACACTACCCCTCTGCCACTTTGCCACCTCCCTGCTCTCTCCCACCCTGCACAGTCTCTAAATGACAGAGCCCAAGGAAGGCAGCCCAGAGGTCTGCCAGGCTCCCCAGGAAGCTGAGAGAGTAGCAAACCCACAGGACCTCTCCATGCAGCTCCTGGCCCTCTGTGCACTGCATTTCTTCCTGGGGAGGAAACGTTGTCTTCCTTTAGTGACACGTGTCCTCCTACAACTGTTCCTCCCAGCTTCTCTGCACATCTGAGGACAAGCCTTGGCTTCTGACTTCCTGTCTGCAGGCCCGGGAGGCCCTGGTTGGAAGGGCTCTTCCTCTAGAAGGTGATAAAGTGACCGGAAATCAGTTATATCATTCACTCCGCATCTTCTGAGCATCTATTTTGTGCCAGCCACATATCAGGGGCGGGACAGAGAGCGGTGACACAAAGGTCCAGACTCCTCTTCTTGAGAAGCTTGTGGTCAAATGAGGAAATGCTTTCAAACCCAAGGCCACACGGGGAAGTTGTGCCAGGACTTCTTTATATCTGACATGGATTTGTACCTAGGACTTGACTCCGTTCAGTGTGAAACTGAACCCCACTTGGTCCGGGGTGAGCCCTGCTTCCCGATTTCCTGATGTAAGCAAAGAGTTGTGATTTCCAGCACAGCCAGCAGAAAAACCCAGAGTGATTTTCAAAACATCTCAGATACAAGCGAACAAAACTGACAGGAGGGACCCTTCTTTCCTGAGCACGATCTTCACAGAGTTCTTTTCCCTTCTTTTTTACAAACTTGAAATGATTAAATTGAATCCAAAAATTATTCGACACACCTTCAGATTCTCTGCAAAGATAAAAGAAAACCCTCAGGCAATAATTCTGAGTGCTGATACAGCAGTAGGGAGATTTAAAACAAACAAACAAACAAACAAACAAAAAAAACCCACTATATTGCTGGATTAATTCAAAGCAGGCAACTCACATTCTTGAGAAGGAAATGAAAACCATGATTCACGCTTTAGGCATAAAGTACACAGATAATTAATCAAGCTTCATCGGATGCTTTTTATGTTTGCTGTTCCAAGGCAGGCACTGTTTTCCAACAATGCCTGCTGACATCCAGGGAGAGGTTCCACTTGGTCAAGAAAGAAACAATGATCACAGCGAAGAGAGACACATAATTCTTATAAACAAACGGCTCTCACAGGCGAGATAAGGTCAGGGTGACAAGAAGACCACCAGAGAAGGGTGCAGAAAAAGAGGTTGTTCTGACGACAGGGCGAGAAGATGGGTAGGAAAATTTCTAGATGAGTGCTTGTGAGTATGATAGTAATGGGGGTTGACACATACACTATTGAGACTGTGTATAAACTGGTGCGCTGCAGTCCACGGGGTCATAAAGAGTCAGACACGACCAAGTGACAGAACAGCAACATAAACCAGACAACCGATGGGAGACCACTGTGTAGCACAGAGAACTCTGCTTAATGCACTGCGGGACCTGAACGGCAGGCAAATCCAAAAGGGGGAGTGTCTACGCATATGTAGGACTGATTCATTTTGCTGTACATACAGCAGAAGCTAACACGACATTGCAAAGCGACTATACTGCAGTAAAACATAAATTAATAAAAAATACATTACACCAGGGCTTACCTGGTGGCTCAGCTGGTAAAGAATCCACCTGCAGTGCAGGAGACCTGGGTTTACTCCCTGGGTTGGGAAGATCCCCTGGAGGAGGGAAAGGCTACCCACTTGAGTATTCTGGCCGGGAGAATTCCATGGACTGTATAGTCCATGGGGTCGCAAAGAGTTGGACATGACTGAGCGACTTTCACTTTCACATTTAAGCAAGAAAAAAATAACAGCTTACATTTGTGCTCCCTACGTGCCATGCATCACTTGGCCAGTATTTATCCCCTGACAGGTTCCAGCAGGTACTATTTCTATCCCCATTTTACAGGTCAGTAAACTGAGGAAGGAGAGGTTAAAGTAACCTAAGCCGAAGTGGAGGCAGCAGTGGATGCCAAGCAGCCTGGCTCCAGATTCTGGACCTCAGTGCTAGACTCAGGTACATCTGACTATAGGTTTGTTGTGACCAAGATCCACACCAGACGTAGTGGGCAGCAGGCCATTGTGCGGGTGGTGGTTTAGTCACTAAGCCATTTCCGACCCTGCGACCCCATGGACTGTAGCCCACCAGGCTCTGTCCATGGAATTTCCCAGGTAAGAATACTGGAGTGGGGAGCCATTTCCTTTTCCAAGGGACCATCCTGACCCAGGGATCGAACCAGGGTCTCCTGCATTGCAGGTGGATTCTTTACCAACTGAGCCACCAGGGAATCGTGTGGGTGACTCGGAACAAAGCTAATCCCCCACCGAAGTGCAGCCGCAGAACAATGGGAACAGAGAGCGATCAGAGCCAGGCAGGCCTGGACTCCAATTCCACCTCCACCACCTATGAGCAGACAACCACAGACAGATCACACCCCTCCCCGCACTTCAGCACCTCTGCCCCCTGTAAGGTGAAAAAAATCACAGCACTCACATCATGTTGTGTGGATGAGAAGAGCTAATTGCCCACAAAGCACAGAGAAAGCACTTAAAAAGAAAGAAGCTGCTATTTCTCATGGCAAAGCAGCTCCAAGGACAGTCCCTGGGGCTGGAGGGCCAGCCGCAAGGTCTACCCAGAGAAGGGTGTGGCTGGCCCCAGGCAAAGCTGCTCCCTGGTGTCCTATACACTACCTTGTCGCCCCACTCTGAGCACTGTTGTTTTTTCCCCCAAGGCCCTGATCCCACTGCAACCCCCTAACTCCTGGCAAGTCTTCTTGCACTGGTAAGTCCCCAGGCCAGAAAGACTGGCCTGGCTGTAACCCAACATACAGAGGCTCTGCTGTTCACTGGCCATGTGACCAGGGCTGGCGTGTCGCATCCTTCTTCTCTGTGCCCCGGGCCTGGCACAGTGGGACTCAACCCAAGCACGGATCAGGCTGCAGAAGTGAAGGAATGGAGGGGATTTCAATGGTATCTTAAGTGAGGGCAGTGGCTCCCTGCCCTTAAACGTCATCTACTCCTGCTCGCGGGACAAGGGAACTGGGCCAAATAGAGCAACGCATCATCAGCTGCAGTCACTCTGCCAACGAACACACACTTTGAGTGTGCAACGTGGTGCCCCTCAGTTTCTAAAGCTGGACTTTGGAGAGAAAACACCTCCAGACACACCCACCCCAGAACTTCAGGTTGCATCCCTTGTCCCGATACTTAGAACAAAGTCCACAGGAAGCCCCAGGTCAGGTTGACCACCAGGAGTGGACACCACCCTCAGGCATGGCTGGCTCGTCACCTCACCTTCTCTCGGCCTGGAGACACCCCTCTGCTGTGTCCTGTGGAAGTGTGACCACACACGGGAGGGAACTGTCAGGACTTCTTTTTTTCCCAGCTTGATGGAGATACAGTAGACCTCATGTATGTTTAAGATGTGCGATGCTAGTCTGATAAGCATGTGTTGCAAAACGCTCCCTGCAGTAGTGCTAACCCTTGCATCACGTCACATAACCATCGTGTCACATAACCATCGTGTCACGTAACCACCGTGTCTTTCCTGTGTACAGAGCAGTTACGATCAACTTTCAAATATATAATAGAGTATCGTTAACCATCATCACCACGCTGTACATCAGATCCCCAGAATTTATTCATCTTTTAACTGGAAGTGGTGGGGGGCAGCGGGGGAAGATGTTGGACCAAGGACTTCCTTTTGAGCAAGTGTGTGTGTGTGTGTTTTAGTTTATTTATTTATTTAATTGGAGACTAATTATGATATTGTAGTGATTTTTGCCATACGTTGACATGAATGAGCCCTGAAAAGTGGCTTCCCAGCTAGCTCCCCACAGAGGCTATCAAGAAAGGCAACTGCATTCAGATGATCCCAACAGGATGGGGAAAAGAGGAGCCCAAATGCAAATGGGCAGGACCTATGCCATATCAGAAGCAGAGGAGGTCATGTGCTGAGCAGCACCTGGGGCCAAGAATCAAGAGACTGGGGGTCTAGGTTTGCCTCCACCGCTGAACAAGGAGGACGTGATTGAAGCCCCCTGTTAAAGACAGGAAAAAAAAACAACAACACAGAGGGGAAGACAGATGAGACAAGCCCTTGAGACTCCCAGGTCAGACGCAGGATAAGATATAATTCACTCTGTGGTGCCTTCTGGTAAAATGTCAGAGTTCCATTTGCTCAGCGTACGTCAATCCCCTTCATGTCCGTGACTTCACTGAGGATGTCAGGGTCATTTAATTACCAGAAAGCCTCACCACCAGACCCTTTTCTCCCCTCTCTACCCAAATCTGATGCAAACTGTTCCATCGCATTAAACACTCAATTTAAATGTTTCACTGAAGGCACTTTCATCTCACTTATTAACAGTCTGATGCTGGGTGAGTTCTTAAACCTCTCTAAGCCTTGGATTTCTCATCCAAAAATATGAAGAATTATAAAACTCCTACCTCATAGGATTGAAGACTTCAAGGGTAAATTGCCTTGCATATATTTGCCTTGCATAAATTGCCTGGCATACAGTGAGTGCTCAATAAATATTAGCTATTATCATCATCATCACCCCTGGAGCCAAACAATCCCAATCTGCTCCTTTTAGGAAACAATGAAAGGATATTTTGCATCTAGAAAAAATCAAAGCATAAGTATCTTTGTTTCTTGTGTTTTTACATAAATAAGGTATTCATATTTTTTATATCTAATTTAATATGTTCTCATTACATGGCTGAAGACATTTTCACTTGTTCACAAGACTGAATTAAAACCCAATACATCCAGAAAACCAAGTATTTCTATCATTAAAAAAAAAAAAGATATATGCGGGACTTTTTTGTAACTTTATCATCAGTATTATATACATTTAGAGTTAGTATATTTAAATAAGATACCACAGAAAAGCAAATTCTGAGCCAAATCTTGGAAATTAGCTAAGATTTTAGATTAGCAAAGAGGAGACCACTTACTTGATGACTCAGAAAACTATAAAAATATTCACAAGTGGAAGAATCAATTTTTAATATAATATTCATATAAAATATAAACACTGTATCAAAGAAAAATTTGAAAAAGGTTTTTGAAAGAGACATCTAGTTCAAGAAGACTAATTGAACCTGCAGTTTGTCTTTCTTCCCTCTCAGAAGTCCACTCAAAAGAATGAAGAACATAAACTCCATATCCAGGCTGAAGAGCCTCAAGGGGCACCGACTAGCAAAGCAGAAGACAAAAAAAAAACATTATGGAAAACACAAAGCATATGGCGAGAAAATACTGGATAATACAAGAAAGGAGACACATCCCTGTTAAGGAGTTTAGACAGAGAGTGGGAATCCAAAATTCCATGTACAAATTTCCTCCGAATCATTGGCAAACTCAGAAATTCCAACACGCAGGAGAAGAGCACAAATTACAACAATGGAAAGTAACAGCCACATGGAGAAGGAAATGGCAACTTACTCCAGTGTTCTTGCCTGGGAAATCTCATGGACAGAGGAGCCTGGCAGGCTACAGTCACTGGGGTTACAAGAGAGTCGGACGTGACTTAGCGACTAAGCAACAACCACCTAGTTAACCAGTGGATCAAACTCAATATAATGTTTACTTTGTGTTCTGGGGTAATTCAAATTTTTAGTACTGAGTTGTCTCAGGCAAAACTGGTTGTTTAAGAAGCCTATAAACATTGGCCTTTGGCCACAGAAGAACTAAGCTTGCTACCTTAGGTTTATTAAGATTTGCCCCATAAAAACTTAAATTTAATTGAAAATACCTATGCAGTATTTATTTTAGCAACTGTAGTTTGGGGTTTAACTAAGTTTTCAAATTTTCTGTGGTTGTGGAAAATAGTATTTGAGGCAACTGGCTGTAGCAACAGTACTTCCTAGTGGTATTATTTGGGTACACCTGTTAGTGACCACATTTCTAGGCGTAGAATATCCAGAAATCTCAGTTTGGGCAGTTTTAATTAGCTAAATTGTAAATATAGCTGGGAATGTGTATTCTTCTTCTGCAAAATATATAATTGCTTAAATAATAAGGAAATGCCACCACCTCCATTAAAGGTTTGGTCTTATTAAGTGCTCTCTCTCACAATGTGGGCAATCATGAGTTTCTGTGGTCATTTGACATTATTCATATATATGTTTGCACTGGAAAAAAAAAAAAAACCACAGAGAGAGAGAAAGTAACAGCCATAGTGTAAAGAGTGAAGGACAGACTTCAGCAGCCAGGAGACAGAGTTTGGAGTTGAAATTTCCCCAAGTTACACTTTCAACTGAAACCTCAAAAGGGTCAAACCACAGGAATAAGAAACACATCCTAGAACTTAAGGACACACCCTAGTATCTAAAGCAAAACCAACACAGACTTATCCAAACACAACCTAGAACCAAGGCTTCTAGTAAGGTGACTCCACAGTAAATTAACTGCCTACAAGCTTAAAACTCAACATTTTTCAGAGGACAGTAACAGTCAAGTGTCTCATAATAGCCAACACACAATTAAAAATTATGACACAAGCAAAGAAACAGGAAAACATGATCCATAATTCAGAGAGAAAAAAACAAAACCATGGATCATCCTAACAATGGAAATAGCAGAAAAGGACTTTCTACTCTAAAATATGTTTAATTCTAGGGAAAGATGACAAGAATAGGTGAACCAGTGGAAAATATCACAAAGAAACTAAAACTCTATAAAAAAGAATCAAAAGGAAATTAGCAATATATAACTGAAAAAAATAAGCATTTGAAATAAAACATCTGTTGCATGGGCTTACCAAAAAAAAATAGATACAGCAGAATAAAGAATTAGTGAATTTGAAGAAAAGTCAATAGATATTATCTTAAACTAAGTCACAGAGAGGGAAATTTAAAAAAAAGAAAAGAAAAACAGAAAGAACTACCCAAGACCTGGGGAATAATAATAATAATAAACTGTCTGATATATACATAACTGAAGAACCAGAGGGAGAGGAGAGACAGACAGACTGGGGCTAAAGAAATATTTGAAAAAATAATGTCTTGAGAATAACTAATTGATGAAAGACATCAAACCATCACTCCAAAAATCTCTATGAACTAAGCAGCAAAAATACAAATGTGCCACTCCTCTGGGGTTGGCCTGCTCCCTTGTCTCAGGAGTGTACTATCTACTGTCTATCTAATAAAAGATCTGTCTACTTGAGCTGTAAAAAAAATATATATAAATGAGACCAAATGAGACATATCATAGACAAATTGCTGACAACCAAAAATGAAAATAAAGTTTTAACATCAGCCAACAGGAAAACATGTGGCATTCAGAAGAGTGACGGCTGACTTCTCATCAAAACATTAAAATCTACAAGACAATTCAAAGCCATCCCTAAAGAAACGGAGAAGGCAATGGCACCCCACTCCAGTACTTTTGCCTGGAAAATCCCATGGATGGAAAAGCCTGGTAGGTTGCAGTCCATGGACTGCAGTGTTCTTGCCTGGAGAATCCCAGGGATGGGGAAGCCTGGTGGGCTGCCGTCTCTGGGGTTGCACAGAGTCGGACACGACTGAAGCGACTTAGCAGCAGCAGCAAAGTACTGAAAGAAAATTGTTGATCTAAAATTCTATAACAAACAAAAATGTCTTTCCAAAGTTAAGGCAAAATAAAGACAAATCCAATAAGGCAAAAGCCAAAAGAATTCATTTCTGGCAAACCTGCCCTACAAGAAATGCTAAAGGAAGTTATCTAGGCTGAAGGGATAGAATCCTAAAGGGAAAATCAAATATGCAAGAAGTAATAAAGAGTACTAGAAATGGTAGATGTGTGGGTAAACATATATTTAAAATTTAATTTCTGTAAAAATGTATTAATTGCTAAGACAGAATAATGTAAATGTTTTATGGGGCTTACACATAAAAGTGAAACCTAAGACAATGTACCAAAGGCATGAGAAAAACATGTTTTTTTAAAGATTCTTACATTGTACATAAAATGGTATAATATTGACTTAACAATGACAAGTAAAAAATGCATACTGTAATGTATAGAGAATCATATGAATTTTTTAAAGAGCTATAATTAAAATACAATAAAGGAGATAAAGTGGAATACTAACAAGTATTTGATTAGCCTAAAAGAAGACAGAAAAAGAGAAACAAGAATAGGTGAAAAAAATAAAAATCAAATAAGAAGGTGGTAGGCTTCAACCCAACCATATCCATTGCATTAACTGTAAATGGCTTAACCATTCCAACTGAATGTCAGAGACTGGTCAGACTGGATAAAATTAAAAGGCACAACTAAAAGCTATTTCTAAGAGTCATAGTTTTATACATTAAACATAAAAATACAGATAGGTTGAAAATAAAAAGACTGAAAAGTACATTCTGTGGAGACATTAATCTGAAGAAAGATAATGCAGCTACATATTAAAAGTAAATAAAGTAGAATTTAACATAAAGAACATTAAAACAAAGATTGAAACTTCATGATGATAAGAGGTTCAATTTCATCAGAATTAAAGATAATTTAAGAACACTACCCAGAAATGGACATAGTAATCTCAGTTACAAATCACTAAAAGAAAAAAAAAGGAGGTAGCAAAGAAAAGTTGAACTATTCAGCAAAGCAAGAAACAAAAGGGGGGAAAAAACACAAAAATGAGCACCACTTAAAAGAAAACAGAATAAGTTCGAAGCAATACAAAATAAATATTAGTACCTCAAAAAATGTGAAAGCTTTAATTACCCCAGTTTGACATAGGGAGCATATCTTCACATTTAAAAGAACAAATTTAAAAGAGTGAAAATATGAGGATTTGAACAGCACAGCTAACTTGCTTTAATATATTTAGAGCTTTATATCTACCAAACAGAAACTATTCATTATGTTCAAACTATGTAAATTTACAAAAATTTACACTGTAGGTAAATTTAAAAATTGACTATGTATGTGACCATACAGAGAATCATAACAAATTTTTTTTAAAAACTAGAAATCACACAAGTCACAGTCTCTGATCTCAATTCAATGAAACTATTTTAGCACTGTGGTTGTTCAGTCGTTAAGTCGTGTCCAGCTCTTTGTGACCCCAGGGACCCTCCAGGCTCCTCTGTCCATGAGGTTCTCCAAGCAAGAATTCTGGAGTGAGTTGCCATTTCCTTCTCCAAACACTGTAATTATCTCCTTATTTAAGGCTAAGAAGCTGAAACACAGAGAGATAAAGCAAACCACCCAAGTTCACATAATTAGTCAACAGCAGATTAGTGTTTTGAGCCCCAGACATCCTGGTTCTGGATCTTGCAATCTAAACCTTCTCAGGAAGAATAGGCCATTTCCCTTCAGATATCTCAGTAAACTATAGAGTTACAGTAATTAAAATGTTATATTGAGCCACAACCAGGCAAACAAATAACCACAACAGAATGCACTTGCAATCTTCGGACATACCGAAGTTTGTTACATGATAAAGAAGTCACTGAGAAAACAATGTCTATTTTGTAACTGACAAACCACATGTAATAAAAATGTTAAATCCTCCACTTCATTCCATAAGTTTAAAAAATTCTGATACAGAATTAAAATTAAATTAAATCTCATACAGAATTAAAATTCTAATAAAGAATTAAAATTAAAGAAGGAAAGTATAAAATACTAGGCAATACAGAAAAATGTTTCTGTTTTAGCTGATAAAAGTGAAAGTGAAAATGAAAGTCACTCAGTCAGGTCTGACTCATGGTGACCCTATGGGCTATACAGTCCATGGAATTCTCCAGGCCAGAAAACCAGAGTGGGTAGCCTTTCCTCTCTCCAGAGGATCTTCCCAACCCAGGGACTGAACCTAGATATCCCCAATTGCAGGCAGATTCTTTACCAGCTGAGCCACCTTTCTAAATAGGACAGAAACTCTGAAACCAAAAGGAAAAGACTGATAGATTTAACTATATCCCTGAATTGTGCACAATAATAGAAAGTGCAAAAAAATTTAAAAATCATACAGGTATAAAAGTTTTGCAACTTATGAAATAAAAGGTCAATAGCTATTAAGAACAAAGCACTCCTACATATCAGGAAGATAAATGTGAAGATCCAATAAAAGCATGAATAAAGGGAAATGGCAGATATTTTAGTTAAAAAGACAAATTTCCAACACACGAGTGAAAAGATGCAAATGATATATTCCCTCTCATGGTATAAATACAAACTGTTAATAACATCCAGCATTGGCAAAGATGTTAAAAAAAACAGATACCTCTGAACTATTGGTAGAATGTAAGTAGGTATAGCCATTTGGGTAGCAATTTGGTAATACCCAGGAAAGGGCACTGGTGACCCACTCCAGTACTCTTGCCTGGAAACTTCCATGGACGGAGGAGCCTGGTAGGCTGCAGTCCATGGGATCGCTAAGAGTCAGACACGACTGAGCGACTTCACTTTCACTTCTCACTGTCATGCGCTGGAGCAGGAAATGGCAACCCACTCCAGTGTTCTTGCCTGGAGAATCCCAGGGACGGGGGAGCCTGGTGGGCTGCCGTCTATGGGGTCGCACAGAGTCGGACACAACGGAAGTGACTTAGCAGCAGCTGCAGCAGAGCTTCCTTGATAACTCAGTTGGTAAAGACTCCCCCTGCAATGTGGGAGACCTGGGTTTGATTCCTGGGTTGGGAAAATCCCCTGGAGAAGGGAAAAGCTACCCACTCTAGTATTCTGAATTCCATGGACAGCCCATGGGGTCACAAAGAGTCAGACATCTCCAAGCGACCTCCACTTTCACTTTTGGTAGTACCCATCAGAATTTAAAATACATGTGGCCTTTGGCCCAGAGATTTCACTTATTGGGTTTATCACAGCAGTAATTTAATAGGTATATCACAATATATGCACAACTGCAATGTTGTCTATTATAACAAAAGATGAAAATACTCTTAAAATTCTGTGAAGAGGTTAATACAACAGAACACTACACAGCCAGCAAAAGGAATCAAGTAGATCTATAAAGATAGAAAATATCTCCAAGGTATATTAAGTTAAAAAAGTTAAGCTATAGATAAAATGTATTTTCTTTTTTATTATATAAATATTTGTTTAAAAGTTTAACTTTAAAAAGTGAAGGGAATGGAATTGGCAAAAGTGCAGGAGTTCTGGGAAACTTACACCTTTTGTATTGCTTTAATTTTTAAAATAATGTTCAAGTGAAGGGGAACATTCATTCCCATCAGATTCATTTTTTGTAATCTTTTCTAACATTTGTCCGAATCAGATCTATTTCCAATAGTCTGGAAATACATATATTTTTGTGTAGTGTTTTCCTTAACAATTACTTCATAAAATTTTACCCTGTTTCTTCATGGTTTTCAAAAAGGTTACTTTAATAGCTACATAGTATTTCTTTATATTCATAACTTCTACAACTTTTCTTCAAATGTTGACCATTTGAAATTTTTTTGACCATTTGAACTTTAATTTATTTTTATTTGACAAGTTGTATTTGCTTGGCATGGAACATAACAATGAACATCTTTATACAGGAAGATTTTGTGTCTTTTATATTAGTGTTTCAACATATTTTTTAAAGCATTCTAAGTCAAAGAACAGGAATAATTTTTATGGCTGTCTACGCACTGCGATGTTACTCTTCAAAAGGCTCATGTCCATTTATAATTCCACGTATAACATCTGATCATATCTGTTTTACCATGATCTCACACATCCTGTGTGTTAATCCTTACTTTCTGATTTTCCTTGAAACATTTTATTTGACATGAAATATAGTAAGGTTGATTTTTGACACATTCCCACTTCAGATATTTCTAAAGCAATCAGAAAAGAATCATCCAGTGCCCTGTCTATGGATATTTAATTAGCTTCTTTTTTCCCCTATAACAGGAAACATCTAAGTCAATTTCTAATTATGTATGAAAGTAATAAATGTTTACTGTAAAATAATTACACAATAAATGTTATAATGAAAAAAAAGCAAATATTATATAATCCCATCAGCCTGAAATAACCACCATTAAGATTTCATTGTTTATCTTTATAGCTATTTTCTTACCGACATAGATACAAATTGATTTTATTCTATTACCACATTACAGTAGCTTTATACACACTTATGTAACCTGCTTTTTATCACTTAACAACAGTTTATGGATATCTTCCAAGCTAACCAATGGTTATCTACATTATGTACAAAACTAAGTTCAATGGCTACACTTGTTCATCAGAGCCCATAAAAAGCTTGTGCTAATCTATATGCGTGAAGAAAGCTGAGCACCGAAGAATTGATGCTTTTGAACTGTGGTGTTGGAGAAGACTCTTGAGAGTCCCTTGGACTGCAAGGAGATCCAACCAGTCCATCCTAAAGGACATCAGCCCTGGGTGATCTCCAGGGCTGATCTCCATTAGGAAGGAATGATGCTAAAGCTGAAACTCCAGTACTTTGGCCACCTCATGCGTAGAGCTGACTCATTGGAAAAGACTCTGATGCTGGGAGGGATTGGGGGCAGGAGGAGAAGGGGACGACAGAGGATGAGATGGCTGGATGGCATCACCGACTCGATGGACGTGAGTCTGAGTGAACTCCAGGAGTTGGTGATGGACAGGGAGGCCTGGAGTGCTGCGATTCATGGGGTCGCGAAGAGTCGGACATGACTGAGCAACTGAACTGAACTGAACTGAAAACTCTGTAAATTAGGACAACAGTATCACCTCCTAAAGGATTGAAAAGATTAAGTCATCTAGGGTGTGACAAATGCCTAGTATGAACATGGCACATGGTTAGTATTAAAACTTGTTTCCTGTAACCACGATGGAGAGACAGGTCAATTAAAGGATACCCACACATACACATAAGCAGTCTCCTGCATTGCAGACCGATTCTTTACCGACTGAGCCACCAGGGAAGCCCCTATACATGCATATAAGCCTCTTCTTTTTCTCAATGACTTCTTGGACAATTATTCAGAACACCATCCTCAGACTCCCCAGACACCAGTTCCAGGTTCATGTCTGCTGTGGCACTGAGCGCTGCACTCAGTGTTACATTGCGACACTGTTGTCGTCGTTCAGGTGTTCAGTCGTGTCTGACTCTTTGTGACCCCGTGGACTGCAGCACACCAGGCTTTCTTGTCCTTCACCATCTCTCGGAGTTTGCACAAACTCATATCCATTGACTCAGTGATGCTATCTAACTATCTCATCCTCTCCCACCCCCTTCTCCTCCTGCCCTCAATCATCCCCAGCATCAGGGTCTCTTCCAATGAGTCATTTCTTTGCATCAGGTGGCCAATGTATTGGAGCTTCAGCTTCAGCATTAGTCCTTCCAGTGAATATTCAGGGTTGATTTCCTTTAGGATCTCCCTGTTTGTGACATTAGGTATCTTTTATTTACCTCTATCTCAACCTCCCCCTTTTCATACTGTTCATGGAAGAAAAGCTATGATCAACCTAGACAGCATATTAAAAAGCACAGACATTACTTTGCCAACAAAGGTCTATCTAGTCAAAGCTATGGTTTTCCCAGTAGTCATGTATGGATGTGAGAGTTGGACCATAAAGAAAGGTGAGCACTGAAGAATGGATACTTTTGAACTGTGGTGTTGAAGAAGATGTGAGAGTCCCTTGGACTGCAAGGAAATCCATCCAGTCAATCCTAAAGGAAATCAGTCCTGAATATTCATTGGAAGGACTGATGATGAAGCTGAGACTCCAATACTTTGGCTACCTGATGTGAAGAACTAACTCATTGGAAAAGACCCTGATTCTGGGAAAGATTAAAGGCAGGAGGAGAAGGGGACAACAGAGGATGAGATGGTTGGGTGGCATCACTGACTCGATGGACATGAGTTTGAGTAAACTCCAGGAGTTGGTGATGGACAGGGAGGGCTGGTATGCTGCAGTCCATGGGGTCACAAAGAGTTGGACACGACTGAGTGACTGAACTGAATCTTGACATCCCCATTGGAGGGAAGAGAGGTGGAGGAAGGAAAGGAGCCTGGCTTTAACACTTACCGTTACTTCCCTTAACATTACTTCCCTTCACCTTTAAGCCTCCTCGGCAATGATATCTTGTCCCCACTTTACAGATAAGGAAGCCGGGATACGTCTCTCTCATCAGCAGTCAGGATACAGCTCTGATGCCCATGAGCAGACTTTGGTGCCAGGCTGTCCCCCTCCTGCAGAGTGGGGACCCATCCTCTGCGCATCCTCCTGTCATTCACCACGTGCTTTACACAAAGTAACTGATCAACGGATGGAGATTAAAGCAGCATTCAGACTAGTGCTCTCTCTCAGGATCTGGGCCAGACAAAAAGAAGCCAAATCCTCTTTAAAAATCTCAGATGAGTTCCTGAGCATTTCCACCCCTCAGTATATAGCCCACAGGAATTACAGATATGTTCATTAAAAACAGTAGCAGCATTATGCTTAATAGCCAAAAATAATAAAGAATCCAAATATCAATAAATGATATCCATATAACGAGTAAACAAAAAGGCACCATCATGCAATGACAATGAGAATTAACAAACTAAAGCTACGCATAACACGGATAAGTCTCCAAAGCATGCCCAAGCAAAAAGCCCAAAAAAAGCTCCAGAAAGCAGTACACACAGTGCGTGATGCCATTTACACAAAGCTCAAAAACGCTGTTAGAAGTTAGAATGACGGGGACCCTCAGGGTGGCAGAAGGGGCCGTCAGGGTGGAGGGTGCTCTGTACAGTCATGAATCATGCACTTTTCTTTGTGGATATTATTTTTAGTTTGGACTGAGATGAAATTCCTGAGTCTATAGGTCAAAACAGTCAAATATCAGCAATTCCACATGGTTCAAACTGATACTTCAATAAAAACACGTTTTAAAAACCCTCTAGTAAAGGAGAAAGATATGTCTAGTGCTGATCGGCAGACTGTTTGCTTTCTGCAAACCAACCTAGATGCTCCTGCAGCTTCTGACCCCGTTTCTCACTGCTTTGTCTTCAGTGGACACAGGATAACAACTCGTCCCTCACCTCGACGGGACAATTTTTCACAGTCATGTATTAAAAGATTGTTATGAAGCAGTCCTTGGGCTCCACAGCCCCAGCCCCTCCTGGCTTCCTGCTCAACCATCCCAGGCACTGCCAGGTCCTGTACTAATTTACTTCCTCACGGTGAACCAGGGTTTCTAATTCATCCGCAGAACACCAAGATTATATTTTTTAAAGAAACAATATTACTGAGACAATTTTCATATTTAAAAACACTATCACAGAAAAATAGAGATATGGAGCTTTTACGAGCCTTGTGTGGGTCATAAAAGGTATAATCTTTATAACTAATTGAGATAACTTTATCCCAAAGCTATAAAACTAATGATCTCTTTTTGTGGCGTTGTAAGCATTTATCTCCCTGTGGGAAAACATCACCAATTCTCAGAATTCTGGGTACAGCCGACTCATTCTACAGTGGCAAATAATATTTCAAATGGAAGGGTGCTCCATTTAGCAGAAGACAGAGCAGATGCCCTCCTGGGTGGGGGGAGAAGCGCTGGGTATACTTGGTCTGGCATGCAGAGACTGGTGGGTACAAGGGGTGTCTGATTGAAGAATTGTCTGCAGCAGGCTTCTAGCAGAACTCTGTGTGACAAGCACAGACTCAAAAGTCAATGATGGGAACACAGCATTTTCCTTACATATTAGCGAACGCTGATAACACTTCTGATTCAGTGTCCTAGAATCGCTGCTGTAAAAGGCCAGTGATTTGTCACTGCTGAGAAGCTACAGGGCTGAGACACCATCAGAGAGACAGCACCCCATGCTTTAATGGGGGTACAGCTCACTGAATGAACTCATGGCAATTTATGTACCTCACTTTAGGGAGCTAAAAGCAATCGTTTGAAATATAAAGGAGTTAATCATTTTACAGAAATCTTGTAGTAAATCATCTGCAATAAGAGTATCGTTAGCTACCTATGGCATTTTCCTTAGCGTGTACATTATGGATTCATCTAAATAAAAGGATAATAAAAATCATATCACCATTTGTTGAGGCTCTCATTTAGTACTCACAAGTCTTACATCTGAGGATGCTGTTGATGGAGAATAGATGGAGAAACATGGACTGAACTAGGATAAACACTTTGCTAAAAGGTTCACACAGCTAAGTGACAAAACCAGGATTCAAGCCCCAGGAACCCAACGCCCAGGGCCTAACTGTGACCACTATACTACACTGCTGGATTTTGACAGGACATACAGACAATAGGGATTCACAAGAGTAGGGAGCAGACACCTAATTATCGGTGTATGTACTCTGGGCACTTACAGCACCTTATTTAATAAAACCCAGTGAAGTAGGAACTAACCCATTTCACTCACGAAAAAACTGAGGTTTTAGGCAATTTGCTAGTTGGTAGCAGAGTCAAAATCCCATCCCAACCCTGTCCATCTAGCTCCAAAGCCCATGGTTTGTCATTTACACTTTGCCTCAAAAAACCCTTTGTTCCTAGAGAGTGAGCAAAATTATTACAGGTGTAGTAGATAGAATAGATTTCTGCTACAGTAGCTAAAGTGAAAGTCACTTAGTAGTGCCTGACTCTTTGCAATCCCATGGATTATACAGTCCATGGAATTCTCCAGGCCAGAATACCGGAGTGGGTAGCCTTTCCCTTCTCCAGTGGATCTTCCCAACCCAGGGATGGAACCCAGGTCTCCCACATTGCAGGCGGATTCTTTACCAGCTGAGCTACCTCAGTCCCCAAATCACAGTTAATGAAAAAAAGCTTCCTTCTGTCCCATAAGTCCACCTCCAACAGCAGCTGGCATCTGGCAGCTTTGCCACCTCAACACAGAGCTCCATGCTTGCCGCCAACAGAGAAGGACAATGACAGGTCACCAAAGGGGCCTGATGCTGCCTCAACCTGAAGGTGACCCTCTCACTCTGCCCATGTTCCCCACGGCCCCACCTGAACGCAGGGATCTGGGAATGGTCGTCTCCCATGTAGCCAAAGGAGAAAATAACCAGAGGCGACCGTAGACCACAAGAGGGTCTCAAGCCTCTGTAACTGCACGTCAGCAGTTCCCAAATGTGTAAGAAGGATCGCCTGATGAAAATGCAACACTCCAGAGGCTGATGGGAGTGTTGATCCACTCCAGGGTCGGGCTCCACTCCAAAGGCTGATCCAGTTAGGCCTGAACTGGGGCCCAGGTAAGTCAGGCGCAGGTGGTCAGTAGGCTGACCTTCAGGAAGCCTTGCTCTGAATGGATGCCAAACTCAGGGGTCTGTAAACACGATCTTTGCAAACCAAGCACCAGCTGGTGAGCTCTCCTGAGCGCCAACCATGCAAGGCCCAGCTGAAAGAGCAGGGAAAGCAAGACAGGGATGTGGATTCCTGCACAGACGGCAGAACAAACCTCAGGGTCCCCAAAAGCACAGAGGAGCCCAGCAACAGAGGCGCACATGGCCACTGACAGAAGGACCGGGGCCTAGGTGCTGAGGGAACTACTGCACCCTCCACAGTGGGCACGTGTCTGTTCATGGTGCTTTTTTGTTTCAAACTTCCCAGAGCTCCCCAGGGACGTTCCACACAGGGGAACATCCAGGCTTCACGTGGGCCCTAAGATGTCCTCGTGCCATGCTCATTTCCTGACCCTCCTACAACTCAACTCCCCAACCTCGAAACCCACACTTTGTGTTGAGGCCACACGTGGCGAGCTTAGTGTTAGTCACTCATTCATGTCCTACTCTTTGCAGCCCACCAGGCTCCTCCATCCATGGGATTCTCCAGGCAAGAATACTGGAGTAGGTTGCCATTCCCTTCTCCAGGGAATCCTCCCAACCCAGGGATCAAACCTGGGTTGATCCCTGTAGGCCGATTCTTTACCATCTGAGCCAATTCCACCCAAAATGTGCCTCCAGGCTTTGGCTCCAGGACTCTGTCTGCAGGAATGTTCTCGGGCCCAGGGTCTCTGCACCTTCCATGCCCTGCTCAAGACTCAGGTGAGAGATGCCAGCTCTAAACAACCTTCCTTGGCACCTGTCTCTTCCTTGTCATTCCTCCCAGGGCTAATTAATTCCTCCTTCTAAGTAAGACCTAGCAGTCTGCTCCAAACACCACAGCCCTCCCCAACCTCGAGTCTTAAATCAGACTCCTCAGGGTAATAAAGAAAGATCTATTAGCTACTGCCAATATTCCAAAAATCAACCTCACAACCAGGGCCCTCGAGCAAGTCACCTGGATCAGCTAAAGCGCCAAGTTACTCTGTGTCTGTTTGGAATTACACAAACTGAAGTTTACTAATGAAAGAGAAAAAAAATAACCATGATAACTGCAGGCACCTACAAGATGCCAAACATGCCTCTACAGGCTGGATGGATAATAAAAGGGAAATGTTTGGAGGCAAAACTTTCAAAACCAGTGATTGCAAAGTGACGGGGGGGCGGGGGGTGGGGGGAATAACAAAAAGCAGTGTGTCGTGTGCTTGCTCTGCCAGGCTGCGTGCTCCTTGGAGGCCCCTGGTCTTCCTTACCCAACCATCCCTGCCACCTGCTCAGGCCTCCAGCATAGGAAGTGCTCAAAGGAGAGAGGCTGAGTTGATCTGAGGTGAAGCAAACACCATTGCCTGGCATCCTGAGCACACCCCTACTTCTGGAGGGACATCCCAGACAAGGATCCTCCGGGAGCCACAGGGAGGGAGAGAAAGAGGATGGAGGGATGTGGGGAGAAAAAGAGAGGTTGAGGAGCCCAGACTCACAAATGAAGTAGGCAGCTCATCTGTGCCATCCCCCACCCACCCGTTAGCAGGTCAGGTCATCAGCATATGTCCAGGGTCCTTTCTGCAAGGCTATAAATAAAGGTTTCTCCCATTTAACTGATGCCCCAGAGGGGAACGGCCAACAGCGGCAAGAGAAAACAGCGCTAGTCCTTTAGTGTCTTTATCGGCAACTTCCTCACCACGTCATGCTCTCTGGGCTCCAGCGACGTAAGGAAGACCCTTACAATCTGTAACAAGCCCAACCCCTCCTCTTAGGGAGGGTGAACCACAGCTGGCCCCCTCCACCACTGAGATGTCAGAGAGTCTGGTTTTGGAACTAGAGTGACATCAGTCCAGACCGTGCTTCTCTACAGATAAAGGATCGTTAGCGGAGGGATGGCTTCTAAGAGGCGGTCACTTTGGTTCCCGTCTGGAAGCCTGGAACTGGACATAGTTCATCTCAGCAGCTTTGGGAAAGGAAGACAACTGCCTGAAAGCATGTTATACCTCCTGCTGGCTGAGTACCTGCAGACAAGTTACTTAGCTTTTCTAAATTGGTCTCCCTATTTGTAAAGTCGGAAAAATTAAGAGGATCTCTTCAAGCAAAATGAGGCTTAAAGGAGAAATCACATGCAGTCCCTTTGGTGGACAGCGAGCCCTCAACAGACCACTGCTGGCTGTTTTTATTTTTTTTCCCTGAAGCTGTACAGCAAGGTGACAGAGCTGGAGCATCGAGATTTAGGTCTCAGCGCCCTTACCAGCTCTGTGGCAGTTCCTTAATCTGTGTTCCAGATCCTTCATCCATGATTAGAAATGTCAACACACCCGCCTCATCAGGTGCATATAACGGTTAAATATATATGCGATTGTCTTTATTAGTGTCTGGCACATGGTAAGTGCTGAATACATGGCAGGTATTGGAGGGGCCCAGGCGGAAACGTGGCAGTAGTGTACCAGTAGTGGTTCACACGTGGGTCACAGGGCCACTGACTGGCCTCCTTGCCTCCACACTCCACTCACTCAGCAACATCCAGTCTGGCTTTAGCAGGAACACTCACAGTATCCCTGCTGGCATCTAGGGTGATGGCAGAATGGAGGAAGCCTGTGGGTACTCCTTCTCTCTGCTTTGCCCACAGCCCTTGCCATGCCATACTAAGTCACTTCAGTCATGTCTGACTCTTTGTGACCGTATGGACTGTAGCCCACCAGGCTCCTCTGTCCGTAGGGTTATCTAGGCAAGAATACTGGAGTGGGTTGCCAGGCCCTCCTCCAGGGGATCTTCGTGACCCAGGGATTGAACCCACATCTCATGCATTGGCAGGTGGGTTCCTTACCACCAGCATCACCTGAGAAGCCCTCCCATGGGACCCTTGAGGAAGAGCAAAGCCCACAAGTCTCAGAGTACTAAATTCAGCCTCAAAGCTGCACACCATATTTTGATGTTTCCTAAACACTGATTCCTCAAACCAATTTATTTCTTGGTAAATTAAACTTTACATACCAGCCCTGATGGGCATTACTTGTTACTAATTTTCTCCTCGGTGATTGAGCTTCTCAGGCAGGACCGAGCATTTCTTGGGTGCTCTCTGGAGAGTGGTCCATGAAAAGCATCCTGTTGGAATCCTGAGCCATCAAACCTCAATGCTAAACCTGATCTAGAGACAGAGAACCGGTTCCTTAAGAGAACAAGGGAAACCTTGGTTCCTAGTCTATGCCCACTACCCATGCATCCACAAATGCATTGCATTAGCACTAACCTCACACCTCTAGGGGGGCTTCTCTGGTGGCTCAGCCATAAAGAATCCGCCTCCCAATGTTAGGAGATGCAGGTTTGACCCCTGGGTCGGGAAGAACCCCCTGGAGAAGGAAATGGCAACCCACTCCAGTATTCTTGCCTGCGAAATCCCATGGACAGAGAAGCCTGGAGGGCTACAGTCCATGGGGTCACAAAAGTCAGACACGACTTTGGGCACCAGGAAGTGGGGTTCTAGTTTCATGCAGAGCAAATCTGATCAGAGAACAGGAATATCTACAGGTGATGCTCCCTAGAGGCACAAGTCTGCAAAGAAATAAAGTATCCCCCAGCAAAAGATTATTCCCTTATCCTCAGAAATAAGGGAGATACACCAAGAAGAACCAAATAGTGTCATCTAAGTTGGACCCAACAGCAGAGAAATGGATTCGGCCTGTCCAGAGGGACTTTCTAAACCTACGGGGATGAAGCCCTCCTACTGAGACCATCACCTTCATGACTAGAGGTGGGTTCAAGCCACTGAAGCACCAGCGAAAGGAAGAATAAAACTCCCCTCACCCCGAAAGCCAGCCTCTGTCATCTCGCCAGAAGCTCATCTCAGAAAACAAAGGGTCATCTGTATCTCGAGCTCCACACCAGTCCTTCCGGAAGTCCGTATCTGCCTGATGATAACAGCATCTGAGCATCCAAGATTCCCACCCAGGGAGTCGAGCACAGATAGCCAAGCTGGTCTTTGCAGGTAAAAGAGCCACAAGTTGAACACACTGTTAATATTTCTAATTTGATACAAAACCAGGGAATCATCCAAAAATGCCATCAGCACCCAAGATTTTTGGTGATAACAGATCCCCTCTGGGTGATAGAAGATCCCCCATTAAGTAATTAATACAAAGGGGAAGCTGGAGAAAAAAATATGAACTGCCTGATTTTTACATAACATCTTTAGAGGAAGCAAGAAGCACATAAAATGGTAATTATCAAATTTCCAAATCCACTGCATGGACCATTCATTACGTATTTATAAAATTTGCATAAATGTTTGGTGGGGGGGGAGATATTTGAAGGAGTGTTTGAAAATAATACAAATATTTACATATCATTGGATCCTTTTTTTTTAATTTGATGATTGCCAGTGGCAAACAAAACTAGCAACCAAAGAGCCTACCTTACTTTATTTCAACATAACTCACACGAACATTCACCCAACAAATGGTAAATTTTGCTGTGCACTGAACACTATTTTATCATTTCTATCACACAATACTTTAATGGGGCTCAGCCTAATTGCCAATTGGAAGCTGTCCCCATCTGGCCGCAAGGCAAGTACTAGTTTGAATGTATATTCCAAAGGTAGAAAAATAGATGAAGAGAAGGGAAAAGTGTTTTCTGTTTTTTTCTAAAGTGCCTCAGGAACCACCCGAGTTCTTCTTCTGGCTGAATAACACTAGTGTTTAGTCAGAAGCTAGGAGAGGGGGTTTTCTGCATCTGGGGGAAGCTCACGGATTTTTTTCTAGCAATGTGAATAAACACGCTGGATGAATTTAGTCCCTGGTAAAGAAAAACATGCCAGAAAGGGCATTTCTTTGCACGTGTATACCCTGGGTGAACAAAACCGAAGTCGTCTCATGGCCTCCCACCTGCCACCAAGGACTCCGGATTCGGGGCAGAAATCCAGAGAGAGGCCTCCTGTTTGGAATGGCTTAATGGGCTTTTTAAAAAAATGCAAATCCAGAAAGTTCATGCAACTTAAATATTTAAAATGTGTCTGAAAACAGCCCTGGGCAGAGGAGGAGAGAGAACCTGAACCCCTAATGGAGGGACAAGTGTAGACACGGCGCCTAGGTGACAGGAGATGACAGAAGGCTAGAAATGGGTCTGAGCGGATGTTCTGGGCTTGAATCTGAAGGGCAGAGACGCGACAGATCGCTGCTGCTTGGGCGCGGGGGAAGCTGGAGGCGGCGGCGGGCCCCCGGGGGTACAGTGGGGCTCAGACGTCTCTGAAAAAACCCATTGCCAGATCCCCCTCCTCTTGCCAAGCACCCGCCGCTCAGGGCCCCCGGGGCATCTCGCTGCTGCCCTAAGTGGGCATGGACTCCGCACAGAGCTCTCGACATATGGAGCCCACATCCCGGGCTGCCGGCCCTCCGACTTCTTAGCCGCCGCAGCAACAGTTTTCCAGCCGGAGAAGCACCGCAAATGCCTCCGGGGAAAACGCTCAACAGGACCCCCCGGGCGCCAAAGCCAGGGGCGCGAAGGGAGACCCAGCCCGGCCCTGGGCACCGCGCGGATCCAGGAAGGATGCAGCCAGGAGCAGAGACTGCAAACGTCGGGCTCCGAAGATCACACACAGGGAGAAACTTCCCCAGGGCGCCAACGAGGGTGCGCGTTTGCGTCCCCGTGAGCATCCAGAATCCCCGGCAGGTGGTGCAGGGCCGGGGAAAGGCGCCGGCCAGGGGACCTGGCGCGTTGAGGTGACGGGAGCCGGCTCAGTCTCGCGCGCGGGGGTCCCTTCGTGCGCAGAGTGCCAGGAAGGGGACAGAAGGGTCTTTCTAGGTCCCCTAGGACGCATCCCTGGGCGGGGAAGGGACCCTCCAATCCAGGCACCGGCGGGGCGCAAACAAACTTGGGGTGCCCAGACGTCTGCTCGGTCCGTGGGTCCCCGAGTCCTCGCGCCCAGACCCGCGGCGCGCCACTACTTACACGAAGACCCCGAAAAGCAGGGCTCGGACCCCGATCTCAATGGCCAGTTCTCGCATGGTGTGGCCGGAGCGGCTCCCGCGGCGGCGGCTGGTGCTCTCGGCGGCTCCCGCAGCCTGGCCGGTGCCGGCTCGCCAGACCCGGGGCGGCGAGGGAGGCGCGCTCCAGGCCGCGGGCGGGGGCGGGAGGCGGGCGCCGGGAGGGGCGGGCGGGCGGCGGGGAGGACTCAACACAAATCTCCCGCCCAAGGCTCTGGGGTTCGGGGACGCAGCGCCGACCGCCCCCGACGCTCCCAGCCCCGCGGCCCCTGCGCCGAGCGGGAGGGAGCCTGGGGGACTCCCGGGTCCCCCGCGCCCGGCACCGCCTCCGCTTCCTGGGCCCGCCGCGCCTTGCGCTCGCGCCCGGGCGAGGGGAAGCCCGGGGAAGCCCGGACGCCGCCGCCTCCCCTGCGCGCTCCCCGGCTCCCCCGCCAGTGGGCGGCCCCTGGGCTCGGCGCCCGGGCAGCGCGCTCGCTGGGTCTCTGCCTGCGGCCCCTCTGCGTCTCCTCGCTCGTCCTCGACTCTCGCTGCTCCCGGGGCTCTGGCTCCTTGGCACACGCACTCACGTGGGCAGGTAGTAGCGGAGCGCTTTGAGGATTCTCTCGGGCTCCAGACAGCCCTGGCACCCACTGTTCGTGGCGGGCAGAGCTCCTTCCTATCTATTCTCTGCCCTTCCTACATTTTTCTAACCTGGAATTTTTTTTTTTTTTTTCCCCTAAGAAGTTACCCGAGATTACTCTCAAGCTTTGCTTTGCCCCCTGGAAGACCCGGCCAGATTCCAGGGTCCTGGCACAGACTGAGGGCAAAGGGGAACCTGGCTCTTCGCCAACCACCAGCGCCACGCCAAAGGAAACCGCCCTCACCCCCACCCCGCGCAGCCCCCAAGCAGCTCCGGACTGTGCTGTGAAACGTAAAAGAGAGAGAGAGACTGGCCCCTACCCCAGCAGGTGGGCAGGGTCCCTCTTTGCTGACACAGCATCGTCATCAGCACCTGAGGCAGCAAGGGCTGCTGGGAGGACCAGAAGCCTCACCCGAAGGGTTCAGAGTCAAAGGCCAGATCCTCACCGGTGACCCGAGGGTCAGGACGTCAAACCAGAGCCCAACCAGGGATTAGGTTTGCTTTCCCATCACCTGTCAGGATTATATGTTTGTCAGAATTTGAACTTCCTATTTTTATTAATTTAAAACAAATGGACATTCAAGATGCAAAACTCATATAACCATAACCATCAGGTTGTCTCTGGGGAGCCCAGATCTCTCCTGGGTTTAGAGATCTGGGGAGATGGTAGTTACTGGGAATGAGAAGCCAGAGTGCGGCCTTGGACAAGAGGGAGGGTAGGAAGAAGGAAGACCTTAGGAGAGCTTAGACATCAGCAGAGGGCAAACTGACTCTACTTCAGAAGGGACCCATGACAGATCCAAGATTCCGGAGCCAAGACATCTCAAGGACTAGGGAGAGAAAGGCAGACAGAGGAGGAACAGTCCTGGCTGTGTGAAAGGACGCCATCCTGGAAGCCCCAGAGGCAGGCCCTGCATCTGGTTAGCCTGTCACTGTATACATGATGCCTGGCACACTGTGCTTGGTAAGTATTCGGTGAATGAATGAATGATTGATTATGTATATCACGCACGTGGAGTGTCAGGTGTGGGTAGAGTAATGAGGACTTGGAGGAAGGAGGTGTGGGTCTGTTTCCTCTGTTCCCCGGGCCTTGCAACTACCCTGAGCACACTGGACTGAGCTGGGGTGTGGGAGAGTCCATAGTCAACCCAGTGAACACTAGGAACCCAGATCCAAAAGGATCTGGTCAGGAGGCCAGATTCTAGATTACTAACAAGAGCCAATGATATTAATACATCACTTACCTATGAGCATCAATTGAGCACAGTTATGTGTTGGGTGCGAGGACTCATAATCTAAATCCGCCCTCAAGCAGACAGACAGACAAGGAACCGTGAAGAAACATTAAGGAACTTAGCAAAGCAGTACCAATCAGTCCCCTTCTGAAAACTGGATCACTCTGAGATCAGAGGTTGGAGTCCTCCCTTTGGTCTGGGGTGGCCAGAGCACAAAGCCTTGTTGAGGAGAGTTGGTTCTTAAAAGGCCAAGGAAATTCCAAGTGAGGGCAAGAACATAAATAGGTGAAGGGAGAAGAGGTGGAAGGGGTCTGGAGGGCAAAGTGGATCAACCTCTCTGGCAGTCGGAAGGGTGGACCAAGGTTAAGTTCATGCTCAAGACCTAATTGTGTTGGTGCTGCCCACCAGGGACTGTTACCAAGATTGTAGATTTAGAATCTTTGTGCCACATGTTCCTGATCATTGCTTGCTTGTATTAGAGATGCCTAGAGAAGGAGTTTGAAAGAGTATGTGACTACACTGCTATTATCATTAAAAAGGGACTTTGAAACACACAGCTCTAAAGAGCTGCCCAGGTAACCCCCTCTTTTGATGCCTTAAATTGATTCTATGCTCTCCCCTCAATGTGGTCATCCTGTTTGGATCAGAAATCCTGCTCCTGATAAAGAATTCACCCTTGAGGGAGCCTGTACCCTCTCCAAACAGCTCTGTCGAAATCTCTCCCCTATGGGGAATTACAACAACACAGCATCCTGTAACATATAATAACGGATTAGTCCTACTTCCCCTGTTCCCATTCTAGGCCTACCAGCTGCACAGAACTGATACCATTAGAACTTCTGTGGAGCAAGGAACAGATGGCTCAAGCCAAATTCATTTTAAAGAAGTAGAATTGTAAAGTTCAGAAGAAGATCAGGCTTCAGGCACAGCTGGATTCAGCATCCAAACAGTGTCACCAGGACTTGACTCTTTCTACCTCTCCACTCCACTCTGCATTTGTATTGGCTTCAGTCTTGAGTTCCTGGTAGCTCCAAGGTGATTGCAAGAATTCCAGCTTTCCATGCTCTCAGGATCAAATCTGATGGGAAAGACCTCTATCTTGAAGCCAGCAGTCCCAACAAAAGTGTCATTGAAGGTCACTGGCCCTGTCCAGTCCTGAACCAGGCACCGTGGTCTGGGAATTATGATTGGATTGATTGTCTCAGGCCTGGGCCACGTGTTTCATCCCTAAGCTGGGAATGGAAACTTCACCCGCAGCTTCTGAACTGAGAATGGGAAAAGGTGGACCCACAAATGATGCTTTGGAGGAGGAAAAATGTTTCATGTAGAGCAAATGAACATGGATCCGGATACCCGCTTCCATGTCATAACCATGCAGATTAAAGAATGCTAGTGTGCTTCCCTGAGTTCTTGGCCAGCCCCTCCATCTTTAAGTAGTAGAAGAGTTACACATGGTAAGGCTGCCTTGCCTGTGCTCTGCCAGGCAGACTGGCAGAGCTGCCTTTACACAAAGTGGTGATGTCACCCAGGGGCTCCTCCTCAGCTGCAGGGGCTCCTCCTTCTCCACTCATGCTGGTAACTCTGTCATCTGCTCTAATCATCTCCTTTCTCATTCACCAAAGCCAGCTGTCAAGGGAAAACTCCAGCCTTCTTCATTACGTGGTGGCTCACATGGTAAAGAGTCTGCCTGCAATGCAGGAGATCCGGTTTCAATCACTGGGTTGGGAAGATACCCTGGAGAACAGAATGGCAACCCACTCCAGTATTTTTGCCTGGAGAATCCCATGGACAGAGGAGCCTGCCGGGCTAAAGTCCATGGGGCTGCAAAGAGTTGGCCACGACTGAGCAATTCACACTTTCACTTTCTTCATTACATATCCTGGATCAGGATATTTCATGGGCTCGCTCTCTCATACACACTGAAGCTCTGATTATTTAAGGCGGGTCCCTCTTGAAGGGCAGTTCCCAGAAATGGCCTGAAGATGGCATCCTCTGTGTCCCAAATCGCCCACAATGGGAGGCCCCTGCCATGTGTGCAGGAGGCCGGCGCCAGCAACTGTCCAGCTGTGCATGTGTGCTCAGTCACTCAGTCCAGCTCTTTGCAACCCCAGAGATTGTGCAGCCCACCAGGCTCCTCTGTCTATGGGATTTCCCAGGCAAAAATACTGGGGTGGGTTGCCATTTCCTCCTCCAGGGGATCCTTCCAACCCAGGGATCAAACCTGAGTCTCCTGTGTATCCTGCATTGGCAGGAGGATTTTTTTTTTTAACCACTGGCAGTAACAGGGAAGCCCCATCTAGCTGTGAACATGTGCCAAGTAGTAGAGCCCCTCAAAGTGCCGTGATGCTACTGAAGCAATGAGTCGACAAGGGAGTGAAGTAAAGCAGGTTAGATAAAGCCGTCTGGCCAGGTGCCCAGCTTGACAGCTCCAGCTGGGTCTTCAGAAGCCCCCCATGGAACGTGATAAGTTCTCCCGTGAAGGAAGCATGGGTCAGAGGTTCTAGCAGTCTCAGAAACATTCTATCATAAGAAATGAAATAAACATGCCAATTCCTCCCCGAGATAAAGTGAGCACTGTAACTGTAAAGTGTGAGATTGACCTTTGAAAAATCACTGCAGGACGCAAACTCTCAAATGAGTGCAGCTTCCTTTGGTACCTCTGTGGTGGCACACCTTTACAAAGTGCTACTTGGAGGAAAATCTCTCATGTTTCATACTGAGCTTATGGGCATGCCAAGGAAATCACCCTTGTCCCTCCATAGTCATGCTCTGTTGTTGGATTATTTTTTAAATCCCCAAATGGTGTCTAATAGGGTGATCCCATATTGATCAGATTTGGGGCTATTTCTAAGAACCAACCACCACTTTCAGACAACACAAATCTGCAACAATTTCTTATCACTTCCAAAAGTTATACACTGTGTCTCAGTGACTCCTACCTAGCTGCTCTAAGAGTGTGTCCTGGAAACGGGTAGCCAGCATAGCGATACTTCCCTATAGAGACCCACACATCCAGGCTTTCCACTGTGGTTGCCTGGTGTGAACTGATGTGCAGAGATTGAAGAGGAATTTCAGAAGAGGTCATCAAGTTCAACTTGTTCCATAAATATCCTCCATAAGGGTCGCAATAAATATCCATCTGCTTGAACACCTCCGGGGATGAGGAACTCATTCACTGCTCATGTCATCCCTGGAGAGATCTATTGTCCTTGATGTCTGAGTAGAAAGAGACTTGCCTATAGCCTACATCCAGTTGTGCTTTGAGGGCCACACAGAATATATTTAATGCCTATTCTTCTACATTATGGCCCTTTAATTATTCCTCAACTGGAAACAGAGATAGAGAGATGGAGATGAGAATGGAGGCAGGGAGGCAGAGAGAGAGAGAGGAAGAGAGGGCAGGTCTTCTAAACAAGTTAAATATTCTCAGCTCTTTCACCTTCTGGTAGTAATATTTATTAGACCTCTGAGGATACAGAACTGCAGATCCAACACTGAAGTGCTTTAAGCCAAATTCCACATAATGAAAGGGAATTTTTCTACTTCCTGGAAGGAGATAAAGTACACTGAAAGTGACTTAACGTGTTCCTGTCTTCAGAGCAGCTGTTAGGCCATCAGAGGAGAAAACGTATGAATTGATGAAGACTTCAGGAGAAAATGTTACTTCAGTTCTTAGAAAGCTTTAAGTTAGAAACTTTTTTTTAAGCAGGATTTTGTCTCTTGTTTTCAAATTTATCATGTGAAAAGTCTGAGTATCACTACCTTTGCATATGTGCTAGATTCACTTCCATTTGTCTGATTCTTTGTGACCCTATGGAGCCCGCCAAGCTCCTCTGTTCATGGGATTCTCCAGGCAAGAATACTAGAGTGGGTTGCCATGCCCTCTTCCAGGGGATCTTCCCAACCTAGGGATGGAACCATCATCTCTTACGTCTCCTGCATTGGCAGGCGGATTTTTTTTTACCACTAGCACCACCTGGGAAGCCCTACCTTTACTTTGCCCAAAAAGAAATCTTTATGCAGGAGCCAATAGGATTCTCACTAATATTCCTAATTAGAATCCTGGAACATTTGTGCAAGGGAAAGTGAAAAGTGAAAGTCGCTCATTCGTGTCCGACTCTTTGCAACCCCATGGACTATAGTCTATGGAATTCTCCAGGCCAGAATACTGGAGTGGGTAGCCTTTCTCTTCTCCAGGGGATCTTCCCAAGCCAGGGATCAAACCCAGGTCTCATGCATTCAGGCAGATTGTTTACCAGCTGAGCCACAAGGGAAGCCCACCAACTGCAAGGGAAGAAAATTCAAAATTAAGAAGCCTTTGTTCTTAGGGTGCAGCTATTTCTACTCCTTCACTTGTGGGTGGTCCAAACCCTTGCCAGGACTCCCACCCCCACCTCAGGGTGTCAGGGACACAGCCAGGAGCAGGACCCAAGTCCCTCATTCACAGTTCCATGCTCTTGAAAGACATTCAGCTACATCCTGGCTAAGATTGTGTGTCCTGGAAACGGGTAGCCAGCATAGCGATCCTTCCCTATAGAGACCCACACATCCAGGCTTTCCACTGTGGTTGCCTGGCTGACATCTGATTGTGATCGTGGTTTGTGTCTCCCTGATGGTTAATGATGTTGAGCATCTTTTCATGTGAGTTTTGGCCATTCTTTCATCTTTTCGTGTGAAGTATCTCTGTGTGTCTGTTGCCCATTTTTAAATTGGATTTTTGGTTTTTATTATTGATTTGAAGGAATTTTTAATATTTATCTCAACCCCAGTTCCTTCTTAGATGTACAAATATCTCCTACATCTGCCTTAACTTTTTCTTTACAGTTCTTTTGGAAGAGCACACACTTTTAATTTTGATGAAATCCAATTTATCAATTTCCTCTTTTACACTTGTTCCTTTTGTGTGTGAAGAAATCTTTGCCCGTTCCGTATCTGTGAATGTTTCCCTTTGTATTTTCCTCTAGAAGCTTTATAATAGCTTTTACGTGTAGATCTATGTTATGTCTCAAATTAATTTTTGCATGTGGTATAAAGTAGGGGCTGAGGGACTTCCCTGGTGGTCCAGTGGTTAGGAATCTGCCCTATAATGCAGGCAACGTGAGTTCAGCCCCTGGTCAAGGAACTAAGATCCCGCATGCCATAGAGCAGCAAGAGAAGCCTGCTCATTGCAACAAAGACCCAATGTAGCCAAATTACAAAAATAAAATAAAATATAGTAGGGGCTCTCAGCCAAATAAAAAACAAAGTAGGGGCTGAGATTCTTTTATGTGAAAGGATATTTGGTTACTCCAGCATTGCTTGTAAATAATACAGTCTTCTTCAGCTGAATTGCCCTGATGCCTTTGTTAAAAGCTGGCCATTGTATGG
The DNA here is from genome assembly GCF_002263795.3 of Bos taurus. Taxonomy (NCBI): domain Eukaryota; kingdom Metazoa; phylum Chordata; class Mammalia; order Artiodactyla; family Bovidae; genus Bos; species Bos taurus. The sequence continues at coordinate 40,502,569 of NC_037353.1, read as the reverse complement.
GTCTCCTCAATTCTTTTCATCCTCTCCACCCATCTGTTTGGGGTCCAGATCTATGCTAGCCAATATCAAGGGACTTGTACCAATGTTCATTACAGCTTTATGCATGATAACTGAATATTAGAAACAACCCAAATATTTATTAACATAAACACAGATAATGGATAAATGGTGGCATATTAATACAATGAAAACTGTGTGTGTGTGTCGTCGCTTCAGTTCAGTCCAGTTCAGTTGCTCAGTAGTGTCCGACTCTTTGCGACCCCATGAATCGCAGCACGCCAGGCCTCCCTGTTTATCGCCAACTCCCAGAGTTCACGCAGACTCACGTCCATCGAGTCAGTGATGCCATCCAGCCATCTCATCCTCTGTCGTCCCCTTCTCCTCCTGCCCCCCAGTCCCTCCCAGAAACAGGGTCTTTTCCAATGAGTCAACTCCTCCCATCAGGTGGCCAAAGTATGGAGTTTCAGCTTCAGCATCATTCCTTCCAAAGAACACCCAGGACTGATCTCCTTTAGAATGGACTGGTTGGATCTCCTTACTGTCCAAGGGACTCTCAAGAGTTCTCCAACACCACAGTTTAAAAGCATCAATTCTTCGGTGCTCAGCTTTCTTCACAGTCCAACTCTCACATCCATACATGACCACTGGAAAAACCATAGCCTTGACTAGACAGACCTTTGTTGGCAAAGTAATGTCTCTGTAGTCATGTCCATCTCTTTGTGACCCTGTGGGCTGTAGCCCCCAGGCTCCTCTGTCTGTGGAATTCTCCAGGCAAGAATACTGGAGTGGGTTACCATTCCCTCCTCCAGCGGATCTTCCCAACCCAGGGATCAAACCCACGTCTCTTATGTCTCCTGCATTGGCAGGCAGGTTCTTTACCTCTAGCATCACCTGGAAAGCCCACAATGAAATACCATTCAGTGACAAGAAGGAACGAGCTACTGATACCTGCAAACACAAGAATAAACCTGAAAAGCATATTTTGAGCAAAAGAGACCAGACATAAAAGAGAGCATATCATAGGATTCTATTTATATGAGCTTCTAGAACAGGCAAACTGGGCTGTGGCAATAGAGAGTGAAAGGGTAGTTACCTCTGGGCAGAGTTGAGAAGGTGACCCAGCGGAACTTCCTGAGGTGTTAGAAATATTCTATGCTTAGTTGAGGTGCTGGTTACATGGGTACATGCGGGCTTGATCCCTGGGTGGGGAAGATCCCCTGGAGTAGGGCATGGCAACCCACTCCAGTATTCTTGCCTGAGGAATCCCATGGACAGAGAAGCCTGGTGGGCTACAGTCCATAGGGTCACAAAGAGTTGGACACTAATGAAATGACTTAGCATGCATGTCCCTATCCAGTTGTATATTTTATATCTGTGTATTTAATTGTGTACAGGTTATATCTTAACTTCTTTTAAAAGAGGAAGAACGCAGGGGAAGAATTAGGTCACAGGATGTGGAGGAAATTCTCAGTGGGATACCTCCAAGCAAACAATGCCAACTCCTCAGTTCGTTCAAGTATTATGAGTGCCACGGGGTCAGACACACTCAGCAAAACCACCGTGCTTTCAGAGACTCAAGCAGAAAGATCTCTTCTGGAGAATCTGGAAGCTTCCCAAAGGCTCCTTGTGAGGAGGTACTCAGGTAACAGTGAAGATTGTTTCCCTGGCCACTGACCTGACCAGTGAACTCAATACTCCAGCCCGTTCTTCCAGGTCAACTCTTCATTTGTTTGCAAAATTTTAGCTTTCATTAGCCAGAAATCTTCTTCCTGGGGTCTTCTCATGCTGGTCACCTCCAAACCTTCACTCAGCTCCCCACCTGCATTCTTGCCCATCAGGAAAGCAGGCTGTCTGGTTGGCCCTTTCTCTTCAACACCACCTGTTTGCTTATGTGTGCATGCTACAGCAGGCATGCTCAGTCATGTCCGACCGTGACCCCTGGACCCTGGACTGTAGCCCCCCAGGCTCCTCTGTCCATGGGGATTCTCCAGGCAAGAACACTGGCGTGGGTTGCCATTTCCTCCTCCAGGGGATCTTTCTGACCCAGAGATGGAACCCACATCTCCTGACTCCTGTGTCTTCTGCATTGCAGGTGTACTTGTTATCATTTGAGCCATTTGAGGAGTGCTGCAAAAATATCTACCGGCGAGAAGAAAAATGTTCTCCTTAATGAATAGATTCTTCCAGGTCCTAACTGCTGGGAATGAAGTCGGCCACAGGGCTGGGCTGGGGAGCACATGCCTTCACTGGACAACTGAGTTAGGTCTGGCCTCTTCCCCCCAGAACAGTGACCCCGGCTAAAGGCTATTATTTCACCGTTACAACTTCATTTGTGTAGCCAGGAAATCTTTCCTCTTCAAAGATCTCCTTTTAAAGTAGACATTCTCCCAAGCAATTAATAATGATGTCTTCTTTTTCACATGTCAACTAGCTGGTTACACCGCCATTCCCATGCATCATCTCCTTGATCCTCACCACAAGATCATGTGGAAGAAGTATTATTATTATTAATATTATGATCTCCACCTCTTTTTTGGAAGAGAGAGCCCACAGTTATGTGTTCACCCAGACCACCTAAACGGTCCAGAGCAGAGCAGAACTAAGCAGGTGAATCTTCCAGTAACAGGCTCCATGTCCCTTCCAGGGTGCCAAGGCCCCCAGTCCTCAGAATCCAAGTGAGGATCGATGGGCTGCTGGGAGAGCAGAAAGAGAACACAGGACCAGTGCCTGGGGAAAGCAGGAAGACTGCATGTGGCAGGATGCTGGGGAGTGAGCAGAGGGGTGATAGGAAGGAAGGGGTGACCAGGTCCGCCTTCTCTGGCTCCATTGTTTGGCATATCCACCCCCATGCGTGCAAGCTCAGCTGCTCAATTGTATCTGACTCTTTGCAACGCCACTGACTGTAGTCCACCAGGCTCCTCTGTCCACGGGATTTTCTAGGCAAGAATACTGCAATGGTTTGCCATTTCCTCCCCCAGGGGATCTTCCTGACCCAGGGATCAGACTCGTGTCTCCTGCATCTTCTGTACTGGCAGGCAGATTCTTTACCACTGAACCACCTAGAAGGCCCATATCCATCCCCAGAGAACCTTAAATACCCCAGGAATTCAGAACATGCATGTAGATGAAACTACTTCACTGAGTCTTCCAGGCCAATAAATTGAATAAATTTTGATTCATCTAGTAGCAATTGATAGAAAACCTAATTCAAATTGACCTGGACAATGATCAGAGGGGAAATCTGGGTTCAGGAACAGCTTGATCCAGATTCAAAACAGTGTCATGAAGACTCCGTATCTTTTACACATCACTCAATATAATTTCTCTGTGGTCTTCATACTCAGCTCTATTCTCTCCTTGTTAGGCAGCTCCATCTTACAGCCTCTTAGGTTCAAGTTCAGCAGAGAAAAAAAAGTGTGTGTGTGTTTGTGTGTGTGTGCATTTGTGTTTGTGTGTGTGTGTGTGTGTTTATTTGTTTTCCAATAGCTCTTGCAAAAGTCCTGAGATTTGCTCTGATTAGACCAGTTTGGGTCATGAGTCTAATGACCATGGACCCATGATGGCGGGGAACTATGCTAATTGGGATAACTCTGGGTCATAAACCCATCCCTTTAACCCAAGAGGATCAAGAGTAGAAAAGGGACAGAACCTTGAGCTAAAGTTTGTTACTGTTACCAAAGAAAGGTGAATGGATATGGAAAAAGCACATTTCAAATTCTCACCACACAACACGATGCCCACCACATAGATCTCACTAGAAGGTAATCACCAATAGAATTAAGTTGTTTCCATGTTCAGTCCCATGGCTCCTAGAAAATTACCTGGCATAGAGTACAATAGGTACTCGGTAAATAGTGACATTTATCATACAAATAAGTAAATGAGTGAAACACTAGCTTTCAGAGGAGCTGCTAATACGGTATCACATGGTTTGCTTTGCTTATTGCTTTCTTGGCCCAAACTAAACTTTCAGGAAAAAACTGGATGCACAGCCACCTCCAGTAGCTATGCCTGTTCATGTTACATCCATCCATCTGAAAGTCCATTTGCCACTTGAGCTTAAATCAGACAACACATGTCATCTTCTAACATGGTACAAGCGACACTGATGTATTGACTTGTATTAAAACTGCATCTTGGAGCCTAAAGAAATCTTTCCACCCTTTGTTCTTCCTCAAAGAGATTAAGGAGGATCTACTATAAGGAGACAATGTGTTTATAGCAGCAATGGACAGACATACACACATATTGGCACAACAGCCCCACACAGCACTGCCAGGGAAACAGCACAGACTTCCGAATTCCCTAAAGCTATTGCCCTGTAGATGTAGTCTTTGCAGTCAAGGAACTGGGATTAAAGGTTGTGTTATCTGAATTGCGACCCACCAACTTCTCCAAATGTTACTCCTGAGTAGAGTTCTCTGGGGCTGCCCTGGTGGCTCAGTAGTAAAGAATCCGCCTGCCAATGCAGGAGGTGCAGGTTCAATCCCTGGCTAGAGAAAATCCCATGGAGAAAGAAAATGGTAACCCACTCCAGTATTCTTGCCTGGGAAACCCCATGGATAGAGGAGCCTGGCAGGCTGCAGCCCATGGGGTCACACAGAGTTGGACACAACTTAGTGACTAAAGAACAATGCAGTTCCCTAATCATGATGTGTGTATAACACTGGGACTTCAAGAATAACATGAAAAACCCACACTGTTTGCAAAGTCTGAAATTTATTTTATTTTTCTGAGAAGAGTGTCCATAATTTTTATCTGTTTCTCAGAAAGCATCGTAGGAAAAAAAAAGTCAAGAACATCCGCTTTAGTGAGTATCAGACCAAATCACCTATGAGTCCAGTAAGGTTTGATCAGCAGCAACCGCAGCCTTGTGCCCCAGAGGCATTAAACAGCTTTTTTTTTTTATGATTCCAACTGAATAACAAAGATTCCCTTCTGTGGTCAGACTTGGAATCAGGTCCATCTGAGCATCTAACCTAAGTCAACCAAAACACCCAAGCTATATTTGAATAGGTTGAGGGCCCCTGATCATGAAGAAAGAGGAGTGAAGTGGCCTGGGGTGGAGTTGTGGGTCCACCCAGAAAGTGATGGAAGTGTTAGTTGCTCAGTCTCCAACTCTTTGTGACTCCATGAACTGTAGATCACCAGGCTCATCTGTCCATGGGATTTCCCAGATAAGAATACTAGAGTGTGTTGCCATTTCCTTCCCCAGGGGATCTTCCCACCTCATGGATGGAACCCAGATCTCCTGCATTGCAGGCAGATCCTTAACCCTCTGAGTCACCAGGGAAGCCCAAGGTTGGTCTACCCAGGTGTCCCTGAAGGCTGACATTTCAAAGCCATCTATAACGAAGTTTCTCTTCCCAAAAGGAATGACCCACCTTCTCAGAACAGCTGTCCTCGGGGCTTTGTCCTGTATCATCCACACTTTCTTCCCTAACCTTCTCCATTAAGACCTTCAGATCAGATCAGATCAGTTGCTCAGTCGTGTCTGACTCTTTGCGACCCCATGAATCGCAGCACGCCAGGCCTCCCTGTCCATCACCAACTCCCAGAGTTCACCCAGACTCACGTCCATCGAGTCAGCGATGCCATCCAGCCATCTCATCCCCTGTTGTCCCCTTCTCCTCCTGCCCCCAATCCCTCCCAGAATCAGAGTCTTTTCCAATGAGTCAACTCTTCGCATGAGGTGGCCAAAGTACTGGAGTTTCAGCTTTAGCATCATTCCTTCCAAAGAAATCCCAGGGCTGGTCTCCTTCAGAATGGACTGGTTGCATCTCCTTGCAGTCCAAGGGACTCTCAAGGGTCTTCTCCAACACCACAGTTCAAAAGCATCAATTCTTCGGCGCTCAGCCTTCTTCACAGTCCAACTCTCACATCCATACATGACCACAGGAAAAATCATAGCCTTGACTAGATGAACCTTTGTTGGCAAAATAATGTCTCTGCTTTTGAATATGCTATCTAGGTTGGTCATAACTTTCCTTCCAAGGAGTAAGCGTCTTTTAATTTCATGGCTGCAGTCACCATCTGCATTAATTTTGGAGCCCAGAAAAATAAAATCTGACACTGTTTCCACTGTTTCCCCATCTATTTCCCTTGAAGTGATGGGACTGGATGCCATGATCTTTGTTTTCTGAATGTTGAGCTTTAAGCCAACTTTTTCACTCTCCACTTTCACTTTCATCAAGAGGCTTTTGAGTTCCTCTTCACTTTCTGCCATAAGGGTGGTGTCATCTGCATATCTGAGGTTATTGATATTTCTCCCGGCAATCATTGATTCCAGCTTGTGTTTCTTCCAGTCCAGCGTTTCTCATGATGTACTCTGCATATAAGTTAAATAAACAGGGTGACAATATACAGCTTTGATGAACTCCTTTTCCTATTTGGAACCAGTCTGTTGTTCCATGTCCAGTTCTAACTGCTGCTTCCTGACCTGCATACAAATTTCTCAAGAGGCAGATCAGGTGGTCTGGTATTCCTATCTCTTTCAGAATGCAAAGAAATAGAGGAAAACAACAGAATGGGAAAGACTAGGGATCTCTTCAAGAAAATCAGAGATACCAAAGAACATTTCATGCAAAGATGGGCGCGATAAGGACAGAAATGGTATGGACCTAACAGAAGCAGAAGATATTAAGAAGAAATGGCAAGAATACACAGAAGAACTGTACAAAAAAGATCTTCACGATCCAGATAATCACGATGGTGTGATCACTGACCTAGAGCCAGACATCCTGCAATGTGAAGTCAAGTGGGCCTTAGAAAGCATCACTACGAACAAAGCTAGTGGAGATGATGGAATTCCAGTTGAGCTATTTCAAATCTTGAAAGATGATGCTGTGAAAGTGCTGCACTCAATATGCCAGCACATTTGGAAAACTCAGCAGTGGCCACAGGACTGGAAAAGGTCCGTTTTCATTCCAACCCCAAAGAAAGGCAATGCCAAAGAATGCTCAAACTACCGCACAATTGCACTCATCTCACACGCTAGTAAAGTAATGCTCAAAATTCTCCAAGCCAGGCTTCAGCAATATGTGAACTGTGAAATTCCTGATGTTCAAGCTGGTTTTAGAAAAGGCAGAGGAACCAGAGATCAAATTGCCAACACCCACTGGATCATGGAAAAAGCAAGAGAGTTCCAGAAAAGCATCTATTTCTGCTTTATTGACTATGCCAAATCCTTTGACTGTGTGGATCACAATAAACTGTGGAAAATTAAGACCTCAGAGGCATTTAAACAAGAGTCCCAAGACTGGGTCAGCACAAGGATGACCAGTCCAGACAAACCAAAGAACTGGCATTTGATGACCAGTTACCATGACCACTTTCAGGAAATCTCTTGACTCGGAAATAGTGGAGGTCCATCATTTTTCTTGTTGTTGTTCAGTCGCCCCGTTGGGTCCAACTCTTTGCAATCCAATGGACTGCAGCACGCCATGTTCCTTTTCTGTCCAGCATCAATTTTTCCTGGACAACTAATGAATAGTCCCTCATTTTCTTCTGGGAACAACTGTGGTGTAAAAACCTAAAGCTAAGATCCAGTAGTATGCGTTGTGTGGACATCTGGTGAGACTAGGAGGGCCTCAGATGGCCTAGGTTCTCATTTCCCTCCCTGGTCTGCTGTTGTGCAAGGCCCCCTAGGCAATAACCTCCTTGTCACACAGGAACCAGGCACAGTTTCTGCTTCTCCCAAGGACCAGGTTTCTGGCCTGCAAAATTATTCAAACAGGCCTATCACATCTTTCCATGGAAACCAGGGTTCACCCCTCTTGCCCATGCGATTCCTGAGTGCAACCCTCACATGGCCATGCATGCCATGCTGTGTCCTCCTTCCTGGGACTGGGACTGCATGTGACTAATCACTGTCTCACCTGTCCAGTGTCGTAGGTCATGTGTCCTGTGTTGGCCATCCTTATAACCCCAGGTCAGGAAACTCTCCCTGGCCAAAGAGGGAAACAGGAGGTGATTAAGACAATCCCCACACTCATACCCTGTGCCCCAAGGCTGACCTCACCCTAGCTTCAAAGATGTGACTTTGACTCAGACCTGGCCAATCAGAGAACACTTTCTTCCAGCCACAGTGATTGGTCAAGGCTGGACACGTGACCTGGTTAGAAGCAATGAGATTCAATGCAACCTCTCCTCCTGTTGCTGAGCAAGGTGCTTTTCTTCTTCTTTCATTGTAGACTTTGGGGGAGATGGGATGGGAGCTGGTACCTTTTCACCACAAAGATACTGAGAATTAAGCTACCATGGAAGAGAGAAGGGATAAGGTTTAGAAACCTCAGGCCCCATTGACATTGTAAGGGGGCCTGGGAGAAGTTATGCCTAAAGCTACCAGTACTTAGAGTTTCAAGTTCTCTAAGCCACAGCATTCTTGGTTTTGGTAAAGACAATTTGCTTGGGATTTTTTTTTTTTTTTGTCATGGAGATATTTGCCAAATATCTACCATGTTCCATGCGCTGGTAAGGGATATGTGTGGGACACAGGGGTATAGGGGCCACAGAGGTTTATTGAGCGAGATCAACATCCACAAAACAACAAGCTAATGAGTAAGGACTGCATTCGATGGCACTGACGTGGGCAGGGCTCGTTGAGAGTGACTATTCTGTCCATCAGTTGTAGAATAAAATTCCGTTCCAGAATGACTCCCTCTCTCACAGGCTCTAGTGATCCACGTGCATGACCAGGAACTCTCAGCAGCAGACAGGAGGAGAAAGTGATGTCACCAGGACCAAGCTGGCCCCTTCCCACTTTACCTGAAGCTCATCTCCTTATTCAAATCACAGGTCTGTTTTATAACTTTCCAGGACACAAGATGTTCTGACACCTGAATAATAAGTGATATTCACAAGATGTTTTCCCCTTCTCCGCGCCAAGGGTGCCAATGAGCATGGTGCCACGCCTCCCCTCTTCCCAGCCTTTGTCCAGGTAGTAAGGTGATGGCCCGCCCTCCCTTTCGAGTGCATCATCAGTAGAGCTAGACAAGCACAATGCCCTCAAGCTACACAGAGAGAAAGCAAAATAGGGATGCCAACAGCCCTGAAGAGTTTCTTCTGTTTTGTCCTGGTGAGTTGAAGCAGAAAGTTAATACTAGGCCAGAGGCTCAGTGGTCCCACCAGTCAGGAGAGCCAGACAACCCTGTAATCACTAAGAGCATCTCCAGAGCAGGGGCCCCTGGATAGGGGGATGGGCAGATGAGTGGTTCAGCCATTCACTAAGAGAAACACCTCACAGGGGATGGGCCTGCACTAGCAACAACCACGCTGAGGTATTTTTTATTGCAAACACAGTTCCAAAGATCTACTGGTAATAGCTAAAAATTTAGAGAAGTTGGATCTCTGTGGGTGACAGGTGCTATACATGCTACCCATTGAATGACTTGTTGTAAAAGTAGGGAACATGACTGTACATGATTCTTTGCCAATTTTTACAGAGTCCTACCAACACTGTGAAGATAAAAAGATACCTTCTTCCAAGAGGAAGTGAAGTGAAGTGAAAATCACTCAGTCGTGTCCGAGTCTTTGAGACCCCATGGACTATATAGTCCATGGAATTCTCCAGGCCAGAATACTGGAGTGGGTAGCCTTTCTCTTTTCCAAGGGATCTTTCCAACCCAGGGATCGAACCCAGGTCTCCCTCATTGCAGGCAAAAGTCCCTTATTTTCAGGCCTGCCTCATCCATGCCCTTAGGAACAGTTAACACATTTGGGGAATGAATGAGGCAGGGCTTGTTAAGCCCATCAGAGAACCCTTTGGAGTTGGAAGATAGATGTGAACCCCAGCTCTGCATCTCTTTCACTGTGTGATCTTGAGCAATGACTTAACCTCTCTGCACTTCTTTCTCTATAAAAAGGAGATGGTAATTATATCTGCCTCACAGAGCATTTGCGGTGCCCAGGGAGATGAAGCACGTGAGCACTGTGTACCACGCGTGGGACATGGCCAGTGTTGGGGAACCAAGCTGCAGGTACGTAGACTGGAAGAGGGAGGGGCCAGGAGTTTTGCAGGCTAAACACAGAATATGGTGGTTTTGAACCGGGCTCTGCTTCAAGACACTGTAATCAAATGGGTGCTGTTTTGAAATATATTTTAAGCACCTTAAAAACTGTAATAAAAAAAGAACACACACCTACTGGGGTGGCATACTAAATCTTAACATATCCAAGATTGCTAGAGTGTGAACTGGTGCAGCTGCATAAACTCATTTTTGTGCGAACTTTGGGAAAGAACACATCTTCCATCTCTGTGTTGGCCTGACTTTCATAGGAAGGTGGCACCAATTAGGCACCAACGCACTCTGGTGGGTTGTTTTAAAAAATCCAGCTTCTGCACATTTTTTCGCCTCTAATGCACAAATGAGGACACCATTGCCCGCCTGGGGCCTGCCCTTGTCACTTCAAAGCAGTTAGCAGTGCCACCACAGGTGAACGTAGGGGCATTCACGCCGCACACCCACAATGCAGCCGTCTTATCAAGGTAACCCTGTATGCTTGGCCAGGAGAGGTACTGCTTTTCTCAAAGGGTTCTGCTACTTCTTGCTCGATCTCCAGAATGGAAAATGGTTTCAATCTGGGGTGCTTCTCAGGTGAAACCTGAAACTGGCTCCCACACACAGAGGGCCGGGAGAGATGGAGGAAGAGGCAGACCTCTCCAGATGGGCTGTTGTTGTTGTTTAGTCGCTAAGTTGTGTCTGACTCTTTGCGACCCCATGGACTGTAGCCCACCAGGCTCCTCTGTCCATGGGATGTCCCAGGCAAGAATACTAGAGTGGGTTGCCATTTCCTGCTCCAGGGGATCTTCCCAACCCAGGGATCAAGCTCACGTCTCCTGCTTAGCAGGCAAGTTCTTTACCACTCAGCCCCCAGGGAAGCCAGATGGGTGGGTGCCAGGTTTAATAAGCACATGAACTTACAAGGCTTGTCTTGGTGGTCAGTTCAGTTCAGTCACTCAGTCGTGTCCCACTCTTTGCAACCTCATGGACTGTAGCACACCAGGCTTCACTGTCCATTACCAACTCCAGGAGCTTGCTCAAACTCACATCCATTGAATTGGTGATGCCAGCCAACCATCTCATCCTCTGTCGTCCCCTTCTCCTTCCGCCTTCAATCTTTCCCGGCATCAGGGTCTTTTCCAATGAGTCAGTTCTTTGCATCAGGTAGACAAAGTATTGGAATTTCAGCTTCAGCATCAGTCCTTCCAATGAATATTCAGGACTTATTTCCTTTAGGATGGACTGGTTGGATCTCCTTGCAGTCCAAGGGACTCTCAAGAGTCTTCTCCACACCACACAAGATGAGTTTATCTCTACACCCACTCGCCAGAGTCTTAAAAGTTTGTCCAGAGGCCTTAACAGGGTTCAGTCACGTACACTGTCCAGATGGTCTCAGTGATGCATGACTTGCAAGCTGTGACCTTGAAAACAGCTCCCATTGTGAGAACAGTGGGCAGAAGATAGAGTCCAAAGACAGGGCAGGGGTGAGGAGCCCAATTCCAATCCAAGTCAACAAGAGTCACTTCCTCTCAATGACCCCTTCCCCATCAAGTGCTTGTTAGACCTTGTTGTGATTAAACCTTGTCAATGTGAAAATAATCACTACCCGTTTCTCATGCTTTTGGGAGTTTAACTGAAGAATGCATACTGTGATTGCAAGGTGAAATCTTAAAAGCCCATTGATAATGTGTACTACCATGATAATGTTGACTACCATGTGTAAAATAAATAGCAAGAAGCTGCTGTAGGGAGCTCAGCTCGGTGCTCTACGATGACCTAGAGGAGTGGGATGGGAAGAGTGGCAGGGAGGCTCACGAGGGAGGGGATGTATGTATACATGTGACTGATCATGATGCTGTACCACAGAAACTAACAAATTGTAAAGCAACTATATCCCAATTTTTAAGTTTCAAAAAATAAAATAAAATGCAAAACCTAGAAGACAAAAACAAAAACATTGTTAGATTTGTAATTCTGTGCCTGGGTGAATAGGGCTTCCCAGGTGGCTCAATGGTAAAGAAACTGCCTGCCACTGCAGGAGACATGGGTTCGATCTCTGGGTCAGGAAGATCCTTTGTGCCTTTCCTTCACAAAGAAGGAAATGGCAATCCATTCCAGTATTCTTGCCTGAGAAATCCCACAGACAGAGGAGCCTGGCAGGCTACAGTCCATGGGGTCACAAGAGAGTCAGATACAACTTAGCATCGAAACAACAAACCCCTGTGTGAAAACAGTCTTTTTCTCTACCATGCAAACCAAACAGACCAAAGTAAATGGGGGTAACAACGCTTAGTCCTGGCTCCTCTAGAGTCTGGCCCTAAGACAAGGGTCCAAGTCCTTGCAGCTTATTTAGGAACTGAACCCTCTGCCTGCCTCCAGCAAGAAGCCCTGCAGGAACGTGAGAAATTGAGACTGGGAAGGGATCAAGCAGGTGACCACTATGGTCCACAAAAACTCAGCTCCACCGAGGAACTCGAGCAGACAGCATCTCAGGGTCATCCCACCCTCACTCCCACCCCAGAGCCAGGGTTCTTATCCACCAATTGTTGTCAGTCTTGCGGAGCTGAGGAGCACTTCTGGGCATTTTCATCCTCCTCTGAGCTCTGGCCAAGCACATGACAATGACCAGAGAAAGCCCCCAGCCAAAAGTTGCAGGTGTTTGCAGCTAGAAGCCAGGATCCCTCTTACTCAAGAGGTGGTGAATACTGAGGGGTGTAGGTGAGGTGTGAACAGTATCGGGTACCCCTTCCTCTTTCCACCAACTTTGATAACAGCTCAGGGTGCAGGGCACCTTGCCTATGACACCTTGTGTGATCCTCACACCCACCCCATGAAAAAGATACTATTCTGTGCCCATTTTAAATGTGAGTAAACTGAGCCTTGGAGAGATTAAAGAACTTGCTCATGATGCCATCAGTCAATACAATCAACTACAGCACTCGAACCTGGAGCTATCTGACTTCAAACTCTTTGCCCCTTATCATGCCACCAAGTTGCAGTCTCATTCATTCTCATGTATGATGTTAACTAGTTGGTTACTCTGATTTCTATTCCATAGCAGACTAGAAACAGAAAATGCCAGATAGACACGTGGCCACTGCATGCCAGCACTCAGGGATAATGGATCAATCTCACTGTAGAACAGCTCAGCCCAATGATGAACACCTACCGCAAATAATCATATAAATCTTAAATGATGTACAGTACCTCCCAAACAGAACCTAATGATGCTATGAGGTTTCTGAAAGACTTCCAATAAGAATCACAAACAAGGTTCACGTTTGTGCTTCGGAAGAGTCTATCTCAATGATCTGATTATCTGTGCCCTGGCAGAGTTGGGTTCCCCATTGCAGAATTTCTAAGCCTATGTGATGAGTCCAGAAAAGAGAGAGGAAAAGGGCTGAAGGGCCAAGGGGATCATTTTGGGAGGAAGGCAGTGCAGCCTTGTGGGTAGTAAGGGTTAGCAAGGTCACACTCCAGAGGAGGAGGGCTGGGAGGGCACAGCAGCATCTCAGCTGACAGCTCATTTGTGGGAACAGGACCGGAACTGGTTTTCCAGAGAGGCTGCAAGACCAGATTAAATTAAGGGGGAGCCACATGAAGAGAAAGCACCTCCTTTTATCTTCAAAGCCCTTTGCAAAAACTGAATCTGAAAACAGTCCGACCTCCTAGGAAGCACTGCATGGGATGGCTTCTGCCGGCCAGTTTTAAAGGAGGAGTGAGATGGAGGCAGCCTGACAGGGCCAGAACCAAGGAAGAGGCTAGAACCAAGGAGGACGCATCCTTTAAAGCAGTGCTCTGGTCTGACCACCCATCACTGCCCCCAAGAGGGCTACAATTTTGAAAACCTCCTTCACAGGGAATAGGCTGCAGACCATTCCCTTCAGTCACAGCCTAGGAAATAGACATCTGTCACACTACGACTCTCACCTAACTGTTCGATCCTTGTCCTTTAGGGAGGGGGCAGCACCTACAAGCTGCTGCCTCTGTGGTTCTGGTCATGCTGCCTGGTGACTCTTAAATCCACATTATAAACCTGTCAGACAATTAATAGCAGCACCTGCTTCTCAGGCTTCCCTGGTGGCTCAGATGGTAAGGAATCTGCTGGCAATGCAGAAGACCCAGGTTTGATCTCTGGGTCGGGAAGGTCCCTTAAAGAAGGGGATGGCTACCCACTCCAGTATTCTTGCCTGGAGAATCCCATGGACAGAGGAGCCTGGGGGTCTACAGCCTATGGGGTTGCAAAGATTCAGACATGACTGAGTGACTAACACACACACACACACACACATAAACCTGCCTCTCACCTGACATCAGAGGTTCTCTTCTGCTTTGCCCTGGTTTAACCAACTCTACAATACACACTGGAAACAACACAAATGCAACACACAGGCCGGGAGCAACATTTAACACAAAAGTTTGATGCTGACAATGTTCTCATCTTCCATCCCACCCTCATCATTATTTTCTGTGGTTCAAGTCATCTGGTGGAATTTTTCAGTTGCATTCAGTTAAAAAGAACTCTGCCCAAAAGATTTATGAAGCATGTCCTTGTGGGAGAAAATGTGAGAACTTCTAAACTGATGGACTGCAAGAGTAAACTCAGCCTCCAGAGGAATTATGAAGAGCTTGGCCAGTGATTCCAGGGTTTCAGCCATTCACTCAGTGCATCTCAAGCTGAGTGTCACTCAAGCAGCAGGAGCCATGCCAGTTCTGGAGTATCAGACCAGACTTGGCAGGGAAAGCTGGGAAAGCGTCATTGCTTTTTATTATTAAAATCCCCTGCTGGAGGACTTGTGCACTGATGTTTATAGCAGCATTATTCACAATAGCCAAAAGATGGAAGCAACCCAAGTGTCCACAGATAGAGGAATGGATAAACAAAGTATGATTAAACATAAAATGGAATTTTATTCAGCCTTTGGAAGAAGGAAATGCTGACAGCTGCTACAACATGGATGAATCTTGAGGACATCATGCAAAGTGGAATAAGCCAACACGAGAAGATAAGCATTATATGATTCTACTTATAATAAGAGGGACCCGGAGGAGTCAAATTTATGGAAATGTTACCGAGTCCAAGCTCATTCTGCTTGCCACGCTCTAGGCCAATGAATCCAAGAGGAGGTGTTGAGGCAAGGAATACGACTTTATTTGGAAAGCCAGCTGACTGAGAAGATGGCAGATTAGTGTCTCAAAATAACCATCTTGTCGAGGTTTGGATGCCAGCTTATTTTATGGATCAGAGATGGGGGGAGGTGAAGAAACAGTAAAAAGAACATTTAATCTTGCTAGTACCTCCTGGAATCTTCCCCTAGGGGGTTGTGTTAATTTCTTTGTTTCCTGCAATCTACAGGTGGACAGGAGAAGGCAATGGCACCCCACTCCAGTACTCTTGCCTGGAAAATCCCATGGGCGGAGGAGCCTGGTGGGCTGTAGTCCATGGGGTTGCTGGGAGTCGGACACGACTGAGCAACTTCACTTTCACTTTTCACTTTCATGCATTGGAGAAGGAAATGGCAACCCACTCCAGTGTTCTTGCCTGGAGAATCCCAGGGATGGGGGAGCCTGGTGGGCTGCCGTCTATGGGGTCACACAGAGTCGGACACGACTGAAGTGACTTAGCAGCAGCACAGGTGGATGGGCTTATGGACAAAGGCATTTAGTTTAAGGGTCAGGGAGTGCTTGGTTGCTCTGTCATGTCTGATTCTTTGCGACCTCATGGACTGTAGCCCCTCAGGCTCCTCTGTCCGTGGGGATGCTCCAGGCAAGAATACTGGAGTGGGTTGCCATGCTCTCCTCCAGGGGATCTTCCCAACCCAGGGATTGAATCCAGGTCTCCTGTATTGCAGGTGGATTCTTTCCCATCTGAGCCAACATGGAAGGGTCAGGGAGAAGGGGCAGGATTCTCTGAGGCAGGACATTATGTATGATTATAATGACAAAAGCAGCAGAAAGCAAGTCAAAGAAACAGTTTCACCATGGAGTCAGAATTGACTTCTCCCTGCAACGGAGAAGACAGTAGCATGGTCTGGGGGTGGGGAGGAGAATGGTATGTTAGGATTTAATGCGCATGGAGTTTCGGTTTGGGAGGATGAAAACTTTCTGTAGATGGTTGGTGGCGATGGTTATTAAACAATGAGCACATTGAATGCTACAAAACTATACACTTAAAACTGGTAAATTTTATGTTATTCCTCTTTAACCACAGTGATTCAAAAAAAAAAAATTCCCCTGCTGGAAGAATTTCCCATCATGTTGTTTTTCCATCAACCAAAGAACCGTGCAGAGCAATGATTCACGCCATCCCACAAAATTCATGTTGTTTGCCATTTGATCTCATTTCCATTCTCATCTTCATTTTCTCTTCATCTTGTCTGTGCCTGACAAGGTGTTCTTTTTTAGAAACTGACTTTTTCTAAGTTGGAAGTACCATGGAGTACACTTTTTACTGGATATAACAAATAAACAAAAAACAGAAAGAAAAAAAAAAAAACCCACTGGGTTGTAGTATCCTAACACTAACATTCCAGGCCTTCCTATTTCAAAAGTTTGTCACACAGACTCACATTGAGTTACACTTTTAATACGGCATGGTAAAAGCTCTGACTTCTTTTTGGCTGAAGACTTTAGGCACACATAACTTTCTGCTTAATGACCTCAGAGCAATTTATCTAATTTTTCATAATATGCAAGGAACGAAGAGGCCAAACGGAGAGCATGACTTAATGTTTCCAAACTCTCTGCACTTCATAAATGTATCCTTTAATGCCATCACGCAAATCCATCTGGCAGCACTTTTTTCACTTTCTTCCTTTCAAAGGGGACTTGGTGCCAGCAAAAAATTACACAGAAAATTCTAAAACAATAAAGACAAAGTAACACCCCCCTTTAAAAAGACAGAAGTAGAATTCCAAAAGTAGGTTCCATGACCTGTCTGTATTAGAATCACGAATGTGCTGATTAAAGATGTAGATGCCCCAGTGAGTCAGAATCTCTGGGGTGCTGGCCCTGAACCCACTTTTTAGAATATTTCATAAGGTCCCGGGTAACTAAGGGAAGGCTGGACTGAGGCAAGATGGTGGACAAGACACAGCTGGACTTGCTCAGAAGGGCTGCACGCCAGAAGGCTGGCTAGGGAGAGCGGACACGTGAGCCCAGGGCCTCACCTACTTGAGGCCCAACCCAGGTGCCTCTCTTATATGCCTCGAGGCCCCAGCCCTCCACGCCCAGCATCCTCAGACAGCCCCACTGGCTGACTTCGAGCGGACAGCGACACTGCGCTCTCAGCACCCTTGCTTAATAAACACAAAAATGTAACGGCCGGTCTGGGCAGGAGCCTCAACTGCCCTCCTTTGGCCTTCCTGACTGGCCTCACCACTGTGGGCACTGCCCTGACCAGAACTTCTGCCAGGCTGCACCCTATTCAACCAGAGCCGCTTTCCAGGCCTGCTGGAGTGGTGGGACCAGGGTGAGCAAATGATCTTGGTCTTAAGCACTCAGTCTCAACCAGGGCTTGTGGCCACCTGGGCCCTGTGCTGTCTGGCATGGGCTGGGAGGGGCAGGGCAGTCAGTTTCCAGCACGCCCTCTCTGCCCTTTAACTGCTTTAAGACAGGGGTCCCCAGCCTCCCGGATCTGATGCCTGATGATCTGAGGAGGCGCTGATGTGAAAATAATAGAAATAAAGTGCACAATGAACCTAATGTGCTTGAATCGTTCCGAAACCATCCCCACCCCCACCCCCACCCCCAGCCCATGGAAAACTTTTCTCCTAGGAAACCCATTCCTTGTGCCAAAAAGGTTGGGGACCGCTACTTTAATACAATACTTTTCATAGCTCTGTGAATTATTTACTCATTTAAGTACTTATGTAGCACTTTCTATGTTCCAGAAACTTTCTAAGTGCTTTATAAATATTAACTCATTCAATTCTTATAAAAACCTTGAAGCAGACACTCTTTGTGCTCAGTCGTGTCTGACTCTTTGTGACCCCATGGACTGTAGCCTGCTAGTCTCCTCTGTCCATGGAATTTTCCAGGCGAGAATACTGGAGTGGGTTGCCATTCCTTCTCCAGGATCTTCCTGATCCAGGGATCAAACCTACATCTCTTGCATTAGCAGGCGGATTCTTTACCACTACTACAACTTGGGAAGCCCTAGAGACTCTTTCCCCTCATTTGAAACTGGGACAGCCAAAGCACAGAGAGGTTCAGAACTTTGCCCGCAGTCGTTACCTGGCAGAACCGATTCAAGCCAAGATGGTCTATCGCCACAATCTGTACCAAGCTGTTTAAATAGGGTGTTTATGATTTAAAGGCAAAGTAAAGCACATCAATAAAAACACAGAGGGTATTAAATTCTGGTTACTGTTCCCTAACCTGAGGCTTTGTTGAAAGAGGAAATTAAAGAGCATCTTTGAGAGGTGTTAAAGGAAAAAGGACAGAACTGAAGCTTTCTCACTGGTATTGCTGGAACTGAACGAGAACTGAAAAGCAAGCAAGTTTCTCATTTTGTGTGCCAGAGCTACTTCATGCCACCAAAGGCACAACTGAGGGCATCTTTTAGGGAAACAGCCTGCTGATAAATTATCGCTTTGTACTTAGCCCACCTTTCTAGTTTCTTTTCTTACAGCTTAAACCTCTTCCTCATGTCTATGGATGCTGTGGATTCACTGAAAAGATCTTATCTTTTCTGGTGCAAACTGACATCTTAGCCCTAGTCACACGTCACCATGCAAGTTGAGTCTAAGTCGACAACACCTCTACAGTTGAATATCTCCAGTCAGCACACAGCATCAGCTGGTCTAGGAGAGGAGTTCTCCATATGTGATATCTGCCCAGCAGGAGCAGTATCACCCAAGAACGTGTTAGGACGAATTCTCTGTCCCACCCCAGAGCTACTGAATCAAAAACTGGGGACTAGAGCTCTATGTTCTGTGTTTTAACAATTCTCTGAATTTAAGAAAACTAGTCTAGAAAAAAAAAACAAATACCATGCATACACTAATAAAAAAAAATGTCAATTTCTTACTATGAGTTAGGTTTCTAAGAGTTTATCTGGGATTAAATACTGGTTCTACATTGTACTGCCTCTATGGTTTTAGGCAAGCCATTAACCTCTGTAAATCTCAGTTTTCTTTTCTGTAAGATGGGAGTAACAAGACTTGATGTTACCTGGATTAAATGGAAAATATGCATCCAGAATTCTGACAGCACATACAACATGACAAATACTCAAGATATGTTTGTGTTAGTATTTATCACTTTGGTCATCTTTATGGGTGCAACAGCATGTGTTAAGGAAATATTTTAAAAAGAGAAGGACTGTGTTATGGGTGGGACTTCTCAGAGAATACCCAGTCAAAGATTATAGATAGATTCCATTTTGTTCAAAATATGTGCCTAACCTAGAAGAGGTGGGACTTGGATGGGGGTGGGAAAGAAGCTCCAGAGGGAGGAGATATATATATATATATATATATATATATATATATATACACATACTGAGAACCGATCCACACTGTTGTACAGCAGAAAGCAACACAACACTGTAAAGCAGTTATTTTCCAACTTAAAAATAAACAAAACTATGACCCTGTCTGGCCAAACTCTTTCCCCACTGGCCTATTAACCTAGAGCATCAGCATCCCTGACTTTCAAGATCCCTAGAATGCAGAGATGGTCCTTTCGATAGACCCTGCCAGCCAGACTCTTCTCCTCCCCAGGAAGTATGTGATGATGGTGGCTGGGGGAGGGGATGGGGTGCAAGGAGGACCCGATAAACAGGGATGGGGGATGAGGAGGAAGATGGGACCATCTCGGGCAGAGCCCAGGTCCCGGGTCTTCCCCTCTGCCACCCGCCAAGGCCCTGTCCTCCTGTGGCCAGCCTTGAAAAAGTGCTACTCGCCTGTCTCTGGACACAAACCTTTCCCACAAATCCTGCCACACAGGCTGGAATTTTCCAACCCAACCTGTACTAAATCAAAGGCAAGAAGAGATGGGGGAAAGAAAATGAGCATGAAGAAATCAGGGAAAACTAACACAAAGCCCAGAGGACCAGTGGTGCTCACCACGGACTGGGATCTGACCCTACAACAGCAGCTCCATAAGCTTCTGTGAACTGATTTTTTTCATTAAACCGAAATCACAGGGTAATCCCAAGGGAGGTGCTACCCAGCCAAGGAGAGCCCTCATTGATTCGAAGGCTCTTTTGTTATGGCATCTGAATTCCTAACCCTAACCTACCTCTCTTCATTCTTCCCACTTGGTCCTTTGGGCTAAGCTCGCTTTGTGGGAAAGAATCCGCCTGCCAATGCAGGAGATGCAGGAGACCCCAGTTCAGTCCCTGGGTCGGGAAGATCTCCTGGGGAAGGAAATGGCTACCCACTCCAGTATTCTTGCCTGGAAAATCCCAGGGACAGAGGAGCCTGGCAGGCTACAGTCCTTGGGGTCACAAAGAGTAGGACACGACTGAGTGCGCACACACACGCCCAACAGCAAGGGAGATTACATTTGCTGACTGACAACAGATAAGGTCAGCAAGTTAGGTCACAGGTGGGTTGAACCACAGCTGAGGATAAGCAAGAGTCCATCAGATGGAAGACAAGAATGATAACCACACAGCTGAGCACCTAGGAAGTGCCAGGAACTATGCTGAACTTGTTACATCCACCCTCTCAGGAAAGCCTCTTTTTTTTTTTTTTTTTGAGGAATTTAACTTATTTATATTTATTATTTTTGTGTGTAATAGCATTAACTTTTTTCTTCTACTCTTGTTTTTTTGGGTAGAGGTTACTGACTCTTTATGCTTTGGGATTTGGGAGATATACTTTCGATTTTCTATAATTTCTATCATTGTTTAAATTTAAAAATTGCTATTAAAAATTTCTTTTTATTATCCCTGGTGGCTCAGACGGTAAGGAATCTGTCTGAGGTTCAGGAGGCCCAGGTTTGATCCCTGGATCAGGAAGGTCCCCTGGAGGAGGGCCTGGCAACCCACTCCAGTATTCTTACCAGGAGAATCCCATGGAGAGGAGCCTGGTGGATTGCGGTCCATGGGGTCGCAAAGAGTTGGACACAATTGGGCGACTGAGATAACTGACAACTGATCAAGACTAAAGCAGTGTTTGGCGTTACTTTTACTTTACCCCCATATATCTTTTGTCCATCTTACTTTTTAGCTATTTTAAGCACTTTTTTTTTTTTTTAGAAACATGCTGTTACTTTGTAAAGTGTGACTATTTGTATTTCTTTTGGCTTATGATACTGAATTGAAAAGAAGCAATTTGATAATTCAGTGTGAAGGCAAGTATATCATTTTTCATATTATGTTGGTGAAAAGGCTATTTTTAAAGCATGTGAACAGTATAGAAAAAATATACATATATAGGAAAAAATGTAATTATATATATTTATAGTCTTGCCACCCCCAGACCTAAATCCACAGTTATTTCGATATACATAACATTTAGATATTATTAGTATCCCAATCTCATGCACACTGAAATAAAGTCTCGATTATTGGGTGGGTGAAGTGAGTTTTAAGCAACTCAAGTGAACAATCTAGTTCACAACACAGCATATTTTACTGACTGGATCTTCTAGGATTATGTGGATATTTTTTCTCTTCATAGCTTGCCTTCTGGGCTTCACTCATGTCTGTATTCTCAATTATCACTTCACCTACTTTCTTTGAGCAATTCTAACTTTGCTTTCTGTTTTTTTTTTTTTTTTTTAATAAACTTCTGTTTGATTTTGTCCTGCTCAGGAAAGCCTCTTAACAAATCAACAAAGGCAATAATAATAGTTATTGCGATCGATTGAGCACTCACTGTGTGCCAAGCACTGGTCTAGACACTTTACATACAGTCTTCACACATTTAATTCTTATTACAACTGTATAAGCTATAGATCATTATTGTGCCTATTTTTAACATGAGGAATTTGACACCAGGAAATTAACTGCTGGACCCGAAGTCACACGGAGTAAATATAGCAGAGGCTGGAGTTGAACCCAGGGGCTGACCAGAAAATCCACGGTCCCCAGCACTAGGAAAAGGGGACAGCAGTCGTCCAGGGAGAGCAGGAGTGGCATTGGCCGGAAGGTTCGCTGAGTGCTGGGAAAGTGCGGTCATTTTAGCTTCAGGAAATGATTTGCATGAAAAGAAAAAAATAATAATAATAATGTGGAACCTGGGCCCACAGGGCATTCAGGAAAAGAAAATTCGGTCTCTAAGGAAAACAAAAGAATTGAGAGAGAAGAGGGTGAGCTGCTGGCTCTTTCAATAGCTACATCCATCAAGGGTTTCACTAAAGAGAAGAAACAAAAGTTCTTAATAGCAATTCTTTGGATAGATTTTATAACATCAACAGAAAAGACAAAGGACCAGACAAGCGAGATCCAAGCAACAAGAAATGCACTGTGCCCACGCCCCAAGAACAATCGGTTAGGACCCTCCCTGGGCCTTCTGCTGTGCCCCGCCCCTGATCCAGCCGCCCTCGGCTCTGAGCCACCTCTCAGCTCCCTCCACTGGCGTGGCATATTCTTAGCTGGGGCCACTGGGATGGCAGAGTGTGGACCAGGGACAAACCCTCGTTCCGCTTCTAGGATCTCTGAAATCAAGATTCACACCACACAGGATGCCCTTCCTTTTCCTCCCAAATCCACGCCACCCGCGACAGTTGCCGAGGCCGACTTGAACAGATGCACAACGTGCCAGGTCAACAGGGATCCTGAAGACCAGCAAGCCTGGAATAAAAACTGTTGGCCAGGGATCTAATACAGGGGCGAACTCACATGCCTCTCTGAGGAGATGTATCAGTTTTAATGACTGAGACGCTGAAGCCTTCTTCCTGAGTACCAGCATCACCAGCCTTATGAAAAGGTTCCCTTGACTCAGGAGGGTTTAAGACTTGAGGTCCCAGTGCCTCCTGACCATGCAGTGGCTGAGGATGATGACCAAGGGCTCCTGGAGTCAGTGGGCTGGAAACTTCTCCCCCGAAGGTCCCCTTGGACCCACCATTCTCTGTGTGACCGATGCTCAGAGGAACAGTGGCAGGAAAGTGCCCTCTGGAGGGGCAAGTTCATGGCCATGTGCTGACCTCCTATCAACAGGAGGCACTGTGACCCTGGAATTTTTTTCATCTGTGCAAAGGCTGGCCCTGCATCCAGTTCTTCAGCCTCTGCTTGTGCTGACCTGGAAATAGCGGGAACTCCCCTGTGCAGTGATAAGCCTTCCCAGCTCCCAGAGCTCCCTTTGTGGGGACATCCCTCTTTTTGCTTAGTTCCAGCTTGAGATCCCTCTTTTTGCTTAGTTCCAGCTTGAAACGGCAGGGTCGGACAGCGAATCATAAGCAGAACTCATTCATGGATGCACATGCCACAGCTTAGCAGATCTGGCCATCGAAATCAAGACACAAACATGCCTCTGGAGAGAATAATCACCACCACGAATGGAACCAAACAGCTGGCTGAGGATGACAGCGAAAGAAAACGCTCAATGGGGACATTTAATTTCAAAGGAAAAACCTCCAGAAGATGACAAATGCAATCTTTGGATTGAACCATCTGCAGTTGAATAGCTTCCTGTGAGCAACACATTGAAACATTTATAGAATTAAGATGCTAAAAAATTAATGTTTACTTATTATAGAAGTGCTTATAATTGTCTGACGCTCTTCCATCATCAAATAAAGTTTCAAACATTCCAGGCCCGCCCCATCCGGCGAAACTGTCAAGAGAACAAGGAAGATTTATTAGAGGAAAAGTTTGTGAGCTGCGAGCCCTCTTGTGGCCACAAAGTGCAGTGCAGCCTGTGTCTCCATCCCCACCCCCAGCTTTCAGTCCTGGAGGAGGTGGAGTTGGGGGTTAGAGCGTTGAATTTGAGGACTGTCTCCTTCACCAGACCAAGACCTCTGATTCAAAGAGACTGCTGGACAGCAAGAAAATGCTCTTCCTTCCTGGTGGTATCATCAAGGACATTAGGACAGGGCACAAAGCTTCCCACACCTCCACTGTTACTCATAAACTGTGCTGTATCCACAAACATTTATGGAACTTCAGAGTTGCATTGATAGACAACATCATTTATCTAGAAAGAAAACACCACTGAAACTGAGGCTTCAGGAGACGATGTGACTTGCCTGAGGTCTCTTATTCTTCCAACCTGATCTTAACATGTCACCTCTTCCTGATTTGAAATGGTCACCTGCCTTTAAATGTCTTCCTTGACCCTTCTGTATAAAGTCACACCAGCACCACCCACACCCCCTACTGTCAAACACAGTCCGCCCTCTTTTCCTCCATTTCCGAAAATGGTCACATGTGGGCTACATGCCCCTCCCACTGCAGTGGAGACGCCAGTGGGTCAAGAACCGTCTCATTCACCCACACTCCAGGAAGTATCCGTGGAACAGTGAGTGACGTGATCAGTAAGGCACGTGGCTGAAATACAAGCACAGACTCGTTGACTCCAGACTCACTGGAGAAGCACAGGGCTTGTTGACTTGCTGTCAGTTCCTGGACACCCAGCTGGGCTCAGCCTGCAGACCCCGGTGTGTGAGGTTAACTCCGCCCTTTGCCACGCAAACTCATTCCTCCTCCTTTATCCCCCATCTCAGGTTGGAGGCACCACTCTCCACGCAGCTATACAAGCAAAACATCAGGAGGTCAGCTTGCCTCCATTGCATGTGAACAGTTCCTTTATCTCCCCACCACGTCACCAACCCCAAGTCCCACTAATTCTATTAATACCTCCTAAAGGGTCCCTTGTGGCTCAGCTGGTAAAGAATCCGCCTGCAATGCGGGAGACCTGGGTTCAATGCCTGGGTTGGGAAGATCCCCTGGAGAAGGAAAAGGCAACCCACTCCAGTATGCTGGCCTGGAGGATTCCAAGGACTGTACAGGCCATGGGATTGCAAAAAGTCAGACACAATGGAGTGACTTTCACTTACATTTAAAGAGTCAGACACGACTAAGCGACTGAACTGAACTGAATGCACTCGCCTGGATGTGCCCACTGCTCTCTATTCCAGCCATGCTCCCTTGCACAGGTCATCATCATGAATCATTCGTATCAGGGCAGAAGCTTGTCAGCTGTCCTTCCAGCTTTGGGCTGCTGTCCTGGCTGCAGCCAGAGGGTGGTTGCAGAATTGAGCTGCCTTGTCACTTAGAACCCTCCAGGGCTCCTTGTAGCTTTTTGGAGAAAGTCCAAAAGGGTTCACATGACCCTTTTGGCTCCTGCTGCTTCCCTGTCCTCTGCCCCCCGCCCCTAACTCCAACCCCTAGCTCCAGCCTTGTAGACATTCCTCCAGAGAGTTCCTTACAGCCCAGTACTACTACACCACACCCTTTCAAGGACATTATTTTGCTAAATTCTCACAATACCTCTGCAAGGGAGATATTACTGTTCCCATTTTCAAAATGAAGCAGCTCAAAGAGGCCAAAGTGACTTGCCTGGAGTCATCAGGCCTCTTGGTTTGAGATTCACTGTACTTTCCTATTCCCCATCCTCATTACTGTCCTTGACAGTGTTTGTTAAACGCCTACTGTATACAGGACAACATGCAGGATAAACTCCAGGGCACTCTTTTGAGCAAGTCATAAAGCACCCTTGTTCACACATAGCTACCCAGGCGCTCACTAGAGCCCACCTGATCCCTGCACCTTGAATCTCCAGCCTCTAGAACAGGGTCCAACACACAACAGGTGCCCAATAAATCCTTGTCAAGTGAAAGATTGTCCGTTCTCTTTCCCCTTTCAGAGAGCATAGTTTGTAGTGTTTCTAGAGCCATCCGTCTTGTAAAAGACAAAGCACAAGAAAATATGAGCTGGGACTTCCCTGGTGGTCCAGTGGCTAAGACTCCGTGATCCCAGTCCAAGGGACTTCGGTTTGATCCCTGGTCAGGGAACTAGATCCCAGATGCTGCATGCCCAACTAAGACCTGGTACAATCAAATAAAATAACTTAAAAAAAAGAAAATACAAGCTTTTCTCCTTTTCCTCTCTGGTTCTTCAAGTTCCTGTAGGTCTAGAAAAGATTTTTTCATGTCTTCAGATAGAACATGAATTCTGCCATCATACAGGTCTCTCACCCCCACTGGCAAGTCCCATGACGATGTGAATAAATACTGTTGAAGATACTGGAAAATGTCAGCCATTCATGGATTTGGTCCTGAGGCAATATGGCAGGGGCTTCAGGTGTGACCTGTATTGGAGTTGGAATATAGAGCTGAGCTCTTGCGAAGCCACAGTAAAGCAATGACTCAGGGAGACAGAGGTAGCCCCCAGTGGGAGAAATGTTCCAGGCAGCTGCTCATCGAGTTACAGGAGTAGTCCGGTTATATTAGTTGCCATAGCAACCCTGCCCTTCAAATTCAGAAAGTTTCATGAACAAGATTACTCTGGTGTTAAAGATTTCATGAAAAAAAAAAAAAAAAACTGGCCAACTCAGCCCCAGGGGGTAGTTGTACTTTCTTGGAGGACTTCTCCCCTCAAACCAACCACAACATTAAAGGACTCTGAAGGCTGGTAGTCGGTTGGTGCAAACATAATTGCGGTTTTGGACTGTGAATTTTAAATCATTATAACTAAGTTCAAATACATCCGCAAAACTTGGGAGCCCAATCCTTTCAGCTATTGACGTGTTGTGCGATGTGCAATTGGGCATTTTCATGGAGAAAACTTAGGCCCTTTCTGT
Source organism: Bos taurus (assembly GCF_002263795.3). Classification (NCBI taxonomy): domain Eukaryota; kingdom Metazoa; phylum Chordata; class Mammalia; order Artiodactyla; family Bovidae; genus Bos; species Bos taurus. Next base: position 40,475,871 of record NC_037353.1, on the reverse strand, counting down.
TGACCAATGCTGGCTACAGGCATTGCAGTTTTCAGTGAAGCTCATCAGTTTGCTGAGTATACTTCTCAGATGTAATGGTTTCAACAGGATTCAGAAGGCTGAGCAGATCAGACAGGCAGCAGACCACCGAACAGTGACCATGATCTATTTTTGGTGCAAGTTTGGCTTTGGGAAGTGCTTTGGAGCCTCTTCTCAGTCCAACCACTGAGCTGGTCGTTGCCAGTTGTCATATAAAAGTCACTTTTCATCACACGTCACAATCCGATTGAGAAATGGTTAGTTGCTGTTGTGTAGAATGAGAGAAAATGATACTTCAGAAAGACAGACTTTTGGGGTTTTAGATCAGCTCATGAGGAACCCACTTATCAAACTTTTTCACCTTTCCAATTTGCTTCAAATGCCAAATGACCATAGAAGGATCAATGTTGAGTTCTTCAGCAACTTCTCACTAGCTGTAAGAGGACCAGCTCCAGTGATTACTCTCAGTTGGTCACCATTATCTTCTGATGGCTGGCCACTGTGTTCCTCATCTTCAACGTTCTCGTCTCCTTTGCAAAACTTCTTGAACTCCCACTGCACTGTACGTTCATTAGCAGTTCCTGGGCCAAATGCACTGTTGTCTCTGATGCTTTATGACCCATTTTGAACTCATTAAAAAACCACTCAAATTTGCTTTTTGTCTAACATCATTTCCATAGTGTCAAATAAATATAAAGTAGGCAGCAAGTAATTGTCATTAGCAAAAAAAAAAAAAAGCAAGAAATGCACATTAAAATAATGTATAACATAACCACATTTATTAAGAATGTATTCAAATATCAAACAGTAAGTTTCAACAATGCAAACACAGCAATTATGTTTGCACCAAACTAATAACTATGAATAGGAAAGCAATACAAACTGCTTTATTTTTCATTCCACTAGTTAAGGATTTGTGAAAATCAAAAACAATTACCCTGGCATGCAGCTGGTTCAAATACTGTGTGATGAACATATGAGTGAACAAAGGAATATTTTAAAGTACTGACTTGATTAAAATAAAATATCATTATTTACATTTATAAAAATATTTTAATATTTAAAATTTATTTATCTTATAAAAATATAGTTATAATATAGATATAGATATGTTAAAACTGCCTGGAAAAACTGCCTGGCTCTGAAGGTTGGATTTTCGAATGCGCTATAATTTATGATTAGAACATAAACACTGACTGGCAGGAAAAGTCTACTAGGAAGCTAGTTTTCTCATTTGAGGTTCAGTTCAGATCAGTCGCTCAGTCGTGTCCGACTCTTTGCGACCCCATGAATCGCAGCACACCAGGCCTCCCTGTCCATGACCAACTCCTGGAGTTCACTCAGACTCACGTCCATCGAGTCAGTGATGCCATCCAGCCATCGCATCCTCTGTCGTCCCCTTCTCTTCCTGCCCCCAATCCCTAGTCATGATAATAAATAAAAGAGTATATGCTTAAAAAGGGGCTTCCCAGGTGGCCCTAGTGGTAAAGAACCCACCTGCCAATACAAGAGACATAAGAGATGTGGGTTTAATCCCTAGGTCAGGAAGATCCCCTGGAGGAGGGCATGGCAACCTCCAGTATTCTTGCCTGGAGAATCCCATGGACAAAGGAGCCTTGCAGGGCTATAGTCCATAGGGTCGCAAAGAGTCGGACACAACTGAAGCAGCTTAGCACATACACACACGTATATGCTTAAAAACAGCTTGGAAAAGCTAATGTGCTAAACCGATGCTAATCATTTTTTGTTTAATCACATCTCACCAGGCTCAGATTCTTGTGTTTCTGAAACTTGGATCCTACTTCTCTTTTATATGGTCAGTAAATATTACTTTTCTTCTGCCTTAGGCAGCCACATCCAACCAGAGGGTTAGACCAGCATGCAGTCTGCAGAGTGGGTATGTTTGTGGGCACCTGGCTGCATGTGTCTGTCCATGGGTGAACACAGTTGGGACCCAGTCACACTGAGCGGAACCCCCTGGCCATCCTGGACAGGAAGCAAACGCCTGGGCACTGAACTCTGAGCATTCACTCAGTTTGTTTTCCGACAAACTCACAATTGGAAATGGGAGGCTTCCATGACAACCCTTTCAGGTTTGTCTGGATGAAACCTCCACTCTCACCTTTTCTGTGCACATGATCCACAAAAATTCCTTCTTCAGTTTCTTGGCAGGTGACCATACCTTGGTGCCATTCGTGAGCTAAGTGAAAGAAGAAAGTGAAAGAAAGTGGCTTCCCTGGCTCAGACGGTAAAGCGTCTGTCTACAATGTGGGAGACCCGGGTTCAATCCCTGGGTTGGGAAGATCCCCTGGAGAAGGAAATGGCAATCCACCCCAGTACTATTGCCTGGAAAATCCCATGGACCGAGGAGCCTAGTAGGCTACAGCCCATGGGGTTGCAAAGAGTCAGACACGACTGAGCATCATTCATGAGCTAAGGGGCCTTCAAATCACATCCAGACAGAGATCTCTACCCACGTCTCCCACTCACCAACTGACCACGCTACCTGCTTCTTCTCCAGAGGCTGGAGGTAATGAAAATGGGCAGACAGTATCTGGAGCAAAAGGAGGCCTCTAACCCATTCATATCATCCTTTCCTTTCTTCACTCATTGATCCATTCATCACTGATATACTTTTTTTATGAAGCTGTTGGATACCTACCCAGTGATAGGCCCCACAGTAGGCAGTGGGATCCTACAGTGAACAGGACCTGACCTCTCACCTTTGCCCTCCATTCTCCCATCACATGGGCTCTGTTCTTACACACCATGTTCCTGCCCCAAGATGTCTGCACTTGCTATTTCCTCTGCCTAAAATGTTCTTTCCCCAACTCTTCCTAGAGCTCATGCTTCCTCTATTTATCTGGCCTCAGTTCACAAGTCACCTTTCCAGAGAGGCCTCCCCTGATCACACTCTGTAAAAGAAATCTCCCTTCCCCACCACCCTGCATTTATTTTCTTTACAACCGATGTGAAATTATTCAATTTTTTTGGACAGTTTTGTCTTTTTCTCTGCTGGATCCCCAGCCCTGACACACCGATTAGCACATAATAAGATGCAATAGATAAAATTTATTTAGCACTCTCTGAATGCCAGTTGGGCTTCCCTGGTGGCTCAGTGGTGAAGAACCCACCTGCCAATGCAGGAGTCATGTGTTTGATCCCCAGGTTGGGAAAATTCGCTGGAGAAGGAAATGGCAACCCACTGCGGTATGCCAGTTGCCGTTTAGGGTATTTTACACACTCTCCCAATTAATCATTCCTACAAGCTGATGCACTGGGTATTAAGAGAGGGTTAAGGAAGTTATGCACCTTAGTCATATAGTTAGTAAGGAACAAGGTTGTTTTTTGAACCCAGGATGTTTAAGTCCAGTGCCTGGGCTCCTAATCCCTACACAAGACAGTCACTGAATCCATCACCCAGTGTTTTGAATAAACGAATAAACATAAGAATGAATGAAAGAATGAATCTAAGACAAGCATTGAACAATGATTTGACAGCTACATAAGTGCAAAGAAAAGTATTACTATGATGTGAGTTTTTGATAGAGAGATCAAACCTAGTTAGTACATCAGGGGAGACCAGCCAAGGAAAGTGACACTTAGACAGCCTGGAGTATGGACAGGAGGTGGTGAGAGAAGAGGGTCATTCATCAGGTAATCTGCGGGTGACAGCTGGACACGGGCGTCAGACCTCAGCTTCAGAATAACATCCGTTTGTAATGGTGTGGGGACGCAGTCAGGGCATGTATCAAGGTAGGAGCAAAAGCTGGTTACGTTTTTTGGAAGGCAATTTGCAGAATCCATGCTATCTATAATCAGTTTGCAGACTTTCAAAGATACCCACTTTTCAACCCAACAATTTCACTTTAACTAGCTAACCTACCGATACACTTGCCTATCTGTAAAGAGGAGTATGTATAAGGAGGGTAAACATTGAAATAGCCCCAAACTGAATAATGAAAACCAAATACTTATCAACAAATAACACCATCCTGTGAGGAATATTCTAGAACAAATTCTTAAATGATTGTATCAGCCATTCTATCAAGACATAGTAGCACTTTAAGATCTACAAGGCACAGTGCCAAGTGAAAACAAGTCAAGTAACATTTCGCTATGTGAAAAATGATCCTGTTTATATTTTTTATAGAGAAATTGAAGCTATACGTGTGTGGACACAATGCACGCCCATACACACAGAGATGTAAATGCATGTTTTGAAATGTTAGCAATGCTTTGAAAAACCATCCAGCAACTTCTTATCTGTGATTTCCTGGGAGGAAAAAAGAGGAGAAAAAAAAGACTTTGACTTAAAAAAAGTAAAGAATCTACAATGTTTGAATATTTATAATGAAATGTAGGCATATATTACTGTGATTTTTAAAAATCTCATATTGAAATTAAAAGATTAAAAGCCAGCACTGTAAACAGAAATCCCCCTGAGAGTATCCCACAGGGCTCCACAGAGGCCCCATCCAGCTGAAACCCTCCCAGCCACACAATTGGATCTGGAGCATCTTTCTAGAGTTTCCTGCTGGTCCTGATTTGCTTCCTCAGGGCTTCCCTTGTGGCTCAGCTGGTAAAGAATCCAGCTGCAATGCAGGAAACCTGAGTTCGATCCCTGGGTTGGGAAGATCCCCTGGAGAAGGGAAAGGCTACCCACTCCAGTATTCTGGCCTGGAGAATTCCATGGACTGTATAGTCCATGGGGTCACAAAGAGTCGGACATGACTGAGCGACTTTCACTTTGGCTGGAAGAAGGCTTACTTGTCTCAGCAGTTCTTGGATTCCGATCCCTGGCTAATCCCTGACTCGGCATTTGAGCTTCATCCAGGGTTCAGGACACCTGCCCGTCTATCCACCATTCACCTGTGGCCCTGATTTGTACCAATCTATGTAGCTTCACTTTGTTCATCCTCAGGGGTCTGTGCCCTCATGGATAAGCAAGGTGAAATGCCCTCCTCTGTCCCTTTGTCTCACAGATGAAAAGACACTCACTTTTAGCATTACCTGGTGATAAGGTTAAGACCAAGTTTTCCACTGGAGATTCCCTTTTCTCTGCTGTGTTGTTGAATTCTCCATGTGGTTTCTGTTCTCTTTCCAGGATTCTGAAATAGAGTACCTCAACATACTGGCAGGCGAAATCACTCTTGGTTGGTTGAATCTTTAGTTGCATTAATAAAATAATGTCTTAATGATCTGGGATATTTGGGCAAAGTAGTGACTACTTCTCCGAGACCTTGCCTTCTTAGAGTTTCCATTCCAGTTTAGGAGACTGACTCATAAGCACATAATCTCAACACTGGTGGGTGGTAAAAATAGTCGGACGCATAAGAAGCTATGAATACAAACATTAGGGGTCCTTAGCTTAGCTAGAAAATTCTGGGATGGCTTCTTGGAGTAGACAGATGGGTGAGTAAGAGTATCTTGGAAGAGAAAGATGAAGCAGCAGAGGGAAAATCATGAGTGAGCACATGGAGATTTGAAATGAACAGATTGACACTGTGCAAAGATTAGCAGTGATTGATGTGGCTGTGGCAGGAGATGGCACAGGAGAGGCAGGCAGGGCCCAGGCAACAGAAGGCCGAGAATCCAACTCATACCATTTCCACTGCATCAGAACATGCCAACTGGCATTTCAGTAGTGACCTCCAAATGACTATGATTTTAGCATCTTTATACTGATGCTTTTGAACTGTGGTATTGGAGAAGACTCTTGAGAGTCCCTTGGACTGCAAGGAGATCCAACCAGTCCATCCTAAAGGAAATCAGTCCTGATTGGAAGGACTGATGCTGAAGCTGAAACTCCAATATTTTGGCCCACCTGAGGTGAAGAACTGACTCATTGGAAAAGACCCTGATGCTGGGAAAGATGGAAGGCAAGAGGAGAAGGGGACGACAGAGGATGAGATGGTTGAATGGCATCACCGACTCAATGGACATGAATCTGAGTAAACTCTGGGAGTTGATGATGGACAGGGAGGCCTGGCATGCTGCAGTCCATGGGTTCGCAAAGAGTTGCACATGACTGAGAGACTGAATTGATACTGAGTCCATATTATGTTCAAATGGATTGGGGAAGGGAAGAGGTCAGATTTGTTAAATATTGGTAAAAATCATATTTGACATTCTTTCCTAAAATAAAATGGTCCATTTTTAGAAAGTTCTAGATAATGAGCACCAGGGCGATTGCTTTTCAGGGCCAGCCTCTCACATACTGATGGCTTACAGTCATAAGGAGGTAAATACAGAGCTTGGGGATGGTGCCAGTCTCAGGATGTGCTCTAAGGATTCCTCTCCATGCTAATGAATCTTGTGTTTGGAAGGTGTTTATGCAGAGATGATTTGTCTCTCTCTTTAAGAGAGAACAACCAGATGTTCCCTTGATATTAGGATTTTGTGATACAGGCTAGATACCAGCATTGTAGCACACTAGAGGGTACTGATGTGGTACCCACTTGCCATGGTAATTCCAAACGCAACACAGCCAGGTTTGAATATCAGGTGATTCGGTGTACTACAGTTGTCCCTTGGGATCTGGGGATTGGTTCCCTGACCCCCACAGATACCAAAATCCACAGATGCTCAAGTTCCTCATATAAACTTGCGTAGTATTTGCATATAAACTATATTCTCCCATATACTTGGAATCTTCTCTAAGTGACTTATACAATATGATGTAAATAGTTTTAAATACAATATAAACACAATATAAATAGTGTTTGCATGCAACAAATCCAAATTTTGCTTTTTGGAATTTTCTGGAAATATTTTAAATCTGTGGCTGGTTGAATCTGAGGATGCAGAACCTGCAGATATGGAGGGCCAACTGTGCTAGATTCAAACAGACATTCTAAATTATATTTATTAGTGCTTTTTGATACAAAAAAAAGAATAAGAAAAAAATAACCTACTGTTCTATCACTAATAAATTTACCCTATCATCTCAATTTACTTTTACTTTATTTCCAAGCTTATTGAGATATAATTTATACACAGCATAATTTAGCCTTTTGAGGGTACAGTTCAGTGAATTCAGATAAGACCATGTAACCATGACCCCAGTTGGGATACAGAGCATGTTCATTACCCCCAGAAGTTCCTTCATGCCTTTTTGTGGGTGCCTTTCCCCACCCTTGATCCCTGAAAATCACTAACCCAATTTCTGCCCCTACACTTTCGCCTCAATTATTAAGAAATAATTTAAGAATCAAGTAAGAAATTTCAAATATTAAAGTTATGTTTAGGGTAATTTAAGAAGTAATTTCTTGTTTTTTGCGAGAGTTCTGGAGTTGGAAGAAGTGGAATCCTATTTTGTCAGTTACTTTTCCTTTACTGCATAGTGGTTAAAAAATGTAGTCTTAGACTTTTGACATAATGGAATTTACTGAGATTTTCTCCATAATTATTATATGGAGAATATAATAACATAATTATTATATTATATATAATTATATATATCTAAGTATGAAACAACTACTTGAAATAAGAGTGGTCTCCATCAGTTGATATGCCAATGTATATTAGAGTGACCAGATTAATTATTGCGTGGGTACTCAGTCGGGTCTGACTCTTTGCAATCACATGGACTATAGCTGACCTGGCTCCTCTGCCCATGGGATTCTCCAGGCAAGAATACTGGAGTTGCTTGCCATTTCCTCCTTCAGGGGATCTTCCTGACCCAGGGATTGAACACAGGTCTCCTGCAATGCAGACCAACTCTTTACCATCTGAGCCACCAAGGAAGACCTATGGTGGCGCAGTGGTAGGAAATCTGCCTGCAATACAGGAGACCCAGGTTAAATCCCTAGGTGGGGAAGATCCTGGAGGAGGAAATGGCAACCCACTCTAGCATTCTTGCCTGGAAAATCCCATGGACAGAGGAGTCTGGGGGGCTACAGTCCATGGGGTCACAAAGAGTCGAACTTGACTGACTGAGCACAGTTCAGTCAATAGCATCAGTTTTAACTCTTAGGTCTTTAAAAATTCTTAAATATATATTTTTTACTATTTCACCTAATTCTTAAGCATGACTGAAGGTGCTATTGCTAAGTTGCTTTAATCGTGTCTGACTCTTTGCAACCCCATGGACTATAGTCCACCAGGCTCCTTGTCCATGGGATTCTCCAGGCAAGAATACTGGAGTGGGTTGACATGCCCTCCTCCAGGGGATCTTCCTGACCCAGGGATCGAACCTACATCTGTATTGTAGGCAGTTTCCTTACCACTGAGCTACTGGAGAAGCAGGACTAATATATCAAAATAAACAATGACTCAAATGCAGTAAAAGCTTATTTCTCACTCTCATAAAATATTCTGGTCACAAGTGGCTTTCCTGAAGGCAGTGGTTCAAAGACCTAGTTCTTTCTTCCTTGAGGGTCCTCCATGTCCCAAGGCCATATCATTGCCTTGGGGGAAGAGAGAGCAGAGTGAGTTTCTTAAAAGTCTTAGCCCAGAAATATCTTACATCAGATTGGCTGGAATTCAGTCACACGGCCATATCTAGCTGCAAAGGAATCTGGGAAATCCAAAGTTGTGTACTTGGGACAAAAAGCACACAGACTCTGATGAGCAGCTAGCAACCCCTGAGCCAGTTCTGCGTGCTAACGTGAGTGAGTGAAAATCTCTTTAATGTTTCTGTGTATTTATCACTGTATTCCCTGCCTTTTTTTGCTGTACCAGGTCTCAGCTGCAGTTGGGGAGATCTAGTTCCCTGACCAGGGATCGAACTTGGGCCCCCTGCACTGGAAATACAGAGTCTTAACCACTGAACCACAAGGAAAGCCACTCCTTGCCCTTTATTCTTTACATAATTTGATGCTTTGTTGTTTGGTACATGTATCTTGTTCAGTCTCTAAGTCATGTCCAACTCTTCACAACCCCATGGACTGCAGCACACCAAGCTCCGCTGTCCTCTACTATGTCCCAGAGTTTGCTCAAATTCATGTGTTAATAGTGGCTTAAACAACACAAAGGTATTACCTTACAGCTCTGGGGATCTGAAGATTCACTAGACTAACATCAATGTGTTGTCAGGGCTGCACTCTTTCTGCAGGCTCCAGGGGAGAATCTGCTTCCTTGCCTTCCTTGCTTCCAGAGACTACCCTTATTCCTTGGTTCGTGGCCCTCTTCCATCTTCCAGGGCAGAAATTCCATCACTGCAGCCCCAGCTTCCATCATCATATCCCATCCTCTGATACCACTCCCTTCCTTTTTCACTTATGAGGACCCTCGTGATAGCACTGGCTCCATGTGGATAATTCAGGATAATCTCCCCATCTCAAAATCTTTCATGGAAATTCATCTATAAAGTCCCTTTTGTCATGGTCACATATTTACAAGCTTCAGGAATTGTACACGGACATCTTTGGGGGAACCATTATTCTGCCCAACCACAAAACCTGAAGCTCCATATAAGTGATCGTCATGGTCTTGTTGTGGATAATTTATCAGCTTAAAGTGCCACTTTTGCCTTGTTTCAGTTCTTGGCCTTGAATTCAACCTTGTGTGACATCAGCACAGTTTGTGAATAGTTGCTTGATGTGTCTTTGTCAAGCCTTTTGCTTTTAACCTTATTGAATCACTTATTTTGAATGTCTTTCAAGAATTGAGTTCTTATAAACTTGAGCCTGAAGTTTTCTTCTTATAGGGAATGAGTTTGACTCTCTTATAGTTACTGCTGTTGTTTCGCCTCATTCTGTCATCTTCTTTGTGTACATGCTTCTTTTTAAGTTTTCAGTTAAACTGAAAACCTTTGCTATATGGGTTATCTTTTTGTTATATGGGTTATCTTTTCTCAATCTTATTTCTCAATCTTGCTTTTTCTTCTGCTATTTTCAAAGTTTTATTTATCTGATTTTAGTTCTTCAAGTGGTTATAATTATACATTTTAAAGTAAGCTTGAGCCTCTTCACTAGTTTACCAATATTTGACACATCTACTGAATCCTCTCCATGAATGAAAACATTCATCATAAACGTCTTCTCATTTATCTACACAAATACAGCCCTAATTTTCACTTACAATATTATTATTCTTTTTTCTTCCAATTTTATTGAGATATAAGTGACACACAAAACTGCCTAAGTTTAAGGTGTAAGCACAGGGATTTGACTTGTACACATCATGAAATGATTATCACAATAAGTTTAGTGAACATTCATCATCTCATAGAGACACAAAACTAAAATAGAAAAAAATTTTTCCTTATAATGAGAACTCTTAGGAATTATTCTCTTAACATTCATATATAACCTACAGCAGCATTAATTGTATTTATCAAGTTGTACATTTATCTCATCTACTTATTTATCTTATAACTGGGAGTTTGTACATTTTGACTGCCTTCATCCAATCCCGCCTTCCTCTCATGCCTTGCCTCTAATAACTGCATATCTGATTTCTTCTCCTGAGTTTGTTTTTTTGTTTGTTTCTGAAGCAAAACTGACCTACAAAACAATGTTAGCCCCAGTTACACAACATAGTGATTCTATATTTCTATACATTTCAAAATGATCACCAGGATAAGTCCAGTTACAACTTGTCACCGTACAAAGATACTGCAGTTACTGACTATATCCTTCACACTGTGCATTCCATTCTGATGACTCATTTATTTTGCAACTGGAAGTTTGTACTTCTTAATCTCCTTCACTTGTTTCTTTCATTATTCTTATTGCTGTCATTGCCACAGGATTGAGCACACTTTAAAGATTTATGACGTTTTCCATCTACAATTATGATATGCAGGTCTGTTCCTTTCATGATAATCTCAAGTTCAGTGCTCACCCAACTCTTTCACTACTGTCCCCACTAATCTGTTTCTGCCCAAGCCCCACCTCCAATGTGTCTGGCTTTGCCCTCTTAGATATCTGAAGAACTCTTTCTTTCCTTTGGCATTGTATTATCTTTATTGGGGTATGTCTTAGTATTGATCACTCTATATCTTTTTTATTTGGGGCAATAAAAAAGACAATGATCAATACTGCCTTTTGATCAGGAGAGGCTTCATTTTAGGAAGAACATGAATTTTTTTCCCCCAATATATCTTTGAATAATGCTTTTGTTCATTTATTGGATTCTCTGTTGGATCATGTCTGTTCAATATATTTGTTTATAGTCTCTGTATGCATTATGATCGCCTCAGTTTTGCATTCTCTTTGTTGTTATTGAGTCTCTTATTTTATTTTACCTATTGTTTTTTTTGTTTTCTTGGCTGTGACACACAGCTTGTGGGATCTCAGTTTCCAGACCAGGATTGAAACCTTGCCTTTGACACTGAAAGCAGAGTCCTAGCCACTGGTTCTCTGAGGCGTTCCCAATTCTCTTATTTGTTTTCTGTATTTTGTATTCTTTCTTGAAGGTTTATTACTATTTTAAGTTGCTGATAAACAAACAATTTGCCCTAAGGAAATGATTCAGGGTAACCGGCCCTCTCCACTCCACTCCCCCCGGGCACCTTTGATAATTCTGCCAGTGCCCATTTAAACATCCACAATTCCAGAACCAGGGTTACAGGTTCACAGTCTCAGCTTCTTTACTGCTCTGTCATGAGAAGGCTTTTCTCCCAGAAAACCAGAGTGCTAACTATCTGCTTCGTCCTCCTCCACATAGGATGCCCCTGAGGAAAAGGAGTCACTGCACGGCTCCCAGGAACAATATCCACTTCTTACAAATGGCAGGGTAACGTGGTATAGGGGCTTCCCGGGTGGCGCAGTGGTAAAGAATCCGTCTGCTAATGTAAGAGATGTGGGATCAATCCCTGGGTCTGGAAGATTCCCTGGAGGAGGAAATGGCAACCTGCTCCAGTATTCTTGCCTGGAAAATTCCATGGACAGAGAAGCTGGCAGGCTACAGTCCATAGGGTCACAAAAGAGTCAGACTCAAATGAGTACACACACAAAAGATGTTTTAAAGATTCTGAACATTGCCACCTAAAACCCTTCCATGTGTAACTTTCCAGAGAAACTCAGAGAGAAATGTTACAATGGTTTAAAGAGATTTGGCATTTGCTGCCACAAGAGAATTCATAAAGTGAATTAATTATTTAGCTGTTTTCTGTAAAGCAGCCTAGAAATACCTTTGGGGCATCTGTGTTTAATTCTGCTAAAGGATGAGCAGTCTGCTTAATTTCTCCCTTTCATATTTTACTAACATTTTTCCTCCTCTATTTACTCCATTAAAGTCTACAACAGCATAAAGGATGAAAGAATGCGTTCAATTGTTTTAAAATGCTAATTTCATCAAGCCTGTGGTGGCTGTTCAAGGTGATTTCTTCTTTAATGAGGAGATGACTTGGTAAATTTCTGACTCTCAATGTAAACTGTTCAGTGTTCAGTTCACAGCCTCACTAATTTATGTGTTAATTTGATCAAGAGTAGTTTACATTGCGAACCACAAAACCTGCGTTTCCTTCATTGTTGTTGACAACAGGGAATCCACTTCATGTATGTAAATCAGGCATTACTCCTCTCTGAAAGGCAAAGTGCAGTAATCAGAGGTGATGGAAACCATGAGTTAGTAGAAATTCCATGCACACAGAAGCTATGAGGAAGTAGAACAGAATAATAGAAAAGACACTCACAGTAGTAACAAAAATAGGCAGAAAGTTTTATTGCTCTGTGGGTTGAACTTCAGAAAAGGGAACACTAAACGGTCACCTTGAGTGGGGAATTAATAATGTGACCTTGAGAATGACATTGGAATCCAAATGGTGTTCCAGTCTCCCTAGGAGGCTCAGCTCTACCGCTGATTTATCTTTCTAATTAGGAAGTATATTTATAACCATCCCCGTTATTGGGGGCAATCTGAATGGTCCTGCAAAGTAAGATTCAAGCCAAAGTCATGGTCCCATGAGGAGACCAGATGGCAGGTATGGCTGGGTGAGGGCAAACCAACCAATGCTTTGGTTTTAGTCTCTAAGTCATGTCCGACACTTGCGACCCCATGGATTGTAGCCTGCCAGGCTTCTCCATCCATGGGATTCTCCAGGCAAGAATACTGGAGTGGGTTGCCATTTCCTGCACCAGGGGAGCTTCCTCTAATCCAGGAATCAAACCCAGGTCTCCTTCATTGCAGGCAGATTCTTTACCAACTGAGCTACAACAGAAGCCCCAAAACTAACCAACGTCAGTGAGAAAAAACACTCAAATGTAGGTGCAGCCAAGGAAGAAAGACAGCCTGTCTCCATAGATAAAGGAGAGCATATTTAAGTGGTCATGCTAGAGAACAGTCTTCATCACACATTCAACAAGTAGCATCAGGCACGGGACTGGCAGGACCGTATACATGAACACACAGACTGTGCGAAGCCGCAGCCCCACCTCCCAGCAGAGTGATGAGAGTACAGAGTCCCTGCCCCTGTGGAGCTCACATTTGAATGAGGCTCGCAGGGAACTGTTTGCTGAACTGCATCACAGTTGGGGAGCTGGAGCGCTTATCCTCTCACTCCTGCCATCTACTGACCAAGGGCTGCTCTGCTCTTCCACGTCATCTCCACACCTACAGCCAATGAACAGACAGACGATCTACAGCCTTGGACGGACAATCAGGAGGCTACTGGCGGGTTAGAGAGCTGTTCCCTGTGGCCTCCAGGCCAGGCTGGGCTAAGAGGAATGGGAGGGGCCCCCACAACCCCTGTTATGATCACAGGTCACTTTCCAGAAGGGCTGGGCTGCCACGCAAGTAGAAGTGGCTGTCTTAAGACCATAACATGTGCTCTTCTGTGGTCACCAAAGGGAGGGAAAAGGACACAGAGGAGTCGGGCTGGCAGATGGCAGAGGACGGCAAGGTCTCACCTATTTTCTCAGTGACATGAGAACAGAGGTCATCAGCCAACGGAGTGGACAGGGGAAGATGTTCAAGGCTGGAGGAAAGCTAAAGTGTGAAATGGTCATCACAAAGTGTAGGGAGATGTGTTTACTGAGAAATAGTATGGGGTGGGATGGTGCTGAGCGCCCTTCCGAGATCAGAAACCACCATTCCAGTTATATGTCTTCTTCCAGCGATACTCGGGCAGCAGCAAACAGTTTGTCTGGTTTAATTAGGGCTGGGACGTTGTCAGGTGTGTGTGTGAAGGGGCGAGGGGACCAGAGAGCTAAGGGTTAAGCTTTGGCATCAGGAGGAATCCAGGTTTGAGGGGGTGGGGCTAAAATGTAGACACTTTGGGTGCCCTCTTTAACAGAAAGTTTACCAAATCACAAATGTGAAATTAAACACGAGTGAATTTTTTTAGAATCAGAAAATAAGAAATTTTAAAACTCAATGCTTACTGCAGACATCATAACATCCCAAAAAAATAACATGCTTTTTAATTAGCTGTCTGATACAACTTTGTATTACTTCCTTTCCTGCCCTCTTTTGCCTATTCATGTGACAATAATCTTAGAGAACAGAAACATAATTCAGTCTTTCCTCTAGCAAGGTTGATGGATATCTGTTTTTTTCCCTTATTGATAGTTGCAGAAATAAAACATATGACTTCACACAGATATAATTACTGTGTGTAATACTGATACAGCTTTTATGCTGCTGCTGCTAAGTCACTTCAGTCGTGTCCGACTCTGTGCGACCCCATAGACGGAAGCCCACCAGGTTCCCCTGTCCCTGGGATTCTCCAGGCAAGAACACTGGAGTGGGTTGCCATGTCCTTCTCCAATGCATGCAAGTGAAAAGTAAAAGTGAAGTCGTGAAGTCACATCTGACTCTTCGTGACCCCATGGGCTGCAGCCTACCAGGCTCCTCCATCCGTGGGATTTTCCAGATGAGAGTACTGGAATGGGTTGCCATTGCCTTCTCCGGGTTTTATGCTACCGATAACGGAAAAACTGGTAGATTCCATTATACATCACGCCCATCAAAAAAGAGCGGATTTATAAGTGTAAACGTTGCATCACTGAAGATATTCTTTCCTCCAAAGTATCTATGAGGAATTTCCACACCACCTTCTGGGTCCACGCATTTTGAAGCTTGGTTCTCCCTCATTACTCAGACACTTCCCGAGCTGAGCTCTACAGGACCTGCTCAAATCATAATATGACCCTGGGCTCTGACCCCTTGTGTCCTAATGATGGATGGATCAGCATAAAGGCAGTAGGAATATTCTGGAAGCGAGGTTTACAGGAGGACAGCTAGTGCTATTCTTACTATACTCAACTTTCCTTTAGCCACAAACTGAAAACTGCCTCTGGACCATTCAACCCCACCCAACAAAAAGGCATATGCAACAGAGTGGAAGTGTGAATAGAAAGATCCAGTGATTTTCAACCGATTGTGGTTTAAATAGCTCATTTTTGCAAATTTTGCAATCACACGTGAACTTATGACCTTTGAGGGCCTTTCTCAGGGTCGTAGGAGGATCTCCTACAAATGGGGACCCCCCAGGACCCAGATGTCAGTAGCTACACAAGTACCTCTTTAAGGCATAACTGTAATAAAGGGTCTTCTTACTTCTAAGCTAGATGAGAAGTTGGATGTAGAAACACAGCAAGATAAATGTTATCAATAGAAGGTGTGGATCCTGTTGAAAAGTGCTGAGGTGGGCGGTTCTGGAGTCAATGCACCGAAAATACAGATTGAAGTAGGTCTCAGCCTGAGATGCCTGAATCCAAGGTCTTGGATTTCATGACATTTCAACAGAAATAAGAACTAAAGTAGGACCACCGGGCTTACACAAGATGGAGGCAATGGTATTTGGACACAAAAAAAGCCAGGCATTGCATGGATTCCAGAGCCACACTGTCCCATATGGTGGCTACTAGCCACATTTGATTACTCACATATAACTCAACCAAAAACTCATTTCAAGGGCCCAATACCCATACCTGGTGAGCATATACCCATATCTGTCTACTACATTGAAAAGTGCAGATATATTGACAGAACAGTCCTGTGATAGAACATGCTATTGGACAATATACTCTAGAAGACATTGAAATTAGTAAGAATTATAACCAAAATGTTGGGGTATAAAAAAATGAGCCGCGCTGCTTGAGTTCAAATCCTGGCTCCATCAAGGACTAGCAATGTATCATTTTGGATACATTACTTAGCCTGTCTGTGCCTTAGTTTCCTCATCTTTAAAATGAATATTATCATAATGCTTACCTTAGAGGGTTGTTGTGAAGATAAGTTAATATAGCAAATGCTTAGGACGGTACCTGGCACATAGGAAATACTACTCAAGTGTTAGCTATGCTTATTATATGCTAAAAATCCTCACTGAATGAGGGAGTGTAAAAGGAGGGGAACCAGGATCAGAAGATGACTGCAACGTTGAGGGGCAGCAATGAGACAGTCTGAGGGTGGTGCTGGAGAAAAGCTGGAATTTTGAAAAAAGGAGGGCAGAGCCTGTACTGGGAGCCAGCAAGGCACCTAACCCTTCTCTGGGCTCCAAGAAATGTGGCTGGAAACAATACCTTACTGCAGAGGGTATGAGAGGGATATAGAGGAAACCAAACACTCAGGGCACAGCTTCATTTCTGCTGATAGGAGAAGGTGGAAGAAACACTCAGAGAAGAGGTCCATGTTGGATGGAATTTTGCTGACGGTAACCCCAGTGTCCCAAATGGCCCAAGACAAAGCTGCGGAGGCAGGCGTGTTGGAGAACTGGATCAAATGACAAGGCCTTGCCTGGAGAAGCATCGCAGTGGCCATGTTCCCCTGGGAAGCTGACACTTCCAGTGTGACTGAGGCACAGCAGAGTGGAAGGCATGAAGGTGTGAAGAGGGTGAGGGTCTGCTGGGGGAAGGTGGGGACCCCGTGGTCATCACAACCTCCTCTGCAGGTCCTTTTGGCAATTTACAATGTATGCTGGACAGTGTCATAGCCAGAGGTGCAGAGCTCTGGGTGACTTAGTGTCAAACATCAGGTAACCCTTCTGTTTTAACCCACCTCCCCCCTACATTACTCCATCCATCCATATCCCCCACCAATCTGTCCTCTCCCCCACCAAGTCACCTATAAATCCATCCACCCATCTATGCATCCAGCTGCCCACCCATCTGCCGACTCCCCACCCATGTACCTATCTCTGGCTACCCTTATAAGCACCTGATAAATGAAAGGCTTAGTGTTTCATTTAGACGACTGAAGCCTTTTCATGCTTTTTCATTTCCAATCTCATTTTCTCCATTTCTCTTTATCATGATGGATTTTATGCACGTAAATCCCTTGTCTCATTTATAATTTCAGCTTCAAGACCACAGTTCAAGCCATTCTTCTCCCCACAGAGGCCCTTTCTCCTCCACACTGTTTGCACTGCTTGGGCATGACTAATTAACTTCTCTAATCATCATAAGCCTCCTCCCAACACTGTTGGCATTAGGCAAGAGCAAGTCGAAAGCATTGTGTCATTTCCTAAAATTTAATAAGAAACAATAGCTTGGGATTTATAAGTTTTCTGACAGTACAGACATTTGCCCAGGGAGAGATGGATACATAAAATCCAGTTCATCAACTGGCAAGATGTGCATAAATAGAGGAAAGGATTGTTGAAAATACATGTTGAGCCTGAGCTCTCTCTAGCATAGTGTTTGGAGGAAGGATGATAAGAGCTGACATTTATGCAGCTCTTACTAAGGGCCAGGTTCTCTGTCTGCATTGTTTTATTTAATTATCACTGCATAAAGGATAAATTTAGCTGTTCTCCCATTTTGCAAATAGGGAAACTGAGGCATTGCTCAATGCTTGGAGAAGCATCACAGTGGCCACGTTCCCCTGGGAAGCTCACAGTCAAGCATAGGCAGCTAGGAAGGCTGCCTCTAGAGCCCATGCTCTCTCTCTACTCTACTAGACAGAGGATTGAGGCTTAACTGGAGACCAGGTACCCAGGGGAAATAGCATAGCAGAGCCTGCGGGTCAAGGGCCTCAGGCCCTTGAGCCTCCTTACTGCCAATACCTCACTGGGTGATCTTGGGTGAGTTTATGAAAACGCAGGTTTCCATAAAATGAAAAGGCTGAGTTGATGATCTCCCAGGGCTGTTCCAGCCCCATAGCCTGGAAGATCTAGATTATTACATCGCTGGCTATGGAATTCATTTACAGCATTAAAATCAAAGCTGCTGAAAAGTTACCCAAGCAGCCAGAATTAACCAGAGCGAGGACTGCAGGTGGAAATATCAATACACCAACCTTGAAACACAGTCTGGGCAATTCTGTGTCCAGGGAGGGCCCCAGAGACGATCCCACCATTGCAAACTGTGAGTCCACTGCCCGTGGATGCCTGGAGAATCTGCAAAACCCAGCTTTACAGAGAACGGCTTACAAGGAGGCACACAACCCATCCCCAGCACAGGCAAGATGCTGAGTAGACTCCTCCATTCAAAAATCTGCTGTGTACTGCCTACCATTTTGGAAAAGACCCTGATGCTGGGAAAGATTGAAGGCAGGAAGAGAAGGGGACGACAGAGGACAAGATGGTTGGATGGCATCACTGACTCAATGGACCTGAGTTTGAGCAAATTCTGGGAGATGGTGAAGGGCAGGGAAACCTGGCATGCTGCAGTCCATGGGGTTGCAAAGAGTTGGACACAACTGAGCAACCGAACAACCACCACCACCTCCTACCATGTGCCCAAGTGCTGAAGACATCAGATGACTAGATCAGAGACAGGCCATAGACACCCAGCCTGGGGGGCTGAAACATGCCCTGCATGGGAGGATATTCAAAAGGTTTGAGGGCCCAGATGGGGGGCAGTAATCCACATTCTCCCTAGTCTCACTGGCTTCCTTCAGTCCCTCAGACTCGCCAAGCCCCTTCCTTCCACTTCTCCAGGTTCTGAAATGTTCTTCCCCTGCTCTGGGGACAGTGGGCTCCTTCTCATGCTCCAAGGACCAGATTACAAGTTATCTCCTCAAAGAGCTCCCCTTTCACTCCTCACCTATGAGCTCCTTTACCATTCTCCATCCCAGCATATAGTTATATATATTTTTAAATTTTATTGGAGTAGAGTTGGTTTACAATGTTGAGTTAGTTTCTGCTGCTGCTGCTAAGTCACTTCAGTCGTGTCCAACTCTGTGCAACCCCATAGATGGAAGCGCACCAGGCTCCCCCGTCCCTGGGATTTTCCAGGCAAGAACACTGGAGTGGGTTGCCATTTCCTTCCCCAATGCATGAAAGTGAAAAGTGAAAATGGATACACTCGGTCGTGCCCAACTCTTAGTGACCCCATGGACTGCAGCCCACCAGGCTCCTCTGTCCATGGGATTTTCCAGGCAAGTGTACTGGAGTGGGGTGCCATCGCCTTCTCTGTGAGTTAGTTTCTACTGTACAGCAAAGTGAATCGGCTATATGTACACATATATCCCTCCCTTTTCTTTGAATTTCCTTCCCACTTAGGTCCCCACAGAGCACTGGGTAGAGTTCTCTGTGCTATACAGTAGGTTCCCATTAGTTATCTATTCTATGCATGCATGCTCAGTCCCCTTAGTCATGTTCAACTCTCTGCGACTCTATGGACTACAGCCCACCAGGCTCCTCAGTACGTGGGATTCTCCAGGCAAGAATACTGGAGTGGGTTGCCATTTCCTTCTCCAATGCATGAAACTGAAAAGTGAAAGTGAAGACGCTCGGTCATGCCCAACTCTTAGCGAGCCCATGGACTGCAGCCTGCCAGGCTCCTCCATCCGTGTGATTTTCCAGGCAAGAGTGGGGTGCCATTGCCTTCTCCATGAGTTAGTTTCTGCTGCTGCTGCTAAGTCACTTCAGTTGTGTCTGACTCTGTGCGACCCCATAGACGGCAGCCCACTAGGCTCCTCTGTCCCTGGGATTCTCCAGGCAAGAATACTGGAGTGGGTTGCCATTCCCCCCTCCAAAGGATCTTCCCAACCCAGGGATCGAACCCACATCTTCTGCATCTCCTGCATTGCAGGCATATTCTTTAACCCTGAGCCACTGGGGAAGAACTATTTATACATAGCATCAATCGCATATACATGTCAATCCCAATCTGCCAGTTCATCCTCCCCTTTTCCCACTTTGGTGTCCATACCCTTGTTCTCTATGTCTGTCTCTATTCCTGCCCTGCAAATAGGTTCATCTGCACCACTTTTCTAGATTCCACAAATGTTAATATTACTGTATGTGTTCTTCTGACTTACCTCACTCTGTACAACAGATGGCAAATGGCATGCAAATAGCATGCATTCGTTCCTACCACTGCTGAAACCATTGATGGTGATTATTTTTCTTACATTCTCACTAAACTGAGTTCCAAGAGGGCACGTGCTGGGTCTACTATAACCACTCCAGTGCCCCCAGCCAATGCCTGCCACATCATTTCAAACCTTTTGTGAATGAAGAGCTAGCTGGGGGGAGGCAGGGAAGGCTCCACAGGGGAGACGTTGGAAGGAAAAGCAGGTTCCCAGACGTGCAGGGTGAGGACATGGTGCACGTTCAGGATGGCAGCATGTGCAAAGACATGGGGATAACACTGAGAAGGATGACCCCAGGAAAGTGTCTGATGGGGAATGAGGGACGTGGCCCCCCTCTCAACACCTGTGGATCCAAATCTTGAAAGGACCCGCCCTTCCTTTTTTCTTCCTCAGAAAAATGTTGTAAGTAAACACAACCACTGAGTCTCAAATAAAACAAGGCTAATGAAAACAAGAAAATGATGCAAATGATAGCTTACAGATGCCTGAGGAGGGAAGAAACCTCACAGCTGATGATGCCGGATGTGACAATGAATCATGATTTATATCTCCAGATGATTCTACCAAAAAAAAAAAAAGGTTACACCAAGTCTGTCTTGGTGCATCTCCTTAAAGGACTGGCCGACAGTCATTACCACATGAGTCTAATTTACACCTGCCTATGGGCCCACACGCTAGTAAAGTCATGCTCAAAATTCTCCAAGCCAGGCTTCAGCAATATGTGAACCGTGAACTTCCTGATGTTCAAGCTGGTTTTAGAAAAGGCAGAGGAACCAGAGATCAAATTGCCAACATCCGATGGATCATGGAAAAAGCAAGAGAGTTCCAGAAAAACATCTATTTCTGCTTTATTGACTATGCCAAAGCCTTTGACTGTGTGGATCACAATAAACTGTGGAAAATTCTGAAAGAGATGGGAATACCAGACCACCTGATCTGCCTCTTGAGAAATTTCTATGCAGGTCAGGAAGCAACATTAGAACTGGACATGGAACAACAGACTGGTTCCAAATAGCAAAAGGAGTACGTCAAGGCTGTATATTGTCACCCTGCTTATTTAACTTCTATGCAGAGTACATCATGAGAAACGCTGGACTGGAAGAAACACAAGCTGGAATCAAGATTGCCGGGAGAAATCTCAATAACCTCAGATATGCAAATGACACCACCCTTATGGCAGAAAGTGAAGAGGAACTCAAAAGCCTCTTGATGAAAGTGAAAGTGGAGAGTGAAAAAGTTGGCTTAAAGCTCAACATTCAGAAAACGAAGATCATGGCATCTGGTCCCAACACTTCATGGGAAATAGATGGGGAAACAGTGGAAACTGTCGGACTTTATTTTTCTGGGCTTCAAAATCACTGCAGATGGTGACTGCAGCCATGAAATTAAAAGACGCTTACTCCTTGGAAGGAAAGTTATGACCAACCTAGATAGCATATTCAAAAGCAGAGACATTATTTTGCCAACAAAGGTTCGTCTAGTCAAGGCTATGGTTTTTCCTGTGGTCATGTATGGATGTGAGAGTTGGACTGTGAAGAAGGCTGAGTGCTGAAGAATTGATGCTTTTGAACTGTGGTGTTGGAGAAGACTCTTGAGAGTCCCTTGGACTGCAAGGAGATCCAAGCAGTCCATTCTGAAGGAGATCAGCCCTGGGATTTCTTTGGAAGGAATGATGCTGAAGCTGAAAGTCCAGTACTTTGGCCACCTCATGCAAAGAGTTGACTCATTGGAAAAGACTCTGATGCTGGGAGGGATTGGGGGCAGGAGGAGAAGGGGACTACAGGGGATGAGATGGCTGGATGGCATCACTGACTCGATGGACGTGAGTCTGGGTGAACTCCGGGAGTTGGTGATGGACAGGGAGGCCTGGTGTGCTGTGATTCATGGGGTCGCAAAGAGTCGGACACGACTGAGTGACTGACCTGATCTGATCTGATAGGCCCACTGTGGAGAAGGCAATGGCAACCCACTCCAGTACTCTTGCCTGGAGAATCCCAGGGACAGTGGAGCCTAGTGGGCTGCTGTCTATGGGGTTGCACAGAGTGGGACAGGACTGAAGCGACTTAGCAGCAGCATAGGCCCACTGAGCTCTTCTCATCACAGACAAGATCCTCTTTCGAGAGCACAAGTCTGGCAAGGAAAGCAGCGAGGCCTGGTTCACAGATTCGTCTCCCAGCCCTCTTCTCAGCCCCTGTTCCCCAGCGCCTTCTTCCCATCTCATCCTGACTGCATTCTTAGGCAGTGGTCTCCACCCTTTTTGGCACTAGGGATTGTCTTCATGGAAGATAATTTCTCCATGGACAGGCAGGACATTAGATGGGGGGTAGGGAGGATGGTTATGGGATGATTCAAGAGTATTCCATTAAGTATTCCATTAAATAAAGCACACAAGAAAGTGCACTTTATTTCTATGATTATCCCATCAACTCCAGCTCAGACCATCAGGCATCAGATCCCAGAGGTGGAGACCCCTGCTCTTACGGATGGGATGATGCAGTTGAGGACTTCCTCTGAGTTGCCGAGCACCACAGAACTGGTTCTGTATCACCTTCCTGTCTCCCCCCAAATGGTGATGCCAAGTCTGTTCCCTCTGCTTTAGGCATTTGCATAGAAAGTGTACCCGGGAGCTTCTAGTGTTGAGAGGGGAGATTAACCAATGCTAATGACAAGGATGGCACATTACATCCAGATCAACCCCCAACACACTCATCACAGGGCTGGTGCCACAGTGCAGACACCAAAGGAATTAGTGATGATGAGATGCCTCCTTGTCGAGTGGAACTGGAGAAGTGATCATTACTTGGAGTTTATATGCTTCCTCAAATGAAAATGAGCAAGCACCTTCTTCCTAACAGAAAAAGCTCCCGCAGCCAAGCATCAGCTGCAATGTGGGTTTTCGGTGATGCCAACTCTGTTATTAACCATCCTAATGGAAGCAGCTCATGGAACTGAGAGGCTGGATCCTCTAGGAGGATCTTGCTATAACTAACTTCACAGTGAGATTGAGGGAAGTGACAGCATGTACCCCCAGAGATTTACTGTGTGCTTTGAAAGACAGCTGACTGAGTACAATGTAGTTTCTGTTTAAGTAACAAAATGTCTTTCTTCCAGCTTTGAAATCTACTGTTGAAAAATTTGATTCAGTTCCCACCCGGTAACATTTCAATTTCTAAAATGATCAATCCTCCTCTGAAGGGAAGCTAAACTTTTGAATCAATGAGAAACTTCTTAGTAATCACATATTCCAATAAAACCCCTCCCTTCTGGTTTTGGAGTGGTGTCTGTTTGTGCCTCTTGGGGCCACTTGACAAGATGAAACACTCAAAAAGCTTCAGGGAACAACCACTCTAACAGCCGTCCTACACAAATGACAACCAGACTCCTTGAATTTCTAGAGAAAGATGGGATTTCTTTCCTGGTAGGTTGTGATACACATTAGCAAACAACTCCTTGAATTAAATAGCTTAGATCCAAGGAGCCTGGTGGGCTACCATCCATGGTATTGCAAAAGAGTTGGACAGGACTCAGCAACTAAACAACGACAAGAAGAAGAAGGCAGGGAGGGGACATCAGGGCCCCACTCCACTGTCGCCACTCTCACGGGTTAGGTGGAATGATGACTGCACCTCACAGATGCTCATGCAAACAGTTCCACTGAATCTCTGCTAAGTCCAAACCCATCTAGGAGCGTGGTATGCTTCTTTCAAGAAACTTGACTCTGCTAACATCAGTGATTTGCAGGCATAAAATATACAACAGATGATTGTTCAAAGACATGCTAGTTGTGTCTCACTCTCAGGCAAGGTACCCCAGTAAATGCACAGCGCCCTTTTATCTATTATTGAAACGACAATGTAAAACAAAGGCGTGAATACTTCTATCATTTGGCCTAGGAAGTGAAATGGACTGGAGCTCCAGGCTACTGGGCTTGACTCACTCCAGGATGTAACTGCAGCAGCCAGCCTGCATGGGATCTTGCCATGTGATCCTGGGGATGACCAGGCGCCACAGGCCCAGTGAGGCCAGAGGCTCTGCAGGGCTTGTCCCCCACCAGACCCTGGGCTCAGGACTTCTTTGCAGAAGACTGGCCTGTGAATGTGAGAAAGAGAATCCAAAGGAACTTCCCCCAGCTGCCCTGCTCCCAACTCACATCATCTTTATTTTAATAAAGATAGCCATGCATGGAAAGGGGAAAGAGGACCTCAAACTATACAGAGAAAGGTTTAAATTTTTTTTTTAAAGGACCATGTGCAACAGACTCACAGACTTAGAGAATGTATTTATGGTTGCTGGGGGAAGAAGGAAGGGGAAGAGATAGTTAGGAAGTTTGGGATGAGACATGTACACACTGCTATGTTTAAAATGGATAACCAACAAGGACCTACTGTACAGCACAGGGAACTCTACCCAGTGTTATGTGGCAACCTGGATAGAAGCATAGTTTGGGCAAGAATGGAGATACATGTATATGTTTGGCTGAGTCCCTTGGCTGTCCACCTGAAGCCATCACAACATTGTTGATTGGCTACACGCCAACATAAAATAAAAAGTTTAAACTGAAAACAGAAGGAAAAAAGGACCATTTGCTCTCCCTCTACTTCCAGTCCTCTACAAAGGCAACCACTATCAACATTTCTTGCACATCCTTCCAGTAAAATAGTAGTACACATAACTACATATATTTGCATATGCTTTTAAAATATTTGATTAAGGTTATATTTATAAAGAGAAATATATATGGCTCACACCTGGGTCTCCTGGATTGCAGCAGATTCTTTACTGTCTGAGCCACCAGGGAAACTCTTATAGAGAGAAATGTATACATATAAAAATCCAAGTATTTATATATAAATCTATATATATGCTATTCTTGATTTTTTCCTTAATGTATTGAAGATAATTTCACATTGCATGCATCTGTTTTTGTTTTTTATGTTTTGTTTTCCTTTTTTATTGTGGTCAAGTACACATGACATAAACATTACCATCTTAAGAGCACAGTTCAGTGGCATTACATACATTTGCAACACTGAATGTGTAGCCGTGTGCAACCATCAGCACTATCCATTTCCAAAAGTTTTCATTATCCCAAAATGAAATTAAACAATAACCCATTAAACAATAACCTCCTCTCTCCCCTAAGCCCCTGGTAACCTTTAATTTGTCTATTTCAGATACCTTATGCAAATGAAACCATGCAATGTTTGTCCTTTTGTGTTTGGCTTATTCCACTAAGCACAATGTTTCTGAGGTTCATCCATGTTATCATGTGTCAGGATTCCATTCATCTTAACGGCTGAGTAATACTCCATTGTATGGATAGACGATATTTTGTTTATCCATTCACTTGTGATGGACCCTTGGGTTGCTTCTACCTTTTGGCTATGTACAAGTATTGTTGCTTAAATTTCTTGGTGCATATAAGCTGAAGTGGAAGTGTTAGATCATATGGTAAGTCTGTGTATAACTTTTTAACATTTTTATTTATTTTTTAATTGAAGGATAATTGCTTTACAGAATTTCATGGTTTTCTGTCAAACCTCAACGTTGTGTATAACTTTCTGAGGAGCTACCAAACCATTTTCTATAGTGGCTACATAATTTTACATATCCACCATGAATATATAAAGAGTCCACCCTCCTACATTGTTGGTGGGAATGTAAACTGATGCAGCCACTATGGAAAACATTATGGCGTCTCCCCGCGTGCGTCTCCCTCTCTGCGTCTCCCTGCGTGCGTCCCCCTGTGCGCCTGCGTGCGTCTCCCTCCATGCGTCTCCCTGTATGAGTCTCCCTGTACGTCTCCCTATGTGTGTCTCCCTGTGTACGTCTCCCTGTATGTGTGTCTGCCTGTGTGCGTCTCCCTGGGTGTGTCTTCCTGTGTATCTCCGTGTATGAGTCTCCCTGTATGAGTCTGCCTGTATGTCTCCCTGTATGTGCGTCTCCCAGTGTGCGTCTCCCTGGGTGTGTCTCCCTGTGTGTCTCCGTGTATGCGGCTCCTTGTATGAGTCTCCTTGTGTGTGTCTCCTTGTGTGTGTGTGTGTCTCTGTCCAAATCTCCATCTTCTTACAAGGACACCAGTCATAGTGGATTAGGATCCTCTCTAATGTCCTTATCTCAACTTGATTACATCTGCAGAGACCCTATTTCTAAATAAGAGCACATTCATAGGTACAGGAGGTTAGTCAACATATGTTTTAGGGGAGACATGATTCAACCCATAACAGATGTCTAAATCCAGAAACCACCTGCAAAATCTCACCTTTCCAATGCATTCTTCACTTTGTCACTTGAGCAATTTTTTTCCTAAATTATAAGACTGTGTTCCCATGCTCTCAGAAACCTGTTGCAGCTCCAGCCATCTGCAGGCTCAAACCCAAACCCCTTAGCACAGAAGGGCCTCCACTACCCAGCCCTGTCTAATTTCTGCCTCTTCTCTCATTACTTCCTGTCCATGTGCTCTGCATCCCAGGAGCTCCCAGTCATCTGCCCTTCCCCAAACATAGCCTGCACTTTGACTTCTTTCTATGCCCCAAATGTCCTTCAATCATCCCCTCTGCCTCCTGAACTATTACTCATCCTTCAAGTCCCAGAGGTTAAACTGATTTCCTTGAGGAGTTTAAAAATACAGTTATTTTGAAATTTAGAAAGATGGTAACAATAACCTTGTGTAAGAGACAGCAAAAGAGACACTGATGTATAGATCAGTCTTATGGACTCTGTGGGAGAGGGAGAGGGAGAAGGTGGGGAGATTTGGGAGAATAGCATTGAAACATGTATAATATCATGTATGAAATGAGTCGCCAGTCCAGGTTTGATGCACAATACTGGATGCTTGGGGCTGGTGCACTGGGACGACCCAGAGGGAGGGTATGGGGAGGGAGGAGGGAGGAGGGTTCAGGATGGGGAACACAGGTATACCTGTGGCGGATTCATTTCGATATTTGGCAAAACTAATACAATATTGTAAAGTTTAAAAATAAAATTAAATTTAAAAAAATACAGTAATTTGGGGCTTCTCTGGTGGTCCGGTGGTTAAGAATCAGCCTTGCAGGGCAGGGGACACTAGTTCTATCCCTGGTCAGGAAGAGCCCACATGCCACAGGGTACCTAGGCCTGTGCAATCGACTACTGAGCCCATGCTCTGGAGCCCGCGAGCCACAATTGCTGAGCCCACGTACAGCAACTGCTGAAGCCCGAATTCCCTAGAGCCTGCGCTCTGCAATGGGAGAGGCCACTGCAATGAGAGGCCCTCAATGAGATACCACAACCAGGGAGTGAGAGAGTAGCCCCTCACTCGCTGCAACTCAAGAAAGCCAGTGCTCAGTAACAAAGACCCAGTGCAGACAAAGATAAACTCATATATACTATATGTATGTCCATATAGCAATTTGGTGATGTTAATTGAGGAGAAATCTGAGAACTTGTTCCCAAAGGAACTAGTGGCACAAAATTCAGGAGTAGCTTCTTCCTTGTGTGGAGGGGAGCTGCAGGGCACATACAAGCCAGACCCAAACAGCACTGTAAGGAAGAATTCACAGTTTTGCACACCCTGTCTCCACCCCATGCCCCTTGTCTACCTGGTTCTATTCCTGTGCTTCCCATCTCAGTGAATGGCTCCACTGTCCATCCTGCAGACAAGTAAGGAACTTCAGTGTCACCCTTCACCCTTAAGCTCTCCATCACCTCCCAGGTGCCACTAGTGGTATAAAGAACCTGCCTGCAGTGCAGGAGACACAGGAGATGTGGGTTCAATCCCTGGGTTGGGAAGATCCCCTGGAGAAGGAAATGGCAACCCACTCCAGTATTCTTGCCTGGAGAATTCCACAAACAGAAGAGCCTGGTGGGCTACAGTCTATGGGGTTGCAAAGCATCAGATACGACTAAGCACATACGCACCTCTATTTCTAAATTCAAAATTATATCCTGTGGTTTTTATCTTCTGAACTGCACTCAAAGGTCCAGGTGTTTCTACCACCATCTCAGTCTTATTTTCCAACATCTATCACTGATTACTTAACCGCTCTGCCATTTCCACTCCTGCCCTCCCACACTGCGGCTGAGAGAGCCTTCGAAACAGAAAGCAAATCATGTATATTACACACATACACACACACACACACACACAGACACTTGTTCTTAAAACCTTTAAACACATTCCCACTGTACTAAGATCAAAAAATAAAAACAAAGCAGGAATTCCCAGCAATGCCTACCAGGCTCTACATAGCTCACATAAATGCCTCCTCTTCAGACCCATATTGACTTGTTCAGCCCACCCTCATTCAATGCCACACTGGCCTTTTCTTGCTTCCTGGAACATGCTCCCTCATACCTCAGACTCTTTGTTCTTGGTGTGTCATCTCTCTGGAATGCCCTCCTCGTACCTTGAACCAGGTTCAAATCAGATCTCCAGTTTATCAGATCTCCATTCAAGCATCACTTTCTCAGTACATCCCTATCCTTTCTGAATATGTTGTATTTCCCTTTATAGACTCTCCATTACTGTGATGCTCTTTTTTTTTTTTTTTTTTGCACAAACTATAAATAGTTTCTGTGTTAGTGTTTCAGTGTTTATCTGATGCATGGTTCTCACTATACTATACTACATATACTCTACTCTATATTGTAATATACTATACCACATACTGACAGAATGTGGTCCATTGGAGAAGGGAATGGCAAACCACTTCAGTATTCTTGCCTTGAGAACCCCATGAACAGTATGAAAAGACAAAATGATAGGATACTGAAAGAGGAACTCCCCAGGTCAGTAGGGGCCCAATATGCTACTGGAGATCAGTGGAGAAACAACTCCAGAGAGAATGAAGGGTTGGAGCCAAAGCAAAAAGAATACACAGCTGTGGATGTGACTGGTGATAGAAGCAAGGTCCAATGCTGTAAAGAGAAATATTGCATAGGAACCTGGAATGTCAGGTCCATGAATCAAGGCATATTGGAAGTGGTCAAACAAGAGATGGCAAGAGTGAATGTCAACATTCTAGTAATCAGCGAACTGAAATGGACTGGAATGGGAGAATTTAACTCAAACGACCATTATATCTACTACTGCGGGCAGGAATCCCTCAGAAGAAATGGAGTAGCCATCATGGTCAACAAAAGAGTCCGAAATGCAGTACTTGGATGCAATCTCAAAAACGACAGAATAATCTCTGTTCGTTTCCAAGGCAAACCATTCAATATCACAGTAATCCAAGTCTATGCCCCAACCAGTAATGCTGAAGAAGCTGAAGTTGAATTGTTCTATGAAGACCTACAAGACCTTTTAGAACTAAAACCCCCAAAAGATGCCCTTTTCATTATAGGGGACTGGAATGCAAAAATAGGAAGTCAAGAAACACCTGGAGTAACAGGCACATTTGGCCTTGGAATACAGAATGAAGCAGGGCAAAGACTAATAGAGTTTTGCCAAGAAAATGCACTGGTCATAACAAACACCCTCTTCCAACAACACAAGAGAAGACTCTACACATGGACATCACCAGATGGTCAACACTGAAATCAGATTGATTATATTCTTTGCAGCCAAAGATGGAGAAGCTCTATACAGTCAACAAAAACAAGACCAGGAGCTGACTGTGGCTCAGACCATGAACTCCTTATTGCCAAATTCAGACTTAAATTGAAGAAAGTAGGGAAAACCACTAGACCATTCAGGTATGACCTAAATCAAATCCCTTATGATTATACAG
Source organism: Bos taurus (assembly GCF_002263795.3). Taxonomy (NCBI): domain Eukaryota; kingdom Metazoa; phylum Chordata; class Mammalia; order Artiodactyla; family Bovidae; genus Bos; species Bos taurus. The sequence goes on along the minus strand of NC_037353.1, from coordinate 40,445,986 downwards.
TGGAAGTGAGAAATAGATTTAAGGGCCTAGATCTGATAGATAGAGTGCCTGATGAACTATGGAATGAGGTTCGTGACATTGTACAGGAGACAGGGATCAAGACCATCCCCATGGAAAAGAAATGCAAAAAAGCAAAATGGCTGTCTGGGGAGGCTTTACAAATAGCTGTGAAAAGAAGAGAAGCGAAAAGCAAAGGAGAAAAGGAAAGATATAAGCATCTGAATGCAAAGTCAAAGAAGAGCAAGAAGAGATAAGAAAGCCTTCTTCAGCGATCAATGCAAAGAAATAGAGGAAAACAACAGAATGGGAAAAACTAGAGATTTCTTCAAGAAAATTAGAGATACCAAGGAACATTTCATGCAAAGATGGGCTCGATAAAGGACAGAAATGGTATGGACCTAACAGAAGCAGAAGATATTAAGAAGAGATGGCAAGAATACACAGAAGAACTGTACAAAAAAGATCTTCACAATCCAGATAATCATGATGGTGTGATCACTGACCTAGAGCCAAACATCCTGGAATGTGAAGTCAAGTGGGCCTTAGAAAGCATCACTACGAACAAAGCTAGTGGAGGGGATGGAATTCCAGTGGAGCTATTCCAAATCCTGAAAGATGATGCTGTGAAAGTGCTGTATTCAATATGCCAGCAAATTTGGAAAACTCAGCAGTGGCCACAGGACTGGAAAAGGTTAGTTTTCATTCCAATCCCAAAGAAAGGCAATGCCAAAGAATGCTCAAAGTACCACACAATTGCACTCATCTCACGCGTTAGTAAAGTAATACTCAAAATTCTCCAAGCCAGGCTTCAGCAATATGTGAACCATGAACTTCCTGATGTTCAAGCTGGTTTTAGAAAAGGCAGAGGAACCAGAGATCAAATTGCCAACATCCGCTGGATCATGGAAAAAGCAAGAGAATTCCAGAAAAACATCTATTTCTGCTTTATTGACTATGCCAAAGCCTTTGACTGTGTGCTACTGCTGCTAAGTCACTTCAGTCGTGTCCGACTCTATGCGACCCCATAGATGGCAGCCCACCAGGCTCCCCTGTCCCTGGGATTCTCCAGGCAAGAACACTGGAGTGGGTTGCCATTTCCTTCTCCAATGCATGAAAGTGAAAAGTGAAAGGGAAGTCGCTCAGTCGTGTCCGACTCTTAGCGACCCCATGGGCTGCAGCCTACCAGGCTCCTTCATCCATGGGATTTTCACTGGAGTGGGGTGCCATCACCTTCTCCCTTTGACTGTGTGGATCACAATAAACTGTGGAAAATTCTGAAAGAGATGGGAATACCAGACCTCCTGATCTGCCTCTTGAGAAATTTGTATGCAGGTCAGGAAGCAACAGTTAGAACTGGACATGGAACAACAGACTGGTTCCAAATAGGAAAAGGAGTACGTCAAGGCTGTATATTGTCACCCTGCTTATTTAACTTATATGAAGAGTACATCAAGAGAAATGCTGGACTGGAAGAAACACAAGCTGGAATCAAGATTGCCGGGAGAAATATCAATAACCTCAGATATGCAGATGACACCACCCTTATGGCAGAAAGTGAAGAGGAACTAAAAAGCCTCTTGATGAAAGTGAAAGTGGAGAGTGAAAAAGTTGGCTTAAAGCTCAACATTCAGAAAATTAAGATCATGGCATCCGGTCCCATCACTTCATGGGAAATAGATGGGGAAACAGTGGAAACAGTGTCAGACTTTATTTTTCTGGGCTCCAAAATCACTGCAGATGGTGACTGCAGCCATGAAATTAAAAGATGCTTACTCCTTGGAAGGAAAGTTATGACCAACCTAGATAGCACATTCAAGAGCAGAGACATTACTTTGCCAACAAAGGTTCGTCTAGTCAAGACTATGGTTTTTCCTGTGGTCATGTGTGGATGTGAGAGTTGGACTGTGAAGAAGGCTGAGCGCCGAAGAACTGAGGCTTTTGAACTGTGATGTTGGAGAAGACTCTTGAGAGTCCCTTGGACTGCAAGGAGATCCAACCAGTCCGTTCTGAAGGAGATCAGCCCTGGGATTTCTTTGGAAGGAATGATGCTAAAGCTGAAACTCCAGTACTTTGGCCACCTCATGCGAAGAGTTGACTCATTGGAAAAGACTCTGATGCTGGGAGGCATTAGTGGCGGGAGGAGAAGGGGACGACAGAGGATGAGATGGCTGGATGGCATCTCTGACTCGATGGACGTGAGTCTGGGTGAACTCCGGGAGTTGGTGATGGACAGGGAGGCCTGGCATGCTGCGATTCATGGGGTCGCAAAGAGTCGGACACGACTGAGTGACTGAACCGATACTATATACTATACTACACTATACTATACTATAAGCTCCATAGGGCAGGCACTGAGCTTCTGTCTTATCACTTAGATCCTAGGTAACAGGGGTACAGGAAATATTTGCTGAACGGATGAATGACTATTTGTAAATGTAGAACTGAATTCCTCGAGCCACTGTTCTTGCCCCAGTGTCCACGTGATTGAAATTCCTGCTCCGAAGAACAGGGTAGACCATTTTTCCTGGGAAATGTATAAAGGAAAATGTTATGGATCACTCAGGTTGTCCTAAAATCATCTCAGTAGGCAACCATGCCCCTGCAAGGACAGTGAGTGAACACACCGCACGGGCCTGCCCCCGAGCAGGCACGAGTGGGAAATGCTTCCCAAACAAGTTAGATGAAACTGTTCAGTGAGGTTATTTGCGCTGATTCATTCATTGGAATACTGCAGGGATGTCTTCCAAGAATCATGACTTCCATTCCAGCACAGGTAGTGTTTCTTCTAAAGAAAATGCCAAACAGGCTTGGCTGCCTCTCCAGGTACCTGGTTGAAGACAGACAGAGAAGTGATGCCCACAAAATAGAAAAGGACCTCCTTTTCCCTCATTCACTCTGCCAAATGGGCATACAGCCTTTTCACTAAAACTCAAGTAATTTGGGCAGAAGTAAAAAGAAGAAGGGGTGGTAGCAATGATAATGAGAATAATGCTGAGGCATGAGGCTACCATTTACTGAGCTCTCTTTATGGGTCAGGCTCAGTGCAAAACACCCTCCAGGTATAATCTCATTTAATTCTTAGAGACACTATCTTCTTCTGATTGCCTGAGGAATGAGTGGTTCAAAGAGTTTAAATGACTTGGCTAAAATCCACAACAAGGAAATCATAGCCCAGCATGGAGTCCAGAGCCTCAGACTAGTGTTCTATGACTTTAGTAGCATATGGATTATAAACTGAGTAAATCACCTACCTACTGCCCCAGCTTTCCCACCATCTAGCTCAGTTAGTCCTCCTACAGTGAAATTAGTGAATAGAACCCATATCTGAATGATAATTGTGTGCCTAGAAACATGGTTAATCCTCGCAACAGCCCTCCAGAATATTGCTATTTTCCAATTTTACAAATAAAGAAATGGAGACCTGGGGGAAGGTAATAATATGCCTACAGACACATAGTTAGTAAGTCCCCATCCTGGTAGTTGAACCCAAGACTCTGACTCCGAGGCTTCTGTTCATTTTATCCCCTCTCTTATATAACACACCCCACTTCTGCTTGTAGCCAGTATCTCTCTCAGTCCCAAGAAGAGGTTCCCAGGAACACCTCCAAAAAAGAGATTAGTGAACTGAGACCCAAATTAATGGAGAAACTGATGCCTAGTTTTCTTAGAGCCAGTCTGTTTTCTTTGCATTCATGGCAGGTGCTGACTGTAACAATTACTCCGCTCTGTTTCCAGGGACTCAGAACTACGTTCAAATATCCAGTCAGAGATCACTTAGCAAAACAAAGACTTTGTATTAAAATCACAGGTCTGATTTAAATTAATTCTCTGTGATCTATCTGTCTATTTGGGGAGATCAGAAACCGTAACAGGATCTTCCCCATAAAGCTGCTTTTTCTGCTCCCAGTGCAAGCTTATCTCATGACACAACCTGGAAAAATGAGCTGAAATTACTACTGCTGGGAGGCTGAAACTGCCCTCCAGATTTCTAAAATACCTTCCCTCTGAAGTTCGAGAAAGATGTCAGGTTTGCAGATCTTTGTCCCCAGACACCTCAGAGCTGGAAGAAGCCTCAGAATGATGGCTCTTTGAGCAGGTTGAATTACATCTGCTGAGAAAGGAAAGTTGCCAAAATACAATCGAGAAATTCCATCAGTGTTTCGCTGACAAAAGATCTCTTCCATTATGACTTCAATTATTCTTTCAGAATTTCTGATTAAAATATAATCACTTTCGCATGGGTCCATAGGAGATAGGATTCTGGAAAAGAAATGACTCGTTCTGCATAGAAATAAAAGTTACAGAGTTTTAAAAGATACAAGAGAGAGTTAGTGATATGGTATTTGGGCAGGACCTCAGTGTGTAAAATCCTCATACTGTCTGACACACCACACCCCAAAACACAGCCCGTGATCAAGAAGAGGCCCATGTGTCCACTGCAGGAAACTCCACGAGGGCAGGAATCTCCACGAGGGCAGGAATCTCCACGAGGGCAGGAATCATGGCCTCAAGTGGAGGCTGGCATTTAATAAATGTCGGTAAGTATAGAATGACCAACTAAGTGGCAACAACCCAAATATCCATCAATAGGGAATGCTGGAATACATTAAGGCAGAGCAAGACCTTGGAACAAAGGTCAACTATAAAATACACGCCACAGTGAAAAGAATAAAAGCCCTGGAAGAGAGAGTGTGTGTGTGTGTGTGTGTGTGTGTGTGTGTGTGTGTCGTGGGCATAGCTAAGGGTCTGGAAAAATACACATCAAGCTGTTACCAATATTATATTCAGGGACTGGAAAGAAAAGAGGGTTGAGGGACTGAAAGCTTTTCACTGTTTATACTGGTCTGTTGGGTGTCAGTTTTTAGCCATCACTCTGTATTACGTTTGTGATTAAAAAGCATATCAAGAATACAAAAACTGAAATCTGTTGCCTGTTGACTTATCGACTGAGATCTCAGCTGCACGAGCTTCCAAGTTCCCAGCTCCCTGAAATTGCAGCATCCCTTGGCATTGATCGTTCTCTCTGGTGCCCCGGGAGTTCCAGGTTTGAACATCAGCGGGGCTTGGCTGCCAGCCCGGGACAAGGGTGATTCGTGGGCGAGGATGGAGGCTTACGAAACATAAGGCTGAGGCCTGGTCACTTTGCATGAAACATCAGAAATCAATTTATCCACCTCATGTACCTGTAAAAACTCGTGTAGGTGACCTGTCACTGGGATTTTGAGATGAAGCTCTGGGGTGAGTGACCCTAACCAAAAATTCAAGAGTGAACATATTCAATCCACTGGGGAGGGGCTTTCTGTAAGAAATGCTTATTCATGTGGGAGGCCCTGGCAGCAAAGTGTAGCCAGGGCTGTGATGGGTGACAGGGCAATAGCAGATAGGGTAGCTTCCACCTCCTTTCCTTTCTTTCCTCTGTTCCCTGCCCTCCAAACCCTTCAAAGGACTTCACTGCCCCCTGTTCCCAGGGTTCACACCACTCTGCTCCTTGCTCTTCAGTGACCTCCAAATCACCTCGAGTTCTTCTCCTCACTCCACAGTAGGCTCTGGTATAAAATACTAGTTGGTTACCTCCTGACTATTTAAAATAAGCACTACAGCCCTCTTTTTGTCTATTTGAGGAAGTCTACTGCCAGTTATGAGGGACAAATAGGGCATTATAAAACTATGTGCTTAGAGGAATTACAAAACCATTAAGCAGTGGTTCCAACTTTCGTACTGATGCTCTAGATGCTTGCAAAAGCCCCTGTCCCTAAAGACTCCTAACACTGATATGTGTTCACATAAAATGCTTAATGTACATTTAAATTTTTTCACATATAATATAGATTAGTCAAATCAATGGAAGATTTTTAAAAATCTACCAATGTAGAAAGCTCAAATAGTACTGACAGTCCAATTAACTTCACTCCAGTAATAACATAAGGAATCTGAAAAGAGCAGAAAATAAGTGGAGAGACCAAGAAGGGGGAAAAAGTATGTAGCTTTTTATGCCTAAAATTAAGTTCAAATGTTTTAGAAAATATTCCAATTAAATATTAATTTTATCATCCATGAGTGCATATTGGAAATATAGCTCATTGGCTTTCCCTTAGAAGCCCCCAAATCAGCATTTAATATTTAGAAATTGTAGAAAAAAGAGACAATAAAATTCTTCTGTCGTTAGAGGCTTCTCAGGAGGTGCCGTTGGTAAAGAATCCGCCTGCCAATGCAGAAGATGCGAGACGCAGGTTCGATCCCTGGGTCATGAAGATCCCCTGGAGGAGGAAATGGCAATCCACTCCATGGCCTGAAAAATTCCATGGACAGAGGAGCCTGGTGGGTTACAGTCCATGGATCTCAAAGAGTCACACAGGACCGAGCAACTGGGCACACATTCTGTCATTACATAAAACACAAAACATGAACAGATAGGCCAAATGAGTAACCAAATGGAAAAAGCTATCAATGTCAGATGGAAGAACTTAACATAAAAGTAGTCCAGAGCAACCTCTGGACATCAGAGACAGAGGAAGGATCCCAAGGTTCTTCCTGTCCGTATTCCCTAAGGCATCTCCTGCAGCACAGGCTAACAGCAAAGCTGTCCAGGGAGGAGAAACAGAGTCAGGATGCAGCCCTAAATCAGATTTGGGGTAGAGGATGCAAGAAGGGATGAGGTCATGCAGGGACCATGGTCTTAAACCCGGCCAGATTTGGGGACAGGCAGGACTTAACAAGAACCCAGAAGGGATAGGACACCACGGGTATCTGATGGCCTCCTTTCCTCCCTGCAAAGTTTCTTTGCTTTGCAAATGGCAGGCCCACTCTAGCTAGATAGGAGCATACCTGCTGCTCCATGTGCTCAGTCGAGTCTGATTTTTTGCAACCCCGTGGGCTGTAGCCCACCAGGTTTCTCTGTCCATAAGATTTCCCAGACAAGGATGCTGGAGAGGGTAGCCGTTTCATACTACAGAGGATCTTCCCGATCCAGGGATTGAACCTGAGTCTCTCATGTCTCCTGCATTGGCAGGTGACTTCTTTACCACTAGCGCCAGCTGGGAATCCCTAGGAGGAGGATGAAAGGGAATTCTTGGAAGGATTCTGGAGCATCTCATGGGCTGTGGTATAGCGGAGGAGCCTGGGGTCTTCTTTATAAATTTCTAATTCATACAACGTGGTTTCTGCTGAACTGCAATGCGACTCTGATGTTTACCATCTGAAGTTGGTACAGCCTCCACGGGTCAAGGGCTCAGTCCCCAACAAGACCGCCCTCAGACACCAGCCACAAGCTCTGAGGTCCCAGGCTACCTGCATTCCTGAACAACTGGCTACAAATTCAGAAGTTTCTTATGAAATATTAAGGTTGAATACTTCACTAGAATAATCCATAGAACTTGGGGAAAAAACTATGCTCACAACTGCAGTTTTATTTTAAAGGACTAACCAAGTGAATAGACATACAGGGCAAGGTCAGAAAGGGACTCCAATGCAGAGCTTTTGTGTCCAACTTTTTGTGGTACTAGTGGTAAGGAACCCGCCTGTCAGTGCAGGAGACCTAAGAAATGTGGGTTCGATCCCTGGGGTTGGGAAGATCCCCTGGAGAAGGGAATGGCAACCCACTCCAGTATTCTTGCCTGGAGAATCCCAAGGACCGAGGAGCCTGGTGGGCTACAGTCCATGGGGTTGCAAAGAGTTGAACATGACTGTAGTGACTTAGCACACACACCCTCTGAGGACAGGGCACACCATCCTCCCCAAACATCTGTGTTCACCAACCAGAAAACTCATCCAGTCTGGGAGTCCAGAGTTTTTGTTGAGGTTACATTTGACAGAAGTGATTGGCTGAATTATCAGCCATATGATTGAACTTGATCTCCAGCCCACCTGCCCAGAGTCACCCAGCCCAATGCCCAACCTTCTAATTACATGGTTGAGCTTTCAGGTGTGACTAATCCCATCTGCAGTCATTTTAGTATAAACTCAGGTGTGGTCCAGTTGGCCACCATGAATAATGAAGATATTCTTGCCACTTGAGATCTCCTAGGAGGGTAGAAGCTCCCTCCCAGGAACTGGGCATGCATGCTAAGTCCTTTCAGTCATGTCCAACTCTGTGCAACCCCATGGACTGTCCAGGCTGCCAGGCTCCTCTGTCCGTGAGATTCTCCAGGCAAGAATACTGGAATGGGTTGCCATGCCCTCCTCTAGCAGTTCCCAACTCAGGGATTGATCCTGCATCTCTTGCAGGTCCTGCATTGGCAGGCAGATTCTGTCATCTGGGGATAGAGGCCAAATTCTCTATTACATAACATCTCTCCATGCTCTGCCTCTGGTTCTGCATTTGTTTTCTCAAGAGAACAAATCTTATTGGGCCAGCATGGGCCTAGAATTCACTGTTAGTTTAATAAACCAGAGACCTAAGAGGCAGGGGCAAAACTGCTGGGGTAAAATGCTGCAAGGGAAGTTTGGGAGAGAAAGGGACAGGCAACCCCCGCTCTCTCTATGAGTGTCTACAAACTCTGAGTAATAGCACCAAAGCAAGCATCCAGCAGTCTGAAATCAAGATTCTAGCCTTAGCATTCCCTAGAAAAAAGGCTAGTTTTTATATTATTAATGGAAGAATTAAATATATCCTTAGAACCCTGTCAGAGTTGAAATAAGCATTATAAAACCTGTCAGAAGCGTGATAGAGAAGGCTAGAACTTTGTATGAGACACTGTATTTCATTAAAATGAAGGCATTTTCTTGAAATAATTGAAACCTTCTTTGATATTGCTACAGCAGTAGCAAGAATGTATTGATTGTGTGAAGTTCCAAAATTATATTTGATCCTCAACTTTATAAAATAACTTCAGAAATTTTATATTAAGGAAACACCCATTACTCTGAAGAATCTAAATTCAAAAACAGCTAAGGATGAAGGGAAAAGATTGCATGTTTGATCCCTTGAAACAAATTTGGGGTGAATTTATAACAAAGAAAGCTGAAATGGTGGAATGGCATTGTCCTGCCTGAATGCACAGAGACAAATTAATAGCATACAAGGATGGAGAAATCTCATGAAAGTGCTAGTATCTGAAGACAGAAGGTTCTTTTTGCCCCAACTCTTGTCAATTATTTGTCCCACAGAAACATATGCGTGGTCAGCCCATAAAGTGA